>NC_042976.1:40880429-41599179 GCF_901001165.1 Salmo trutta
CAGCTCGTGCCCCTCCCTCTGGAGCGTGACACAAAGTCTTGGCTCCGGCTGCAGCCCTTGGCCCAACACCCTGTCCTGACTACTGAGGAGCACGCTGACACGCAGCCCAGCCCAGCCAGCCCAGCCCAGCCAGCCCAGCCAGCCCAGCCAGCCCAGCCAGCCCAGCCAGCACGCACCACAGATGGGCTGAGAAGAAAAGAGCTTGGTCACTGTCCTGCTGGGGATTACGATACGCTAACTAATCACAGGTGGCGACTAAGAAACATCCTGTCATCTTGCATTCCAATTTTGACTTTAACTCGCAGCTTGCTTGAAGATACTTAAAAAAAACTCCCAAAATCCCAACTTGAAAGGAAAATGAACATTTGCCATTTATCTGAATGTCCTTAATAAAAACAAATATCTGAATGTTCGGATTCATTATATACTTTGGGCTGTTTATCACGAAGATCAAACTAGAATCTGTAATTCGATTCCACAGTGAGCAGCGGTGAGGTTGTTTGATGGTTAAATATAGCAACACAGAGTAGGGAGGAACTGGACTGCAGGTCTGACTCTAGACTGGCCTGGCCTGCATGCAGCCCCAGGGGACAATGAGCTGACCTGAGCCCTGGACGTCATCATTGCAATCTGCAGCCTGAGCACTGTGCTCTGCTACACCCCGGCCTACTACACCGTCTCACCACCAGTCACTGACTGACCACCGTTATGGCCCACATATACAGTAGGTGGGGGTCAACCACACCACAGAACATGGTGGCCTCTGGCCTGGCCTCACTGTGGTGGGTGTCAAACACAGCCTGCCACTTACTGCTGTAGATGTCAAGTTAGACCTGAGATTTAGTCTCCCTCCCAAATGGCACCCTATTCCCTATATTCCCATCGTGCTCTGGTACAAAGCAGCGCACTATGTAGGGAATAGGGGTGCCATTTGGGTGGCAGACTAAGTCAAGATTTCACCACGGATACACATTTGTAGGCCCGTTATTGTTATACTGTTAGACTTCCTCCAGCGATTTCAGAACTTTTACTGTTGAAAAGCGATATCCCAAATATAAATACAGTAAAGTACACACACTAAAGTTTTTTATATTTTTACTTCTGAGCAAAACATTTATTTGATTTTTTTTACGACTGCAAACTTCAAGGAGTAGGAGTTCTTATGGGAATCTGTGATGTCATCGGCCTCCCCCTTGCTTGAGGAACAATAGAGGAGCAGTAGAGAACAGAAGAGGAAAGGCCAACCCCATACATGTGCCATGTCATGACTTACCTGGACCACCTATTGAGATGTTCCTTTTGTTAAGTAAATCAGGTGTTAAATGGTGTGAAAAGGAGACTGGAGTGCCACTTTAGGGATATTCTCTGGTACTTTTGTATACTTTTTAGACAGTAGTTCTGAAACTAGGGCTCACAAACCAAAAGTGGTCCCCAAAAATGTCGTAGTAAGTCACGTATGTGCAGATATGTACACCACGTCATTGCTCTCTCTCTTTCTGCTGCGTCCAGTGAGTTGTTGGGCCCGCCCTGCAACCTCATTGGATAACGCTGAGCAGGCCTCTTGCTAGCTGTCACTCAAATGGTAAGGGCCTGAACCTCACTGGCTAGAACTCGAATTGCTAGGGGGCTGATCCACGTGGTCCAAGCTTGCAGTACTCTAAATGGTTCACATAGCTTCCAGAAAACGGTCACTTTCAAACTAGGGATTTCGTGGCTAATTGAGGTAAGACAGTAATTCTGCTCATAGATTATGCATGTATGAACTACACATAGATACATCCAGCCCAAAGAGGTTTAATAAATACTTACTTAGTCGACAAAGTACCGGAGCACGTTTTTAACGGTGTTAACAACAGAAAATACCTATGATATAGCTGAATGATGAATTAGGATGGTTGTGCATGGTGGTCTTTCCAGCTAGACTGTGTAACACAGACAGTAGGAAGTGTCTTGACTGGTGTGGTGTTCTATCCCTCAGGTTACGGCTTTGTGGACTTCGACAGCCCTGCTGCAGCTCAGAAAGCCGTCACTGCCCTGAAGACCAGTGGGGTCCAAGCCCAGATGGCTAAGGTGAGGGTATGCTTCCAGTCTATTTGTATTCTCACACACAAACACCTGACAATACACAGCCTTCAATGGAGTTAGGTAGTCCATTTATAGGCGGCAACAACCTGACCCACCCAGCATTTCGTAGAGGGATAGGAATCTCCATGCCAGGGGTGCATGTGTACCTCTCGAGTTGGTTTGCAGCCCCCCCCCCCCCGTGACTCTGTGGTCACTGTGCAGTAACATTAGCCCATAGGCAGTATGTGTGTGTGTGTGTGTGTGTGCATGTGCGTGTGTTTGTTTGTTTGTGCATGCGCTCTTACGTTTGTGTGTACTTGCATACAGTGTACTCAGAAAGTATTCAGACCCCTTAACCTTTTACACATTTTGTTTTGTTACAACCTTATTCTAAAATGAATTACATGTCATTTTTTTCTCATCAATCTACACACAATACCTTATAATGATGAAGCAAAAACTGTTGTTATATATTTCTGCACACACACAAAAAACTACGGAAATATGACATTTACATAAGTATTCAGACCATTTACTCAGTACTTTGTTGAAGCACCTTTGGTGGCGATTACAACCTTGAGTCTTCTTGGGCATGACGCTACAAGCTTGGCACACCTGTATTTGGGGAGTTTCTCCCATTCTTCTCTGCAGATCCTTTCAAGCTCTGTCAGGTTGGATGGGGAGCGTCGTTGCACAGCTATTTTCAGGTCTCTCCAGGGATGTTAGATCGGGTTGGGCCACTCAAGAACTTTCCGAGACTTGTCCCAAAGCCACTCCTGTGTTGTGTTGGCTGTGTGCTTAGAGTCGTTGTCCTGTTGGAAGGTGAAACTTCACCCCAGTCTGAGGCCCTGAGCACTCTGGAACAAGTTTTTATCAAGGATCTCTCTGTACTTTGCTCCGTTCATCTTTCCCTCGATCCTGACTAGTCTCCCAGTCCCTGCCGCTGAAAAACATCCCCACAGCATGATGCGGCCACCACCATGCTTCACCGTAGGGATGGTGCCAGCTTTCCTCCAGATGTTTTCTCAGACCAGAGAATCTTGTTTCTCCTGGTCTTAGAGTCCTTTAGGTGCCTTTTGGCAAACTCCAAGCGGGCTATCATGTGCCTTTTACTGTGGGGAGTGGCTTCCGTCTGGCCACTCAACCGTAAAGGCCTGATTGGTGGAGTGCTGCGGAGATGGTTGACCTTCTGGAAGGTTCTCCCATCTCCACAGAGGAACTCACCTCCCTGACCAAGGCTCTTCTCCATGATTTCTTAGTTTGGCCAGGCGGCAAGCTTTAGAAAGAGTCTTGGTGGTTCCAAACTTCTTCCATTTAAGAATGATGGAGGCCACTGTATTCTTGGGGACCTTCAATGCTGCAGAAATGTTTTGATACCCTTCCCCAGATCTGTGCCTTGACACAGTTCTGTCTCGGAGCTCTACTGACAATTCCACACCGTTGCTGTCAAGGGGGTAAAAATCAAGCACACCGCCATGCAACCTCCATAGACAAACATTGGCAGTAGAATTGCCTTACTGCTCAGTGACATTCAACGTGGCACCGTCATAGGATGCAACCTTTCCAACAAGTCAGTTCGTCAAATTTCTGCCCTGCTACAGCTGCCCCAGTCAACTGTAAGTGCTGTTATTGTGAAATGGAAACGTCTAGAAGCAACAATGGCTCAGCCGCTAAGTGATAGGCCATAAAAGCTCACAGAACGGGACTGTTGAGTGCTGTAGCATGTAGTGCATAAAAAACTCCATATTAATGCCCATGATTCTGGAATGAGATGTTTGACGAGCAGGTGTCCACATACTTTTGGTCATGTAATGTGTGTGTGTGTGTGCCTAATGTCATCCTGTCAGCTGAGTGCTCACCCGCTTTGGAGGGGCTCCAGGAGTGAGTGGCGCCGACTGTGAGGTGGAGAGGGCAGGCTGATGATACGCTGCGATGACAACAGGGTGACGTGCTGAAGAAGGAATCCTCTCTGGGGACGTGTGTCTAAGCCTCAGCAGGAGCAGAGAGGACTCAGTGTCTCCTTTCTAAAGGAGGCTCATAGGGCAGTCAGTGGCTGCGTCCCAAAATGGATTCCTATTCCCTATTTAGTGTAGTGCACAACATAGGGAATAGGGTGCCATTTGAGATGTATTATCTAAAGGAGGCTCATCTCGTCTGCTCAAAGGGCTTATTTACGCTAGCCTTTCCAAAGCCGGCTCCGGCCAATCGGACTTTCAGGCACAACCAACCAAGGCACTAATTGTTGGGAAATATACTTTCCCGTGTCCTCTCTCTACATCCAAAGATGATAGATGTAAATCAACGGGGTTCCAGGTTTAGAAAGTCTTAAATGGGTTCAAGTACAGCCTGGCACTGAGACAAGTTTGATCGCCTTGGCTTTAGGCAAGACAGGTGAAGGCTGGGCTGCTTTTTGACACAGTGCCGAATATTCATGTCTCACAGACTTTTCCGTAATTACTGGAAAATCATGTGCTTGCATAAACATATTTTCCAGTTTATAGTGTGAAGAAGTAAAGTGTATACATTAAATGAGCCATTAGTTTCTCTTTCAAGCTTCTGGAAGTATTGCTGTGGAAATTTGGAAGGAAAAAAGGGTAAAAGTAACGTGAAACTATGAATAAGACAAGGTGGTGAGATGGATCTTAGTTTGAGAAGCATGAGTCATGAGCCTTGCATCTTGTGTGTAACCGATCGAGCTTGGTGCAGCAGTACTCCCTGAAGTCACACCGGTTTGTGTCACTTTAAAAGGGCCTGGCTAACTAGACTGCCTGTAATGAAAGGGCTATGATCAGGGTACGTGTAGCTAGTTTGCCCTGTTATAGAATGTCCTTTGAAAGTCTTATGCGTCAGGTCGACTGAGCTGAGTAAAGGCTGCCACAGTTTTGAGGCCAGTTTCTGGTGGGAGTCAATTGGGCAGAGATTTCACATTGTTGGTCTTCAAAGGGGCAGCAGGCCCTGTAATAACTTTGAACAATGTAGTTTACATTCTTGGACAGAAGAAAGGGAAGTAAATAATTGGAGGTTGTCATGGCAACTCAGCCAGTTAAGTTTGTGGAAATCAGGCCTGAAAAGTCTGAACAAGAATCCTAGAAGTTATATTCCCCCGTGAATCTCTGCAGCTTCTTGACATCCCTCCGTGCACCTGTTTAACTTTTAATTAAAATAAAGCTGTTTTGTAGGGCATGCCTAAGTTTAATATAGGCATTGTTCAAGGTAAAGGCCATTAAAAAGTCAGCCTTTTCAGTTTATGTTTTCTCATTATTACAAGGACTTGCTTGGGCTTAATGGACACTCCAAGCAAACGTCCTTTTTCCTGAAAGTGTTTTTTTTCTCTGCCTGGGCACCATTCAAAAGGCATTCACTCATTATTATTTCAAAGGCAGGTGGGTGGAAAGTCAGCATAAGGGTTTCCTGTTGAAAATGTTCTCCTAATGGTATTCCCATGGATGAATCACGCTTAGGTTGGTTCCTTTTCCTAGATGAATGCATACTTATATTCTCACATGGCGTCGGGGAAGAAGGCAGACGTTTTACGTGCCCCCAACCGATTGTGTTTTTTTTGTCTGTTTATAACTTATTTTTTTACTTATTTTGTACATAATGTTGCCATTGCCGTCTCTTATGACCGAAAATAACTTCTGGACATCAGGACTGTGATTACTCACCACGGACTGGCAGTATCCTTTTTTTCCTTTAACGAGTCTGACGAGGCGAACGATATGCTGCTTTCTCGGGAACAGGCCCAGATCCCTGTGATTTACATGAAGAGGAAGTTGGAGGAAAAGGGGCCAGAGGGCGGGCTGCTTTCTAAGAATTCATAGGCGATCAAATAAACCCCCACTTCCTTCCATTCTGCTAGCAAACGTGCAATCTTTGGAGAATAAAATCGATGACCTACGCGGAAGATTAAACTACCAACGGGACATTCAAAACTGTAATATCTTATGCTTCACGGAGTCCTGGCTGAACGACGACACTATCAACATACAGCTGGCTGGTTATACGCTGCACCTGCAGGCTAGAACAGCGGCGTCTGGTAAGACAAGGGGCGACGGACTATCTATTTTTGTAAATAACAGCTGTTGCACGATATCTAAGGAAGTCTCGAGCTATTGCTCGCCTGAGGTAGAGTATTTCATGATCAGCTGTAGACCAATCATCTACCTAGAGAGTTTTCATCTGTATTTTTCGTAGCGGTTTACATACCACCAGCATTGAATGAGCTGTTTTCCGCCATAAGCAAACAAGAAAACGCTCACCCAGAGGTGGCGCTCATAGTAGCCGGGGACTTTAATGCAGGGAAACTTAAATCCATTTTTACCAAATTTCTATCAGTATGTTAAAATGTGCAATCAGAGGGAAAAAAACTCTGGACCACCTTTACTCCACACACAGAGACGCATACAAAGCCTCCCTCGCCCTCCATTTGGCAAATCTGACCATAATTCTATCCTCCTGATTCCTGCTTACAAGCAAAAATTAAAGCAGGAAGCACCAGTGACTAGATCAATAAAAAAGTGGTCAGATGACGCAGATGCTAATCTACAGGACTGTTTTTCTAGCACAGACTAGAATATGTTCCGGGATTCCTCCGATGGCATTGAGGAGTACACCACATCAGTCATTGGCTTCATCAATAAGTGCATCGATGACGTCATCTCCACAGTGACCGTACGTACATACCCCAACCAGAAGCCATGCCAACATCCGCACTGAGCTAAAGGCTATAGCTGCTGCTTTCAAAGAGCGGGACTCTAACCCGGAAGCTTATAAGAAATCGCGCTATGCCCTCTGACGAACCATCAAACAGGCAAAGTGTCAATACAGGACTAAGATCGAATTGTACTACACCGGCTCTGACACTCGTCGGATGTGGCAGGGCTTGCAAACCATTGCAGACTACAAAGGGAAGCACAGCCGAGAGCTGCCCAGTGACACAAGCCTACCAGATGAGCTAAAGTACTTCTATGCTCGCTTCGAGGAAAATAACACTGAAACATGCATGAGAGCACCAGCTGTTCCGGAAGACTGTGATCACGCTCTCCGCAGCCGATGTGAATAAGACCTTTAAACAGGTGTCTTCACTGACATTTTCAACCTCTCCCTGTCCGAGTTTGTAATACCAACCTGTTTTAAGCAGACCACCATAGTGCCTGTGCCCAAGAACATTAAGGTAACCTGCCTAAATGACTACCGACCCGTAGCACTCACGTCTGTAGCCATGAAGTGCTTTGAAAGGCTGGTCATGGCTCACATCAACACCATTATCCCAGAAACCACTCCATTTGCATATCCCGCCCCAACAGATCCACAGATGATGCAATCTCTATTGCACTCCACACTGCCCTTTCCCACCTGGACAAAAGGAACACCTATGTGAGAATGCTATTAATTGACTACAGCTCAGCGTTCAACACCATAGTGCCCTCAAAGATCATGAATAAACTAAGGACACTGGGACTAAACACCTCCCTCTGCAACTGGATCCTGGACTTCCTGATGGGCCACCCCCAGGTGGTAAGGGTAGGTAACAACACATCCCCCACGCTGATCCTCAACACAGGGGTCCCTCAGGGGTGCGTGCTCAGTCCCCTCCTGTACTCCCTGTTCACTCATGACTGCACGGTCAGGCACGACTCCAACACCATCATTAAGTTTGCCGATGACACAACAGTGGTGGGTCTGATCACTGACAATGACGAGACAGCCTATAGGGAGGTCAGAGACCTGGCCGTGTGGTGCCAGGACAACAACCACTCCCTCAATGTGATCAAGACAAAGGAGATGATTGTGGACTACAGGAAAAAGAGGACCAAGCACGCCCCCATTCTCATCTACGGGGCCTACAGTGGAGCAGGTTGAGAGCTTCAAGTTACTTGTCTACATCACCAACAAACTAACATAGTCCAAGCACACCAAGACAATTGTAAACAGGGCATAACTAAACCTATTCCCCCTCAGGAGACTGAAAAGATTTGGCATGGATCCTCAGATCCTCAAAGGTTCTACAGCTGCACCATCGAGAGCATCCTGACTGGTTGCATCACTGCCCCCCCCCCCTCTTTTACACCGCTGCTACTCTCTGTTGTTATCATCTATGCATAGTCACTTTAATAACTCTACCTACATGTACATATTACCTCAACTAACCGGTGCCCCCGCACATTGACTCTATACCGGTACACCCCTGTATATAGTCTCGCTATTGTTATTTTACTGCTGCTCTTGATTTACTTGTTACTTTTATTTCTTATCCATACTTTTTTTTAAACTGCATTGTTGGTTAGGGGCTCATAAGTAAGCATTTCACTGTAAGGTCTACACCTGTTGTATTCGGCGCATGTGACTAATACAATTTGATTTGACATACTAACATGTTGCAGAAGAGTATATCATATATCAATAGCATTGGATGATACAAAAAACATCCTTAATAATGTGTGCATAAACTTGTTTTGGATTGACTAGTAAACATCCTCTAGTGTTGACGGATGAGGAAGCTCTACTTCACTACTTATTTTGGACATAAACAGATGACCATAGTAATAACCCTGTGCCCTAAGCACACCATTTGGAGGGACTCCCTCTCAGGCTAGACAAGCAAACACTCCCCTCTACCCCACCCCCATCCCCTCCCATCAGCCCGCCACTGGCCCTCGGTGAGCACGCCTCGGTCACATGACTTCTAATGACTGACTGTTTTGCTGTTGACCCCATTCACTGCTGCACAAACAGATGTCTTATCTCGCTGCCAAATTTTGGTCCCTGCGTTTTAAGAGCCGCTCCACACGCACAGGAAGGCTTTCTTCTCTCTAATTTCTCTCAGATGATGACGGAATTAGTAGTTAGCCGGGGCTTATACTAAGAGAACTCCTATTCGGGATGACTCACGGGTAAACCATGTGGAAATTATCCGACACTCAACCCCTTCCTTTGATCCATTGACTATATTACTAGTCAAATTCCCTGTGGAATACAGGTTGTGTGTTGACTATTCCCTACTTCCTATGTTTTAACACATAATGTAGGCAGCCTGCTATCTGAGTGGATCTATGTGGCCTATTCGATATTACATCTCTAAAGCCCATTTAACTGGATGAACGCTTCACCATTACCCTTTAGATAAGGCAGTCTTTTTGCGCTTGAATATAATTAGTGTGTGTGTGTGTGTGTGTGTGTGTGTGTGTGTGTGTGTGTGTGTGTGTGTGTGTTTGTGTGTGTGTTGTTTGGTTTTGATTATCCTTGTGGGGACCAGAAGTCCTCACAAGGATAGCAAAACAAGGAAAATTCGGACAAGTGGGGACATTTCACCGGGTCCCCACAAGGAAAGTTTTTTTTAGGCTTATGTATGCATTCACAACTGTAAGTCGCTCTGGATAAGAGCGACTGCTAAATGACTAAAATGTAAAATGTAAAATGTTTAGGGTTAGGTTTAGTTTTAGGATTAGGGTTAGAGTTTTGGGTTTAAGGTTAGGTTAAGGGTTAGGGAAATTAGGATTTTGAATGGGACATTTTTTGGGGTCCCCACAAGGATAGTTAAACAAAGGTGTGTTTGTGTGGTGAACAGGGAGGAGTGTTGCTGACCCCTCTTTCCATTCCAGAGAGCTCTTTAGAGTTATTACAGCAGCACACACACACACACACTCTGAGCCCTGGTGCTGCTGAGTGCTGAAACACACTCCTCCCTTCGCCTAGCCATCGATCTCACCCTTACCTCCTCACCAACCCCTCTGATTCAACACATGTTCTGGGTGTGGCTATGCTCTGCTGTTCTTTTCTGTGTGGGGCCAATTCATTGTTCCTAATAGTTGGATGTTGTTTTTTCTGTCAGCGTATTACTTTAGTGTTAGGCTAGCTCTGAATACAGCAGGACACTGATGAATATTAATGGTGAGCGGCTGCTCCCCGGGGACCCGTAACTGTGTCTTATGTTTCTGCTGATGCTATTGAAATACAGGAAGAAATCAGCTAATGTGGGTCTCAACCAGCCGTGGGCTGCATGCAAATCACTACTCATCACTATTCATGGTGACCCTTTATTAGCTAAAAACACATGCAGACAAAGACGGCAAAGCAGGAGAGAGACATCATGGCCAGGGTTAACCCAATCACGGTAGTCAGATGGATCTCAGAGTGTGTATTCAAAATGGCACCCTATTCCCTAGCTTCTTTTAGCGACGCTGGTGTTTTTACACTAGTGTTGCTCGCAATAGCGTTGCAACAAAAAAAAACGGAACAGTCCACGGGAAGCCAGAAGTTAAATCAAATTCAATTTCAACTTACTGTGCCGGTGGGCTGGACTGCTGGTCCTTAAAACGGGGGAGATTTAAGACAAACTATCTAAAGGAGTGGTCACCAATGCAGTCTCCAAGACATTCCTCATCGAACACCAAACATTTCTGTAAAGAACGATAAAGCCTTTTCGCGCTGTTGGAGGTATGTGCACTTGATTCAGCAGCCATAGCGCGGGGAAGGCAAAAGTGATCCCATTTGGAACATTACATTTACATTTAAGTCATTTAGCAGACGCTCTTATCCAGAGCGACTTACAATTTGGTGCATTCACCTTATGATATCCAGTGGAACAACCACTTTACAATAGTGCATCTAAATCTTTTAGGGGGGGGGGGGGGGGGGTTAGAAGGATTACTTTATCCTATCCCAGGTATTCCTTAAAGAGGTGGGGTTTCGGGTGTCTCCGGAAGGTGGCGATTGACTCCGCTGTCCTGGCGTCACCTGTTGAGGGAGCTTGTTCCACCATTGGGGTGCCAGAGCAGCGAACAGTTTTGACTGGGCTGAGCGGGAACTGTGCTTCCTCAGAGGTAGGGAGGCGAGCAGGCCAGAGGTGGATGAACGCAGTGCCCTTGTTTGGGTGTAGGGCCTGATCAGAGCCTGGAACCATTTCATATGTCTAACGGTAGAACTCCACCTACAACGCAGGCCAAGAGAGCAAATCACGTGCAACTATAAGGTATAAGGCCTGCCGCTGGCCAATCAGATAGCTCAGATCACCGTGTCTGCACAGTTTCCTCGAGCCATAGACTGTAAAAAGAAACCTTGAACGCACAACAAAGTTGATGCTGTAAGACTTCCAAACTTGTAAAACCACGACTACAGAGAGACAACTAATACAGAAAAGAGCTGCTGTTTTTATGAGTAAGCGCACGTTTAAGTTGTTATTCAGCACCGCCCAAACTTTGTTCAACATTTTTATAAGGCATAAAATGAGCCTTCTCCCTACTTCCAATTACGCTACAACCAGCACTGCAGCTGCAATTAATAAGTACAGCAAAGTGTTCCGATAAGCTTGCTTTGTTATTATTAGCGGCTTGTGTCTTTTTTAATATTGAGGAATATTTTACTTTCTCTGGTCATAGGAGTAACAACATGAATTGGTGCACGATGCAAAGATAATGCTGTTCGACTTGAGTTTCACCATCACCTGGAAGACTGTGTCCCCGTTTCTCAGCGGAGGGAGGGAGAGCGGAGGGACGGTGAGTCGGGTGAGAGACAGCCTCGCCGCTGTTTCCTCCCTCCCCTCAGACTGACCATCAGATGCAGGCCATCAGTCCAGTAAAATAAATCTAATTACTATGCTCAGTCAGCTATGCCTCACAAGTAATACAACAAATGATCAATTACCTGTGTGATTATATACCACATTTTTTAAAATATGATTTCAAAATGGTCTGAGAACAACAACATTGGCAGGGCAATTCAAGCATAGCCAATATGCAGTGATAATGTATTGGGCCTATAGCCTACTGCACAAACCTCATTGCTACAGAACTGTTTGTAATTGGTTAATGTTGCATTGGCTTACATTTTTTAAGTCATGTTAATAAAAAATCAGAGCGGTAGATCTCGGCATGCACTTTGACTCAGAAAAGGTTGGTGACCACTGCTCTAAAGGAAAGTATTATTAAACAGACTTTCCAAACGTGGGTCTGTTGTAGACCCACTTCCTCTCTGCTTACCATGTCAAAAATAAGTCACTCACAAGTTAGTCCTTGTTTGTGCACATACAGTATGGCACACGTACAGGATTGAGGTAAGCAGAGAGAAATGGAACGTCTGTTTATGAATAATATTAATAATAACAACTTCTGGCTTCCCACAATTGCGTGCAAGGCTAGTGTAAATAAACCAGCGTTGCTAAAAGCAGCTACCCATTTCCTCTACAGTGCACTACTTTTTGAGCCCTATGGGCCCTGGTCAAAAGTAGTGCACTAAAAGCAATAGGGTGCAATTTGGGACTCGGACCGGGAGAAGGAATTATTCATGATATATGACTGTGTAAGCAGTTCTGGTGATCTCTGGATAAACTACGTTGAAACAGAATCCAAATCCTCCCTCATACCTGAAACTGAAATGAATGTCAATAAAGAGATTGAGTTGGAATGTTTGAGATGTTGGTGTTTTTCCAGGCGTGTCATGGTGGTCATTAACACCTTTAATGTTTCCTGTCTTTATATCACCGCGCAGCAACAAGAACAAGATCCCACCAACCTGTATATCTCCAACCTGCCGCTGTCGATGGACGAGCAGGAGCTGGAAAACATGCTGAAACCGTTTGGCCAGGTCATCTCTACCCGGATACTGAGGGACTCCAATGGAGCCAGTAGAGGAGTGGGCTTTGCAAGGTCAGCCTCTGGCATACTGTGCTCAAAAATGAACGTATTCTATTCTAAATGACCACGTACCGTAGTTGTAGAATGAACAGGAGTCACAACCCCAACAATCCTGAATTACTTTTTTTTATCCACATGACAAAAATTGATGGTGTGAGTTTGTGCTATTATGCCAACTCCTTGTCACTCCTTGTTATGCAAATGTATTGGCAAGGCCAGCAATGGAGTTTACAAGTGCACAAACAGATCTGAGATCAGGCTTAACATTTATATCACATAATCAAAAATTCCCAACGATACATGGCTTCCCACTGGGCATAGACGTCAATTCAATTTATATTCTACGTTGGTTGGATGTAATTTCATTGAAGTGACGTGGAGACACGTTGATTCAACCAGTGTGTGCCCATTAGGTTGATTATAGCGACAGCCCGTTCGTTTGCAATAAAAGTGTTTATTGTATTTCCACTTATTTTAATTCAGTTTTTCACAAGAGAGGTTGAGCGAACACAGTGCGGTTAGCTGTTGATCCTAGGGGACGACAAAGGCTTAACGCGAGGGCTCCGGTGGCGCGCGAGAGAGGGAGAGAGGGAGAGAGGGAGAGAGGGAGAGAGAAAGAGAGAAAGGGAACAAAGGGAGAGAGCATGCATTCTGTTGAGAAGGGCGTAATTATAGTGTTAATGGGGGCCGCCTCCTTTCAAGCTCGCATAACAGGACACTAGACCAATCTAAAAAGGGTTTGATTCACAAATTAGCAACACTATTTATGGACCATAGACATGTCTGTCTATGAGAGGGTGTGTTGTCAAGTCCCTTTACTATATCAAATATATGAATATATATGAACCTCAAGTGCACTCTAAGACCTGCCAACCCAGATAAAAGTCCACTATATTGATCTTTAAAATAAACTGCATTTTATGGAAAGCCTGCATTTGTATTCACTCTTAAACATAAAGCACTCTAGGATGCCACCGTGTGATTCTGCAGTATATATCATGGAATTGATTTAACTTCATTCAACCTGCATATTTCAGGATGGAGTCGACAGATAAATGTGATGCGGTTATCTCTCACTTCAACGGGAAGTTTATTAAGACACCACCTGGAGTTCCTGGTAAGAGACCGACTTTCGCTCTTTGAGCAGCAGCACTGCTCTCAAGGGTTAGCACTTTTATTAAATAGCTTCAAATTACAGTAAATGATGGATTGCCTGTTGGTTCATTGGGATGAGAACCAATACATTGAGTGGTCATGCAGCGAGGGGTCAAGCAACTGATAATACTGGGTATGTGTGTGGCGATGGCCCCATAGACCCAACATTATAAGGCCCCCATAGACCCAGCACTAAGAGGCAGAGTGCAGAGCTGCCTTGTGTGGCCAGAGAGCTGCCTGCCTTCTTTCCCACTCTAAGCTATTTAATTGGATTATTTGACTCAAATAGTGTCCTCTGGCCCTGCTGCCTTTAGGAGAGGACAGGGATTACAGGGCCACAGCTGCCAAATGTGATGTCTGTGTTTCCCAGCCGGGCGTCTTAAAGCCCACTCCCAAGCTCAGCAAGAGCTGGCCGCCTGATTGACAGTACAGTAAGCAATGCAGACAGCACCGTGCAAACTATGGTAGCGTTTGTGAAGCCCCCCTCTCTCTCTCTCTCCCTTTGTTCCCTTTCTCTCTCTCTCTTTCTCACTCGCTCCCCAGCGCCACCGGAGCCCTTGCTGTGCAAGTTTGCTGACGGCGGGCAGAAAAAGAGGCAAAGCCAGAATAAATTTGTGCAAAACAGCCGCGCGTGGGCTAGAGACGGCGACGCTAGACTGGTGAGTGCTGCTGCCCTTTCGTTTCAGCGTGCATTTTGGATGGAGTGTGATTACTGTATGTGGAGGAGCACATCTATCGCGGGCATTCTGGCTCCAGTTTTAATGAACATGCGTCAAGGTTAAATCGTATACCAAAAAACGGACAGATTTATGAAGTGTAAATACAGTAGTTAGTCCACAGGTGTCAAGGGGAGATGTGTTTGTGTGTGTAGGTTGCCTCGGGGTATGGTTTATTCTCATTAGGTTAGCTCGTCTCATTTTAGCTCCTGTTATTTTGTATGTCCCCAGGCTGGAATGACCCTCACATACGACCCCACCACAGCTGCTATGCAAAATGGGTAAGAGGAGCCACTGCAACAAATCCATAGTGTTCCTATTATCTTGTAGGACTTTATAAACGGTTGAATTTCCTTCTACAGATTTTATGTGTCGCCGTACAGCATCGGAAACAGGATGATCGCTCAAACGTCCATGTCTCCATATATCTCACCTCTCTCCACGTACCAGGTTGGCATCTACCTCGTTCAATTTCAATGGATAGATGGGTTTGCATGACTTTGAATAGCGTTACTATTATCTACACCCATAATACACATTTTCTGTAACTGACCAGGTATTTATGAACCTTTTATGACACTTATCTTGGAGTGTTCTCCTTGGAGGATTGTGGTTCAGGATGTGAGAGGTCACTATGGCCTTTCTCAGAGCTATGTTTTTGTGTGTGTGTGTGTGTGTGTGTGTGTGTGTGTGTGTGTGTGTGTGTGTGTGTGTGTGTGTGTGTGTGTATAAAGCCAGTGCAAGAGAGTCAGTGCAAATAGTCCGGGTAGCCATTTGATTAACTGTTCAGCAGTCTTATGGCTTGGGGGTAGAAGCTGTTCAGGAGCCTTTTGGTCCCAGACTTGGCGCTCCGGCACTGCTTGCCGTGCAGTAGCAGAGAGAAAGGTCTATGGCTTGGGTGGCTGGGGTCTTTAGACAATTTTCCGGGCCTTTCTCTGACACTGCCTAGTATAGAGGTACTACGTCCCAAATGGCACCCTGTGCTCTATATAGTGCACTATTTTTGACCAGGGCTCTGGTCAAACTTAGTGCGCCACATAGGGAATAGAGTGCCATTTGGGACGCAGTCCTGTAGTGCTGAGCCAAACACAGAGGCGTGTGAGCTCCTGAAATAGCTCCTTCCCAGTGCCTGCCCTGTGCTAGTATATTTACAGAGTGTATGTGTGATGTTCCAGGTACAGAATCCCTCCTGGGTTACTCACCAGCCCTACATCATGCAGCACCCAGTAAGACCAAATATACTACCTTTCTCTCACCATCCTTTACTCTACTGCCTCTTTCTCACGTCATCCCCTGTCCTTTTCTTTCCTCCCTCACTTTGGAATGTCATGTTTCTCCTCTCCTTTTTTCCTTTCCATCTTATCTCTTCTGTTCTTTCTTACCTCTGGTCAGATGCATAAATCAGCTGTTCCCTTCGCTTTGTGTTGTTTCGAAAAAGAGGAGAAACAGGGATGTGGAAAGGGACATGGAGGGTGATGATGCCACACATACAGTACAGTGTGTGACTGGGCTCTCTGGGATTTACTGGCACTACGGTGTTGACAAAAATACTAGCACCAGGATGCCTGGCTCCCTTGGTGTTGCTCACCACACGACAAGTTGGAAACACTTCAAACATCTTGTGTTTGATGACTGATTCCATTTGTATTTCCTAACAGATGGTTGGGAGCTGAGTAAGTATTGCTCTGTAATAAAGTATTTCTCATTTTTGCAAGGAAATAGCAGTTCCCAATGGATGTTTTTACAAATACTCCTCCCCGTGTGCCTCTAGCCTTTTCAGTGTTAATCAGCCAGGATTATCAGTGTCTGTGTTCTAGTTGGCACCCAATTCCTTATAAAGTGCCCTACTTTTGACCAGAGGAGTATGGGCCCTGGTCAAATGTAGTCCACTGTACATGGAATAGGGTGCAATTTGAGATGCATCCAGTGACTTCTAAAGCCAGTGTGGCCAGCTACCTTGTAATGTGGATACAGGATATGAAGTCCGACACACTGAGCTCAGTTGATCTCCCTCTTGGTCTGAAACCCGACACAGGGCAAGCCCTGGTGGAATGATAAATGATTCATGAAGGAAAAGGATTTCATCTAGGTATTATTGCAACCCTCTCCAGCCTCCACCTGTCTGCCCTGACTAGTGCCAAGAGACTGAACAGGGCAGATGGATCCCAAATGGCACCCTGTTCCCTTTATAGTGTACTACTTTTGACCGGGTTCCCTTCGGGCTCTCGTCAAAAGTAGTGCACTACATAGGAAATGGGGTGCCATTTAGGACAAAGTCAGTCTGTCCTTCTTTCTCTCTTCCCCTTTCTCTTACTCCTGTTTCTGTCATTTAGATATTTTGGGTAGTAACCGTGGATTTGTATTGCATTTACTTGTTATAAGTACAAATAAATATAGGATCTATGGATGTCTGTATGCCTCTGCTACCCTCTGCTGCTCTGCTCTCATCCTCACACTCTCCGTCCCAGGGAGCGGTGATATCACCCTCTATGGACCATACTATGTCACTACAGCCTACATCCATGATGAGCCCTCTCACTCAGCAGATGAGTCACCTCTCCATGGGCAGCACAGGAACAGTAAGAGGGGAATGGTCAAGGGGTCAAATAGGTCAACACTGGGTTCATGTATTACATAATTAGAGCAAGGGCCACACCGTATGTATCTCAGAGTAGGAGTGCTGATTTAGGATCAGTTTGGACTAATAGATCAGGAATAAGGATACATGGACCTGATCCTAGACCAGTGCTCCTATTCTCAGACACTTGATAGATACGGCCCCAGAAGTACATTTGATATTGGGACCTGTATTGTTTGTCATCTTGAAGTAGAATTTTAGATGGATTTATACTTACACAGTTCTGTCCTTCTTTGTGCAGTATATGGCTGCAAACTCTATGCAAGGAGCCTATATTCCCCAGTATGCACACATGCAGACGGCAAATGTTCCAGTGGAGGTTTGTGATTAACTTACTATTCATAAAGTACGCAAGGTATAAGATTATAGCTATATGATTTTAGCTCTACGTACTCCTTGGGTGTTTATAGACACTAGGTTGGAGAGGTCATTCACATGGATAACTATTGATGTATTTCTAGATGATAAACTGCTGCTGAGCTTTAATCCAGTCTTCATTTTCCTTCCAGGACAACAGTCAGCAACAACAGATGGAGTCATCCGGTGATCATTCTCCTTACACCTACCAACAAACCAAGTAACACGGAGGTACAGTCAGTGTCTTATATTGTGAATGGGGTGCGATTCAAATGGCACCTTATTCGCTATATATAGTGCCCTAGTGCACATAGTCCTCTGGTCAGAATTCTACAGAAGTGGTGCAAATTTCAGTTTCACCCCAAAAACATTATTTAAAAAAAACTGTTAAGTCTTCAAACTTAGGACATTTATTTACATCATGATATGTTCTAATTCAATCCAAGGCAATAACAAACATATTTGTTAAATGAATGTAGTACAAAGTCATTGTTTATACCACTATTATATTAAGAGGTGGCTGTCCCAAACCCTGACTATAAAGCAATTGATGATTTTCTTATATTTTTCACACTATTATTTTAATAGAACATATTGAGTTGTTCTATTGTTACATTGAAAGATGCCGATCTAATTAGTCATTTTGTTTAAACATATATGTCCCACCTTTTAATGCCACTACCAAAACACACACATTCCAATACTGTGGAATGAATGTGCCTTAAGCCACAGCCCTACAAATATCAAAAAGTGATGGGATTGCACATCATGGCCACATGATTATGGAGAAAATGTGTGAGCAAGTTGGTAACTCTGCATGTATTTTTAAGTGTCAGTACCGCATATCTAATATATCAAGTATGGATTTGGTTTGCTGGGATGTACATCTGTCCAAATGAAAGATAGCTAGCCATATGTTAGCTATGGGGATTCTTTAAAGTCCAAAATCAGCCAAACCAAAATGGTCACAACCGAAACAATTGACGCTATAGAGATATATAGAGGTCTCATCTTTGTATCTGTGCCATTTATGTGACAGCACAGGCAGCGCCATTGAGGTTATCTCCATGTATAGTTGCATGTGCCATGCTCTACAAACTGAGCTGAGGACTCCAATGTGGGTAGTGGACAAGTGCACACTTCAGGAAAAAGTATAGAGTGTTGAGAGGCATAGTCAGCAGGGGGCTCCAACTCTCCAAGAGCCCAAACATTGACATCTATTTGGCCAAGACATAGACTTCTCTAATTTGCTATACTGTACTGTACAGTGTTCCCCTATGATTTTTTTCAGTAGCGGTGGCAAAGTTAGCGTAGGGATAGGGGGGACCCTCATATAGGAGTTTAAAGTAACTACCCGGTGTTTCCAGATCTCTATCAAGTACGACCTATAAATAGTTTTCCTTACAGAAAAGTGTAATTACGTTTGTTAAAAAGCCTAGTGTTGTCACGATACCAGAATTTTGACTTTGATACCGATACCAGGTTCAGTATCACGATACTCGATACCATCACAATACATCTTTTGAGTTCAACGTCATGACATTTGGAATTTCTTACATCAACATTTTTCAGAGACATCCATGTATGTATTAATGAATCAATTATACAATCATACAGTCAAATTGAATTAGTTTTTTACCCATCTAACTACATAATAGTAATCATTTATTTGAATGGTAAATCTCTATTGATAAACTGGGTAAATCAAGATGGAGCTTAGGCCTGTTCACAATACAGATGAATGCTTATTCAATAGGAGTGTGTGCATGCGTTGAGTTACTGAGCCTGTTTGCATGGGGCTACAGATGAAAAACAATCTGTTTCCCTTCCATGTGGGATTTATTGTATTGTACTGATCAACAACATTGGCATAGAAGTAGTCGTTTTTTGTATTATTATTATTTCTTTTATGAAAGTGTGCACTGTCTCTTTAACCACTAATGACATCATACACAAGGCAAGAGGACTGGAGGTCCGTCGGTTCGATGAGGCAATAGATCATTTTTGGGAGAGACGTGAGAGAGAGACTGATGAAGTGAATTAATAAAGTTTTGGTGGCAATCAGCTTTGAAATCAACATATTTTGCATTATGGTTTGCATATTATCACAAACAAAGGACTAGGGTAGTGAATTGATGTTAGCTTCAGCTGTCAGCTAGCAATGAAAGTAAGCCTAGAGAGCCCACGCCCAACGATCCCCCGCCCGCTTCACTCCCCTCCATTGAAAATAAATGGAGCTCCGTTGTTTCATCGCCTCCAACGTGTTATGTGGACTGCGCTGTAAGTGGACCAGGCAAGGTGCGGTATAAGGGGAACATCGGCTGCGCTGATAGACTTGATCCGTGAGACACTGACAGAAGTACCGCACGTAACAACAATTCTAGTAACGGACCGTTTTTCATGTTCTAGTATTGAAAATGTTTCGGTATACCATGCAACACTAATAGGCAAACCCCAACAACAGGGTGGTGTTGGCATATATATGGGATCAGTATCATGTCAAATGTATTTACAAATGTAAATCACCAATTCACAAATGTAAATCACCAATCCACAAATGTAAATCACCAATCCACAAATGTAAATCGCCATCCAGAAATGCAATTCACTATCCATAAACAAACACCTTTTGATTTGTATTTGTAAATCGATATATTGCATTATAATTGTTTTATAACTGCAGATATGCAGGTAATCTCTAAGGGCCGTAAGTAAAATGACTGCCATAAAGATTTGCGCATAGGAGAGATATGAGCAAACATGACAGATATGGCAAACCTGCAACTCCATATTTGGAAGCGCTTAGGCAACCTGATTTTTGGCAGGGATTTGACAAGAAAAAGACAAAAAGTTCTCATGTGTTGAAAAAAAGTTATCACGCATAGGAAAAAAAAGGTTATCACACTTAGAAACCGATTAGTAGTCGTAGAAAAAAGTTATGACGTGTATAAAAAAAAGTTTCACGCTAGAAAGAAATGTCTCACTCGTAGAAAGCGATTTATATTCATGAAAAAAGGTTTGTACCCATACAAAGCGATTTCTATAAATCGCTGGCAGCCTTTAGTTCTGCCATGTTGATGCCTGCCTTTCAAGGCTGCAGAAATTATAGTATGGTAACCATAACATGTTAACCATATGTGTAACCATAGTATGTCCAACGTAAAAAATGTAAACCTTAGGCCTACATTACTCAACCCGTTCATCACCCAAATAGTTGAATTAGCTGGCCAGTGTGATAGCACCACTACATGTGAAGGATATGTCATACATTGTAAATGATTATTATCCATCCGCTGTCTCATGTTGCACAGACGATGAGCATTAAGGAGACATAAGTATTCCTGAGGCCTCTAACCGTTTCCCCAGGAGAGGCATAGGATACGGGATCAGACTTGGTAACAGAATTGCTTCTGTCCCTCTGCACTCATCGACAACAGTCACCCTCGAAGCATCGTTACCCGTCGCTCCACAAAAGCCGCGGCCCTTGCAGAGGGGAACAACTACTTCAAGGTTTCAGAGCGAGTGATATCACCGATTGAAACGCTATTAGCGTGCACCGTTAACTAGCTAGCCATTTCACACCGGTTACACTCACCCTCTTTGACCTCCTTTTCCGCAGCAACCGGTGATCCGGGTCAACAGCATCAATGGGATCAACTTTTTTTCTACGACTACAAATCGCTTTCTACGCTTGATAACTTTTTGTCTTTATGCCAGTCATTTTACTTAAGGCCCTTGGAAACGACCTGTATATCTGCAGTTATAAAAAAATATAATGCAATATATCGATTTACAAATACAAATCAAAAGGTGTATGTTTGTGGATAGAGATTTACATTTGTGGAAAGTGATTTACATTTGTAAATTGGTGATTTAAATTTGTGGAAGGTGATTTACATTTGTGGAAAGTGACATTTGTGGATTGGTGATTTACATTTGTGGATTGGGGATTTACATTTGTGAATACATTTGGCATGATATTGATCCCATACATAAACCAGTCATTAAAAATATTAACGCAAATACATTGCTGATTGGCCAGCTCATCCTCCTCCAGACCGCTGATTGGCCAGCTCATCATTCTGAGGAGTATCACATCATACTCTATGAGGAAATAGCAAGCAATTTTTTAAGTTTGAGGTGCGGTTTTTGAAGTGTTTTTTCTTTCTACAATTTATGCTTTGGCCTCAAATACAAGTATAGGACAAGTCAACAACATTGTTTGGGTATGAGTTATTAACACAATATAAACATTTAAAAGGTGAGATTTTCACTGGGTAGTTACATTAAAGCTAATTTCCTGCAATTCTACACATTTATAGAGTTAAAAAAGTACTCATACTCAAAACCATGAAAAGGAATAGATGCAAAAATAGTACAATTAATTTAACCCATGCTCAAAAGAATACAAAAAGTGAAAGTGCAGGGTGCTAATAAAACATTGTAATTTGCAGTTTTAAAGCGCATTTCCTGCAATTCTACACATTTTGCTATGGCTTATGTCGTGTTGATATGATATCAAACATTAGAACAAAATTAGTGTGGGCCCCATGCCATGACATTAATGGAATGAATTAGATTATTTCTCTCACCCATCTACACACAACGCTCTAACCACTAGGCTACGCTGCCGCCCCATAATGACAAAGTGAAAACGTGTTTTTAGACATTTTTTGCAAATTTATTGAAAATGAAATACAGAAATATATAATTTAGAGTTGAAGTCAGAAGTTTATATACACCTTAGCCAAGTACATTTAAACTCCGTTTTTCACAATTCCTGACATTTAATGCTAGTAAAAGTTCCCTGTCTTAGGTCAGTTAGGATCACCACTTTATTTTAAGAATATGAAATGTCAGAATAATAGTAGAGAGAAGGATTTATTTCAGCTTTTATTTCTTTCATCACATTCTCAGTGGGTCAGAAATTTACATACACTCAATTAGTATTCGGTAGCATTGCCTTTAAATTGTTTAACTTTGGTCAAACGTTTCGGGTAGCCTTCCACAAGCTTCCCACAATAAGTTGGGTGAATTTTGTTCCATTCCTCCTGACAGAGCTGGTGTAACTGAGTCAGGTTTGTAGGCCTCCTTGCTTGCACACACTTTTTCAGTTCTTCCCACAAATTTTCAATGGGATTGAGGTCAGGGCTTTGTGATGGCCACTCCAATACCTTGACTTTGTTGTCCTTAAGCCATTTTGCCACAACTTTGGAAGTATGCTTGGGGTCATTGTCCATTTGGAAGACCCATTTGCGACCAAGTTTTAACTTCCTCGGTCATGTCTTGAGATGTTGCTTCAATATATCCACATTATTTTACTCCCTCATGATGCCATCTATTTTGTGAAGTGCACCAGTCCCTCCTGCAGCAAAGCACCCCCACAACATGATGCTGCCACCCCCGTGCTTCACAGCTGGGATGGTGTTCTTCGGCTTGCAAGCCTCCCCCTTTTTCCTCCAAACATAACGATGGTCATTATGGCCAAACAGTTCTATTTTTGTTTCATCAGACCAGAGGACATTTCTCCAAAAAGTACGATCTTTGTCCCCATGTGCAGTTGCAAACCGTAGTCGGGCGTTTTTATGGCGGTTTTGGAGCAGTGGCTTCTTCCTTGCTCAGCGGCCTTTCAGGTTATGTCGATATAGGACTTGTTTTACTGTGGATATAGATACTTTGTACCTGTTTCTTCCAGCATCTTCACAAGGTACTTTGCTGTTGTTCTGGGATTGATTTGTAATTTTCCCACCAAAGTACGTTCATCTCTAGGAGACAGAACACGTCTCCTTCCTGAGCGGTATGACGGCTGGGTGGTCCCATGGTGTTTATACTTGCATACTATTGTTTGTACAGGTGAATGTGGTACTTTCAGGCTTTGGAAATTGCTCCCAAGGATGAACCACAATTATTTTTCTGAGGTCTTGGCTAATTTGTTTGGATTTTCCCATGATGTCAAGCAAAGAGTCACTGGGTTTGAAGGTAGGCCTTGAAATACATCTACAGGTACACCTCCAATTGACTGAAATTATGCCAATCAGATGCTTCTAAAGCCATGACATCATTTTCTGGAATTTTCCAAGCTGTTTAAAGGCACAGTCAACTTAGTGTATGTAAAGTTCTGACCCACTGGAATTGTGATACAGTGAATTATAAGTGAAATAATCTGTCTGTAAACAATTGTTGGAAAAATTACTTGTGTCATGCACAAAGTAGATGTCTTAACAGACTTGCCAAAGCTGTAGTTTGTTAACAAGAAATTTGTGGAGTGGTTGAAAAACTAGTTATAATGACTCCGACCTAAGTGTATGTAAACTTCTGACTTCAACTGTACATAAGAATTCACACCTCTGAGTCAATACATGTTAGAATCACCTTTGGCAGTGATTACAGCTGTGAGTCTTTCTGGGTAAGTCTCTAAGAACTTTGCACACCTGGATTGTACAATATTTGCACATTATTATTTTTAAAAATTCTTTAAGCTGTGTCAAGTTGGTTGTTGATCTTTGCCAGACAGCCATTTAAGTCTTGCCATAGATCAGCAGGTTATTGTCCTGCTGAAAGGTGAATTTGTCTCCCAGTGTCTGGTGGAAAGTAGACTAAACCAGGTTTTCCTCTACGATTTTGCCTGTGCTTAGCTCTATTCCGTTTCCTTTTATCCTAAAAAAAATCCCTAGTCGTTGCCGTTGACAAGCATACCAATAACATGATGCAGCCACCACCATGCTTTAAAATATGAAGAGTGGTACTCAGTGATATGTTGTGTTGGATTTGCCCCAAACATTACGCTTTGTATTTAGGACAATGTCAATTGCTTTGACACATTTTTTGTAGTTTTACTTTATTGCAAACAGGATGCATGTTTTGGAATATTTTTTTTCTGTACAGGCTTCCTTCTATTCACTCCGTCATCTAGGTTAGTATTGTGGAGTAACTAAAATGTTGTTGATGCATCCTTAGTTTCTATCACAGCCATTAAACTCTGTAACTGTTTTAAAGTCACCATTGGCCTCATGGTGAAATCCCTGAGCAGTTTCCTTCTACTGCGGCAACTGAGTAGGAAGGACGCCTGTATCTGTGAAGTGACTGGGGGTATTGTTACACTGTCCAAAGTTGAATTAATAACTTCTCCATGCTCAAAGGGATATTCAGTGTCTGCTTTTTTATTTGTACCCATTTACCAATAGGTTCCCTTCTTTGTGAGGCATTGGAAAACCTCCCTGGTCTTCGTGGTTGAATTTGTGTTTAAAATTCACTGCTCAACTAAGGGACCTTACAGATACGTGTATGTGTGGGGTACAGAGACGAGGTAGTCATTCAAAAAGCATGTTAAACACTATTATTGCAAACAGAGTCCATGCAACTTATTATGTGACTTGTTAAGCAAATACATGTTTACTCCTGAACTTATTTAGGCTTGCCATAACAAATGGGATGATTATTATTGACTCAAGACATTTCAGCTTTTCATTTTTAATTAATTTGTAACAATTTCTAAAAACATAATTTTAATTTGACATGATGGTGTGTTGTGTGTAGGCCAGTGACACAACATCTCAATTGAATCCATTTTAAATTCAGGCTGTAACACAACAAAATGTGGAAAAAGTCAAGGGGTGTGAATACTTTCTGAATGCACTTTACTGGCACAATAGACATAATAGTAAAATAGTAGAGGGTGTTACTGTAAATAAAGAGACACTTGCACTTTTTTTGTAAACAAAGTCATTCCGTCTATCCTTCCGGGTAAAGACATCAGTGACTGAGCTGTAACACTCGTCCCTGTTGGCCATCGGTTTTAAAAGTCTAAATGGAGATGATGGCAAGGGTTGAGAGTCGTCCTGGATCGGTCCGGTTTCCACTGTATGTCTTTATCCGTTTCTGCGCAGAAAATGACTTTTGTGGCTGGTATAGTGAGGACCAGCTGCAGTACATTTGTCACATCAGTCTGTGTCAGGTCATGCTGGAACAAAAATCTGAGGAGCTGTCCAGGTGATTTGTCTCATAATACCTTTTGTGAACTGTACAATCCAACAAAATCAGCCTTAAATCGAACAAAATTAAGTTCACCAAAGTGGTCAAACCTGGCTCACATCTGAACATTGATATTGTCCAGTATGTTGTAGTAGATTCGCCCCCTCTCTCCTCTGAATGGCTGTTTACTATGAGTTTCGCTTTTTGCCAGGCCCAGTTCATTGCATTTCTGTTTGAATTGCTCATAGAAACGATCAAAGTCTTGTCGCTGGCGTTCCAGTGTGTTGCTGAGGGTACGGCAGAAATACATATCCATCGCCGTGTTCTGCAGAACATGGAAAAGCGTGTCACTTTCATTGAAAATTCCATCATAGGCCATGAGCAAAAAGAAAAACTGTGGCTCCTGAGTGGTGCAGCGGTCTAAGGCACTGCATCTCAGTGCTAGAGGCGTCACTACAGACCTTGGTTTGATTCCAGGCTGTATCACAACCGACCGTGATTGGGAGTCCCATAGGGCGGCGCACAATTGGCCCAGCGTTGTCCGGTTTAGAATTTGGCCGTAGTAGGCCGTCATTGTAAATACACATTTATTCTTAACTGGCTTGCCTAGTTAAATAAAAAAATGGGTTGCTAACTGTTCATTTTTTTCTGCAAAGGGTTAAGGCATGTAATATTTCCACATAGTTGCCCCTGGTCCTGGTTGATGAGCTGGCATTCTCATCATTACCACAAAATGCCAACTCGGCAGCATGTAGCATTAATTAGCTAGATCTTTCAAAGTTCTCCTTTAGCTTTGCATTGTGCATGCTGATGTTCAATCTCTGTTGTTTATTGCCAGATCTGTGAGCTGCCAAATGTCTTAAAAGCTATCTGGCTTTGGATATGAGACACAGATTTCTTGTGCTTGTTGACTGCTGTAGACAAGTTGTTCTAGTCGCAGTATCCGGCTCTTGTCCACACGCTGTCACTGGTGGTGAACAGCAAGCGGGGGAAGCGGAGTCCACTGCTAGCAGCGCAGCCACAGAGCCAGTCTTTCCGGGCGTTGATACCACTCAGATTGAAATAATTGTGTTAGTTTCTGTCCCTTCCTTTGATGTAGGCCCCTAAACCCAGGTGTTTATCTTCCCTCCCTTATCACACCCTGTTTTGCTAGAAAACTGTTTCAGATGCTATATGTTAGCCATCCTGATCAGCTTACTTTAGCTAGCAGTAAAACGAACGTAACCGCCAGAAGGTGGCACATGACATGCGACGTCCATAGGCAGGAGCAAGCTCTTCCTGTCCTCCTGCCTATCCTCCAGCCTATCCTCCAGCCTATCCCATTACATTTTTCACTCCAGTACGCATGCGCATTTATTATTTGAGTGCAATGAAAATGAATGGGAGATATTGACACCTGGAAGGCAGCGAAGCGCTCTGCCTGCTTTTCTGTGTCCGTTAGCTGGGAGTATAAGGTAGAAACACGCATGCACAAGTCATGTCAATGCCTTGCATTGAGTTTGGAGTTTGAAGGGCGGGAGAAAGACACAAGGCAAGGCTGCCTTTCCTTTGGCCATCTTTTGTAGTAGATCACCGCAAATTTGGGAAGTACTAGTTCAGAAATCCATTTTATCGTGAAGAAAAAACATGAAGAGGACAAAATTATTATTGATAACATTTATATGTATTCATTTTTCATGAGAGTTGTTTTTTAATTCGTTTCACAGGGTAGGCACTGTCTACCCTCCCAACCCTGACCGCACATCACTACTCTACTGTACTGTACTGTACCCTACTCTACTGTACCGTACTGTACTCGAGTTTACTCTACTTGAGTTTCTTACAATTGAAGAAAGGGCCCATGGACTCTCAGATCTAGTGGTCTTGAGACCACTAAAGACCACATAAATTTGGTCTTTAACTTGTCATGGACTCAACTCACTAGGTCTGGGTCTGGACCTTGGGACCAATGTCCTGTTATAGATCTTGGTCGTGGCTCCTGGATATTACCTTATTCTTTGGTTTACAAACCATAGGCAACCCAATTTGAAGAAGACAATGCTCTCTGATCATTGGTTGATCGCTTCCAACACATAGGAATCCCCACCCAGTTGACTACTTTTAAATGGTGGAAACAGTCAATGGCAATGTCTATACTAAAACGAGTCTTCCATTTATCTTTATGATTGACACTTGACACTGAAATGCCTGCTATCTTGCCAAAATAAAGATAGGTAAAGTGATCATTTAAACATCTAACAATATCATTGATTAGATATACAAGTAATAAAGTAAGTTTCAGATTCATACAATCAACATTGAACATTTTACAGAGAATAATTTAGATTATTTTTCTCTAAATTCAATTTAAAGGTTTAGAAAATCAGGTAAAAAATCTGGTTTTTACTATTTTGTATGCAAGTTCAATCTCTAAAATGTATCTGTAATTGAAGGTTAATCAAAATGATCACCACTGTCCATGGTTTTCCCTGTATTGCAACTTTTTCACTATGGTTCGGTAGTGACAAATGTAGTGGGGTGGTAAGGAATTCAGGTAAAATATTATATATTATTATTTCATTGTGTGAGTAGTATATATGTCTACCTGGCATATGTTGTAAGACATCTGTGCTGAAAGTTTGGGAAAAATAGGATACAAACGTGATTTTTTTCCCTTCCAAACCCCAATTTGCACCACTTCTATAGAATGACCCATGTATATGGTTCCATTTGGGACAGAACCATGGAAGGAGCCCATACCCCCAGCCTGTATGGTTGTGGGTAGATGTTTCATATGATAGAAAGACACTTAGTACCGGAGTTTAACTCATCTGATTGTCTTGGTTGTGTCCTCTCAGGTGTGGTAGGAGCCCAGAAGAAAGAGTTGTATGACAGCTGAAACAATCATGGCTTCCTCTGATGATGGATTGTGCGTTAAGGATTTATCCCAATTTTGCACAGGTTCCGCAATGATTTCCTTTTGTTTGTGATAAGAAAAACAAGTGAGACTGTTTTGTTATAAGTTCCATGAGGTGCAAATAAGTGATTAATTTCATCAAAGGATACTATAATTCTCAAAAAAAGAATAAAAAAAATAGTTGTATTTTAATAAAGAAAGAATGTTTATTTTTTACCAAGGATTGTCACATGGATGCAAGAACCTATAGCGGATCATGTGACTTGTTGTTTAAGGTGCATGATAGTAAAGATGTCTTTTGTTAATATTGTTTATGATTTAAATTTTGTTTTCTCTTATTTTGTACTGAAATTGATTTTTCTGAAGATTTATTAGCCAGACATCTTGAAAATGATGTTTTGTGCTTGCTGTGTGAGTGTCGCTATGGTGAAGTGTTCAATGTTTTTTCTTGTAAAGTGATTTATCTTAGTGGTCTAGATTGATCTTTCTGTCTCATACAATTTGCCTTAAAGATTTCCGTACAGTAGCTGTATAGGCAACCTCCGAGGCTAGAAATGAGCAAGAAATGATAAGAGCTATTGCCTTGTAAATCAGCTAAATAGGGCTTTTCCTTTGACTATAGCTTATAAAATCTGCTGTGTTTAGAGATGTAGGATCTTAATTTGATCACCCTGTTGCCAGAGAACTTTCCTGCAATGCAGGACATTTTAAACTTGTGGTGTATTTGAGGTTTCAAAAGGCTTCTGAAGTGTGTAATTTCCATTTTGTAATTTCCCTTACGAAAATTATATTAACCACTACAAAAATGTCCATTCATTATAATCCACATAATAATTCACATTTCCTGTTACTGCTGGATTATTTTCCTGCTGTAGCAAACTGGCTCAAATAAAGATCCTACATCCGTATGTGTTTTGCTTTTCCCCTCTAAAAATGAATCTAAAGTAGAAGTATTTGAAAAAATTTTTTAGAGTGAAACGACCCTCTAAATCTGATGATGATTTTGAATAGGATGTCATGTTTGTATTATCTGAGGGCCTTAAAGGTCTTTGGTTGTTGAATGTGGTAGATATCCTGCTGAATGATCACATTTTCAATCTTGCCTTTCAATTACTTGGTGTTGTAGATTAGCCTAAAATGAACTTCTTGGGGTGGGGATGGAATAAGGGAGGGTGTGGTTGTGTCTTTTTTGAGAGATGTTGTCGTTCTCTGTCAGCTTGGCAGGGTGTTTCTTTTTCACTTTCAGTTGAAATGCAAACAGGCAAACTTGGATATATTATTGTGCAAAGAAATGATCAAATCCTTCACGTACAACATGGAGTTTGAGTTGGGGGAAAAATGGAGATTAATATGTCGATTTTATTGCACCTAGCTCTTTGATAGGAAACAAACAAGCTCGGCACTTCCAATTATAGTTTACTTCACCAAAGAACTGAGCTAGTAAATTGAGGAAAGTGTCATTTCTCTCTCACAAGGATTTAATTGACTTTTTGCCAGACTAGATTGCAGTTTGGAAAATGTGCCTTTTTTTGTACATTTACTTTCAGTTTTCATACGTTTTATGAAAGTATGGACACAAACGAGCTTGAAGGACGATTTGGATCCAACAAATGCCACACGCTGATTTCATCACTACAGAAAAATGGAAAATGCAGTGTTAGAAATACAAAGGCGGCAGTTTGAAACTATGAAATTACAACCAAAAAAATCTTATAATAATCTGTTTTGACATTGTGCAACAGATAATGTTATTACTAAAAGTTTGATTATTTTTTATCATAGTAGATTTGAACAGGCTTTATGATTGAGTTGTCTTCCAGAAGCCCGTGTTCTGGCCTGATGGTCGGACAGACTGACCAGTTATCTACCTCAGAGTTTCGTTTCTCCTCTGTATTGGGCCGGGTTAGCAGGTCCAGCCTGCCCTTCCAGACCAAATGCCATGCTCAGGAGCTGGCCATATACACTTGTTTTCTTTCAGGTTGTTTTTAATACTTTTTGATTTTCTTCACAAAAAAATGTAATAATGATGATATATTATTCTAATCATTTTGAGGACAATTGTGCGTTGAGCGTATTTTAGTTGTGTTCAGACAGTAAGTTTCATAGTTTCAAAAGTAGAACTGCTGCTTTCATCACAAGACATACCAGAGGCTAATAAAAGTGGTTGAAGACAAACAAAAGCTAAAGCTGAAAGTGGTATTTCCTGGATCTGTGACATCTCCTGAGAACATCATTGTTGCTTTGTCAGTCCAGACAGACTTGCAGCAGCATTTCCTCTGCAGTCAGCTTGAGTTGAGTTACCAAAGTAAAGAGCCATTGTGACTATACTTGAGATTTCTGTGTAATGCCTGAGAGTGATAACTAATACTGTCGAGTGCTTGTGAGGGTTATGCTGCTAGTAATGTCTGAACCAAGTGCCATACTGCGTCTGGGTCGAGGGTTTGGAAAGGTTCATAAAGAAAGAAAAATGCTCATTTAATCAACCATCATGTTAAAAAGTCATTAAGTTATATTGAAAAGTAATAATTTATGAAGAAAGAAGTTTTGTACAGATCGTTTGAAGAAATAAAAGATTTTCATAGAGATATCTATATGAGAGTTAATTTTTTATTTAGTTTTACATGTGCCACACATTTCCCAGTGGTAACATATATCCAGTTTAAGGAAACCATCCTCTGTGTTTTTGTTTTATAGTGTTTGTTAAAGCCAAAAATATTTTCAGTAGATTGTTACTTAAGCTTTATTTCTATTAATTTCTTTGATTTTTTTAAAAATAAAAACTTAAATTGGACTTGTTCTGTGTTCTGTTGGTGTGGGAGGGAAGAGATCTCATTATATTGATATCTGGCTGTAAACATACCCTCAGAGCTGAGCCAGTTGCATATGAAGAGCTTGTTCATTTCCATCCTAGCAACATGACAAAAAAGAATCGTAGTTACAAGTTAGCATTATCTAAGTTATAGGATCTCTATGTCTAAAACTATACAGGCCGAATCCCCCAAAGTAAATGGGCGCGTTTGACATTGCAGCCGACTTGAAAGGCGAGTTGAGACTGACTGATCTACAAATCACCTTGCATCATAAATAACTACTCAATATGATTTGTAGGTCAGCCAGTCATAATTTACCCACGATACAAACCGGCTTTGATGAGCTCAAACACGGCCAATGGGGGAGTTTGATTAGACTGAATCTGGGTAAACCGGGCTACGGCCCATTACGTCACCGGGCTACGGCCCGTTAGGTCACCGGGAAAAAGTGGTGGAGGAGTGCCCATCTCAATTCGAGCATGCCCTGGCCATAATGTCCACAAAACAGCATGATGAATCGTTCAGAAACATAAAACATGTATTTTCTATAAAATATATAGTAGTTTTCCTTGGGAATGCAGGTAAAGCGATATGAGTTTTCTATAAAGAGTAAACACATTTGCATGTGGAAACACTGAATCCTAACTCATTACTCCACGTGCTTGACATACATCACTTTTGTTTTCAGCCGTCTTTGCCGTCGAATTTGACCAGGGCACCTGGCTCACCCCCGGAAGGCAGCCCGGTTTTAAAACGATTGCATTCAACGCTAATCCGGTTCGCCTGGGGCATTAATCAAATCCCCTCATTGTCTTTAGCTATAAAGTTTTGTTTCACAGTCTTTGCCTCCTCCCTCCTTATTGCTGATCATTACCCCATCAATCCACTGTCTGTATTGGATGTACTTAATTTTACCAATGGCAGCTGCTCCTGCTCTACATAAACATACATTTCTGAGTAAAAATGTTCATTAACAATCAGAAGTAACAAGTGGAAGACAAATTACTTTAAAGATTAAAAAATATATTAGTAGCTTATTATTTTATATTTCCATACTGTGAAATGTGTCAAGACCAGAAAAATTGGAAGCATATCAGAAATTCAGCATATCTTTGAAAGTGTATTATATTTTAACCTTTCTTTGAGTCTCCTTTTGTGCGTAAATGATACCGGTACCCTCTGTTTCCACAGATAAGGTGCTGAATGAAAACAATTTCAGCAGTTACCGCTGACATAGCCTTTGCAGTGATTTTCTTATGGATCTTCCTCACAAAAACAAAAGCTTTCAGGAATGATTGGAGCGACAACACATCTCCTTACCAGAGACTGGCTCACCAAGGCCCGGAAGTGAGATTATTCCTACAGTACCAATTTCCTCATAGTACATGAGAATTCCAGTCATTTGCCTCAACCCACTGACCTTACCTCACACAGAGTTGAGATTGACACCGCTGTCGCATACAATGAAGACGTGACACAAGTCCTCTTGCGACAGAGGGGAAACTTATTTATGTGGTCCGTTACGGTAGCAAATGACATGCGTTATTTGTAACTTATTTTGTACATAATGTTTCTGCAACCGTATTTTACGGCAAAAAAAGAGCTTCTGGATATCAGGACAGCGATCACTCACCTCGGTTTAGACAAAGATTTTTTCCACAACAAAGACGACGCACAAGACATTCTCCAAACACCCCACAGGACCGACATCCCCGTTATTTGTAAGAGGAAGCGACGCAGGTACAGAGGACAAAGAGCCGGATGCCTGGTCAGGACCCAGCGAAGGCGACTGGGAAAGCTGCCGTTACCGTCAATACTACTCGCCAACGTGCAATCATTGGACAATAAATTAGACGAGGTACGATCACAAATATCCTAACAACGGGACATCAAATTGTAATATCCTATGTTTCACGGAATCGTGGGTGAATGAGGACATGGATATTCAGCTAGCGGGATATACACTGCAGCGGCAAGATAGAACAGCACACTCCGGTAAGACGAGGGGGGGGGGGGGGCGGTCTGTGTATATTTGTAAACAACAGCTGGTGCACAAAATCTTAGGAAGTCTCTAGATTTTGCTCGCCAGAAGTAGAGTATATTGTGATAAATTGCAGGCCACACTACTTGCCTAAAGAGTTTTCAGCTATACTTTTCGTGGCTGTTTATTTACCACCACAGACAGATGCTGGCACTAAGACCGCACTCAGTCAGCTGTATAAGGAAATAAGCAAACAGGAAACCACTCACCCAGAGGCGGCGCTCCTAGTGGCCGGAGATGCAGGGAAACTTAAATCAGTTCTACCAAATTTTTATCAACATGTTAAATGTGCAACCAGAGGGCAAAAAATTCTAGATCACCTGTACTCCACACACAGAGACGCGTACAAAGCTCTCCCTCGCCCTCCATTTGGTAAATCCAACCACAATTCTATCCTCCTGATTCCTGCTTACAAGAAAAAATGAAAGCAGGAAGCACCAGTGACTCGGTCTATAAAAAAGTGGTCAGATGAAGCAGATGCTAAACTACAGGACTGTTTTGCTATCACAGACTGGAACATGTTCCGGGATTCTTCCGATGGCATTGAGGAGTACACTACATCAGTCATTGGCTTTATCAATAAGTTAATCGAGGACGTCGTCCTCACAGTGAGTGGACGTACATACCCCAACCAGAAGCCATGGCTTACAGGCAACATTCGCACTGAGCTAAAGGGTAGAGCTGCTGCTTTCAAGGTGCGGGACTCTAACCCGGAAGCTTACAAGAAATCCTGCTATGCCCTGCAACGAACCATCAAACAGGCAAAGTGTCAATACAGGGCTAAGATTGAATCATACTACACCGGCTCCGACGCTCGTCTTATGTGGCAGGGCTTGCTAACTATTACAGACTACAAAGGGAAGCACTGCTGCGAGCTGCCCAGTGACACGAGCCTACCAGACGAGCTAAATCACTTCTATGCTCGCTTCAAGGCAAGCAACACTGAGGCATGCATGAGAGCATCAGCTGTTCCGGACGACTGTGTGATCACGCTCTCCATAGCCGACGTGAGTAAGACCTTTAAACAGGTCAACATACACAAGGCTGCGGGGCCAGACGGATTACCAGGACGTGTGCTCCGGGCATGTGCTGACCAACTGGCAGGTGTCTTCACTGACATTTTCAACATGTCCCTGATTGAGTCTGTAATACCAACATGTTTCAAGTAGACCACCATAGTCCCTGTGCCCAAGAACACAAAGGCAACCTGCCTAAATGACTACAGTCATGACTATCCGTAGCATTCACATCTCTAGCCATGAAGTGCTTTGAAAGGTTAGTAATGGCTCACATCAACACGATTATCCCAGAAACCCTAGACCCACTCCAATTTGCATACCGCCCAAACAGATCCACAGATGATGCAATCTCTATTGCACTCCACACTGCCCTTTCCCACCTGGACAAAAGGAACACTTATGTGAGAATGCTATTCATTGACTACAGCTCAACGTTCAACACCATAGTACCCTCAAAGCTCATCACTAAGCTAAGGATCCTGGGACTAAACACCTCCCTCTGCAACTGGATCCTGGACTTCCTGACGGGCCGCCCCCAGGTGGTGAGGGTAGGTAGCAACACATCTACCACGCTGATCCTCAACACTGGAGCTCCACAGGGGTGCTCAGTCCCCTCCTGTACTCCCTGTTCACCCACGACTGCATGGCCAGGCACGACTCCAACACCATCATTACGTTTGCAGACGACACAACAGTGGTAGGCCTGATCACAGACAACGACGAGACAGCTCATAGGGAGGAGGTCAGAGACCTGGCCGTGTGGTGCCAGAATAACAACCTATCCCTCAACGTAGCCAAGACTAAGGAGATGATTGTCGACTACAGGTAAAGGAGGACCGAGCACGCCCCCATTCTCATCTACGGGGCTGTAGTGGAGCAGGTTGAGAGCTTCAAGTTCCTCGACATCCACATCAACAACAAACTAGAATGGTCCAAACACACCAAGACAGTCGTGAAGAGGGCACAACAAAGCCTATTCCCCCTCAGGAAACTAAAAAGATTTGGCATGGGTCCTGAGATCCTCAAAAGGTTCTACAGCTACAACATCGAGAGCATCCTGACTGGTTGCATTACTGCCTGGTACGGCAATTGCTCGGCCTCTGACCGCAAGGCACTACAGAGGGTAGTACGTACGGCCCGGTACATCACTGGGGTTAAGCTGCCTGCCATCCAGGACCTCTACACCAGGCGGTGTCAGAGGAAGACCCTAAAAATTGTCAAAGACCCCAGCCACCCCAGTCATAGACTGTTCTCTCTACTACCGCATGGCAAGCGGTACCGGAGTGCCAAGTCTAGGACAAAAAGGCTTCTCAACAGTTTTTACCCTCAAGCCATAAGACTCCTGAACAAGTAATCACATGGCTACCCGGACTATTTGCATTGTGTGCCCCCCCAAACCCTCTTTTTAACGTTGCTGCTACTCTCTGTTTATCATATATGCATAGTCACTTTAGCTATACATTCATGTACAAACTACCTCAATTGGGCCGACCAACCAGTGCTCCCGCACATTGGCTAACTGGGCTATCTGCTTTGTGTCCCGCCACCCGCCACCCATCACCCGCCAACCCCTCTTTTACACTACTGCTACTCTCTGTTCATCATATATGCATAGTCACTTTAACCATATCTACAAGTACATACTACCTCAATCAGCCTAACTAACCGGTGTCTGTATGTAGCCTCGCTACTGTATATAGCCTGTCTTTTTACCGTTGTTTTATTTCTTTACTTACCTATTGTTCACCTAACACCTTTTTTGCACTATTGGTTAGAGCCTGTAAGTAAGCATTTCACTGTAAGGTCTACACCTGTTGTATTCGGCGCACGTGACAAATAAACTTTGATTTGATTTGTACAGAAGCCTCAGGAAAAGGAAATTGGATAAATGGGGTAGAATCATGTCAATCCAGCCGAGTAATATAACTCTGACAATGCATCTTATCATTAACCTTTCGTCTGTTTTATTTCTCATCTTGTGCACTTTTTTGTAAATCAGCTATGGAAGCAATCTAATCAATATACCAGGACTCACTTCTCTAGTCTGTCCTTAGAATGCCTGAACAGGCCTTACTGTTGATGAGACATTCTGTTGAGTTGGATTTACAGTGTGTTTGGCATTAGCACATTCACAGCCCTGAGGGTGAGGGCAGTGTAGAGATTATCAACACCATGTCCTGGCCATGGTGTTAACATGCATGTCCCAATCTCAGCCAGTGTGAGTGGTGACAGGAGGGGGGCTACAGGGATGGGGGCTTGGGGAGGGCTGTGACCAGGCCTGGGTGGATAGTGGATGGGAGGGAGGATAAAGGGACGGGGGCTTGGAGAGGGCCATGGTGGCCAAGCCCTGGACTGGCAGATGGGTCTTCCTGGTCTCCTGCAGGGTGTGGTGCCACCCGACGGGAAACCGTGAGCAGCAGACAGACGAGGAGCCAGATCCATGCTGCAGCTGTCTGTGGCCTGCAGCCACCTGCGTCTAGCTGTTACAAGCCGGACACGCCTCTGCATCTACTACAGCTACGGCATACTACCCATTCTGCCCCTTTGTCTGTCTGCAGGTAATATGAGCGATCTCAACAAAGGTGTAATGATTGTGTGATGATGTGTCGTCTTTGAAATAACCATGTCTTTAGTTCCATCAAATAACGTGGCCTTTACACAGGGAGAGTACAAAGGGCTCTTTATCTTTTTGGGTTCTGGCAAGGTCTATCTCAGTGGAGCGTGAAATACGAGTGTTCTCTTTCTATGTGACCATTATTTATGATTTATTACATTCAACAGTCTGATGACTTTGAATGGATGGGTGTCTATGATTGCTCTTTCTGTCTTCGCTCACACAGGGTTCGATCTAAAATGGCTGCTTGGTCTCAGGTCCTGGAGGGCTCCTGAAGATAATAACAGGGTATTCATGTTTTTTGTTATTTTTAGATGAGATGTCTACTGGACATATTTGCTAAGTGGGTTCATGTGAGTTACCAATCAGTCTTGTCCATTGCTACAGTAACTTGTCTTCACTTTAATAAAAAAAAAACATTCAGTCTGGCTGTTAAACCGCCAAAGAATCTCTGGCATTGCTGAAGCATTTCTGCAGTGGATATGCAGCAGACATCGTGTCTATGTTCCCTGTTGATTTTGTATTGTTTATTAATGTAGTGTCTCTAGTCTTCTTTTGTCTAGTGCTGTGGCTTTCGTATACCCCACTGAGCTCTCTGCCATTCCAGCTCTCACCAACATTCTTCTCACTTCTTAATGTCTTGCGCCTTGTTTATTTTTCACTGGGAGCTTTGGATGAATTAATTAGACAATAATGTTATTCATCATTTGAGTCGTGGTAGGCCTACAAGTAAGGATTTGGCTATACAACCTACGAATGAGTGGAATTTACTGTGCTTCTTATTTACATCCAATTGGTCAGTCATTTCAGTTGAATATATATGTAAAATATGTTCCTGTGTGACTGTGACATATTTCTACTGTAATTTATTAAATATAGAGGCTCTCTGCAAGCTTTCAGGCAACATGTTATCCTACTGGGTTGCAATCACTGAAATCTGTACAATTGATGTACTTATGGCACCATCTAGAGGACTTAATGGGTTATTCTGTAAATCAATGTCCTCCTGGGGCCCAACTCCTTTATCAAAACAAAACTTAACAATAAAACCACTTCTCCCTTAATTAACATGTTGTTTCCTTCTCCACAATCTATAATACAATTATGTAGAATGAAATGCATGTACAATGATATTCTTCAACTTCCCAATAATTTTAGCTGGTGCATTAAAAATGTAAAAGGGAGTTGCTGCATAATCATTTGTTTTGACAAGCTTCAAACATACACTGAACTTTGCAAGCCTACTTTTTGAGGGAACACGTAAATTCAGGCACTGGCAGTGGTGGATTTACCATTAGGCAACTAAGGCAATTGCCTGGGGCCTCAAGTCATCAATGTGCCTCGTGATCTTGGCATACTTACAATAGTTGAATAATACATGATTTATCTTATCTTCCTCCTCTGCTTGAGGCCATCTTCTGCTTGTGAGTAATCTCCAATGTGCACTCTTAAGCAAATGGATTGTTTTTTCCCCTCCGAATTTGGCTGTAGCTTTTGAACGGTTGGTGATATTAGCTTTTATGACCCCATAACCGAAAGCTAATAACTGGAGTGGATATGCAGAAGACATCACGTCTATGTTCCCTGTTGATTTTGTCTTGTTATATCCCTCTACGATGCTCACAAGCAGTGCAAGACACGTTAGAAGGGATTGTGACAGAATCGCATATTTCGGAGACGCATAAAGATGGCAGCCCCCATGCACTTTCCACAATCGCCGTATTGTACATTGCTCTCTCTTACTCTATTTTTGTATTGTCATTAGTACGGTATACATCAGGGCCGGCTCAAGACATAAGCGACATAAGCTGAACTCAGTCGGGGTCTCAACTTACTGTTGAGGGTTAGAATAGTAGAATACACAAAGTGCAAGTTCGAAATTTGGCTGTGGATCAGCAGTTTTTCTCTTGTTTTGTCAGTCACTGACAGTCACTCAATTAGTCTTTTCAGCAAACAATTTAGCTGACAGATATCATTAACATGGCATAAGGCATGCAAAATGTGTAGTTTTGCAGGAAATTTGCTTTAAAACTGCAACACAAAAAAGCTCCATCCCTTGGCAAAATTGGTAGAATTGCAGGAAATTAGCTTTAAATTTGCACAAATGTATCTCTGCCCCATGGCAAAATGAGTAGAATTGCATGAAATGTGTTATAAAATTGCAACATTTTCTCTCCACCGCATGGTCAATGTGTAGAACTGCAGAAAACTTGCTTTAAAACTGCAACATTTTCTCTACGCCCCATGTGTAGAATTGCAGGAAATGTACTTTCAAACGTACATTTTTCTCTCCACCATCAAGAGGGAGGCCCCCCAACCGAATCTCGCTTAGGGCCACCAAAAGGCTTGGGCCGGCCTTTGTATACATGATCACAATTTTAGCTTCAAGACCCCAGCCATTTGAAATAAACAAAAAAGTAGGTTGTGCTGATTTATTGCCGCATTGAACCATGTTGTGCGCCATACTTTAAAAACTTAATGAATAATGCTAAAACAATGATGTCATATCTGAATTCTGACATCTGTATACAATAATGCAGATCTTTTTTTCTACACACATAATTATTACCTAATACCTGATGATCTTCTCTGATGGTTTCCCGAACTTTCCAATACCTCTCTGATGTATTTCACTCACTTTGTGATGCAAATAAGAAATGTTACACCTTTCCCATATTCAAGTCAATTGACATATTTTCTTATTAGCCTTATGAACATAAAAACTTGGTTGCAGTTTGTATCTGTGCTAGAATGGTTTAAAAGTCCATAAAATGAACTAATATATATGTATTGGTCGATATTGCTAAGAAAATATCAGATATAGATATAGATATAGGCCCAGAATTTACACATCATGAATCCTTAAATTGAAAGTGTTAAAACAGAATAATTTTGCAAAATATTCTACCAACTTTGCACAACTCTTAGGGCAACAGATATCCATGATATTTGTCAAAATTGCTCACGCTCAGTAAATTTGTTTGGGAATCATTGATGGACAGCAATATTCAAACTTTGTCTCTGATTTTTCAAGCTAATCTAAGTCAGGACTGACACTGGACCACTCAGGAACACTCAACACCTCTTGGAAAGCCCTTCTGGTGTGTCTTAAAATGTTTGTAATTGTCCTGCTGAAAAATAAAACTTTATCCTAGGGTTAGATTTTCAGAAGACTGAGGGTTTTCTCTAACTTTTTACCTGGGCTTTGCTCCTTTCATATTTGTTTTTTATCCTGACAAACTCCCTAGTCCATGCCAGTGACAAGCATACCCATAACACTGCAATAGTAGATTTAATTTTAAGACAGCAACATTTGAAGACTGTGCAAGGGGTGTGTAGACTTTCAGAAGCGACTGCCCTTCTTTTAGCCCGCAAATTGCTTTTGACAAACAAATTGGTCTGGAAAATAATCTGTGCGGCCCGTTGAGGCCTTCAAACCAAAATTATTGCCCACCCCTATTCTATGTGGTGATGCAAAGACATTTAGTAATAGAGGGCATTTCAAGTCTTTCCAGTTAGCATTTTCATTCTGCTTCGTTCACCTGAAATAGCTGGCTCCGAATAGCTCTTTGTTCAGCAGCCCTAGGCCTCATCCTGGGGCCTTCAAATCTGCCCCTGGGCACTGGGGCGAGTATTTACCACTATTTAAAGTTAGTGGGGTGGGATTTAATTTCAACGTGAGATGCTGCAACGTGGTCTCAGGGCAATTTGTATTATTCTGTACGTGAAGCTCCATTTAGTATGATATGTAACACTATTAGGTTACATTATGATTGGCACAGCGGTCGTACATACATCTCCCATGCGACTCGAACACGCAACCTTTGCATTGCTAGACGGTCGTGGATTACGCCTGCCCATATAGACTTTTTTTTAAGGGATTAAAAAAATATATATTAACAAATATCAACAAACAAAAGAGGAATAGTCACATACAAACAAACTATTTACATTGCCAGGAGCCTTCCCGTATAGTCACATGCTCTATCTCAGACAGCACTGACACGATTTTGACAAAATTTGGGTGAATGATGCGTCTTGCCACAGAAATGGCACTGATTGGCCCAAGGTGGGAGAGCTATAGTAATTAACTGAAATGTGTTAGTCACAGGTGATATCTCAGTTGGCCCAAGAGGGGGGCGCGCTGCATCATTCGTGGGACACGACATGTTTTCTGTTGCCTTGCTTTTTGTTTAGTTTTGTATGTTGTTTCCCGGAATTTAGAGGGTGTTAAAAGTTTTGGATTTCCCCCTTTTGTTTTCTGAGTACAGTAGTGGGCGGCAACAGAAATACCTTTGAGGAGATAGGAAACTCCATTGGAATCATATTAACCTCCACTGTGTACCTTTTCCCGTTCGTAATATCTCTGGCGGCAATACAACTTTTCAGGAAGTAGTCCGTCCTAATACCACACCGAAGAAGAAGAACATTTTGGAGCCATGATTTGGAGCTCGCAAACATGGAGTCACTGAAGAAATGTCGTCTTTGCCCCATATATTTATGCAATTTCCTTTTTGTTGTTTGTTGGCAATATACTCTAGCTGGTGGTAAGTCGAGATAGTATTTTTTTTTTAAATCAGAATTGTATTGTGTAAAACCGGGTGCGAAATGGTCTTTACTCATCGGTATTGTTCGAGAACTGGAAGTTGTGGTTTAATTTTAAACTTGGACGAGAACCTTTCCACACAGTTTCCTGCTGAACAACTGTAACATTTTACTATTGCGTTGCGCACGATAATATTTCCTGCTTCATATTTTTCTTCATATTTGCTAGTTTTTATTAGAAGGCTACCCTTCTGCATTGTGACTTGGCTTGTAACCAAGTTCGGACAACACGAGGTATAAGGTTGAAACAAACAATGTGACCCTAATTTCCAAAGGAAGCAGAAAGTGTGTAGTCTAAAAACCATACTCAGTAAAATGTGCATAGACTATTCTCAAAGTGGGTCCACATACAAAATGTAAACAAAAAATTAATTACATGGGGTTAGTGCCAGTACCAAATTTACAATTGCAGGGATATTGGAGTATTTGAGGTAGAAATGTACATTTAGGCAGGGATTAGGAGAAAGTGACTAGCAGGATTAATAACAGTAAACAGTTTGGAAGCAGCATAAGTGGTGGTGAGTGTGAGCACAAGAATGTCAGTGTAGGTGTGATAGGTGAATGGATATACATGTAAACAGGGCTGAAAAGTGACTAGTTGTAGGAATATATAAGTAATTATGGTAATATATACATGTAAATAGGCGTAATAGTGATCACATTGCAATTGATTTCTATATGACAATTTAAGTGTGCCTGTTGATTTTCACGACACTATATTAATTTGGGAACAGGTCGAAACACATGAAACATTTATGGAAATTTTGCTCGCTTGCTGTTAGTAGGTAATTTGTCCTGGGAGATAAGTGGGTTGTTGTTTTACCTGAAATGCACATGGTCCTTTTTTTTTTGCTGGATCTTTGTAGAATTGAGTCACACCAAATTGTGTGTTCTCTACTCCGACAGTTAATCTACAGATAAAAAGGGAATCTCATTTAGTTTTATTTGATTAATCTCTCGTCGTTCACTCTTCTGTTGATTTTATATGATGGTTGGCAACCAACTTTAAGATGCATTACCACCACCAACTGGATCATATTTTAGCGCCTGGCTACACAGACGCCTGCGAGCAGTTTGGATTAAATGATTGAATAACATGCATGTGTACATTTATTTTGCAGCACACGCAACAGGGGCGGTTTAGTCAGTATGTAACACTGCATCTCAGTGCTAGAGATGTCACTACAGACACCCTGGTTCGAATCCAGGCTGTATCACAACCGGCTGTGATTGGGAGTCCCATATGTCGGCGCACAATTGGCCCAGCGTCATCCGGTGTAGGCCGTCATTGTAAATAAGAATTTGTTCTTAACTGTCTTGCTTAGTTAAATAAAATAAAATCCATTACATTGAGCCATTGGACTTCCCATTTAGCCTTGTTAGGCAAATGCCCCGACACTCTCCAAAAGCTCCGTCTAGACGCAAATACGCCTCGCAGTTTTGGAAACATTTGGAACATAACTTTTATATAAGCGAGAAATAATAATTTTTGATACACAAAAGATATACTTAATTTACGCAGTTTAGGAAAGTTTCACCCGGCTGTATTTTGAGAAATGCATGCGATCCGGTCAAATGGAAATGCGAGCACAAGGTGAGAGGCTGTGTCATAGCTGAGGCAGTGTGCGAAAACAACCAGGTGCAACTTTGCTAAACTGCAAACAGTTGGTGTATCTTTTGCATTTGAAAGATTCTTTCTTGCTTATATGAAAGTTAAGTTCCAAGGCTTTGCAAAACCGTATCACTAGCAAGGATTAATCCAGTTTCTAAAGGTTAAAACAGAGTGCCGGTGTTGTAGTTTACATGGAGCCAGCTGTCCTCCATACCATCAGGTGAGAACCCCAAAATGGGGACCGGCTATAAGCCACCTTGGGTTCTTGAGATGTAATGGATGTTGCACTGAAGTCTCTCTTGCTTAACAAAGTCAAACATACATCCTTGTTTGTCATTCACATCCCTACTGATAAAACGGTCACTTGCTTGACTAGTTTGTGCAGCTTGTTGGAAATGTAAGTTGGACCAGGGACTCCTAACTTTGTTTGAAAGTGGATGTAGAAAACTATAGTGGTTTTGTCTCATGATTAACTCTCTGCACAGACTGTCCTGCAGATGGGCGCACCTGGGTGCCTTTCAGACAAAGATGCTACCACTTCGTCCATGGAGAAGAAGACATGGCTAAAAGCTATACGATTGACGCTGCGAAAACCATCTGCTCAGGATATGGTACTCCGACGCCCCCCGATATGAAGTTGTCTTTTTATCCCATAATGTTACACCTTATGTATTAGATGAAAGGCTATAATTGAACTGGAACTATTTCAAACTACTCTCAATGTTTGTTTGTTTGTTTTTCAATTGCCACAGATTGTCCTATGTTGTCTTTTTAGAACTGGTGAGTGTCCAAAGTGCAGAGGAGAATAATTTCATCATCAAGTACAGTCCGCAGGTGTGGAAAGGCAACGTACACGTGTGGCTGGGCATGTATTATGACAGTGACGGTAAGTACTTTTAGATGTACAAGAAAATATGACACCTCCGTATTATGAATGCTACTTTGCCATATCACTTGGTTGTACAGTATAATGCGGTCACTTTACCCACTGCCACAATCCATATTAAAGTAGACCTTGGGATCAGTGTCATTTGTAATATTTGTAACAATGAGTATTGTGAGTACATTTCTTTGCTAATAAGGTCCATCGGCTCTTGTACACTCTGTCAGTAGTGCCAAAACTGCCTGGAAAGAGTTTTGGTTTTGTTAAGCATGGATAATGCAGCTGTCCCATTTTGGAACGGCACAATGTCAGGAAATCCTGTTTTTATGAAGCTCTGTGTTACAGGAGGTTAAAAAAAGAAACTCAAAGAAACTGTGATCCACACCCAGTTATTAACGGCTTTCATGTGAAAAAGAAAAAGCAGACGCCACTGATTTTATTTGAACAGGGTTGTTTTGACTATGTGTGTAACTTCTCTAGGACAATATATTTTTGAGGGGTTATGAAAGAAAGGTGAACTTAAGAGAGAATATGTGGTCATTGCTATTTTTCTAAACTGGATGTCTTGGTTTATTTGTCTGATAAGATGAGGACTTTAAGTGGCAAGATGAAACGGGTCTGAGCTTTAATAACTGGGGGAATAGCTCCAGTGAGTCTGAATTGATTCCCATGGACACCTGTGTGGCCATGCACAGCAGCACAGGGGAGTGGGAGAAAGTCAGCTGTGTCGAAGACCCAGAGAATGGCGTGGTCTGTGAAACTGCTGAAAGTAAGGCCCTATTTTTAGCAGCATTTGTGAACCATAACCTTTCTTACTCTTAAGAGACGGGACACACCATAACGAACGTCGTCCGTGCGCAGTGGGCGGCCGTCAAATAGCCTCTGACCACCGAATATTGGCCGTAATTTTCTTATAATTTCCCAACAATTACACATTTTGAATCGCAGGTGATCTACGTTATGGTGTGTCCTGCTTCTAATAGCCCAGTTGACATAAATCCACTGCAGCAATATGTTGTTTTGTCAGTTTGATTAACAAGTGGTTGCAGATTTATGTTAATTTTCATTTCTGAGTTGTTTTTAGTCATGTTTCACTGATATGTTGTTGCTTTCTTCTTCAGAAGCAGAGAAAGATGGCAAACCTGGTAAGTGAAGTGAAACCATTTTCCTTTATTTTGTTTTTAGATAGCCATACAGTCATAGAAATAGACTGAATAGAACAGGCGTCCCGGCGCGTTCTATTCATTATATTTCTATAAATACAGTAAGCTCAATGGTGACCTATCCCTGCATTGTTTTTTGTGTGCTCAGCTCCCAGTCCACTGCTTTCAGCTCTGGTAATTCTCAGTGTGATCGGCATCATGGGGATCTCGGCAGTCTTTTGGTTCCTGCACCAGAAGCACCGACACGGTACCGTCCTCACGTCATTCGAGTACCACCCCCCATTCAGGTCTCCCACCTCTGATGAGGCCTGCCTAGTGGAGACTGAGGAGACTGATGACATGGCTTAGTGGAAGTCCTCTTAGATTATGCTGTGTGCAGTCACTCTTGGAGGAGAGGAGTAGGAGAGAAAAAGGTGACCTTAATTGAGACGGGTTCCATTGTCCAGAAGAGATGATTTGACAGATAAAATAACATAGTGCTATGGAATGACACGTGGCAAAACTTTTACCACCAACTAGAGCCACCGTCTGCTTAGGTCCTTTACACTATTGCCTGTCTGAATGGACTCCTTTATGGATATTGGGTCTGTCTGCTTTTTTTGAAGATGTATTATTTTAATTATGGATGTTTGTGTTCGCCGAACAGGATCCTAATGAAAGTGTGTTTTCAGAAAACTTTCCTTCAGAAACTCTGGTTTCATAGTTCAGGGTGCCCTAAAGTCCATTGCTGTGAATGTAGACTATCATTTGCTTGCAGTTACAATTGATTCAATATTGAATTTTGAGAATCACTGTTTTCAATCTTCAAAGACATTCGGTCTCCTGTTGTTTTTGTCTGCATACAATTTGTGATCTTTGTACCGCATGGCGAGTCCGATTGAGATAAGTTATGAAACATCTTCATGTTCTATTGCCCTTGTAAGTGTTCATACTTTTCAATGATTTCATCTCTTCCCCTAGTGTCCAGGCTTCAAATGTCTTAGTTCTTGATTTAAGAGATAAATACAAGTAATTGAAATTACAGAGGGATAATCCATCCATTTATATCTCAAACAAACAGATTAAGGCTTGTCAAAGAGCCAGATTCAACCAGTGTGCATTTTCTCAAAAAAAGGAATCTTGGCGGTCCTGTCCCCCATTGTTTGCATGCTGCTGTAACTTAGTTCAAAGCATTCTTTATGTCAATGTACTGCCGAGCTTTTACAGATGATTACATTTATAATAGATAAGACTTTTTTTGTGCATTAGTTTGTAGTGACATGCATAAACGTCTATTCATGGGAGAAAACATTTTAGTGAGGATTGTTTGCCTTTGACCTGAACCATCTCCTTGTTCCAACTTCCTAAATAATCATTTATTTTTTTACAAAGCTATTAATCCAAATTCTAATTGACTCATTTTGATATGGTCAGTGCTTTTACTAATGCATTAGTGATACAGTATGTTACAGTTTGTGGAGTGGGCCTAAAAATGTGTATTGACAGAACTACACCCTCGTAAGGTCTTTGAATGTCTGTGAAAGCTTTTTGCTAATTACTGTGCAATATTAATTTAATTTGGCTTTAGCTAAGCCCTATTTGTTACTCAAAATAAAGTTTGGAAATCACCTGTGAGTTATGGGCCTGCCTGTTCTTTTTTTTAATTTATTTTTATTGACTTGTGTGAGCGTCTCATCTTGTGGGCAAACATGGTTACCTTGTGCTTGTTTTGAGATTTCATAATAGATGATATTGCAGTCAAAGTAGTTGTGTTCATGTTGCTTCTTTGACAAGTCTTGACAATTTGCAGTTGTCATACTGACACAGAACAAGTCCACATGGTTAGCAATGTTACGTAGTTCATTAATGGAATCTTAAAGTAATCCCTCATCGAGCTGTGTTTACACAAGCAGCCCAATTCTGATATTTTTCTCACTAATTGGTATTTTGATCAATCAGATTGGCTGTGAAAAAATCTGTGATTGGTCAAAAGACCAATTAGTGGAAGAAAATATCAGAATTAGTTATATTGGTTCCCCCCCACATTTTGCAACCCTAACTAACCCCAAAGTGCAACACTTGCAAAGCCTGAAGCAAACAATTGATGCCAACCACATCCATATCAGCACTATTCTGTCCATTTCTGCGATCGTTATAGAACATTACAGCTAAATATACATCTGTCAATGCATAATTTAAAAAGGACCTTATGAATTAGGACACCGGATTGAGGACAGTCTAATTACTCCTTAAAGGCATATAGATTATAAGTCACTGTCATCTGTCAAGCATGAGATGTGTCACACCCACCCTCCGACTGACTACATTTCCTGGCTCTGCTATAGCACTAGAGGGTTGTATTCATTAGGCACCAAACGGGGGAAAAAACTAACAAACAGGGAGAGCTCTATCTCAATTTGTCCAATAAGAAACATTTGCTTTCCTTTTCTGTTGCAAAGCGTTTTGGCATGTTTTGATACGGTGTGCACTAATCAATGACAGTTTTCCCTATTCTTTAGGGTTAGGCTATATTTTACTCTCAGAAAATACAACTTCCATCTGGAAAATATGTAAATGTTGGTCATTCAGCCCTCCAGTAAGGGTACATTAGTGATGTACACAGTTATATATTCATAACATCTATCTCACAGGGTAAAGTCATCTTTCTGACTAGGAAATTATTTTTGTCATGTAGTGTATGCTTGTCGAACATCTCATTCCTAATTCATGGGCATTAATATGGAGTTAGTACCCCTTTGCTGCTATAACAGCCTCCACTCTTCTGGGAAGGCTTTCCACTAGATGTTGGAGCATTGCTGCGGGGACTTGCTTCTATTCAGCCACGAGCATTAGTGAGGTCGGGCACTGGTGTTGGGTGATTAGGCCTGCTCGCAGTCGGTGTTCGAATTCATTCCAAAGGTGTTAGATGGGGTTGAGGTCAGGGCTCTGTACAGGCCAGTCAAGTTATTCCACACCGATCTCGACAAACCATTTCTGTATGGACCTCGCTTTTGTGCACGGGGGCATTGTCATGCTGAAACAGGAAAGGGCCATGGCCAAATTGTTGCCACAAAGTTGGAAGCACAGATTCATCTAGAATGTCATTGTATTATTCCTCCTCCACCAAACTTTACAGTTGGCACTATGTATTGGGGCAGGTAGCGCTCTCCTGGTATCCGCCAAACCCAGATTTGTCCGTCAGACTGCCAAATGGTGAAGCGTGATTAATTACTCCAGAGAACGCGTTTCCCCTGCTCCAGAGTCCAATAGCTGCAAGCTTTACACCACTCCAGCCGACGCTGGCATTGCGCATGGTGATCTTAGGCTTGTGTGCGGCTGCTCGGCCATGGAAACCCATTTCATGAAGCTGCTGACAAACCGTTCCTGTGCTGATGTTGCTTCCAGAAGCAGTTTGGAAATCGGTAGTGGGTGTTACAAATGAGGACAGAAGATTTTTACGCGTTGCGTTCTTCAGCACTCAGCGGTCCCATTCTGTAAGCTTGTGTGGCCTACTACATCGCGGCTGAGCCGTTGCTGCTCCTAGATGTTTCCGCTTCACAGTAACAGCACTTACAGTTGACCGTTGCAGCTCTAGCAGGGCAGAAATTTGACAAACTGACTTGTTGGAAAGGTGGCATCCTATGACGGTGCCACATTGAAAGTCACTGAGCTCTTCAGTAAAGCCATTCTACTGACAATGTTTGTCTATGGAGATTGCATGGCTGTGTATTAGATTGTATATACCTGTCAGCAACGGGTGTCCACATACTTTTGGCCATGTAGTGAATGTTAACTCCTAATATAAAAGGAGACATCCCCCGTGATGTAGGAGCTTGGCCACTAGGCGGGACAGTAGATCACATTTCCAGCCTGTACTTTCCAGGAACAGCAACAGAAACATATTGCATGAACTCCTTCAGGTAATCACGCATTGTGTATGTTTTTTTTTTATGTAAACAAAATCTTGATAACTGTCTAATCTAGTGGAAGAATAATTTGATTCATTTAAGTATACATTATGATAACAATCAAGTGTTAATATATCACATGGAATTGAATTAAGATAAATATTCCTGGCTGCTATCTATTCAGATTGATGGCACGTTTGCGCCTGTTGTGAGCAAAACGGTTACGGGATTGGTTTTAAAGTCTGACAAAACCCAAAAGTCAACCCATTTCAGCATAAGTGGTCTACAGAGTGAGCACATTCAAACGCTTTATTTTTCAACTGCACCATGCAGACTGTGTGTGAAAAAGTGGAAACATGACTGAGTAGGGTATGGCCGTAGTGTAGATTAAACATAGATATCTCATTCTGTTTGAAAGTTCAGTTTTGTGGGAAGACATCCATTAAACTATTCGATGAAATGGCAACAAAGAACAACAAATGATGAGGTCAGGTGAAACAAGGCCCAGTGAAGGTCAGGACTCCCACTATATACCTCTTAGGAAAAGGTAGATTTCAGTCCTTTAGTTTATTGGCCATTTTCCTCGGCACTCTCGTGCCTATTCGCTTGGAAATGTACACAAATAACTGTATACTTCTTGGTCTGGAGGCACTGTGGATATGTTTCAACGTTATGAACACATATCCTTCAGACAAAATACATTTAAACAGAATATTATGTTTACAAAATTCTCTGTATATCTTGTTCTGATCATGACTCATTGTGTCTTGTAGATGAGTCTGATCTTTTTTTGCCATGGGGTTACATACAACAATAACACAACCTAGAAATAGTGTTCAGACAGAGCTTAGAAATGAGCTTCTGTCTGGATGGGATTTCAGCAGATGTGTTGTAATCACAGAGGAATGCTTTGTGACATATCTACTTGTTCAGCCCAATTTTCCCAGGACCCAAGAGTCTGTCTCACCCTCCTCACTCTGGACAAGGCAGCCATGAATATGCAACAAAGCATAATTTAGTAGATAGGAATACAATAGCAGCTTGCTGTGAATGCAGTTGTCCATGAAAGGAACCTTGAACGACGCTTTTAGAATGGGTTTGAGTGTGTTCGGAAGAAAATGAGCTTAAGCTCAGGTTTGTCTGGAGCTGAGAGAACATTCAAATGTTTATACAAACCCATTGTAGCGAGTGTATAAATATGACAAGATATTTGACTCAATCTGCTTTGTCTTTCTTTGGTGGCAATACTAATACCAGATCAATTCAAACGTTCAACCATTTATTATAGAAGTGGTCACACAATTAAACACAGTTCACACAGTTTTGTATATGCAAGTTCAACAATAAAATATAAAATAAATATTTATCTCCAGGATGTAGTGCAGGGCCAGGTTTTCTAAAATAGATGTTCGTTTTCATGCCCAGAAGTGATTATCATAATTAATTGTAGTGTTAATGTGGGCAGGAAAAAGCCTCGCTTGAGGTTTTTTGAAAATGATGGGACTTGCTTACATTATAATTACCTTGTCTAGCATGGTCCTTTATTTTTTCCAGACAGATCTGTGCTTTTTTGTTTCTTCATGGTTTTCTGCTTCTTCACCAAAATAAGTGTTGCTGTTTCACCCCCAAGATGGATTGTTTCTGGAGAGCAAACATTACAGAGAGGCTGTTGCCATTATGATTATGGCTGTAATGGCCTATTTTTGATCAAATAACACTGAAGGCATTTCATTCACGCGTCTGCCTTGCCACAGCCTGGAGGAGGATGGGTTTTGCACTGACCTGAAATGACTAATTAAAAGGGACAGTGGTATGCATACGTAAATACAATATGACACAGAGTGACAGTTGGCATGAAAATAGGATGCACAGAGCCACTGCTGTTCACCAGGGGTTATCAAGTAATTATCAAGTAATATGTGTATTGCTGCATTCCTTTGTGAACAAAAGATGCTAAACTCACTACAAATACTCCAACAATTACTCTGAAATGTTCAATAGTTTATGCATCGCCAATAACAATACATGTATTTACAATTTCTAAAATGATTTATGTAATTGTATAGGCTCTAACAACTGGTAAAACATTCCTGAAATACTTCTCAGAATCTCATGTGTTCGGACTATAATCTACTCTGAAATACGTGACAGTTGTCTAACCGAAAAGCAATGCTGTCACCCAAACCATTATTTTCCTCAGAGTTTCAGGTTTTACCCCAGGCAAATCCAGCTTTCCTTTAAGACTCGTTATTTCATTAGATTTCAACTCTCTCTTTATTATTCTCTATTCATCCCCCTCTCTTGCCTTTTCAAACTGAGGTGCCTGTAGACAGAAGTGGGGAGCATCTGTTTCCCATGTTATGGAAGGCTCATGTTTCTCCTCCATTCACTGTCTTCCTAGAACATGCTCCAATTAACAGAGGGAAAACAAAGGCCAATATTTACATGGCCGTCCACTGCAGAGGCATTTTATAAGTAAGTCTATTCTGAGCCACAATTAGTCTGTGTAAATAAGTATTGTGATCTGATATTTAATAAGTGCTCGTTATCAATGTATAGATTAATTTTGCTTCCTTGATAGCACATTCCATGCCAGATCTTTATTTCCTGATCATTTCTCTCTTCCTTCTAGGTCAATAATTTGCTCGGAATGCTTGTTATTATGTGAATGACATGGGAAATGAGTACGTTTTCATGGTGGAATTTCACAATGTCAAGATGACCGGTTAGTCAATGATCTTGTATGTTGTATGAATCTATCAATATTCCACCAATGCACTCCTGTATTAATCCTTATGATGTTTGTGTCATACTGGGTGATGTTTCCCTTGATTAATCATGTCCTTTTTAATGCCGGGTGAAGGGCTATTTGAAATCACCACACAAATGTTAAAGCCTTGAAGATGTGTGCTACATGCATTTCAGAAATATTTTCGAGGAGTTCATGCTGTAAGCAGAGACAGTGGCGTGGTGTTTAAAATCTGATGAAGTCATTTCACTGAATAAATATTCTATTTATACATATGTAGTTAACAGGAATAGCACATCTATCTTAAATTAGAGATTGGTCTACTTCCCTTGGTACAAATGTCTGATATCCCCTGAAATGAACTTCCAACACCGTGTGGGTTGATAAGCACATCTGAGGTACCACTGGCATTGCACCAGACCAGTTGTTATATTCATATTTTCACAAATCTTTTGGGATCTGTCACAGTACCAATAACATTGAGTTTTTGTAGCATATATCTGGTGTTTTTGCAGATTGACTGACAGGTTAACACTTTTTTTTTGGCTTGGCTAGCTAGCTACATAGCTGGCTAATGTTTTTGTTTGAAAAATGTATCTGGACAGTACCAGCTTTTTTTGCCTCACCTGGCTGCCAATTCCTAATCTTCTGCTAACATCATTTTAGGAGTCGGCTGAAGCGTAAGAGGAATGGGAGACGGAGGAATACAGCAGTGCTGAGGCAGAGGGCTGGTAGTGGACGACTGGCTACTATTCTGAACTTTGTGTGGTGAGCTTTCTGGCACCCAGAGCTACTGAGGCATCACCCAAGTGGGTGTTACACAGAGTGGAAGAGGAGAAGTCCAGCGGCTATAAGAGACAGGCTGGTTCCCTGACTTGCCCTCTACAAGATCATCAGCACCATCGCCATCATTTACCATCCTCTGACCAGATCCCTACGCTTGAGCCATGAACTGACCCTCTCAATCTTCGGAGGATGCCGCTTACAAAGACTTGGCCTCTATTGAGTGACCTGTCATGACATATTGCTTGTTTTTTGCTCTTGAAGTGCTTTGAGATTCTCAGAAAAGCGCTATAGAAATGTAATAAATTATTATTATTATTATTATCATTAGTGTTGGTCCAAGACAGACAAGACTGTCATCACTAACCCACATGACCTATCTGGAGAGGATTGTTTTGTGCTGAGAACAAAGGGCAATATATACCTTATTGTCGTGTAATTCTCCTGAGGTTCCTATCATCAAATAGCTAATAAGTAGCACAAAACCAGTGATATTTAAAATATCTATGGATAAAAGAAGTTAACACCATTGCTGCATGAAAAACAGACCATGCTTTTGAAAATGTGAAAACACTGTTTTGCAGGGCAATATTTCCATAATATGTAAAGCACTAAATGTTTTAATTCACTTTAGATTAGTTGGTCCACAGTAGAAAACTGTTCTGTATTTATTGTACTATTAAGCTTTTAAAGAGGCCAAGCGGATTAACCCTGAGCGTAATTATGTACAGAAACCTTGGACTGCATTTACCCTGTTTTTAGCTCAGAGATGAATTTGTGTCATTTAAATTAAGTGTATGTGTGGTGCTGGAAGGCTCTTGTTTTTTTATTGGAATTATAAGGTGTTGTGTACTGAAATGATTAAAATCTGTATTCTTTGAATGTGTCAGGCAAAAATCAATAACGGCAAGCACAGCCCCAGCCACACTGGCTGGTGGGTTTCCTGGGCTTGCCATGGACTGATAATAATTAAAACCAAATTACCACATTCATTTGTTTTCCATCAGTCTCCGGAGACATCATCTTTACTATGTCTTTTGGTATCTCATTATACTTTCTAATCAAGACTCTTTAAAAATGTTGTCCCAAATAAGGGGACAGACTGTTTGTCCCCCCCCCCCCCCATGTGCTTGCATTGCAGTCATTGGACTTGCACTTATTATGTTACAAATGACCTAGGTAATGCTAGACATTTTCATTGCATGCAAAAAGGCCTGGCCAGTGAAGCCTCTTATAATGATGCAGCTCTGAGCTCTTTCATCACTCGCTATCCCTAATGACGATTCTCCAATACAATTAAAATCCCAGCATCCCGCTGTTCCAGTGACAAAATCATCAAATTATTTTTTTCTCTCTCACCATCTCTGTCGATTCAGGCAAGCTTGATTCATCCGTTTCAGGCCGTCTGAATGCAGTGTCGAAATTGACTCAGAGGAAGGGGAAGAAAATCAATGAGCACAAGGGATGGTGAACAAGCAAATAAACCTGTTTTAAATTCACAATGCTGAATAAGGATTTTTCCCCCCCCCCACATCTTTAATTCGAGAGTACTTTGTTTCTTAATTACTGTCTCCAATTACCTCCAGTGGATGTACAATTTGCTTAAGAAAAAGCCACTGTTCCCTTAATTCAAAAGCATTTTGCTCCCTTGAACATTCAAACACAAAGCATTCGCTGATCATTTCTGCTTTCTCTGAGTAATGTGTTGCCATCTGTGTAAAAGCAACATATCAACAATTGAATTAAAGATTTGGGTGATTATATGTAGCCTATATGTCTCATAATAGCGTTAAAATACATTCGGGTTTATTTTTTCAAATCTAAAATCTAAAATAGTTCCTGATAAGCACTAAATTGAATCACAAACATAATATAATTTTGTTGTTCTACCTTTCCACCTGTCAATTGATTGATTTATTGCACAGTAGGTCTATCTACATAAACTATCTACATTTTCCCAGTTTCTGGGAGAGAATTTGCAGCATATTGCTCTTCAGTTGTTTGTTGACTGTAATAATATGCACCCCTGTCTAACCCAGACTAGGTCACAAGGTCTCTGCTCAGCCTGTTGCTGATTGTCTGCCCAAAGAAAGAAAAAACACAATTAGGCACAGATGGCAGTCTTTGCTCAACTGTAGGAGATGTGTTAATACATAAAAACTTATTTGAGTTGTTGTATTACTGCAAGTCACTTACTCAAAGGACCAAAGGTACAGTATATTCAAAGAATTCACTGGGATCTGTGAGTATGTAATGTTTCAAGCAGTACCTTTTCATTTATCTCCTATTTTATGATCCTAAGACAAAAACAGATATTGTAAGAGTCACTTGTTCCCCACAGATGAAAAGAAAGTGTATATGTGTAATCTCCTCACTTATTATTTGATTAATTATGCATTTTGTTACATAATTGCAGTGACCTATTGTACAAATAAATAATCACAGTGTATACACTGCCAGATCTTCTCCCAGTTCTTTCCCCCACACCTGCATTCCTCATTCATCCTATTAGTTTACCACCATAAACGTTCTTTTCTTTTATAGAGTCCATTTCACTTTTAATCTTGTTAAAATGCTATCTCAATCATAGATTGCTTCCAGGATGAAAAAAACAAAACAAGTAATACCTACCAGATGCCTGGTATCTGCTTACAGTAATTTATAGCACTGAATTGTTAATTAATCAGACAAAAGTTAGCATTGTTGGAGCTTTTAACTGACGTCACTTTCGTTCCTTGAAGTGAAGCTGAACAAACCTTGAGAAATCTGGAGTCTCCCTCAATCTGCTGTTGGTAACTAACACACTCACACATAGCTTACCCACTCTCACCACGACTCAATTAATGCCCAATTCTCTTCTTTATCATCTCCTGCCACTGACTTCAACCAACGCAAAACGCGGAGGAGAGGAACATTTAAGGCTCTTTTGAATAGTAACTGAAGGAGTATACATAAAGTCACGAACGCAAGGTGAGTTTCCTTACGGTTTTTGTGGTGTGGAAGTTAGCTTACGCTATCATTCATAACGACGGTCAGTTTGTCATTTTGATAGGGATGCGTGCTAGCTTAGCTTAGCTTCGCTAGCGCCTCGTTCTATCAGTGCTGTCCAGCGGCTTGCTCTTTTTCTTCTTCATGTAACCTAACCTGAGTGGTGCAGCTTGATACGAACTTGTCGAGAATGATAACACTTGTAAATGTGTCAATAATAGCCGCACTGGGGTTTTGTTACTTTGCAACTATTTGTAAATCTAGTTGGTAAGCTTAACTTAATGACGAGACAGTCGATTTCCATCACTTTTTTTACGGTGTAAGACTGAGTCGGTTGCTGTCAGCTTGCTGTTTAGCTAGCGAACCTTGTCTTTTGTGTTGTAGCTGAAGCGGCTTAACAGCCCTTTTTTTTAAACAAAAACCCGCTCAGTCTTACGCTAGCTATTTGACAGAGAAATACATTTGGTGTTAACTAGGTTTATAATCACTCACAAGTTTGAAACGTTTTAAAACATTGTTGCAGGTCATGTGGATAGTGTCAACCCGAGGTCGGTGTCTCTTTACCGATAATGCCAGAGTCTGCTCTTCATCGATGAAACCTTATTAAACCACAAATAAAACATTAGTTCGTTATTGCTTATTTGTGGTGTAGCATCATTTTTTAAATATATATATATGTTTGGAGGTGTCAGTGGAAATCAGCAGTTTCAGCCAGTCCACTGCTTGGGTCCGTCCGAAGCGCCTTTCCTCTTTTGTGTTGCTTCCTATAAAGAAAAGCAGCTGCAGCCCGGCTGAGTTGATGAAATCTATCCCTTTGTGTAATATTACAATATCCACCATTTTTCTACGATCTAAACAACAAGCCACTCGCCATTTGGGTAATTTAACCCACCCACTCATTTCAAAGATCCAGAAGGCTTATGACCGAAAAGTTATCAAACGTTTCAAGATATGACGTCATCTGAAGTTTTGGTAACATCTGATTCTTTGTAACATTTGAACTGAATGAGGCGATTGATTTCATATTTGTAAGCCACCTTTTTCATGGAGTGAAGGTTTTAACAATGCAAAGGCACACATTTGCCTAATAGGGCTAGTCATTTTGAGTGGTGGCAGGATGGTTGAGTCAAGTGTTCTCAACATTTGACTTATTAGACTGATTTTTCACTTTCAATAGCCTTCAGTATTTGGTTGATTAGTTAGGGCAAGGAATCAGTTTTATATGACATTACATTTGATTGAATAGACCCCGTTTTGGCTAAGCAGGCAAATGCTCTACAAAGTTATAGTCCAGACTGACATCTTATGTATGGTATTGTCATGTCGGCTTAGGCTATGTCTAGCTCCTATTTACTTAACATGTCCTGTTTTTCACTCTAACCTTGTGTCTTATTCACTTCAGTGTCCAACATGTAACCTGATATTGTACCAACAATAGGCTATATGCTTACCTACTTGTCTTTGGCTCTGCCAATCTGTGGTTCATTCAGGGGATTCTTTTAAAACTGCCCCCCCCCCCCCCAAAAAAAAAAAAATATATTCTGAGAGCAGAATACCTCTGCTCTAAATGCTAATTGCTCCACCTCCCATTTCTTTGTTTGAATATTCACAGCATAACTCAAATGTAAAGGAGCAGATGTTTAGCCAAACAGCTTTCTCTTATGGGAATGCCTTCCACTTCCCTCGGATGAATCGACTTGACATCTGCTTCATTACAAGTTTCAAGTTTTATTTGTCACATGCACAAGTACAGTGGAATGCTTAACTTGCGATCCTTCGTTGAGATGTTAGGAAACCATCGGTGGCACTGGCAATGAATTAAACCCCCAGCGCACACACTCAAATGCACATGCATGCACTTACGCATGCACACGTGCAGTGACGTGCAGGATACTCATGTGGCCACAGTTTAAACTCTGATTACAAATGCCTATGGTTGCCTTATTGGTGGAACTGAAGGCATAATAGCCTAAGTTATTAATAGGCCTTTAGGCTCTTTGTTATTTAGAACACATCTGTCGAGGCTTGTTCAGATCCAATACTACAGGGCTGTTAGGCTATAAGGTAAATCTAGCTAGCATATAATGTCTACAGGCTGTGTCCGGCCTTTCTCCATTAGGATGTCAATTTTAAAATGGACTTGGCCAGTAACTTAGTAACAGGCCTAGATCCAATTTTGACAAAAGCGTATTTTAAGAAAAATAAAGACTGTATTGCAAAACGTGTTTATAGTGAGGTAATAACCTGGGAATCAAGCTTTAAACACTACAAGCTTCTGAGTTTAAAAAAGTTTTAGTATCACTTACACCACACTCACTGCATGGAGAACATGATTGTTTGTTTGGGGCCATTGATTTCACATGTCACATTTGTGAACTTTCTTTGGCACTGCATTGCTTTTGCCACTAGTGCTACAGAGGGATTGATTGGTCTTTTGTAAATAGTTAATTGATTAACTATTGCACACAGTCTAAGTGAAATGGCAATAGACATTATTCCCCATAAAGTCGATCATTTAAATGGCTCAAGCAGCCATTCCAGCCAAGGATGCAAGATAAATCAGATTACAACCTTGATGTGTTATGAATGCATCCAGCAACTGCCAATGAATCAACCAATAACCAGATACAACGCTGGAAGGTCACTGAATTTGCCTCATATTTATTCAGAGCTCGTGTCCTTGAAAACAGTCTCAGAATGAGGAAACAATAATGCATCACAACAAGTCACCAGCTCCGGATGTGAGCTTTAGCATTAATAAAAATAGCAGTGGCGCATTTGAATGTTTGGAATATCGCAGGGTATTGTTCTTCAAGGATGGAAAATCTTAGCATTATCTCTCAAGGTTGCTGAATTGCTTGAAACGGCACGTTTAAATGCTACCAGCCCCAGTGGTGTGATTTAATAAAAGGTATTTTTAGCTCCATCATTATTTTCACCCATTCAACCACTTGGTTAATTACAGCCTATTCCTTGCATGTGGTGTAATAATGTGCTTCTTATTGTTAAGGTAGGCTATTAGGCACACAACAAAAGTAAATTCATTATAATTTACCAACAACCTGTTAGTTTAACTGGTAGGCTAATTAGCAGATATGAGGTGTGCGTTTTTTCCTTAGTCTGCTTGAGAACATGTAGCCTAGCCTAAGTAGCACAATATAGACTGTACCAGAATGTAAAACATTGATATTTGTTTAGGGTAGATGTCCTGCTTCTGATGACAACATTACGTTAGCCTAATTGACAATCCAAAATATGTCACTGTACTAGGCCTAGTCTAAGTGAAACAGCGATACACATTATTGCTGTTTGTCATTCAAGGTGAATTTCCAAGATAAAACTGAAGGTTTCTTTATTTAAAAAATAAATAAATCTGGTTTGTGTTCCAAACGGGCGAGATGGGAAAACGTTTGTCACCAACGTGGGTTATCTGGATTAAACAAGATTGTTGTGTTTTTTTGTTGTTGTCATTTAGTGTTTCTGAATAGTCACCATTGCCATCTCGAAGTCGACTGTGAGGATTTTAACAAGACTGGGGGGGTCAGCCTTTTTTCAATCTTTTGGTGGGGGTTGTGAAAGGGGTCCAAGTGTGTTTGGCTCTTCTAAAAGGAGGAACTAGACCCATCAGTAATTATGGCAGCCGTCCTATTAAAGGACTGGCAATTGTGCATTTTCACACCATTTCTTTCTCCTGTCCCTCCCGTTCGTACCCTCTTCCACAAGCTTGCACTCATTAATCAAAGACGCTGAACTCCTGCTGAGGGCTGAGAGGTCCATCAAATTGGCAGCCGGTTCACTGTAAAGAACAGCGCGGCGAGGCCCTTAACACACAGGCATCAATAAATCTAAGGTCTTTGTATGCAAACCCTAGAGGTTAATACTGTATAATTCAACGTCCTCTCTTGTTTTCATGATTGATGTTTTTAAACATTTTTAAGGTTTGACGTGATCCTTTTGTAGGTCAGGGTTGACACTTTCTGATTGGCCGAGCCGGAGAACTATTGAGGAGGGTTGTTTATTAGGAACATGTCAGGGAGTGGGAGATTACATTTTTTTCTTCCCCCTCTTGTTTCCTCCTGGTTTATTTTTCTGCTCCTGGAGATGCTTTTCATAATGTCTTAGCTGAAGAACGGATGCTCCAATGATTGAAGTCTCCTGCTGTGATAAGTACTCCATGTTTGAAACGCTAATAGTTTGGACTATTTGTTTGGCTGCTTACCGCTATTTGTATCCTTAGGTGAAATTGCATGTAGTACATGTTTAAACTGCTGGAATTGTGGAGGCAGAGAGGACACTGGGATTTGGTGAATAGACTCCATGTAGCCTATTCATAATTCAGATGGTTGCAGGATGAGCGCAGACTTTCACTGGCTATTATAGGCCTAACCCATTCCACTCACACACACCAAGATTGTGCTTCAGCACAGCAGGGCTCCTTTTAATTTATTGATCTTCCTGCATTTAAAATCTGGTCACTGCTGCCACAAAGGCTTGCCATTTAAGCTGTGCTAGCAAGCCTGCTGCAGCCACAATTTTAAATATTTAATTTTCACCGAACACTGCATGAAATTACACGAAAAGGTGGGTGGGGGGGGAAGTGAATGTTTTTGAATCCGTCCTTACCGAGTGTGTTTGGGTCAGTAGAGACCAACCTCGGATACATTCTGCTTTGTTGATTCAAGCTCTGCTTAATGTGTCTCCCAAGATAGAGGAGGGGGAAGGAGGCAAAGGGACCCTGCCACTCCACATGATAGTAGGGAAGACGGATGACATTTGTGCATTTAGAACGATGCGACTCCCTTTTAGCTAACATTACAAAAATCTTCCGGACACTTTTCCATGTTAAGACAACACTTGTTCAAGTTATTTAGTTAATAGCCTACACTGCTTATTTGAGGTGAGATTGAAAGGAGACGTCGCCCACTGTAAATAAACCTATTTTTATTGAATTATGGCACCAAGTGTAGGACCCTGTTTTAGCTGAGTGGTTTAAAAGGATCCCCAGTTTCGAAGGAGTGGATTATCAGGAATAATCTGTATGAGCACAGAGGTGTCTCACGTGGACCTACACTACAGTAGGCGTGATTATTAGTATCTTCCTCATTTTTCCTATTGCTGCTTAATTTCCACCACGATGCTGAAAACAAATTAATATCACGTTCAAAGCATTTCAAAAACCACAAACAAATGTAGGAACCTATCATGAATGAAAGTGTTTGAAATAGGCCATAGTGGGTGCTGAAAAAGGGGTTTAGATGTTTTGAGGTTGGTAAATGACCCGAACACGTTAAGACGCTGTTAGTTTGACAGACAAAACGGTTTTCCCCACTGAACTCCGTATTAAACGGTGAAACTCGGTAATCCATCACAGCTGTGCGGAGCTAGGATGGGGAAGCAAACCTCTTGGAAAATAACTGTTATTTATTACTCAACATTGCTGTTGTTGAGCTTTCTCTCAAGGCAATCTCATGCTCTTGTCTCTATTCTTTAAATTATGGCATGGAAAGACAGCTAGCCGTAACATGAGAAGGTTCAGCCCAAGCAGCAGTTCAAAGGAGCTACTGGGAAAGACCTTTATTTGAGGCCAGGGAGTGACATTTTACGCTTCCAGTGCTGGATAAAACATCAGAAAAGAGAAATACTATCTGCTTATCTCCCCTCACCCTCTACTGATGTTCCAACCACAAAATGGTACAGATGTAGTTGCAGGAAGAGCCTGTCTGTTTTAGGTGAGGTATAAACGGGTTTGCTGAGGTTGTTATTGACGTGCGAGTTGTGTGGAGATGGATGGAAACTGCTTCTCCAGGTTATGGCAAATCCTGTGTGAGAGCTCCCTGGTGTAATCCAAGTATTTAGAGCTAATTTAAGCATACAGATAGGAACACCGGCATTTTTTAGGAAACACATTTCTCTCTGAATACCCTTTTTTGGCACTCGGGGATGCAACCAAACTCCATCACTCTCTTGTCAGAACATCACTACATTCCTCAAGTGGATTTGAATACTTTTGGACTACTGTTGCTGATTGAGATGTGAGATTGTGTTCTGGGAACTCCACACAACCAGGGATCTAAACTGTTTATCATTTAAGGCCTATTTCCTCCAATGACGTCTCAAAGGACCGTAAAATAGGATGTTTTCAAGAACCTCTCATGTTCTCTCTCTGGTCATGTTGTATGCCGGCGTGGCAGGGAATGGTTTGTCCTGGTGGAAATGAGAGAAATGACATTGGTAGTTTTTTTCTGCATGTGGAAAACATTACAGCTGTGCAGGCCTGTTGGTTTTATCATCCTACATAGTAGGATTTTAGGAGCTCCTAACCAACTGTGCTATTTTGTTTGTTTTTTCGCATTGTTTAACTCATTTTGAACATAATGTTGCTGCTACCATCTCTTAAAAGAGCTTCAAGACATCAGAACAGGGATTACTCACCTTGAACTGGACGAAGATCTTTTTAATTGAATGAGTCCGACGCAAAGGATATACGGCTTTGTCGAGATAAGGCCCAACTCCCTGTCATCCGCGTGATGAAAAGGGGGAGGATGGCAGGGTGCCTCGTATGAATTCTCAGACGAGTAGGTAAACCACCACTACCCTCTGTATTAGTGGCCAACGTGCAATCATTTGAAAACAAGCTGGACGATCTACGATTAAGACTATCCTACCAACGGGACATTACAAACGGTAATATCTTATCTTTCACCGAGACGTGGCTAATACAGAGCTGGCTGCACAGAGCAGCGATGTCTGGTAACACGAGGGGCGAGGGTGTGTCTATTTGTCAACTGCTGGTGCGCCATGTGTAAAATTAAAAAGAAGTCTCAAGGAATTGCTCGCCTCAGGTAGAATACCGCATGATAAGCTGGAGACCACAGTATCTACCAAGAGAGTTCTCATCTATATTCTTCGTAGCTGTCTATTTACCACCACAAACCGATGCTGGCACTAAGACCACACTCAACGAGTTGTATAAGGCGAGAAACAAACAAGGAAATGCTCATCCAGAAGCGACGCTAGTGGCCGGGGACTTTAATGCACGCAAACTTAAATCTGTTTTACCTCATTTCTACCAGCATGACACGTGCTTCCAGAGTGAAAAAACTAACTCTAGACCACTTTACTCCACACAGAGACACGTACAGATCTCTCCCTCGCCCTCCATTTGGCAAATCTGACCATAATTATATCCTCCTGATTCCTGCTTACAAGTAAAACTAAAGCAGGAAGTACCAATACAGAAGTGGTCAGATGATGTGAATGCTACGCTACAGGACTGTTTTGCTAGCACAGACTGGAATATGTTCCGGGATTCATCCAATGGCATTGAGGGGTATACCGCCTCAGTCACCGGTTTCATCAATAAGTGCATCGACGATGTCGTCCCCACAGTGATTGTACGTACATATCCCAACCAGAAGCCATAGATTACAGTTAATGTTCACACCGAGCTAAAAGCTAGAGCTGATGCTTTCAAGGTGCGGGACACTAATCCGGACACTTATAAGAAATGCTGCTATGCCCTCAGACGAACCATCAAACAGGCAAAGCGTCAATACAGGACTAAGATTGAATGTTACTACACCAACTCTGACACTCGTCGGATGTGGCACGGCTGAAACTATTACGGACTACTAAGGGAAACCCAACCGTGAGCTGCCCAGTGACTCAAGCCTACTAGGCGAGCTAAATGCGTTTTATGTTCGCTTTGAGGCAAGCAACACTGAAGAAAGCATGAGCACACCAGTTGTTCCATATGACTGTGTGATCACGCACTCCTTAGCTGACGTGAGCAAGACCTTTTTAAACAGGTCAACATTCAAAAAGCTGTGGGGCCAGACTGATTACCAGGACGCGTACTCAAAGCATGCGCGGACCAACTGGCAAGTGTCTTCACTGACTTGTTCAACCTCTCTCTGACCGAGTCTGTAATACCTACATGTTTCAAACAGACCACCATAGTCCTTGTGCCCAAGAAAGCGAAGGTAACCTGCTTTGAAAGGCTGGTCATGGCTGACATCAACACCATCATGCCGGAAACCCTAGACCCACTCCAATTCGCATATCGCCCCAACAGATCCACAGATGACACAATCTCAATCTCACTCCACACTGCCCTTCCCTACCTGGACAAAAGGAATACCTACGTGAGAATGCTGTTCATTGACTACAGCTCAGTGTTCAACACCATAGTACCCACAAAGCTCATTAATAAGCTAAAGGCCCTGAGACTAAACACCTACCTCTGCAACTGGATCCTGGACTTCCTGACGGGCTGCCCCCAGGTGGTAAGGGTAGGCAACAACACATCTGCCACGCAGATCCCCAACACTGGGGCCCCTCAAGGGTACGTGCTTAGTCCCCTCCTGTACTCCCTGTTCACCCACGACTGCGTGGCCAAGCGCGACTCCAACTCCATCATCAAGTTTGCTGACAACAGAACAGTGGTAGGCCTGATCACCGACAACGATGAGACGGCCTATAGGGAGGAGGTCAGGCAGGACAAAAACCTCTCCCTCAATGTGAGGAAATCAAAGGAGCTGATCGTGGACTATAGGGAAAGGAGGGCCGAACAGGCTCCTATTAACCTCTTATGGCTAGGGGGCAGTATTTTCACGGCTGGATAAAAAACGTACCCGATTTAATCTGATTATTAGTCCTGCCCAGAAACTAGAATATGCATATAATTATTAGCTTTGGATAGAAAATGGTGTCCTGAGGGGGTGTCCTGAGGTGTCCTGAGGGGGAAAAGGTGTTGTTGTGCCCTCTTAACGACTGCCTTGGGGTGTTTGGACGATGATAGTTCGTTGGTGATGTGGACACCAAGGAACTTGAAATTCTTGACCCGCTCCACTCCAGCCCCATTGTTCTCTCTGCTACTGCACCAGAGCGCCAAGTCTATGACCAAAAGGCTCCTTAACAGCTTCTACCCCCAAGACATAAGACTGCTGAACAATTAATCAAATGGCCATCTGGAATCTTTACATTGACCCCCCCCCCACCCCCCCTTTTTTTTTTTTTTTTTTACACTGCTGCTATTCGCTGTTTTATTATCTATGCATAGTTACTTTACAAATTCTCAACTAACCTGTACCCCTGCCCATTGACTCGGTGCCGGTACCCCTTATATATAGCCTCGTTATTGTTATGTAATTTTCTTGTTACTTTTTGATTTAGATTTTTTTAACATTAGTTTATTTTAGTAAATATTTTCTTAACAACAATGCCATTTCTTAAATAGAATTAAGGGCTTGTAAGTAAGCATTTCACAGTAATACCTGTTGTATTCTGCGCATGTGACAAATACAATGTTATACCAGTATTGCGATTCTACGATACATGATTTTCCATGGAAAAAAGGAAAACTCAAAGCAGACTAAACTCGTTGGTCTTTTTAAAATAAACCTACAGTATGTAAAATATTGTGTGCTATAGCTTGGAAAATAAACATGTGATTCTAGATGACTTTGGTCTGCTTTTTTTCTACCACTAGGACTTGTTTTCCTCAAGAAATTCAGTTGGCTTCATGTTTTTCTTCCCTTGCCATGATACCTCTTGTATATCTCGATACTGGTATCGTGACAACCCTGCTACACAGTGTAATGACTTAAGATTTGTGGCTGGCTGGCCCATAGAATCTGTTTCCACTTGGATTCATTACAACTAAAAAAAGCGCAAGAAAGAGAGTTTAGACACCCACCATCTCACATTGTTCTGAAATAGTTTCTATAGTTAGAAAGATGACCATTCCTGAAACATTATTTTGGCTAAAATATCATTTGATCTCTGAGAAATGAAGCTAATTGATTGCACCCAAATTTGCCATTTTAATTTATATGATTCATATAATCTTCAATAAATATTGGACCTAACATCAGATTTGGACCATAATTAGCCTGGCGGGTAGGAGCGTTGGGCCAGTAACCAAAAGGTTACCGGATCGAATCCCCGAGCTGACAAGGTAAAAATCTTTCGTTCTGCCCCTGAGCAAGACAGTTAACCCACTGTTCCCCGGGCGCCGAAGACGTGGATGTCTATTTAAGGGCAGCCCTCTGCACCTCTCTGATTCAGAGGGGTTAGGTTAAAATGAGGAAGACACATTTCAGTTGAATGCATTATGTTGTACAACTGACTAGGTATCCCCCTTTAATAATTCTATCTAACAACGAATAAGACATGAGGAATATAATAAAATGGTCAAGTCACCCACAAACCACCTATTGTGGCATCAGTGGGCAAAACTTGGTACTTTCACACTAATTTATGGAAAATAATGCAAGCGACTTCAATGACAAATTTCTCTGAACAGGAGAAGAAGGGAAAAAAAATACTCCAAACCGCATCTTTAACATGTCAAACATAGAGAACTGAATCTGCATAATGGTTGTTGGGGTGGGATTGGCTTGGGGGTCCGTGGGTGACTATTGACAATTTTACTGGATTCCTCATGTCTTAATCATTGTTACATCATGTACTATATTTATTGAAGACTATATGTATCCTATAAATGAAAAATGGCTAATTTGGGTGCAATCAATTAGCTTAATTTCTTAGAGATTAGCATTCCTGAAACATTTTGTTGAAATTTAATCTTATCTGTTTCTAACTACAGAGAGGATTTCAGAATAATCTGACATGGTGGGTGTCATGGCTTGCTGAAATGACATGGAATGACCCACTTACTCTGTGAATAAGCATTCTTTAGTCCGCTCATACATTGTTTAAACCTTTTGCAAGGGCCTCAGTTTTGGACTGTAGCCCATTTATTCAAGATTTCTTAACCGGTACTGTAGTCTATCCGATGCCTATGCATTCCTTAGTCCGATCGGTCATTGTCCACAAAGTATGATTCAAGACCACTTAAGCCTAGGACAAGTCGTTAGCCTATGTTTTTCTCATAGGCTACGGGTCAACATTACTTTTTCAACATGTTTTTTTTTTCTTCCCATCTGCTTTTAATCTCCATAAACTTCCCTGTAGATGGACGACTAATGGGATGACTTGGTTTGGCGCAATGACTATTCTCTTCGCTGAGTTTACAGGCCGTCAAACCTTACTACTAGCCTAGGCTCTATTGTGTGTAACCTGAGATGCTGTTAGGTACTGGTAGGTTATGCAAAACAGGAAGCGAAAAGAGAACATCGTCATCCTCCGAATGTGTCCTCCTCCATCGACAAAGGGTGAATCCGGATGGATTTGTTACCAAGCCGTAGCAGGAGGAGGCATGTTTCTCTAATTAGTGTGTGAATGATACCCATCCTTTGAGTGAATGAAGGTGGAGGCACACTCCTAAGATACCCATAATTAGCTTGAAGCCATTTTGAGTGAAGCATCTGCTAGGATAGGGAAATGGCATAGCATCCACAGCAGCAGCAGTCAGAGCAAATTGCCTCCTGAGCTGAAAAGGCACAAGTGCAGTTTTAACAGCATCCTGTTTACCTCGCTCAGTACTCACCAAGGGCTCACTGAGAGGATTGTCCAGAAAGCAACAGTTGGCCCTGATCAAGTGCACCGAGAGGAGAATGACATGTTGTTTGAGGTAATATGGCACTGGCCTAGGTTCAGATGAATCCTAGCTAGGCCAGGCCTAGGGATCTGTGTCCATACTTGCCAACTTAATCAAAGTAGTTTGTTGTGATTTGTAGGCTACTCCTGGAGCACTGAAAGATTAGTATAGAAAGCCTTTGTTGTTCATCACCTCTTAATTTGTATGTTGAAATTAAATTAGTCTAATATAAGAAACAGACTGAGTCTTTTTAAATGATGACAATCATTGTCATAACATTGATGCGATCGCTAACATTGATGTTGGGCCTTTTGCTGTCATTCATTGTTTGTGCTGCTATAATCGCCTGTTGTAGTATGAACACAAGTCTTGTCTGTTTCCCTTGGCTCCGTGTGATCCCGCAGTTGTCCTGTAGACAGGTTGCATTGTGGATTAGGGGAATTTGAGTGATGCGTCAAGGCTGTAAATCATGTGCGCTTAAGTCTGCTGCTGACACCGGGTGTTAAACTGACGCAGTCTTCGTTTACTTCACGTTCCAATTGAAACAAACACCGATGGAAACGTGTAATGAAAATAATAGACATTTGCTGGCTCGCCAGAAGTGTTTGGAAGCGCTTACGCAAGTGCTGTTGTTTTCCAATTTTAGTTGAATTTTGTTGTCGTGTTTGAAATACACCCGTCTTTTGTTTTGTTTGCTCTGTCATATGACCATGCTGCAGCGGCAGGGCTTTGATTCCCAGCCGACGTTTGAATGCATAAGGTATCCCCCCCCCAGGCCCTAAGCCCATCCAAATTAGCATTTTTATTTTATTTTAATGGAGTTTCAGGCAGGAATTGTGGTGAATGAATAAATCAATAAAATAAAGCAATTAAGCTGACTGTTGTCTTCTTCTTTTTCAGTTTGCAGAGCCGTGATGTCACAGAGCTGAGGATCCTCTCGAACAGTAAGTGTTTGGTCACATTGGCTGCATTCTAATCACCCATCGCCGCTGTAAACAATGTGGTCCTACTGTTTGTGTCTTGAAGTCCCCGTTGTAATTATTGCGTCCGGAAATCAGTTTATGAAAGGATAGGCTAACTGGACTAAGCAGAACTGTTCAATTTAAAGCATTATTTAGGTATGGGATTAGAGATTTTTCCAATTAGGCCTAGATTTAACGAGGTCCTCTTTAATGGAATTAGTTTGTGCTACATTACACTTTGCTTTCAGTTTGCGAATTTCTAATTAGTTCGCCGTCTTGCATAGAATTAGCATGTCAACGTTTCATAACATGTATGAAAAGAAGCATTCTTTTACTTTTGGCTATTTCTTAAATAAATTACTGTCAACCAAATTGGGGTAATTGGTAGAGTTTGAGCTGTCCTTTGACTTTGTTTTGAATTTGAAAGTGAGTCACTTTGCATACAGAAGCTTTGAACAGTAGTTGCATGGCTGCCTCTGTAAATTGTGTAGTGTTGCACCCAAGACGATGTCAGGAGGGATCTGAAAGCTTCAGCTCCACTCCTATCAGACAGTCTGACTTTTCTCTCCCGAGTAACGCCTCGAAGCGCTTCGATGCCGGAATCACGCAAACCTCTGTGGTGTTATTGTAAATACATCAGCATTTTGGAAGTCATTGGTTTCTGAACTGGTTTTTCAACCGTCAGAGAAAGATCAGGTGGTATCAGGTATCTAGTGTGTCACTGATAGCAGGACAGTGTTATCGCTGGACTTCTCCTTTCCAGTTGGCTGCCCGTCGTACCTCGGGGCTACTAGCCAAGGCTTGTTGTTCTATCTGGAACATTCGCTGTTCCACTCTTCAAGGAGAAACTTCCATCCAAAACAGTTCGTCACAGACCTGTTTTTCTTTCTCTGCAGTATTTCAAATGTGCAATGTGGAGGGTTGAAAGTAAAAGGGCAATGCAAAGTAACTATAAGCAACATGTTATTTTCTACTGGAGTCGATATGCTGAAAACTAAGTGTGGTGACATGCATCGGGAAACTTTGTGATCCTGAGGAAAAAGCCTGTTAGAATATTTGTGTGCGACCCTGCCAGGAGACAGGTCACCCACAGCGTTCCAGACAAACAGAGTTGGAATGGCAACGGGAAATGAGGAGAGGAATCCCATCAACCCCGGATTCTGATCCTGCCCAGGTTGTGTGTAATGGAAACCTCCCCAGGATTTATTTTAAGTCATCAGTAACCTGTAGTTTAACTAGAAGGCCGCCTCTCCTCCTACTCTAACTGCTGAGGAGGCTGAGGAGATGGGAGGGGGAAGTGGGTAGATCAGGAGAGGTGGAGAGGCGAGGGGGGGGGGCCCTATCGACTGGTGTTTTACAGCCCCCTGTGGGTGTGTTAGATGGGGGAGGGAGGGTTTTTCTATCCCTCCTTTTTTTAAATATTGATGTCCTCCTACAGTTAACAGTGTGGCTTGAAAGAGGTGTATTCTGTGACGGGCCTGAGTGGCTAACATATTGCTGGGGCTGTGTAATATGATGTGGTAGTAAATACTGGCACCTCAGCCCCGCTCCTCCTCCTCCCTTCCCTTGGCCAAGGGATGGGGAGAGAGGTGAGGATGAGGCGAGAGAGATGGTGATGAAAGAATTCCTGTCAAAGTTGAATCATAATGCTGCACGGGATACTGTTAGGTGGTATCAATCTACTACAACACCAGTTATTAACCTACGTAGATCTCAAGACATCCTGGACAGAACAGAGCTGTCGTGAGGTACGACTCATGGCCATCAGAAAGTGTAGTCAAGGCGAGGTGTATTCCAAGGAGTCCGCTTAAGCAGGGAGCCCCACCTCCATTCCACTGCGTGGTGTTTGAATGACTCGGAGGGTATGTCCCAAATGGCACCCTATTCCTTGTGTAAGGACCAGAGCCCTATTGGCCCTTGTCAAAACAGTAGTGCACTGTAAAGGGAAGAGGATACCATTCGGGACACAGCCAGATAGTCAATAGCAGGCGAAGTCCATGGTGCGGAGACCAAACCCTAAAGGTCACGAGCAGTGGGCGGCCGTGCTGCGAGATGCAAGGACTTCAAAATGGATTGCATCAGACCAGCCAGCCACCCCAGACGCCCTGCCTGTGTCTCCTGTCCTCCAGCCAGAATGTTAATGGGTTACAGATCTCTGTTATTATACTGCTGGGTTCCTCCAACCAAACTTTGTCCCCCCCTTTTTGATTTTAGTGTTGTTTGCTCACATGCCAGTTAGGTTACGCACTGTGGCTTATGCCAACATTTTAACCTAGGCCATTCATTCAGTTAAACCTCACTTCATATTAAGAATAAACCCTTAGATTCATTGTGATCTTTGAGCAAGTGAGCTGTAAGGGGAGAAAAAAAGTCTGTTAGGTTTGTGAGCACTCTCGACATCTCAGCATATCAAGAGGTTTGAAAAGGATGTTAGTGTGAGAAGCATTTTGCTACACCCCTCAATAACATCTGCGCAAAACATGTATGTGACCAATAAAATGAGATTTAAAAATTTTTGATTTGAAAAGAGTTTGCCGCTAGTAGACGAGGCTCTTGGCAATCCCTGACGCAGTACGCCAGATGCCGTGCTACAAATGTGAGCTGGTGCCGACCGTTCTCTCTAAGGCGACGTCTATGGGACACATCAGTGGCGCTTTAGACTCTTGTGAATTATGCATGCAACACGCCTGGTAACCTCATACGGCACTGAACGCCTCTGTTTTACGCTACCTTGTAACTTGCTAATTGTCAACAAATGTGCCGTGGTGTGGTCGACCAATATCCCCAGCAGCTTTAATGCACTTTGGAGATTGGGAGAAGTCCAACTTAGTGACTTCTCATCCGGCCTCGCTGCATTGTTACTTTGTTCTATGCGTTCCCGGAATGAATTCATCCTGCGATCTTCCGCAGAGACGTTTAGATATCGCGTGTCATTAAAAGGGTGTCAACCGCTTAATTCATCTCCCCTGTGTGAATGTGGCGCATGCAAGCCTCGCTGCTAATGTTTGCGCAAACAGAGCCGTATATTTGTGTCTCCTGAAGGGCAAATACAGCAGAAAATAATGTACCTTTTTAATGAAGCACACTGCCATTCAATTTGCCAAGTGATTGTAGATAATCCGCAGTGAGCCGTCCATCTGCAGATGGACAGGAGTCATTTGGAGCCCATCGGGCCTAGGTGGATGAGTGGGCTTTAAAAGCACCCCTCCATCCTCCCTGTTGTTCAGCACAGACACGAGGCCTGATTTCAGGAGCCCCCCAGGCGACGGTATCGCCGACTTGAAACAAAGCCAGTAGAAACATTTAGTTTGACTAATGTGTGCTTGGTACAAGGCCCAGTGTGGTTTTTCTCTGAGTCATGTTGAGACGGGCTTGGAGACCGTGAGGAGTAGACATGAGAAACAGACCCATTGAGGCAATTGGGCATCAGGGAATTTCCATGCCTCATTCTGGCCATGATTGGATTTGTGTGTCGTTCCCCTCTGTTAAAAACAGTGGTATAAGGTATAACTGAGAACGTGAGGGAAGTAATTACAGAATCGGTATTTGAAGCTAAGGGATGAGCTCCGGTCCAGCTGCGCCCACCACAGAGGCTAATTTGTTGTCAATAAACTATAACTAATCATAATGTTTCCCCTCAGGGGTGAGAGGTCAGGGAAGACAGGGTCTTGGAACAGCTCTGGCATGGTCTACACTGGGAGGTATAGAAGCAGAGGAGGGTCATAAGTGCCTCTGTGGTTTGGTGTGCAGATGGTGAAGGAGAAAATTGAATTTTCTTTAGTATCATTGGGTTGTTAGGGCCAGCTGCCTGCCTTCCTCTTAATGCTGTCACTGGTACTTCAGCAGAGACCAGGGGATTCCCCCCCCCCTTCTCTCTACCTCTTTACCGCATCAGAGGGCTGGTAAAATGCACACCACACACTTTGCACTGCAAAATGAAAATCCTTTCACACAGACGGTGTTCCCTGAAATCACTGTAAATTGCAGGTAAAGCATCCCACTCTCTCGTTACGTTGGCATGATTTAAATCCTCCCGACCCCAATCCCCTCTTATTACTATTTGAGTGTGAATTCAGATGCGTTGGAAATCTCTCAGGGCCCGGAACACCAATCTAGAAAGGCTCCAATAATATCGATGCTAATAAAATGCTCTCCTTCCAGGAGCTGCATAAATGCCACTTAACTGGATGAAGGCTCTGCTCTGCTCTGCTCTGCTCTGCGCCGGGCTGGGCTGGCTGCCTGCAGTGCACTGCTGCCTACAGAGAAGAGATCTGTAACGTCAGCGCCTCAGACGCGTGTAGAGGTGATACCAAGGTGAACGCAAGACTTGCAGAATGGTTGGAAATCATTGATATTCTGACTCTGAGGCTGCAAATGGCTCAGTGGCAGATGGAGTCTTTGTCAGGGAGGAGGAATGGCAGCTCGGGAGTACGGTGGCTGTTTTCCCTATCAGCTCTCTCAGCTGGCTGGTGGGGGCTGACCTTCCACCACTGCCTCGCACTTTGATCAGTTAACCCCTCCCTTTGTTTACTAGGAATATGCTATTTTTAAGGGAAATATCTGTATATGAAGTCAGAACTGGCATTGTTGTGGGTGCTGTGTAAGGGTGAGGCCCTGAGAGGGACCTGTATTTAATGACTTACTACTAGGCTACCTGTTTTGTCTAAAATGTAGCCTACTGTACAGTTATTTTCGTCAGGCCTTCTCAACCAACATAGCTAGCAAAATGCTAGATGCAGTAGGAAAAATCTGTTGAGGTTGAGCGCTTTGGTTCTTTGGTTCTCTCACTCCCATTTGGTCCCGTCCTCGACTAAATACCCGTGTGAATACAGGTCTTTACACGGACATCAAATGTCAACACAGGCATCTTCTTCTTGCCAAAGCATAGGGGAAACACTGTTCGTAATTAGGTTCCCTGTATTTGTTTTGTTGAACAATTATGATAAACTCTATTTTTTTTGCAATGGATTAGCCTACTTTAATTGACCTAAACACTCTGCTTATAAATGAAGTAAATTGCATAAGTAAGCCTACACTCTCTTTTGGCACAAACAGATGTTTAGTAGAATGGCAACCACAGTCAATTTATGATATTTAGAGTCATGGATTTTCTTGTGTAACCTTTTTTTTTTTTTTTTTTTCATGCATTGTTTGTGAAAACAACCTTAATACGGTCAGAAAAATGCAAGCTTTCCGAGACGCAGTCAGAGATGATGTGTACATGCCCAGAATAAAACCGTCATTAAAATGCAATAATCATTCTTGGCTGAGAGCGAATTCAAGGAAAGACAAAAATATTGAAAGGTCAGGGAAAGAAATGAGGAAAAAGAACAAGCCATGGGGGGAAAAAAAGCGAGTGACACTGTGAGACCCCGGTTTAATATGTATGTATTTCAGCTTGATGGTTGATTTCATTAGCCGCTCTCATTGTTATGCATCAACTGTTCTCCTGCAGCAAAATGAATATTGTATTCACTTGGCCTGAATATTCAGGAGGAAATGTTTGGATTTAGATGGCATCCTTCAGACAAGTAAGAAAAAGCGTTGTTGCTTCCCTTTCCTGCCTGCCCTCATGGTCACAATTAATACGATTCCAGGGATTTTTGTCATTCACTCCAGATGTCGGCTAATTTGCAGAGTGTTGTTAAGTTGCTCTTGCTAATTTGGCCTTGTTTTCCCAGGCAAGGATATTATGGTTTTTGTGTAGTCCACCAAATATGTATTTGTTGTACAAATGAATGGTTGACAGATTCTGTCATTGTACAGTGCCTTCAGAAAGTATTCACACCCTTGACATTTTCCACATTTTGTTGTTACAGCTTGAATTTAAAATAGATTAAATTGAGATTTTGTGTCACTGACCTGCACACAATATCCGTAGTGTAATTATGTTTTTTGAAATGTCTTTATGTTATGGCAAGCCCAAATAAGTTCAGGAGTAATCATTTGCTTAACAAGTCTCATAATAAGTTGTATGGACTCACTCTGTGTGCAATAATAGTGTTTAACATGATTTTTGAATGACTACCTCATCTCTGTACCCCACACATACAATCATCTGTAAGGTCCCTCAGTCGAGCAGGGAATTTCAACCACAAAGACCAGGGAGGTTTTCCAATGCCTCGCAAAGAAGGGAACCTATACGTAGATGGGTTTTAAAAAAAAAGCAGACATTGAATATCCCTTTGAACATTGAAGTTATTAATTACACTTTGGATGGTGTATCAATACACCCAGTCACGACAAAGATACAGGCGTCCTTCCTAACCCAGGAAGGAAACGCTAAACCAGTTAGAGTGTAATGCCTGCGATAGGAGAAAACAACTGAAGATGTATTAACAACATTGTAGTTACTATCCTAAATGACAGAGTGAAACTAAAATATTCAAAAACATCAGTGGGGGACCCTGAGGGCCTTTTTAGAAGGCCTAGACATGTTGCTACTGACTCCTTGAGCAATAGCCTAGTTTCCCCATGATTTTGTAGTAAAGTGTGTGTGTGTGTGTGTGTGTGTGTGTGTGTGACAATGACAGTGGCTGTAGCAGGTGTTATCGAGGAGGATGTGGTGGCTAATTTGTTAGCGTCACCCTTTTCAAGACTAACTTTCAACAAGACGTTAAATGTTGTGCAGTGGCCAACACTGCCAGGATTGGTGCAATGAAGAAAGAGCTAACAATTATGAGTGCTATCCATGGATAACTGGGTGTGAGTAAACCAAGAAGCTGTACTGCTGAGATTTGCCTCATCTTCAGCACCGACAAGACGTCACCTGGGCCCGTACTGGTTTCAAAGAGACATATTCAGTGTTACGAAGTCAGCTCTGCGCCGCCAAGACTCAACTTTACAGCTGCGAGCTACGGTGAGTTCAAAACGTTATTTTTATTTAACCTTTATTTAACTAGGCAAGTCAGTTAAGAACAAATTCTTATTTACAATGACTGCCTACCCCGGCCAAACCCTAACCCGGACAATGCTGGGCCAATTGTGCGCCGCCATATTGGACTCCAAATCATGGCCGGTTGTGATACAGCCTGGAATCGAACCAGGGTCTGTAGTGACACCTCTAGCGCTGAGATGCAGTGCCTTAAACCGCTGCGCCACTCGGGAGCCCTAACATGTGAGGACACGTGTGAGTAGACCTTCAGCTTAACGAGCAGCAGTGCAGAGAGACAATATCGCACAACGATAAAATTCTGCATTCTCAAGTTTAAAGGAAAGCTATGGGTCCATCTTTGAAACTGAACTCAGTGTTGTACTCCATGTCTGACTTTGAGGGTCGGAGCCCAGCCGACGACCTCCACTTTCTCCGGCAGAAGAGGCAGAATGAGAGGTATGTACCAACTGTATCTGCTTACCTGTCTGGTCTTGACTATTCCCGTGTCCACTGCCTCAGTTGAAAGGATCAAGACTTACTCCAGGAAAACTACCAGGCAGGCCCAAGTGTCTGCCTTGGCTTTGATCGCAATCGAGAAAGTACGTGTCTCGGATATAAAATCAAATGACCCTGCCATTGCCCAGTTCATAAAGAAGGACTGAAGGATGGACTTAGTTTTCAAATGATCTGGTGAATGGCACAGTTTTGAATGGGCTGCTTATTCTTTAACATTACTTGATGCTGTGTTTGACTGTTTCTATTGGCGCTTTGTTTCAGCATGGTACTGAAATAGCGGGGGCACCGCGACAGTTTTCTCTGCTCTGACTTGTAGTAACTGTCCATGGTCCTGAATCAATAGTTAGGCCTGTGTGTTTATTCCGCCAATGTGTGAGTGTGACTGTTGTCTTTTTGGAACTGTTTCTGTGTATGGATTTTCATCCATATATATATATATATATATATATATATATCTCACGGTGGCGTATGAATGCATTTCTAACGTGTTATAGAGTAGCCTGAACAACGCAATTATCACAACATTGTTCATGGCTGTTGATGTGTCAGTGTTGTCTCCGTGTGAGCTGCAGCCTGAATCATGTCTCAGGCCTGTTTTTGATTTTGTCATCAAAGAACATTGCTATTACTACTGCAGTATGGCCTAAAAATCATACTAATAATAATAATAATAATAATACTAATAATAATAATAATAATAATAATAATAATAATAATAATAATAATAATAATAATAATAATAATAATAATAATATATATTTTTAATACTTCTGGCCAATTCACTAAATATATATCTCAATATAAAAACAAAATGTTTTCTCTAATAAGCGTTGTTGTACAATTCAAAGGTCAAATCCATTGCATTTCAAACAGTCCACAATAGTGAAATGAATTCAGGGCTTTCCACAACCATAAGACCCACTAATAATTGTATTATATTATCAAAATAGTTGTCACGTCCTGACCCTAGTAAGATGTTATTTTCTATAGTAGGGCAGGGCGTGACAGGGGGTGTTTTTGGTTGTTCTATGTTTTCTATTTCTATGTTTAAGTTCTAGTTTGTCTATTTCTATGTTGATTCTTTGGGGTTGATCTCTAATTGGAGGCAGCTGATCCTCATTGCCTCTGATTAGAGATCATATTTAAGTAGGTTTTTTCTCATTATTGTTTGTGGGTTATTATCTTTTGAGTAGTGTGTTGTCCTCTCTGCGTCACGGTTTGTTGTTTTTGTATATTCAAGTATTTAAGTGTATTGCATTCAGTTTCACGTTTAATAAATATGTGGAACTACGAACACGCTGAATTTTGGTCCAATCCTTCGAACAGCCGTGACAGAATAACCCACCATAAAAGGACCAAGCAGCGTGGAATGGAGCAGCAGGTGAAATGGACTTGGGAGGAGATTTTGGACGGGGAAGGACCCTGGAGTCAGGCTGGGGAGTATCGCCGACCGAAGGAGGAACTGGAGGCAGCGAAGGCAGAGCGGCGTTACTATGAGGCGCTGTACAAGCCACACATGGGAAGTTTGGCAGAGTCAGGGTGGAGACCTGAGCCAACTCCCCGTGCTTACCGTGGGGAGCGGGTGACGAGGCAAGCACCGAGCTATGCGGTGATGCGTACTGTATCGCCAGTGAGCATTCACAGGCCGGTGCGATCTGTGCCCGCGCCCTGCATTAGTCGAGCTAGGTTGAGCATCGAGCCAGAACGGGTTATGCCAGCTCTACGCTCGAGATCTCCAGTGAGCCTCCACGGCCCAGTATATCCTGTGCCTGCCCCACGTACCCGGCCTCCAGTGCACCTGCCCAGTCCGGGGTGTCCTGTTCCCGCACCCTGAGGTGCGTGTTACTAGTCTGGCGCCTCCTATGCCAGTCCCACGCATCAGGCCTCCAGTGCGCCTGCCCAGTCCGGGGTGTCCTGTTCCTGCTCCTCGCACTCTTCCTCCAGTGCGCATCCATAACCCGGTACAGCCAGTGCCTGCTGTGAGCACTCGGCCCTTAGTGCCTCTCCCCAGTCCTGTGAGACCGATTCCTGCTCCTCGCACTCTCCCTCCAGTGCGCTTCCATAGCCCTGAGCCTCCGGCGACGCTCCTCAGCCCTGAGCCTCCGGCGACGCTCCTCAGCCCAGAGCCTCCGGCGGCGGTCCGATGATCCATGGTCTGGTTCCTCCGGACATACAGAAGCGGGGGGGATCAGCGGGCGGTGGGGGTACTACGCCCAGAACCAGAGCCGCCGCCATAGACATTAGTCACCCACCCTACCCTCCCTTTGTGTTTTGTGGTTGTTGTTTTTTTTGTTAGTTTTTTTGTGTGCATTCGGAGTCTGCACCTTTGGGGGGGAGGTACTGTCACGTCCTGACCCTAGTAAGATGCCATTTTCTATAGTAGGGCAGGGGCGTGACGGGGTGTTTTTGGTTGTTCTATGTTTTCTATTTCTATGTTGGGATTGTTTGGGGTTGATCTCTAATTGGAGGCAGCTGATCCTCATTGCCTCTGATTAGAGATCATATTTAAGTAGGGTTTTTTCTCATTGTTTGTGGGTTATTATCTTTTGAGTAGTGTGTTGTCCTCTCTGCGTCACGGTTTGTTGTTTTTGTGTATTTAACTGTATTGCATTCAGTTTCACGTTTAATAAATATGTGGAACTACGAACACGCTGCATTTTGGTCCAATCCTTCGAACAGCCGTGACAATAGTTTAATCTGCATTATTTTATTTTTTTTCAATGATCACTGATCTGGCTTTTAAGTCTAAAAAAATCACTGATTTAGGCTTTCAAGTCTATGAAAATGTCCTGTTTTTTGTTACAAATTCAACTCCAACCAACCATTCATAATACTAATAATGACTAACTTCTTGTAGCAGGCATTAGGCGATAGAAAATTAAGAGGTCTCATGAATCTCTCTTGCCCACATGCTAGTGGTTAGCTAGCTAATCTTTTCTATTTCAAGTTTAGCCAACTTGGATCTATTTGCAAGCTAACAAGGTTGAACAGTTGTATTGTTATGAACACACCGTTCTGTCTGTCTCCAACTGTTTGAAAAGCATGTTAGCCTTTCCACTTTGTTCAGATGTTAAAATCATAATATGCTTTGGTTTAAATGCTTCCAGAATCAATGTTAATTGATACTCTCGTTTTAGTAGTGTCTGCTCTATGTGCAATTTGAGTAGTTGAGACATAAAAAGGGTATTGTTAGAAAAGGTAACTTCTCCTCTGTTACAGTAAAATAATGTCTCAATGTGTTTTGGTCTCCGTATGACCAATTTCTTTTGGACCAAATCTCAAATGCAAATAGCAAGTTGAATCCGCTTGTCGGAGAGGAAGACGTGATCTCTCAACTTTGTTGGCGTGAGAGGCAGGGGGAGGGGCTTGGTGTGTGTGTCTGTCTGTGTAAACCATAGAGGAAGAAGCGAAGCAAGAGTTGTCACTCTCGCAAAAATCTGTCCAAAATAAGGCTAGAGTGTTTCTATGGGCTTATTTTGGACATAGGTTTTTTGCTTGCCTTCCCGCCTTTGGGATGATGACTCCCATTGTTAAGGTGGAGACGTGCATCTCTTCATTAGATACAGATCTGGTGTAAATGCGCACACAGCACAGAGGAGCGAAAGAGACAAGACCAAAAATGCAAGATGAGCACAAGCAGACAAACGCTAATACAAACGAAAAATAGCAAAACCTTGACAAAACCCAAAACAGGGATTTGGAATATTGTGCAAAAACATTCATTTGATTTATCGCCCTATCCTGCACTAAAATCTGCACTAGAATTATCCTACTACACGATATAATGTTGGGCACATTTAAGTGATTTGTTGTTTTCTTGATAAATGAAAAATATGACTTATTGCTTTTCTTTTTTCTCAACCGATTGCCTAGGTTTAATAGCCCTGGTTTGCCGCTGCAAAACATGCATCCTGTTTGCAATAAGGCAAAAAAGTAAAACTGCAAAAAATGTGGCAAAGAAAGGGACTATATGTCCTGAATAAAAAAAGTTATGTTTTGGTTAAATCCAACACAGCACATCACTGAGTACCACTCTTCATATTTTCAAGCAAGGTGGTGGCTGCATCATGTTATGTGTATGCTTGTCATCGGCAAGGACAATGGTTTTTTTTTGGGATAAAAATAAACAAAATAGAGCTAAGCACAGGCAAATTTCTAGAGGAAAACCTGGTTCAGTCTGCTTTCCAACAGACACTAGGAGACGTTCACCTTTCAGCAGGACCATAACCTGAAACACAAGGACAAATATACACTAGAGTTGCTTACCATACCAAGATGACATTGGATGTTCCTGAGTGGCCTAGTTACAGTTTTGACTTAAATCTGCTTGGAAATCTATGGCAAGACTTGAAAATGGCTTGAAGAACTTTTTTTAAGAATAATGTGCAAATAAAGTACATCACAGGTGTACAAAGCTCTTAGACTTACCCAGAAAGACTCACAGCTGTAATCGCTGCCAAAGGTAATTCTGACATGTATTGACTCAGTGGTTTGAGTACTTATGTAAATTAGTTATTTCTGTGTTTTTCTAAAAAATTAAAAAAAATGCACAATTTAGTTTTTTTCCCACTTTGTAGTTATGGGTTATTGTGTGTAGATGGGTGAGGGAAAAAAATATAATTTATCCATTTTGAATTATGTCTGTAACACAACAAATTGTGCAATAAGTCAAGAGGTATGAATACTTTCTGAAGGCACTGTAGTTGGTTTCTAGTCTTCTAGACATGGGGCTTCTGGAATAAGACTGCAGATGTCACGATCACTGTCTTCAAACTCCCTATCATAAATAAGCCAAGGTGCATGTAATTCCACATCCTTTAATCGAAGTGAACCTTACACAAACAAACAGGAAAAACAGAAACAGAACGTGACGCAACCGTGGCGCACACAAAACACTCACAGAAATAATAATTACCCACAAACACAGGTGGGGAAAAGGCTGCCTAAGTATGATCCCCAATCAGAGACAACGATAGACAGCTGCCTCTGATTGGGAACCATACCCGGCCAAACAAAGAAATAAGAATAAGATAAGAACTAGATTGCCCACCCAAATCACACCCTGACCTGACCAAATAGAGATATAGAAAGGCTCTCTAAGGTCAGGGTGTGACAGGAGAGGATCCTATTGTAGAATTACAGCCAAATATATATACAGTCAAAAACTAGAGAATATTTGTAGGACATTCAGCCAAATGTAAATATTAAAGCGTATTGTACAATTCTGCCCTACAAAGGCAACGTGCAGTAACTACAAATTTGGTCACGAAATCTTTGATCTGTTGTAATGGCCAGGTATATTATCATATTAATATGGTATTGAGAGTCCTGAAACAAGAACAAGCCAGTTGATCAGATTCAGAATTTATGTACCCACAATTGCTGTCTTTCTAGACAGAAAAATACTTAAATCAGATTTGACAATAATACTTTTTTTTTACATAGTTACTGCACTTTGCCTTTTGTAGGGCAGAATACACGTTAACCTATATTAACGATTTGTCAATAGGGGTGAAACCTAGCATTTAAAATTGATGTGAGTTTAATGCTGATGCAGTACAGTGTCCTGTCCCACTGCTGTGGTGTTTTTCAGCTCCCAGCTTTCACAGACAGATTAACCTGCCAGTTAGCTGGACCCGCTCCACTTTACGTTCACATTTACAAATGCATGACCGGACTCAGCCAGCCAGCCAGCCAGCCAGCCAAGCAGCAGTGCTGACTCCTGTCTCCTCCTGTCTAACTCCACAAGAGCAATCTAATGAAATGGATATCATCGAGATCCATTTACCCACATTGGAAAGGAATCAACCAAAGCTCTAGTGCAGAAGTGACTCGCCCTTGTTAAATTCACTCGCTGCCAAATTCCCCTCCTACAGTAAGCCTTGTACAATTGCTCAAGGTTAACTGAGCTGAGTTGTATCTCAATTGGAGAAGCAAAACGGGGCTGAATAGTATTGACTGGGCTAATGTGGTGTTTAGGGAAGGCCGTGGCGTGTCCTTGGTGAGAGAATGATAACAGCACTGTCTGGGCACATTGGCCATGGAGCTGATGAGGGGCACACCAGTAGGCCTCACGACTGCTTGTCATAGATGAGAGGACGTAGACCCACATCCCAAATGACACCCTATTTAGTGCGCTACTTTTGACAAGAGCTCTATGAATTGATTGTTTCACGTTCCCATTCAAAATTGGTCGGGAAATTCAATTCTTCATATTTGGAAAATGCTATAGCTTAACGGCAAAGAAACATCTTGAAAAATAGCATTTCTAAGCACAGGTGGTCAAAGTAATTGAGTCTACCTAGGCCTATTTCATATTGCCATACAAAGCCCCCATTTTAAGTGTAGCCTAGCCAATGAGTGCAGAGGTGTATGCCTATGTGTCGCTTGCTCTCGAGATATTGTTGTTGATGTGAAACCCTGCAACTGAAGAGGGAGTCGTTATTTTCTTTCTTTCTGTATTAAGGGTGAGATTGTCCTGTGATGTCAGGCATCTGTCCTCCCCTGTTTCAGGCCCTGCTGCACACAGCACACAGAGGGCACTGCCTAGTGAGGTGCTACTTGCCTGCTGTAACAGGAACTGGGTGTGTGGATGAGCAGTTTCCATTAGCACGACTCCTGTGTGTGTGCAAGGTGCTCTGTTTCACACCATCCACCATAAACCTGGCCCTGCTAGCAAAACACACATAGTGAAGTCGCTCATCTGCTTAGTAAAGGTGGCACAAATTTCTGGAGGCCTTAAAATGTGTGTTTTTAAGGTAGGCCTAGTCGACTCAACTCCACAATTTAGCCCATTTTAATGATGGTTTCATTTGCTGTCATGGTTAGGCCTGTCCATAGACGGAAAATCTTTATGACAACGTTAAAGTATCTCGCCTGTACCAATTTAGATGGAAGCCTTTGGGAAATGAATATTCCTTACCTTGTGATGACTGACTGCACTGAGATTCTGTGGCAAGGAAAGGGTTAACATGGGGTGTTGCCCCGATAGTGGAGGGGAGTGTTAGGGAGGCAGAGGGCAGTGAGACTTCAGAGGAATTGTGAGGCTTTATGTGGTCACAGGTTACACACGAGTGCCAGTTGATGTTTTTGCATGCAAATGAGTGTTGAGCAGCCAGAGCCACTCCCGCTGAGAATTCACTTCATTCATTCCAGCCTGCCCTTCAGTCTCTGTCAGCACACCGCAGTTCGACATCTTACCCCAGGATGGTGTCCTGTGAATGTTGAGTGTTGGGTGCACTCTAAGTAAGAGGGTGTGTGCGCGTGTGCTCTTGTGTGTGTACCGTCTGTGTGTGTTCCCGTGTCCATGTAGCATGCCCATCTCTACCCTGAGATAACCTAGACCTAGCATGCATGCATGTCAGAAATCCCAGACCACTTTAGAGGTCTAATCTGGAAAGCCGTGTGACTATCTGTTTACAGAGCTGTGGCTGGGCTGAGCTGAGCAGTGAAGTAGTCAGAGATGTTGGGTGGAAATGAATGGGCTAGATTAGCCTACTCACTGTAGCGTCATTCTCAGAAATCCTGTAATGTGGGGAAAGATGTGGGCTCAGTCCAAGTCCACAGCCAAACCAGTCATTATGCCATCAGGCAGCACCGCTTTAAACAGGTTTAGTAACATGCCTCTGTCAAGGTTAAAACAAGCTTTTTGGATTTGCATTGCTCACAAGCAACTACATAAAGGTTTATTGGCGTATAGTATAGCTGTGAGTGTTTTATGATTTACAGACATCGTTTGTCATGTTCTATTGATCTAAAGTAGGCTATTTTATTTTGTCCCTCTGCTTGCAAAGGACCAAGTCCTTGTGATTGATTTATTTTTGCCAATTCTTATGAATCCTTGACATTTGTAGAGTTCTAGTTTGATAAAGCTGAATTTGACAATGTTGGATAAAGAATTATAGACTAGAAGGAGGCTGAATTCAGATCTGCCGTATGAAATATTAAGATGGACAATTTATAGCCTTCTAAGGCCGTAGAGCGTTCAGCAGTGTCCAACACTAGAGACAATCATATTAGGCTACACATTTTAGCTAGGATATGAATTGGAGCACTGAGACCCAGAAAGATACTGGGATGATGGCAATGTTAGTTTAGCAGAGAGAAGCTCTTTTTTTTGTGTGTGTGTGTGTGTGAAGATGGCTCAGAGGCAGACAGGAAATTAGTTATTTTCTCTGCACATTCATCAAAATAAAAATAGTCTTGAGTATCCCAAGTGACTCTTTCAGCCCTGAATACACTCTGTGTAAAAAGCCACAGCTGCACACACACACGCGCGCCTCACTGTTAACTCTCCTATGAATTTCAGGTGTTTTGGAGCAATATTAAAATCAACTCTCTGTTCTCTGCTGCTTCCCCTTTCAGTCTCCAATCTTTTGTACTTGGTTTTTTTTTTTGTTCTGTAAGGAATAAAGGATTTAGAAATACGACATTGGTCTATTTTATTTGAGAACCTGAACAGCATGACCGGAAAATATAATCAGACCACCGGGCCTATGTTATTGTAAAACGCAGCTACGTATGGGACCAAGCTTGAGAAATTCACTACAGATGATAATGGTTCATAGTATTACCCGTAAGGTTCTGACACCACTGTCTGATTAACCTTTCATTTTAATGGCTACCAGAACCACAGTGCAGACAGAGGTTGCATGCGCCACACGACTCGCTGCCTCTCGTCCCGGAGACCAAAAGGAATCCGGGATATTGGAGCGCTCACATAATAACGTGTTTTTATTTTCGGTGTCTTCTTTTTGCTGTGGCATGATGCCTTAAAGGTGTACAGCAGCCTCTCTGCTTTTCAGATCAGGAAGTGCAGTGCAGTGCAGTGACGGCAGCAGCCTCGTTTCTGCTTTCTGTTTTGCACGTCAAAATAACCTGGGAAAAGCGCCCTATTCCAAATCTGCTCTCAAATTTCATTTGTCTTTGTTAGCAACTAGTCCTACAGTGATCCACTCAGCTGTTGCTTGAACACGTTCTCTGTGTTTCTCAGTGGTTGTTAATGATAGTCTGCCTTATCTCCTCTGATCGGTCTTTGTACCAACATTTGCTTGGCTCAGCTATTTGAATGGATAGGCCCTGCATAGCATTAATAACACTGCCCTAACTGTTTGTTATTATTTATTGACATAGACTTGTTAGGATATTTCATGTTCAAGTTTGTATCTGTGATTGAGCAGGGGCGGGCAATCGTTTAGGCTCGAGGGCCACACCGGGATTTCAAAATTCAGCGGAGGGCCATGCTGTTTTTTTTTTTCCCGGACCAATTTGTTTGTCAAAAGCAATTTGCGAGGCAGAAAAAGGGCAGTTGAAAACATATAGGTCCATCATAATTTCGACTTAATTTTATCTAGATTTAGAGTGGCCTGGAGTAAATTATTATTATCCATTTCCACTTTTGGTGTTGAGGAATCCCCTATTTGTTGAAAAAAGAGCAACATCTCTGGTTGCAAAATAAAGTTCAGCTGTCTCTGATGCTTTACAGCGGGGAAAAAATGTGATTTTGTTTTGGAGGTTCAAGTTGATTTACACGTAACATCTGTCTTTGACAGGTGTGAGGTAGCACCAAGGCCATGCCCTAACTCTTTCCTTCTCTAAATTATATAGATTAATCAAATTGGGGCATCTGTAGCTATGCAGGCCAGGGCCCATATCTACAAAGCGGCTCAGAGTAGGAGTGTTGATCTAGGATCAGTTTTGTCTTTAAGATCCTAATAAGATTATATGGGGGCAATTCCACGGTAACGGAATTGCATGAGACGTATGCAAAACACAAACCATTGAATTCAAAGTTTAACAAACCAAATCTATGCTCAAGGACTACTTTTAAGAATTTACACTTTTACAAAAACACATTTACTGGAACAACTGTGCAGATTTTTGTGTCCACGTTTTCCAAAAGCTTTTAAATATCTGCTCTGAATTTAGATTCAACGACTTCTGCAGAAAGAATGAGGTGTCAGCTATGACATGACACATTGACTTTGAAAAAAAAGTATATTTTGGTTATTGAACTACAGTAAGTGGATTTGATCTGTACTACACATAAATACATAATTCTGAATGTCATTCTCTTCATGGTGATGTATCCTAAACAGGTACACAAAGGTAGAGAAATATGCAATATCCTCCTTTTGGTTTTTATCCTACACACTGACTATTTATTTTAATGAGCTCTGCCCCAAAACAAGACCAAATTTAGTTGGTCCAGACCAGACCAAATCTGAACCAGTCATAGATGTCTATGTTTCACAAGTTTGGACATCAAATTACAGCACGGTAGTGCTCAGTAGAGTACAGCACAGAACAGAACCTTAGAGTTCAGTAGAGTACCGTATAGTGCAGTTCAGTAGAGTACAGTGGAGTTAAACACAATACATTATAGTGTATTCAACTCAAGTGTACTGTGTACTGTACTGAACTAGGACCTATACTCTTCTTTACACTAGTATATGGTGCTGTACTCTACTTAACAATACTCTACATTTCTTTAATGTACTGTACTGTGCTGTGAACCTAACTGTGACTACTTTGTGACTACTAGGATTTCCCATCGTAGCCAATTCAATTGCAGACATTCCGTTACCAAATCGGTAACGGAATGTTGAGTTTTAATCACTTAATAATTCATAGACAAAAAATGTATCAGTAAAAACACTAATTGATAGGTCTACCTTTTTACTTGTTACTTCTGTGAACTTTCATTATCCTCATGGGGAGAGAAATTAGAAAGTATCTTAAAGATATGTGTGGTTTTGATAACGGAGGCAATGTTTCTTAAACTAAATGCGTGATGATATTAGTTGGCAGGGGTCTTTTACTTCAACATTATTGTGTTTTGATATATTTCTAATTCCTTTTTGACTTTTCTGGTAAATGTTTCTAAAACCCCCTTTCCATCTGTTTGACCAGAACTCAAAGCCTTTGCTTATTCCTAATTGTTGGGATGGAAAATGGTTGAAAAATTGTAGTGGTAGCCTTTTTCAGGACCCTGTCTTTCCAAGATGATTTGTAAAAATCCAAATAACTTCACAGATCATCATTGTAAAGGGTTTAAACACTGTTTCCTATGCTTGTTCAATGAACCATTAACAATTAATGAACATGCACCTATGGAACGGTCGTTAAGACACTAACAGCTTACAGACGGTATGCAATTAAGGTCACGGTTATGAAAACATAGGACACTAAAGAGGCCTTTCTACTGTCTCTGAAAAACACCAAAAGAAAGATGCCCAGGGTCCCTGCTCATCTGTGTGAACGTGTCTTAGGCATGCTGCAAGGAGGCATGAGGACTACAGATGTGGCCAGGGAAATAAATTGCAATGTCTGTACTGTGAGACGCCTAAGACAGCGCTACAGGGAGACAGGACGGACAGCTGATTGCAGTGGCAGACCACGTGTAACAACACCTGCACAGGATCGGTACATCCGAACATCACACCTGCGGGACAGGTGCAGGATGGCACAACAACTGCCCGAGTTACACCAGGAACGCACAATCCCTCCATCAGTGCTCAGACTGTCCGCAATAGGCTGAGAGAGGCTGGACTGAGGGCTTGTAGGCCTGTTGTAAGGCTGGTCCTCACCAGACATCACCGGCAACAACGTCGCCTATGTGCACAAACCCACCGTCGCTGGACCAGACAGGACTGGCAAAAAGTGCTCTTTACTGATGTGTCGTGGTTTTGTCTCACCAGGGGTGATGGTCGGATTCGCGTTTATTTGTTGAAGGAATGAGCGTTATACCGAGGCCTGTACTCTGGAGCGGGATCGATTTGGAGGTGGAGGGTCCGTCATGGTCTGGGGCGGTGTGTCACAGCATCATCGGACTGAGCTTGTTGTCATTGCAGGCAATCTCAAGGCTGTGCGTTACAGGGAAGACATCCTCCTCCCTCATGTGGTATCCTTCCTGCAGGCTCATCCTGACATGACCCTCCAGCATGACAATGTCATACTGCTCGTTCTGTGAGTGATTTCCTATAAGACAAGAATGTCAGTGTTCTGCCATGGCCAGCGAAGAGCCCGGATCTCATCTGAGACCTGTTGGATCGGAGGAGGAGATGCACTGCAGTACTTAATGCAGCTGGTGGCCACACCAGATACTGACTGTTACTTTTGATTTTCACCCCCCCCTCCCCTTTTGTTCAGGGACACTATTCCATTTCTGGTAGTCACATGTCTGTGGAACTTGTTCAGTTTATGTCTGTTGTTGAATCTTATGTTCATACAAATATTTATACATGTTAAGTTTGCTGAAAATAAACACAGTTGACAGTGAGAGGACGTTTCTTTTTTGCCGAAAAATTTTCCCATACGTTTTTTGGGAGATCTTTGGTATCAGCTGCCAGCAACTTTTGTTTGTCTGAAAAAAACGCTTTATGGCTTGGACTGGCTCAGTTGTTTGAGCCAGGAGAGGATACTGTAATCAACTGTCTATGGCCTCAAACGGCCTGTCTGTGGCCTCAAACTAGGCTGCTGATTGGCTCTTGAACAGGAAGACGTGGCAGGACAACAGATTAGCGCAACCGCTACTGTTGTAATAGGTTTACTGTAAAATACAAGCAAACAATAGGCCTAGGCCATAATTCACTGGTATTCATTTTGTAATGTTTTCCTCTTAAGCAGAGAGAGAGAAGCACCCTGACTGTCTAGCCACTATCAGTTTACATATGGTGCCTTCAGAAAGTATTCATACCCCTTGACTTTTTACACATTTTGTTGTGTTACAGCCTGAATTTAAAATTGATTAAACAGATTTTTTTGGGTCACTGGCCTACACACAATACCACATAATGTCAAAGTGGAATTATGTTTTTCAATATTTTTTACAAATTTAATTTAAAAAAATACAAAGCTGAAATGTCTTGAGTCAATAAGTGTTCAACCCCTTTGTTATGGCATGCATAAATAAGTTCAGGAGTAAAAATGTGTTTAAGAAGTCACATAATACGTTGCATGGACTCCAATGGTTTTCCAATGCCTCGCAAAGAAAGGCACCTATTGGTAGATGTGGGAAAAAATCCAATACAACACATTACTGAGTACCACTCTCCATACTTTCAAGCGTAGTGGTGGCTGCATCATGTTATGGGATCGCTTGTAATTGTTAAAGATTGGGGAATTTTTCAGGATAAAAAAATAGACAGAATTGAACTAAGCACAGGCAAAATCCTCGATTTGAATACTTATCTATTCAAGATATGTTTCATTTTTCATATAATTTTTCCCGAAATGTTACATTTTCTTCCACTTTGACATTAGAGTATTTTCTGTATATCATTGACAAAAACATGTCGATTAAATCCTTTTTAGTCCCACTTTGTAACACAACAAAATGTGGAATAAGTCAAGGGGTGTGTCGTTTTTTGGGGGGCTATTTAATAGTGAATGCCAAATCACAGCCTAATTAGTGGGGTGATGATGGAGTTAAAAACTGTGGTAAAGGTTTGATTTGATCATCCTGAATTTCATGGGATCGTTGTACTAGTGTGGTGGTTCATTTCGAATTGAAAAACCTCACTTCAAAAAACCTCTACATCCAGATATTTAAACCGTCACCAAGAACACAATGCATCATTTCCCATTAGCTTAATGTTGTATTATTTGCACATCTTTAAAGTCTTGACTCTTGCCTTGACTCCTTCCAGCTGTATAGGGATACTTGGGCTACTTGTTTTGTGTTTACTTAAACGGTAATGTCTGCTCTCAGAGACGCTTTAGATGTTCACATTGCGATGTTCACGGCTTCTAAATTGTCATTTACACTTAGCCCTGGGCAAGACCCCGGCTAACCTGGGATTGGGATTTAAGTGTCTCTCATACAAAGTAGAAATTAGGCCAAATGTGAAACACTCCATTTTATTCATCATAGCTGAATACAAATTGCTTCATTGTGTGACTTTTGTCCACAAACATATTTTTAAGCACTTTTTTCCCCCTAATTGAATTCCTCCGGAATGAAAAACAGTGGTAATAGTCGCTACACTAGTATATTTATTGAGCGTCCAAGTTGTTTTGTCTATTAGTCTTCTCCCTTTTGATTTCTTTGACCCGATGCAAGATAACAGGCTGAGGCGTGACCAATCCGAAAGATCAGTTGGGGCAACACCATTCAGACGTTTGGCGAGAATCGTATCTGCTTGTTTACCCATCTGTTTCTGTGTACACTTATTAGTACAATGCAACAAAGTTGCATGTGTGATTCTATTTCCGTTTTATACTCTGCTGTAATGGATTGTAAATAGGAATTCCTAATAGCAATGGAGGACTACTGCCTGCGCTTTCACAGACCCGCGTGTATTTTATTCAAGGTTCTGACAGGATCGCCTACAGAAGGTGTAATGATCATCAGAGTTTTCCGTGCGATTTTGCGTTTTATTCTAATCAAGCTCTATCAAACCAGACGGTGTATTCTTTAAGGCTGTTCTATTGATGCAGGGATTAAATATTCCTGTGCAGGGTATTTTTCTGGCCCGTTTCTGTTGATACAGACAGCTCTCTGGAGTGTTACCCGCTTGATGATACATGCACATTTCTCACATTAAGGAAAGGTGTTTAGTTTAAGGTTACGCGGGGTTATATGCTTCAAGATAATTACTCACTATTTCTGCAACACTCAAAAACCGAAATGATACACAAATGATTTCTCAAGACTAAAAGACCACAGAGGCATATTGGTTGAAAGGAGAGTTCTCTTTCATAATTACATACAATGTTGTTGAGTGGTGTGTGTGTGTGTGTTGTGGAGATGAATCATAGAAGCAACTTTAAAGATATTGCTAGCCTAATGCTAAGCACGTTCTCTTTTCTAGGTAGGCCTATCTATATTGCTGGAGTTTAATTTATGATATAGGCCTAGGCAGCATGTTGAGATGAAGGCTAAACCAATTTCCAAAATGCAGAAAGCAGCTTGAAAGACGTTTTTATAATGAGCAACATGCAGTCTTTGCATTCCCATCAGTGAAAGGGCTAAGTGATTATATTAGACTCTTAACTGACACAGGGAAAAGCACAACACAGTAGGCTAGATTTTAATGGGCATACAGAACAGCTATTCTATTTCATTGGAATACATTTTTTTCCTTTGCATAATGCTTCTCTATCCGTTGTTTTGTAGTGGTAGCCTTTTTAAACATGCGCTCTCCGTTTTGTATTAGTAAAAAGAACAACGGGCTGTGTGCTTCGCAAGGGTTAATTTTGGGATAGATGTGCTCCTGGTAATTAGAAGTCAATTCACAAAAGTGATTAGATTATGCTAATCACGGGCGATAATATCTTTTAAAACGGAGAGCAGAAATGACAATGCAGCCACCTTCTGAGACTATTTCCTCGGCTGTGTGTCTTGATGTGCCTTATTTCCCGCATGACTGGCTTAAAGATGGCGGTGTGAGAAACTGTCTGTCAGCTGACCAACAACACCCAGTGTTTAGAAGAAAAACCCGCATGTGGCTTCTCAAATTGTATTATTTATTTATTTATTTTTCATTTTCAGATATCTTTTGATGTCATGTTTTTCTGTTTATTCGTGACGTTTTTATTTCTCCCTTAGGATTCGGTAAAGTAATAAGCCTATGCTTTTGGCTTGGTTAGCTTCCTCAGTTTTTTTTTATTTGCTTTGTGTGTAGCTATAGTGTGAAAAGCTACTTCCACACGGAGATAGTGCTGTGAGGTTGATTGACAGATTAAGGTGAATGGCCGGTGTGCTGGAGATGAGTGGGGGGTTGTCGTTGTGTGCTGTGACGAGCCAGGGTTCCTTTCTTCCCATTGTGCCGAAGCAAGGGCCATGGCTCTGCTCTGCTCTGCTGCAGGTTCACTGAGTAACTACATGCCTCTCAAATTACTAGCCTGCACCTCTCAAACAAGCCACCCAGCCACAGCACTCTACACACACTGATTCACCCTGCTAAACCCTCCTTCTCATTCCTGATTGTTTCTACCATCCTTGATACTGTAGCCTTAGGTTTTTGGCATCGTAGGACACAAAGTTCACAAAACCAAGGCCTCAGTTGTCCACCAGTTAGCACCTCGTATAGTTGGATGTTGTGTTAGAGGCGGCCTTGGGCGAGCCAGTGTCTCCCTGAGTTGTGCTAGAAGAATGTGACGTGGCTGCTGACCTCTCCTTGTCCCGACTTCGCTGCTGCCGCCCATGTTATCTTAATCATGCTCCGTCTTATCTGGAATTTCTAGGGCCTCTCCGGTCTCACTGTGGGACAAGAATTTGGTTTCAGGATTTGGAATCGTAATCCTGTGTTTTCCCCATACACTGATTGGTGACAGGAGAGGAGAAAACGGCCCTATTCCAAAAGAAAGCTGAGGAATAGGCTAAACCATATACGGTCTTAGGAAATGGGCGTGTCCTACATATCACCTGTTTTTCTCTGAGCAATGAGAATGCATGATGTACCTCTATTGAAGGTTGCGTTTATGCCACAGATTGATCAACTCTGCTCTCTCGGTTTAGTCATTATTGTAACACGCTGTGTAAGGCTCCGACAGAGCCCAGTCAGCCCAGACACGCGTTAGCATCGAGGTGAACTGAACGTATCACTTCAGTGGTTGAGTGTGTATTATTGCCTCACAGTATTTCTGGTGCCCACCTTTCTCCTTTTGACTGTACCAGTGGATATATGGAGGGCGTGAGTGAAGAATGCTCCGTCCGGGATGCTTTGCTGTGGATCTGTTTTTTTTTTTTATTGCTTCATCGGGCAGCCCACTCCTGTCCCAGCCCATTTGGGACGCAGGCCCATGTATAGTGCTCCTGATAGGAGATTTACAGTGTATGCTCCTGGTTTCCTCTGGTGTTTACCTTGATCCTGGCCCACCTTGTCTCTCAGCCCCAGCACCTGACAGGGTCAGAGAACTGGCATAAAAGGTGTTTGTTGACCCTCTCATTCCCTCCGTACGTACATACAGTTGAAGTCGGAAGTTTACATACACCTTAGCCAAATACATTTAAACTCAGTTTTTCACAATTCCTGACATTTAATCCAAGTAAAAATTCTCTGTCTTAGGTCAGTTAGGATCACCATTTTATTTTAAGAATGTGAAATGTCAGAATAATAGTTGAGAGAATGATTTATTTCAGCTTTTATTTCTTTCATCACATTCCCAGTGGGTTAAGTTTACATACACTCAATTAGAATTTGGTAGCATTGCCTTTAAATTGTTTAACTTGGGTCAAATGTTTCGGGTAGCCTTCCACAAGCTTCCCACAATAAGTTGGGTGAATTTTGTCCTATTCCTCCTGACAGAGCTGGTGTAACTGAGTCAGGTTTGTAGGCCTCCTTGCGTGCACATGCTTTTTCAGTTCTGCCCACACATTTTCTATAGGATTGAGGTCAGGGCTTTGTGACGGCCACTCCAATACCTTGACTTTGTTGTCCTTAAGCCATTTTGCCATAACTTTGGAAGTATGCTTGGGGTCATTGTCCATTTGGAAGACCCATTTGCAACTAAGCTTTAACTTCCTGACTGATGTTGCGTCAATATATCCACATAATTTTCCTACCTCAAGATGCCATCTATTTTGTGAAGTGCACCAGTCCCTCCTGCAGCAAAGCACCCCCACAACATGATGCTGCCACCCCCGTGCTTCACGGTTAGGATGGTGTTCTTCGGCTTGCAAGCCTCCCCCTTTTTCCTCCTAATATAATGATGGTCATTATGGCCAAGCAATTCTATTTGTGTTTCATCAGACCAGAGGACATTTCTCCAACAAATTATGATCTTTGTCCCCATGTGCAGTTTCAAACCATAGTCTGGCTTTTTTATGGCAGTTTTGGAGCAGTGGCTTCTTCCTTGCTGAGCGGCCTTTCAGGTTATGTTGATATAGGACTCGTTTTACTGTGGATATAGATACTTTTGTACCGGTTTCCTCCAGCATCTTCACAAGGTATTTGCTGCTGTTCTGGGATTGATTTGCACTTTTCGCACAAAAGTACATTCATCTCTAGGAGACAGAACGTGTCTTCCTGAGCGGTATGACGGCTGCGTGGTCCCCATGGTGTTTATACTTGCATACTATTGTTTGTACAGATGAACCTGGTACCTTCAGGCGTTTTGAAATTGCTCCCAAGGATGAACCAGAGTTGTGGAGGTCTACAATTTTTCTTCTGAGGTCTTGGCTGATTTCTTTTGATTTTCCCATGATGTCAAGCAAAGAGGCACTGAATTTGAAGGTAGGCCTTGAAATACATCCCACAGGTACACCTCCAATTGACTCAAATGATGTCAATTAGCCTATCAGAAGCTTCTAAAGCCATGATATCATTTTCTGGAATTTTCCAAGCTGTTTAAAGGCACAGTCAACTTAGTGTATGTAAACTTCTGACCCACTGGAATTGTGATACAGTGAATTATAAGTGAAGTAATCTGTCTGTAAACAATTGTTGGAAAAATTACTTGTCGTGTACAAAGTAGATGTCTTAACCGACTTGCCAAAACTATAGTTTGTTAACAAGAAATTTGTGGGGTGGTTGAAAAATTAGTTTTAATGACTCCAACCTAAGTGTGTGTAAACTTCTGACTTCAACTGTTATTTGGTCGTACCGGCACATGAAGGTCAGTGACATTGCACCGTCTTGCCCAGAAGCCCGGCGGGGTCCTTGGACTTTGTCTCCCATTTGTTTCTGGCAGTTGTAGGCTATTGTTAGCTTGTGAAAGTAGCAGCGTTTCAGACGTGACCTCACAACCTAAGGAGCTACACCATTGCCAAAGCTGATATGGGCCTAAGCTACTGCCTAGCCTACTGGCAGAACTAGGACCTAATCTGGAAACCACTTGATTACAAATAATGTGAAATTAATAATATCGATGTACATTCAAAATATAGGAATTTTCTAACTTGCCTTTAATGTATTAAACCGTTGTTCTACCTAATGGGATATTGCCAGTGAAGATGTCGTTCCTGTATTACAGTAGAATTAGCAGAGGGAAAATGCCCTTGGGTCTGACGTTTTTTATTCAGCGGTGTAGAAGGAAGGATAACCTTTGCACCAGCAGCCTAGTCTCATGTTTAATTTGTATCTCTGTCTCCTCCCCTGTAATGTGATTTGCGTTCTATTTATATTCAAGCCTCTTCTCTCCTGTTAAAATATACACTCTCCTCCCCCATATTATTACACGGAGGGCTTTTAAATGCTGAATGTATTTCTGAATATGAGTCGTGGTCCAAATGCGTTAACACCTTTTGCTTTTTGTGGATAATTGAAGTCGCACGTTAAAGCTGTATGCAAATGATGTTTTCCTGAGACACGCTTCATTTTTTATCCCCGACATAAATACTTGGTTGGAGCCGGGAAATATTATTTTAGTAAAGCAAAGTGTATTTTTTTGCCAGTCGTTTTTTCCACCATTGTTATGACTTGAATGCCAATACTTTGGTTGTTGTAACACATTTTTGGTTTTGAAAATCTAATAGACAAGTCAAACTTCATAGTCCACACAAATTTTTTTTTCGCTAAGAAAAAAAAAGTGTTTTTTTGCTCAATAAAATTGCAGTTGGGAGACCTGCACAGTTTTGAGTAGCCTATCAATAGGCCTAATATGGGTCACTTAACATTTGATGTAATGCAGCACAGGAAATGTGTTTACCGGTATGTTTATGTATCAGTGTGAGGCCTCAGTGTAGCTTAATTTGTAAAGCATTTTCCTCAGGCCCTGTAAAGATGGAGCAGCATCTTGGGTGACAATGGCGCATTAGGCTGTTGCTTTTAGAGGCACTCATTTTTCCAGGCTGAAAGCAGTAGCCATTTGCTTTTTGTCTTGCCTCACATGCGTGTCATCTGCATTATGCACATCATGACTGGAAAAGGCTCCAATCAGAGACCACTGATGAAGGTCTTTCTCTCCTCCCGTCGTTTTTCTTCCCTTTGCCTTCTCTCTCTTTCTCGCTCTCGCTCGCTCTCGCTCGCTCTCTCTCGCTCTCCCTCGCTCTCTCTCGCTCTCCCTTGCTCTCCCTTGCTCTCACTCTCTTGCTCTCACTCCCTCTCTCACACACACTCCCTCCCTACCTTCCTGTGGTTTTATTGCCTTCTCTTTCTCTCTCTCTCTGTTACTATGTAGATTGAAAGAAATCCGTTTAGATTAATAGCTTATAGGCCTAGTTGGCTAAATACACTTCTTGTATCTTAAACACATTCTGTACTTCAATCTACAATGTCAGGCTCATCGCTTCACAGGGTGTATCGGCACCATAGTACCATTTCCTACTTTTGATTAAACAGAACTTGAACATTAACACTGTTGCACCATGGCCCTCATTTAGACTCTTATTTTCTAATTTCTCCCTTATCAGCTACATATAATCATTGTGACTTAGCCTGGGGAGAGGAACAGTTGAGCAAATGGTTTAGGAGTAAAGAAGAGATGGGGAATTGATGTAATGTACAGTAATAACACTGTGTTGATTATCTCTAACAAGCATTGGCTTGCCAGTTGCCATCATGCTCTCTCCTCCCTGCATTTGGGACGTGCACCATCCCCATGAACAGCTACTGTTGTAATGGGCCTCTCTAAATATAGTTACATTTTAGTCATTTATCCAGAGCGACTTACTGGAGCAATTAGGGTTAAGTGCCTTGCTCAGGGGCGGCAGCGTAGCCTTGTGGTTAGAGCGTTGGACTAGTAACCTAAAGGTTGCAAGATCGAATCACTGAGCTGACAAGGTACAAATCTGTCGTTCTGCCCCTGAACAGGGCAGTTAACCCACTGTTCCTAGGCCGTCATTGAAAATAAGAATTTGTTCTTAACTGTCTTGCCTAGTAAAATAAAGGTAAAAAAAAAGGGCACATCTGCAGATTTTGTTCACCAAGTTGGCCCAGCGACCTTTCGGATCTTTCGGTTACTTGCTCAACGCTCTTAACCGCTAGGCTACCTGCCACCACATATACACCATTTAAGAATTCACATGAAAGCAGTTGTATTGTGGGAGGAATCACATTCTGGAAGGTACCATGGAAAGGAAGGTAGCCTATATTCCAAGGCTCGCACAAAGTGCTTAAAGTACTTGAATTTGGCACTTTGAAATTCAAGTACTGGAATATCTTTCAAATCAGACATTTTTCACTAGTAGGTACTTGAAAAGTACATTAAAATGAGAGGAGAACAGAAAATGATCAAATAGGTATGTTAATATGAAAAAGTCTTAGAACAATTTATTGGTCTTGCGAATTAATTTCTAGGCAGACTACAGAGTTTTATTTCCTCACGTTTGACGCTCTGGTTGCTCATTTCACCCATACTGTCACTCAGCCAGGCAGGTACAGAACTGACCGATTAGTCACTGCCAAACGTCACATTTGATAGTTAAAATGCCGGGCAAATGTAGATTCAAACCTGCCTGGCAGGATATTGATGTTTATGAATGGGTTTTGCTTTTCACAGACCCAACCAGGGTAAACGCACATAAACGCGGTATACACACCTTTTTTTTATTTGGTAAGTTATCGTATACCCACTTATTATTGTGTTCCCAGGGCTGATCAACGCTCAGAAGGCTTTTCATCTGAGTTCTAATCGCGCCTACCTCTGAACGAGTGGAATCATGAATGATTCATGTATGCTCGTTATGTTCTTTTGCTTCCCCGGATTTGCCTTGTTAGCAGCACATTCATTCACCACTCTGTCCAATGGGAAACTCCGCCCACGACATAGGTTGAGAGGTGAAACAAACTACCTCAGCCCAGACCTACAGTGGCAAGTGGCAGAAAGATGCCACTAACAGTAGGATTTTGTTTTAAATCCCTCAACTCCTGCCGTGTCAACAGACATTCCCCAAACAAAACCCCACCTGCTTCTCGGAGAATGAGTGTACAACTAATAGTCGCTGATATTTCAGTCGGATGTCTAGCTAGCACAGTAGCTCAAGGGCTCTGGCTATTAGCCAGGTAGCCAGCTATAACTAGCTGGCTAGAAGGATAAAGTTAGAAGCAAACGTTGAACGGAGCCTGACCTCAGCAGGAGCAGTCGACTGAAATTAAGCTAGCTATAATCAAAAGATGAGCTACTATTCTTTCACATAACAAAATACCTTTTCTTTACAGAGAGTAGTGAGACGGACAGTGGTGAGTCAGGCTGCAGTAAAGGAAGCCAAGGCGATACACAGAGAGAGAGGAAGCATTTAGGGGCGGCAGGTAGCCTAGTGGTTAGAGCGTTGGGCCAGTAACCGAAAGGTTGCTAGATTGAATCCCCGAGCTGACAAGGTAAAAATCTGTCGTTATGCCCGTTCCCCAGGTAGGCCGTCATTGTAAATAAGAATTTGTTCTTAACTGACTTGCCTAGTTTAAATTTTTTTTTAAATGTAAGCAAGCAGGGCGAGAGGTTAGTAGTAGAGTGGTTCCCAAACGTGGGGTCCGGGACCCATGTGGGGTCCACTAAAATTGAAATAGGGTCCCCTGAAAGAATCTTTAATCTTATCAAACACATTAACTTGTTCATCTTCAAATGGGAATAGAATACAACATTTTAGAGTCAACTAAGGGCCTTTTACACTGTCCGAATTCACTTTCATGTCATGCTATTGAAACCCTAAAGAAGCAGTAGTGCAGTTGTCAAAATCCTTTGTAACGCCTCACATATCATTTTTCCTCGCAGAATTCAACGTTTTGAAAGAAATGCTTCCACAACTATTGGGAATAGTATGGTCTTGTTTGACTCTAGCACCGGTGCGTATTAGTGCTCTTCAAATGGGGCCCCTTCGTAAGTGTGTTTGTAGGCACCAACCCGAGACTTAGCCTACTGGCCTACATAGTCTGGTGTCAACCTGCCTCAATGGCTAGCAAAAGCAGATCAACTGATGAACGCCTGCCTTTCTCCTTCCTCCCTCGCTCGCTCCCTCCTCTGTCGGCATGGAACACGTGGGACTCCTGTTTGCGGACCCCTGCGTGCTGTACGTTCCGCCCCTGGACCACTCCAAATGGATCTGCCTCCGCTAGCTCCACTGCACTCGGAACCCCGCTAGCTCGCTAACGCCGCCGCCATGGACAAATGTGTTTTCTTTCAACAGTTGTCACACTAAACTTCCACATCATTTATCAGAGTTCATTTGCCTCCCAAACCACCCCTTCATCATTTGTTCACGGTGGCGTTCGATATGTGTTTTCCGGCAGTCGATGCGTACAGAATGACTCTTTGGCGTGAAGGTCTCCTCTCCTAAAATATGTAAGCGCCCGGAGGAATGATGATGACTGAACACCCTGCCTTTTTGTGTTTTGTGGGTCATTCTTATGAACACATGGATTATTATCCCAGCGTTATGAACACAGATGGATCTGCCGTGTGGAGTGGGATGATACGTGTGCCCTTGCATACTAGGTAAAAAAATGTGATTACAGCTTGGAATGTAAAGGACTAAACGTCATGTAGCCTAGCTGTGACAGACAGAGGTTGATGTACTGGACGAGGTGTTTCGTTGGGTCAGGGCAGCAGGGGACAGACACCCCTGGTTACAAAGCCAAAGTGGTCTGAAAGGCTGAAGGACGCTGTCCATTTGAACGAACACGACACTGCCATCTGCCACCCAGAACTCAATTAGTACTAACTTGTTGTACTTCCTTTCCCTTCGGAGTAATGCAGGGCTTGACGTTCAATAGTAAAAAAAAAAAAACGAGCTTATTGTATTGGCTTACACTTTCATAAATTGGATGATATTAACGTTTTGGACTTATTTTCATATAAACAGTACCAAGTGTAATGCTACGTCCCTGTCATTATGAACAGCATAGCCTGCATCTTGGACCAAAACCCAAAGGAACGCATGGGTTTTCTTTGTCTTGCAGCATTGTGGTGTAAACAAGGTGCCCACTACAAGCACTGCCTGAGATTAATGGTTAAATCAGACTGCCCTGTGCTGAAGCATTGGAACATTCCCAGTGCAACATGCTGTGTGGTTTTTTTTCTTTCCACTTTCCCCGGTTACATCCTCTCACGGCAGCTCTATCACCTCCCTCGCCAAAATATGAAGAGGCCCGTTTTTGATAATGATTGGACGAGTTAGTTATCAGAGTTTGGGGGGAGGCGAGACAGAGAGAGAGATGCTCTTTTAAAGTCACCTCATTCCTTTCATCATCGTGCCTCTCGCTCCAACGCACTCCGTCAGATGTGTCCCAATCGAAAGTTTCCCCCATTAGAGGACCGGGGCCGAGGCAAACAGAGCACTTCATCACTGTACAGGTAGACAGTGGGCGTCAGTGCCAAAAGGACAGTTGCAGACAGGCAGGCAGAATTGAGGTCTGTCTGTCTCTCTGCCATGCTGTTTGATGCTCTTTGGGAGCTTTCCTGGTATTTTCAGCTGAACTGAGGATGTTACCAGCCACGCTGATCTCAGACACTTTCCATTTTCAACCCTCCTCCTCTGTATTAACCAGCCCCCATGGGGAGCACCTCTCCTCACGGGCAGGCAGACATGCAACAAAAAACTGCCAGAAATAATGCACTTCGTTTGGGCCCTCCATTTCCGCTGGGTGAACTCAGAGGGGATTGGGAGTGAGGTGGGTGGTGAATTTTCTCTGTCACGGTCACCCGCTGAGCAGGTTAGTTCATCCCCTTCTGCCTGTTTACATCCCCTTCCATCCCTCTGTGCCGCAAATCACACTGGCTAAACCGAGCGCCCCGGCTATTTGTCCAGTGTAGCAAAAACCTCCTTAATTGTTTTTAGCGGGCGCGGTGGACACCACTGGTGATTTGTGTAGGTAAAAAGAAGTTACCAGTGTCACCTGGCAACCAACACTGCTCACGCTTCAGGAGTCGAGCAAAACAATGTCCGCGGCTGCAGCTAATCATCACACCATTAGGGTCAGAGAGAATTAATGCGATGTATCCACCGACCACGGTTATCATTTGCCATTTTAATGGACAGGCGTTTTAGGCCTATTTCTCCATTACATATTGTTTATTTCACCTATTTGTGTGTGTGTGTGTGTGTGTGTGTGTGTGTGTGTGTGTGTGTGTGTGTGTGTGTGTGTGTGTGTGTGTGTGTGTGTGTGTGTGTGTGTGTGTGTGTGTGTTTGAGGTGTGACGGACAGCAGGGCTGTAATTAGACTGGAACAGGCATACAGCAAACAGACGGCGTTAGTCTAAAATGGCACCCTATTCTCTATATAGTGCACTACTCTTGACCAGGGCCCTGGTCAAAAGTAGTTCACTGCATAGGGAATAGGGTGCCACTTGTGCCGTAATCCGAGTTCATGATGAGAGCAGTCAGTGAGAGGCTAGTAGTGTAGTAAGGTAGCATGCTGCAGCTGTCTAGCTGACTTTGAATGGGGTCAGGGCATTCTGTATTCTACGCTTCCTCTCTCCGCCTTGCGATCTCTAGCAGCCCCGCACCTTCCATTAGCCCGGAGAATACGTCGTGTCTGTCGCTCGATCCGTCGGCAGTCTGAATACTGCTGATCCATGCTGATGACTCTAGCGGGTTTATCACTGTTGGCATCGGCCATCTGTTACACCGGGGTGGAGGATAGTAAAACGGACAACGCACCGACACACTGACCAATCTGGCTACACTGGGAGGAAAGGAAGACAACCCACACGAACACACACACGGTCACAGGGAGCATAGACATGGCATTTCCCACTATAAACACCAGGCCTACTGATCTCATGGCATTTCCCACTGTAGACACCAGGCCCACTGATCTCATGGCATTTCAAACTGTAAACAAACACCAGGCCTACTGATGTCATGGCATTTCCCACTGTAAGTAAACACCAGGCCTAATGATCTCATGGCATTTCCCACTGTAAACAAACACCAGGCCTAATGATGTCATGGCATTTCCCACTGTAAACAAACACCAGGCCTAATGATGTCATGGCATTTCCCACTGTAAACAAACACCAGGCCTAATGATGTCATGGCATTTCCCACTGTAAACAAACACCAGGCCTAATGATGTCATGGCATTTCCCACTGTAAACAAACACCAGGCCTAATGATGTCATGGCATTTCCCACTGTAAACAAACACCAGGCCTAATGATGTCATGGCATTTCCCACTGTAAACAAACACCAGGCCTAATGATGTCATGGCATTTCCCACTGTAAATAAACACCAGGCCTAATGATGGCATGGCATTTCCCACTGTAAACACCAGGCCTAATGATCTCATGGCATTTCCCACTGTAAACACTAGGCCTACTGATCTCATGGCATTTCCCACTGTAAACACCAGGCCTAATGATGTTATGGCATTTCCCACTGTAAACACCAGGCCTAATGATGTCATGGCATTTCCCACTCTAAACACCAGGCCTAATGATGTCATGGCATTTCCCACTGTAAACACCAGGCCTACTGATCTCATGGCATTTCCCACTGTAAACAAACACCAGGCCTAATGATGTCATGGCATTTCCCACTGTAAACAAACACCAGGCCTAATGATCTCATGGCATTTCCCACTGTAAACACCAGGCCTAATGATCTCATGGCATTTCCCACTGTAAACACCAGGCCTAATGATCTCATGGCATTTCCCACTGTAAACACCAGGCCTAATGATCTCATGGCATTTCCCACTGTAAACAAACACCAGGCCTAATGATCTCATGGCATTTCCCACTGTAAACAAACACCAGGCCTAATGATATCATGGCATTTCCCACTGTAAACAAACACCAGGCCTAATGATGTCATGGCATTTCCCACTGTAAACAAACACCAGGCCTAATGATGTCATGGCATTTCCCACTGTAAACAAACACCAGGCCTAATGATGTCATGGCATTTCCCACTGTAAACAAACACCAGGCCTACTGATCTCATGGCATTTCCCACTGTAAACACCAGGCCTACTGATCTCATGGCATTTCCCACTGTAAACACCAGGCCTAACACCAGTGATCAGTGGCATTTGGAGGTGTGCAGGATTTGCACTTTTGTTTTCCTAAAGAAAAACAAAGCGTCTGTTTTACAAGCACATCAATTTGTCTGACGGAAGGGGCATTACTTTTTATTGGCGGCATGGCAGGCACTCCAGGCAGGCAGCTGCATTGTGCGAGGGGTGATATCGGCAGAACGTGTCTTTGATTCAGACAGAGCCATTTCTCCTGGAAATCATCTCCTCACATTAGCATAGATGGCTACTTCGATGGGATCTGCAGCCTGCTGTTAGGAATCTGTGTGTCGTGTGTACTGCCATGTCTCGCATGCTGTCAGGGGCTCAAGATGGGTTGCACATACACACTCCCAAGTCAAATGAATGTAGCTTCTCACGTGGAGGTGGTTCTATAGCAGCCGCAATACCAGCAGCCCTTAATCACCTAATATAATCAAGCTAATTCTACCGCTAATCCCATTCTAATAGCATTTAAGGAAAGATTGGCCTCTTAAAACGCAGAAAACGCCATCGTGCATTAGGCTGTTTCTCATATTTTGTTTTCAATTCCCTCAAATGTTATGTTTAGTAAGTAATGAGGTTTGCGGGATTGTTTAAGGAAACACCTGTTTCTGTGATTATTTCTGGAGACTGTTTTTCTGTTGACAGAGTGAAGCCCCTGAGACACACGTCCGTTGTCTTGTGCAGCACAAATGAATATTGCCAAAGAGGAAATCATTTCTGCAACGTTTCACAATATAATGGAGAAGTGGGCAGACATTTATGAAAGATTAAGAGAGAGTGTGTGTGTGTGTGTGTGTGTGTGTTAAATGTGTAAATCACACTTTTATTTAAATCCAATCTAGTATTTTCTCATTCAGAGCATTTTAATATTTCATTTGATCATTTAGCCCTACCTTCTGCCCCGTTATATTAAAATGCATTTGTTAGTTTGTTCGGTCTTCATGCAGTTCAGGAATAAAAAAGTACTATCTTAAAGAATAGGTATGCGAGATTGTTTCTTTCTGATTTAGGGCTTTTGATTTAGAATATGGACACACACGAACACACACTGCAGCGTGGTTTTCCCAGTGGCGCATGGCTGTATCTTTCATGTCATTTGTGTCGTCTCATCAGTGTTGTCGGCGCGGCGGAGGCGATGAGGGACGTTACTTGATATTCAGCGGATAGCTTTGTCTCCCAGATGTAATCACCAGCAGGCCTAGCTGCCTCCGCTGCAGAGGACAGTCACCGGGGGAGATATAGAAAATTGTTTATGTGTAATGATACAATAACAAAGCAGCTAAGACTGTAAAGAACAATCTGGAAGCGTGTGTTAAAAGGGAGATTTTTTTTCCGGTGGCATAAATACTCTACAAGCTGGGATATATAGGGTGGTGATGTGATCAGGAAAGACTACTTCTAAAGAATCGGCCTGTCTACGTCTTCATTTGGATGCTGGGCAGCGCCACTGAGGTCTGTGTCAACATGGGGATTGGTAGAGATGGCTTCATGATAGCTCTCTGTAAATCTAACCGTAGGAGAAGATTTGGAATGGAGCCACCGGTGTTTTAACTGTAGACCTTAGAGGAAAGTGTGCTGCACCATGAGCTGTGAATGACTTCAACGATTCCTGTGAAAACTGTCCCATGTTGATTGTTAACTCGAATGTTAAAACCTTTAAGTCTTGAGTGGCACCAGTTTTTACGTCTCGTATAAATGAGCTGTGAACACTCCTGTAAACCCAAGAGGGTCTTCTTTCTCTCTCCTCTCTCTCCTGCGTGCGCATTTACACGTGGTGTGTGTGTGTGTGTGTGTGTGTGTGTGTGTGTGTGTGTCCGTAATATGTGATAAAATACTTCTCCATATTTTCCTTGTTGCCTCAGTGAAAACCTCAGTGGGTTCGTTTAGGATATTCTCTTGCCAGTGGCCTTTGCTAAGCAGAGATATTGTTCAGGGGGTAATTCACATGTTGCGAGGGCGGGAGTCTCAGTGGGGTGTGTTGGAGGGAGTGCCTGTTTTTAGTCCCCCCCCTACTCTTTTCTTCCCTTGCCTTTTGTAAGTGTGTTGATTGGATTGTGTTTGACAGATATGGAGTCTGGAGAGCGGCTGGCCTCCCCATCGTCAGCCTCGTCCTCCCTGCACATCACCTCCTCCACTGTCTCCTCCGCCGTCTACTCCTCAGCCCCTGCCCCTGTCTCGGCCAAGACGCCCTCCTCCAAGTGCAGTCTCACCCCCAGCCCCGCCACCCTGGGCTCCCCTCTCACCACCTGTGGTATGTACAGACTCTCTCTGTCGCAGACACACACACACTGATGCACAGATGAATCACGTCACATGCAAACACAAAAATAAACAAAATACAAATATTTTTGATGCTGGTTATATTTCATTATTTTCCGACTGCAAATGAAACAAGGAGAGAGCATTCCTGAGCGTTAATTACGAGGGATCATTAAGAAAAGCATCGTCTTCTAGCCAGTCTCTCACTTTTTTTAATTTCCTGACTGTTTGGGTAGAAAAAAAAACAAAAAAAACATGTTGAATTAATGAATGCCGACAATTAAAAACCCTCTCTGTTTAAGAATGTTGCGCACCCTCTTGGATTTCTCTTTACAATCTCCAGTTCAGTTCGTCGTGATTTGACAGGTCTGTCAGCCACCCAGAGAGTGCTGCTGCCACTGCCTTTTAATATGTTTTCTCTGAATACTAATTGTGGTCAAAGCCATTATGCGGCGAGCAACGGTGATGCATAAACAGTCAGATTACCCTGACCAGAAAATGAAATGTACATTTCTCACAAACTGTGATTTTTGTAATTTTTCTCTCTTTCATGAGAAGAATGGCCAAAAATGTGTTTTTCTGTCATGCTGTTACAATGAAGAAGCCATTAGAGATTCCTCGAAAATAAGCTATTTTGGACGTAAAGCTGGAATTAAATGTCGAAAGCACAGTGGCACCTCTGAAGTCACGTTGCGGTTATGAGAATAAAGCGAATTGAGTTCTTTTGAGAGACCCCCCCCCCCCCCCCCCCCCCCCCACACACACACACACACACACACACTTTGGAAAGCAAAGTAAAGATATTACGTCTCCTGTGTTGGTCACACTTTCTAAGTGATTGAATTACACTTGCATGCTATACTTATGGTATTCATTCATTCAATTACAGTTATCTCACGTAGTACTTTTCAGATTGTTGCGATGCAATTTTTAGATACAAATTCTCAATCGGCTTCGGAGATTACTAACCTGTTTAGGTTGAAATGGGGAAAAGGTGTTTCATTTCATAGTGCTTTGAATCGATAATGGATTGGAAAATTGTCTTTAAGCTCATACATTGTTCCACTGACGGGCTTGATTGAAAACCTGAAATCAAGAGGTTTATCTGGCAGTGAAATGGATGACGATAAGGGAATTAATCGGTACAGTTCTTTTTTAAGGTCACAGATGCAATCAAAAGTATATGTCGGTTGATTTGAATTGACAGGCAAGTAACTGAACTCACTTTAATATTTAGCATTTTCATGGCAAACGTGTGTGTATGCCGAACTAACATATCTCCACATAATTTAGGCCTACATCAGTTACTATCTTAACAAAACTAAAATGTTAGGGCAATAAAATGACAGGAATTACCCGCAGCTAATGTGGAGATGACAATTCTCAATTTATAGGCACTTTCATTTGTATGGTTGTGTGTGTGTGAAATGTAGTTTTTTTTTTTTGAAAAATGGGAAAACTGAAATCACATGCTGTAAATTGTAAGTGAGCTGAGACCAGTCACAAACCCAGTGGCAGACCATAAATGCTTCAATATAGATTGAAGTAGAATGCATAAATTGAGAAGAGAGATCAGTAATGGAGCGTTACAAGACCCCCGCGTTCATTTTCTGGGGGTCAATTTCGGCCAACTATTGCAAAGTAGCCATGCAATTTCGGCCAACTATAACCAGTAATATGTAAATGTGCATATAAAGAGTTGAGCTTTTTTTGTTTAGTCTTCACCCGTATGTCATTATACCTAGTGAAAATAAACAGGCTAATAATATTTAGATTTTGTATTATTAAAATAAATGGTCAAGATTTTATTTTAAGACGTACGTTGAGTTTCTTTTTCTTTGAGGGATTTGGTAATGTAATGAGGAAATGTGTTCAGTCATGTTTTTGATTCATGCCCATCGCCTGGCACATGGTACTGCCTGTTCGAACAGCAGGCACAGGCTTATTTGCATGGCTGTGGCGCTAATTTGAGTTTCCATGAAATATGCTACTTCGGCACTCTCTAGTCTATCTGACTGTGAGAGAGGACAACGTGGCTCGTCTCGCCAACACGACATAGACCGTGTGAATATTAAAGTCATTTCATTTTCTTTTTAGTTTTTTGTTGTTGCTAGAATAGTCCGCTCAGTAACAATTGCCACGGTTTTCTCGGGAGTCCTGGGAAGTAGTGATCAGAAAGAAGCACGCTAATGTTCCAAAATGTCCCATTCACACTGATGCACTCTAAGCACAAAATCTCACACAGTATCTCTATTTTGTCAGCCTTCAGAGAGTAGTGGAGAAGCAGGAGTGATCTGTCAGGTGCATGAAGGAGGAAACGTAGGATTGCATTATCAGCTGACCAAATGTCCTGCGCCAATTTCAAAATACAGGAAAAACCCAAACATGAAATTAACATCCTTGCAAATAGGCCTACTTTGTCGGGGGGTTTTTTCGCCCACCAAAACCATATGCAGTTTTACTTTTATTTTGACAAGATTCTGCAAAAATGTTCATGATGCAATTTTTGTTTTTATTGCGATAGTCGTATTCACGCCGAGCAATAGCCCCAGGCACTTTAAACATGCATGACGATCTCACTCTGAATAGAATCCCAACAGCCTCCTACAACCATGTCTCATATTTACTAAAGTGTGTTTGAACAGATCAAGCAGAATCCGTGGGAGTCTTTCTCCTTTACACCCACTAACCAGCGTCTGTATTGATAACACATAAATCGTTCTCTCTTTCAACCAGATGGATGTTGCAACCGATCCTTAAGGAGACTTCATAGGGATACACTTCTTTTGCTGTGGTGTTTCACCTACATGGCTTATGTATATTTTATTTCAATCGTACGCACACTTCAATTTGTCGTCTTCCTACTTCTCGTCTAGGAGACTTGTTTCGGGCGGCGGGCGATCATCATTTCAACATGTCTACGGTCTCAAGTGCCTTTCCCATCTTCAACCACCCAGCGTTTGGTCTGTACACTACCAGCTCAGGGCACTCAGAGTTTGGAGGCCTGGGGTCCTTGGGGATGTCTGCTGCCTTGGCTGCTCACTCCCAGCTAGGAGCCTTTCCAGGTATGGGAACCTTTCCAGGTAGGGTTGCATTGAGTAGCATTCTTTATAAAGTGGATACACTATCCTAAGTTTTTAAATCTAGTAATCAGTGGTTTAGTTAGGGATTTTACAAGCTGTAAATGCATCAGTAATACACACAGTGAATCCCAAATGGCAACCTATTCCTTATATAGTGCACTGCTTTTGACCAGGGCCCATTCGTCAAAAATAATGCACTACATAGGGAATAGGGTGCCATTTGGGACACCAACACAGTCATTTGATCAGTTCATTCTGCCTTCGTGGAGCTCCCAGAATGTGTGGTTAGCCTCAGCCAACTCCCACAGAGAGCCCAGCTAGCATGCATTACCTTTATGGTATCGTCCATCAGTTCAATAGGCAGCATTCAGACTGTGACGTTTATAGATTGGGAAGGTTCACAGGACCACCTTGACCTCAGAGAAAAAAAGATTGGACACCATCACACTTTTGAAGTGAAATGTTTTGTGGCATTGCATGATTTCTTTTTGCTGTCATCCTCAGAGGAAAATAGTTTTGGTTAGCCTTCAGGAACAGTAGACAGTATATGGAGCATGTGAATATGTAACTATACTTTTTAAACATTGTAATGTTCTTAACAAAAAAAAACATTACATTTTGTTGTGCTAGTCTAGAATCACAAATGAATCAGGAGTGTGTAGTTTTCAACTTCATAAAGCGTGAATGGCTCCATTTTGAATTGCTTTTAGCCATTTTAACGGGAACGCGTTTCTGCAAGGCTGTGTTTTTGCAGCTGTGAAATATCCAGCATGTATGGAGCTCAAATGTGGAGCCATCCTCTGGGATGAGCTCATGTAGTCTGTTTTTAATTTAGAAATTCTTAACATGTTTACAGTAAAAGGGGATGAAATCAGTCAGTGGAAAGCACTGGTCATCTGCTGAGATCTCTGTTCAAAGAGAAACCAGAAAGGTTGAACAGCAAAAACCCTGACTGTCTGAAACAGTGTCATCACAGAGATGGATTAAACAACTGTAATAACTGTGAAATCAGTCTCGCATGGATTTTCTCCCCTCTCCCTCTACACCCCAGAATGGTGGCGGGCAGCTGAGGCTCAGGGGCGTGGAGCTGCAGCCTTCTTCCCCCATCTCCTGGGGCTCCCGCCCATGTTCCTACCCCAACTCCAGCAGAGCCACGACCCCAGCCCCTTCCAGGCCCGCACCCCCAGCAAGAACGGACGAGCCACTGCCAAAGGTAGACGGACAGAAAGACGGACGCGCACTCTCACACACACACACACACTCCTGCCATATGTTTTCCCTACTCTGCAAGCAATTTAATGAAGCAAGGAACTTTTCTCCATAAAAGAGAATGATGTCCTTATGGGCACAGGTACAATATCAAATATGTTTAATTGACCTTGGAGGCAATAGGAAGACATGTAAATCCATAATTCAGTTTGTAAGCAGGTGCCGGGTGTCTCACCACTGAATATGTTAACCGGGAGATCCTCTCACTAATATAATGAGATTTTTCCTATTCATAAGTGCTTTGGCAATTTCTGATAACTCATCATTTTCCAGAACTCTCGTCCTCTCCGTTACTCACTACTAAAATGGTTGTTCCTAATGCATAGTTGTCTAACAGTGTGTTTTTGTCCTGCCCATAGGAGTGAATGGAGCAGTGAATGGCAGCAGTGTCTCCACTGTGTCTGGGGTAAGCTCCACCACCGCCACTACGTTCTCAACACAGGGGAACACTGAGAAACTGAAAGGCACCAACAACGGCAGTGGCAAGATCCGCATGAGCCACCAGGACATGAACCAAGTGAAGGAGAAAACGAAAGAGAAAGTTAGTAGTGAACACCAAACGCATATCTGGCAACTAATAATTATTAGGCCTTATTCAGGTAAAACGAGTGCAAAAAGGGACTAGTTTGTGGTGAACATATCTGGCAACGTTAGTAATCCCACAAGGGTGAATGCGCTACAGTGGGTTTATGGCTGAACTGAGTTGGACTCCCCTCAGCTGGTATGAGTTTGCTGGGTTGAGACATCTGAGATGTTTGCTATGGTATTATGCAACCTTATTGACTGAAATTAATCCGTCACTGTTCCTCGTTTTAAAGAAACTCAGCAAGAAACTGGTGGAGGCGTCCAGCAACAGTGACAGCGAATCAGTGTCCTCTGATATCTCCAGTGAAGGCTTGAACAGCAGTGACTCAGATGACCTCGACGACGATGACGACGATCAGAGCAACGACAGTGACGATTCTAACTCAGCGAAGGAGAGCGTAAAGAGGAAGATTAAGGTGCGTTTCATTGTCACGTTAATTTTGGGACTTAAGGCACTTGTACAGTCGAACTGTCCGTGTTGGCTTGTTAGAACTTAGTAGCCATGTAGGTGGACTCATGCGTACACTATTTTAACCTTTCTGGCGCAGGCGTTCCGCTAGCGACCCATCTCGACAACATCCGGTGAAATTTCAGAGCGCCAAATTCAAAATACAGAAATAGTCATAATAAACATTCATAAAAAATACAAGTGTTATACATCGGCTTAAAGATGAACTTCTTGTTAATCCAGCCGCTTTGTCAGATTTCAAAAAGGCTTTACGGCAAAAGCATACCATGTGATTATCTGAGGACAGCGCCCCGCATACAAAAGCATGAAAAACATTTTCCAACCAAACAGATGCATCACGAAAGTCAGAAATGGCGATAAAATAAATCGCTTACCTTTGAAGAACTTCATCTTTTTGCAATCCCAAAGGTCTGTTACACAATGAATGGTCATTTTGTTTGATAAAGTCTTTCTTAATATCCCAAAAATGTCAGTTTATTTGGTGCGTTTGATTCAGAAATACACCGGTTCCAACTCGCCCAACATAACTTATTAGATCCTTTGTAGTCATCTGTAAACTTGGTCCAAACATTTCAAACAACATTTCTAATCCAACCTCAGGTACCCTAAAATGTAAATAATCAATCAAATTTAATACGGAATAAACTGTTTCCAATACCGGAGAAAAACGCACCAAAAGACTAGAGTCCACCTGAGTGATACTTAGAAAGAATATGACTACTTCATTAAAAAACAAAAAAAAACATTGAACAATTTCTAGACTGTTGACATCTAGTGGAAGCCATAGGAACTGCAATCTGGGTCCTAATAATTCAGCTTCCCCATAGAAAAGCATTGGAAAATCCAGTGACCTCAGCATTTTTTTTTTCCTGGATGGATTGTCCGCGGAGTTTCGCCTGCCAAATCAGTTCTGTTATACTCACAGACATTATATTAACAGTTTTAGAAACTTTAGAGTGGTTTCTATCCAATACTAGCGTCTGGGCCTGAGTCACCTCAGTCATCCAAACTTCCGAATACTGCCCCCTAGCCTTAAGAAGATTTATTAACATGTCATGTCTGTGTGGTTTGTGTTTTGAAATTGTTACACTTTCCTCTTTGTTCTAAGCACACCGTGATCCTCTCTATGAATGTGAATCTCAGTTAAATGTCAAAGGCAGCTCTGCTAGTGGGTGGCGTGCTGGGTGTCCGACCTTGCTGCCCATCAGGGCTGCCATTGTTGGCTGGGTGAGTCAGAGCTGACGTGACACTGTCCTCCTCCCCTCTTCTCTTTCTCAGGGACTGACACAGAGCCCTGCCAACAGCAAGAAGAAGAAACCCCGCGCCGCTGAAAGCGAGGAGGCTCGGGACAGCCGGACTGTTCTGCTTCAGAAACATCCAGACGAGGCCTTTCTCCATTCCCTCCACTACCCGCTCCATCCCTCACCACAGCCCCCAGCGCTGCCCCAGTCCATGGCCCTAGTCTTCCAGAGCTCCAGGACCAGGGAGGAAGAACTGAAGCAACACACCAGTGTGATCCAGGCCACAGGGCGGGCCAGTATTAAACCTTTGGCTCTGGTCACACAACCACGCAGGGAGGCCTCATCCTCTCCTCAACCCACCAGACCCTTCTCCCTCTCCTCCTCACCTAAATCCTACCCCCTTTCTTCCTCACCCAAACCGAACACTGTCTCTTCCTCTCCCAAGCCCTTCTCCCTCTGCTCCTCACCCAAGCCCCTCAGTTCCTCACCCAAGCCCCTCAGTTCCTCACCTAAACCCTTGTCTCTGTCCACCTCATCCAAGCCTCCCTCTCGGTCTTCGTCCCCCAAACCACCCACCCTCTCGCCCTCGCACAAACCCAAATCTCGAACGGCCTCCCCCAAACTCCCCACCCTGTCTGACAGTATTAAGGCGGGCGGCAGAACCTTCTTGGATGAAACCTTGTTACACATCAACAACTTTAAATTGAAACAGGTGAGTCTAGTGTTCTGCTGTATGCAAATGATTTGCCTTTTCATGGTTTTGTACATGTGTGTAATGGTCTGTTATCCACTCATTAAAAGCAGACTATTCGATTGAAGTCTTTCCCCAAAGTAATGCTGATGACATACTTTTTTGTTGCCAAACACGCCTTAGAATTTCGGATATGGATATTTAATAGCTCCCTTTTTTCTTTTTGACTTTCATTGTTTCTGACGTGCAGATTTGAAAAGGTCAGCTGGGTTCCTCTCCACGGGAAATGAAACGTCTAAGCACTGTTATCAGCGGTTTGATTGTGCTTCATGTCGGCTCGCACTGTACACGACTGAAAGTGACAATGCAGTTAGCTTTATTGGAAATACTTCACTAAAGCTGACACGCAATTAACTCCGTAATGCTTTAGGAAGCCCGTTGCTATCCCGTTATCAAAATGGAAAATTTTTCCTTTTTCAAAGGATTCAATTATTATTGTTAATCTGAACAGTGGTGATAGCATGTCAATCTATAACAAGACCTTTAGTACAGCCATAGTTTAGTAGAGGTATCTCAAAGAAAGGAAGTTGAAAGCTAAGCCCGGAAAACTGAACAGAACAAATTAGCAAGGATTGTGCCGAACAGCTTTGTGTTCATTGTATACCTTTTTCGACACGGACTTGTTTTTAATATACTTCATGTGGGGAGACCCTCTTCCTCATTGTCATTCTCACTGAGCAATAACACAAGTGCATTCCTTATTACTACCACCTCCATTCACAATCTGCATTCATGGAAATGACTGACGGCTCGTATAATTACTCTCTCCCCTACTCTCCTTTAACCATTCCTCTCCCAGGAGCACTTCAAACAGGCCTTCCCTCTTCCACTGACCCATCAGGATCTGTTCAAGAGCCCGAAGAAAAAGAAAATGGCCGCCTCATCATCCTCGTCACTACCACCGCCCAAACTGTCTCCAGAGACCCTGAGCAGTCACACGCTCCCTTCTCCGCATACCAATAACTCCAACCTGTTCCTGGCCACCTCCTTCCTGGGCCCCCACCCCAATGGGGTGATCCATAGCACGGTGCAGGATGCCCCCCTAGCCCTCATCACCAAGCCTCGTAGTACCAGTCAGAGCAGGAGCACCAACAACAAGTCTCTTCTGGCTGCCACCAGCCCGTCCTTCTCCATGCCTGTCAACCTGAGCACTAGAACCAAGGAGCACAGTTCCGGAGGCATGGCCTCTACCTCATCGGGCCTGGCCCACAGAGCTGGGAAGAGCAAGGCCCAGCACAAGGCTCTCCACAAGGGTAAGGATCACCAGACCCACCTGGTGCAGTCCCTGGTGGAGCTGTTCCGGGGCACAGAGTCGGACATCCCCAACAGCAAGGACTCGGACGACTCCGTAGAGGACGATGACGATGAAGATGATGACGACGATGAGGAGGATTCCGACGACAGCCTATCAGGTTAGTCAGTTGAACACGTTAATGTAACGCAATAGGGGAACAGCACTACATTCTGGTGTTACTTTAAATGCGTCATCGCCTCGTCAGATACAGATTCAGTAGATACTCTGAAGAGTTTCCTTCAAGCGGCATGTGGTTTTCAGAGTCTATGGCTTGCGTCACAAATAGCACCCTATTCCCTACATACAGTAGTGCAGTACAATAAAAGGAATAGGGTGCCATTTGGGATGCTACATATGTGTGGTTTGATGCGAGATTATTGTTAATTGAGATATGACTTATCAAGTCCTCCACTCCCACTGGTGTCCCCTGCAGAGTCTGAGAGTAATGTGGAGAGCGACTCGGACGACTCTGAGGACGACGTGAAGGACCGCAACGAGACCACCGCGGGCCCGGAGGCAGAGAGGACCCCTCTGAAGCTCACCAAAGGCTCCTCTTCTCTACTCAACAACACCTCCTCCGGCCTCTCAGCCAGCTGCTCCCCTCTCAACCTCCAGGTCATCAAGGCAGCCGGTGGCCTGCCCACCCCAGCCATAGTGACCAGCTCTGGGGCCTTGGCCTACCACAGCACCCCCTCCTCCTCCTCCTCCTCCTCCTCCACTCTCTGCTCCACTCCACCAGGTACCAATGGAAATCTCAGCTCTGCTCTGCTCTCTAACCAGTGCACTACTCTCATGGCTTATGTCCCAAATGGCACCCTATTCTGGTCAAAAGTAGTGCACTTTAAAGAGGATAGGGTGCCATTTGGGAGGACTTGGTCTTGGGCCTTGAAGCTGTTTGTTGGCAGTGCAGACTGTTATCTCCTTCCATTTGCTTAGTCAGATCACCCAGTCCAGTCCCGTTCAGGGGAAACAAGGCAGGTTTTTTCCCCAGCAGGAAAACATTGTTCAGCTAATCTCTCAGAGCAAAATAAGATCTCTGGTTAAAAGTGTTTGCGTCATTGTTTTGATGACCCAGAGCAAGCATTTGAGGCTTTAGTTTACCCTGGCTGGCATATGTTTAACCTGTTATTGTAGCAGCTCAAAACACTGGGCTGGCTCAGACCACTTGATTACTGCAGTCTGAGGGCCTGTTCCAAATGGCACCCTATTCCCTATGTAGTGCAGTACTTTTAACCAGAGTCCTATGGGCCCGGTCAACAGTAGTACACTACATGGGAAATAGAGTTCCATTTGGGATGTAGCCTGAGTCTCTTTTTCCTAAATGCTGCAATCTTTTGCGTTTTCATTCCATTCCCAAAAAGCATTCCTAGCTCTATTACTTGATATCTGTTTTGATACGGTCAGTTTGACAAGCAATTTTTTATTTTTTTATTATATACAGTACCAGTCAAAAGTTTGGACACACCTACAGTACTCATTCCAGGGTTTTCCTTTCATTTTTACTATTTTGTACATTGTAGAATAATAGTAAAGACATCAAAACTGAAATAACACACATGGAATCATGTAGTAAACAAAACAAGTGTTAAACTACTCAAAATATATTTGAGATTTGAGATTCTTCAAAGTAGCCACCTTTTTCCTTGATGACAGCTGTGCACACTCTTGGCATTATGTCAATCAGCTTCATGAGGTACAGTAGTCACCTGGAATGCATTTCAATTAGCAGGTGTGCCTTGTTCATTTGTTGAATTTATTTCCTTAATGCTTTTGAGCCTATCAGTTGTGTTGTGACAAGGTAGGGGTGGTATACAAATGATAGCCCTATATGGTAAAAGGCTGAGTCCATATTATGGCAAGAACAGCATAAATGAGCAAAGAGGAAACAACAGTCCGTCATTACTTTAAGATATGAAGGTCAGTCAATCTACTCATTCCAGGGTTTTTCTTTCATTTTTACTATTTTCTAAATTGTAGAATAATAGTGAATCAAATCAAATGTATTTATATAGCCCTTCTTACATCAGCTGATATCTCAAAGTGCTGTACAGAAACCCAGCCTAAAACCCCAAACAGCAAGCAATGCAGGTGTAGAAGCACGGTGGCTAGGAAAAACTCCCTAGAAAGGCCAGAACCTAGGAAGAAACCTAGAGAGGAACCAGGCTATGAGGGGTGGCCAGTCCTCTTCTGGCTGTGCCGGGTGGAGATTATAACAGAACATGGCCAAGATGTTCAAATGTTCATAAATTACCAGCATGGTCAAATAATAATAATCACAGTTGTCGAGGGTGCAACAAGTCAGCACCTCAAGAGTAAATGTCAGTTGGCTTTTCATAGCCGATCATTGAGAGTATCTCTACCGCTCCTGCTGTCTCTAGAGAGTTGAAAACAGCAGGTCTGGGATAGGTAGCACATCCGGTGAACAGGTCAGGGTTCCATAGCCACAGGCAGAACAGTTGAAACTGGAGCAGCAGCACGGCCAGGTGGACTGGGGACAGCAAGGAGTCATCATGTCAGGTAGTCCTGAGGCATGGTCCTATGGCTCAGGTCCTCCGAGAGAGAGAAAGAGAGAATTAGAGAGAGCATACTTAAATTCACACAGGACACCGGATAAGACAGGAGAAATACTCCAGATGTAACAGACTGACCCTAGCCCCCCGACACATAAACTACTGCAGCATAAATACTGGAGGCTGAGACAGGAGGGGTCAGGAGACACCGTGGCCCCATCCAATGACACCCCCGGACAGGGCCAAACAGGAAGGATATAACCCCACCCACTTTTCCAAAGCACAGCCCCCACACCACTAGAGGGATATCTTCAACCACCATCTTAACATCCTGAGACAAGGCCGAGTATAGCCCACAAAGATCTCCGCCACGGCACAACCCAAGGGGGGCGCCAACCCAGACAGGAAGACCACGTCAGTGACTCAACCCACTCAAGTGACGCACCCCTCCTAGGGACGGCATGGAAGAACACCAATAAGCCAGTGACTCAGCCCCAGTGACTCAGCCCCCATCAACACTACGAAATAACACACATGGAACCATGTAGTAACCCAAAAAGTGTTAAACAAATCAAAATTTATTTGAGCCAAAAGTATTTTTATATTATTGATTGATTATGACTTTTCAAATCACCCAGTAGTCCTATCTGCAGAGTTAGCTCCAGGTAAATGTTGCAATTCCTGGACCTGTGACCAAAAAGCTACAGTTGAAGTCGGAAGTTTACATACACTTAGGTTGGAGTCATTAAAACTTTTTCAACCACTCCACAAATTTCTTGTTAACAAACTATAGTTTTGGCAAGTCGGTTAGGACAGCTACTTTGTGCGCGACACAAGTAATTTTTCTATCAATTGTTTACAGACAGATTATTTCACTTATTCACTGTATCACAATTCCAGTGGGTCAGAAGTTTACGTACACTAAGTTTACTGTGCCTTTAAACAGCTTGGAAAATTCCAGAAAATGATGTCGTGGCTTTAGAAGCTTCTGATAGGGTAATTGACATCATTTGAGTCAATTGGAGGTGTACCTGTGGCTGTATTTCAAGGCCTACCTTCAAACTCAGTGCCTCTTTGTTTGACATCATGGGAAAATTAAAAGAAATCAGCCAAGACCTCAGAAAAAGAATTGTAGACCTCCACAAGTCTGGTTCATCCTTGGGAGCAATTTCCAAACGCCTGATGGTACCACGTTCATCTGTACAAACAATAGTACGCAAGTATGAACACCATGGGAACACTCAGTCGTCATACTGCTCAGGAAGGAGACGTTTTCTGTCTCCTAGAGATTAACGTATTTTGGTGCGAAAAGTGCAAATCAATCCTAGAACAACAGCAAAGGACCTAGTGAAGATGCTGGAGGAAACCGGTACAAAAGTATCTACACTGCTCAAAAAAATAAAGGGAACACTTAAACAACACAATGTAACTCCAAGTCAATCACACTTCTGTGAAATCAAACTGTCCACTTAGGAAGCAACACTGATTGACAATAAATGTCACATGCTGTTGTGCAAATGGAATAGACAACAGGTGGAAATGATAGGCAATTAGCAAGACACCCCCAATAAAGGAGTGGTTCTGCAGGTGGGGACCACAGACCACTTCTCAGTTCCTATGCTTCCTGGCTGATGTTTTGGTCACTTTTGAATGCTGACGGTGCTTTCACTCTAGTGGTAGCATGAGACGGAGTCTACAACCCACACAAGTGTCTCAGGTAGTGCAGCTCATCCAGGATGGCACATCAATGCGAGCTGTGGCAAGAAGGTTTGCTGTGTCTGTCAGCGTAGTGTCCAGAGCATGGAGGCACTACCAGGAGACAGGCCAGTACATCAGGAGACGTGGAGGAGGCCGTAGGAGGGCAACTACCCAGCAGCAGGACCGCTACCTCCGCCTTTGTGCAAGGAGGAGCAGGAGGAGCACTGCCAGAGCCCTGCAAAATGACCTCCAGCAGGCCACAAATGTGCATGTGTCTGCTCAAAGGTCAGAAACAGACTCCATGAGGGTGGTATGTGGGCCCGACGTCCACAGGGGGGGGGTTGTGCTTACAGCCCAACACCGTGCAGGACGTTTGGCATTTGCCAGAGAACACCAAGATTGGCAAATTCGCCACTGGCGCCCTGTGCTCTTCACAGATGAAAGCAGGTTCACACTGAGCACGTGACAGAGTCTGGAGACGCCGTGGAGAACGTTCTGCTGCCTGCAACATCCTCCAGCATGACCGGTTTGGCGGTGGGTCAGTCATGGTGTGGGGTGGCATTTCTTTGGGGGGCCGCACAGCCCTCCATGTGCTCGCCAGAGGTAGCCTGACTGCCATTAGGTACCGAGATGAGATCCTCAGACCCCTTGTGAGACCATATGCTGGTGTGGTTGGCCCTGGGTTCCTCCTAATGCAAGACAATGCTAGACCTCATGTGGCTGGAGTGTGTCAGCAGTTCCTGCAAGAGGAAGGCATTGATGCTATGGACTGGCCCGCCCGTTCCCCAGACCTGAAACCAATTGAGCACATCTGGGACATCATGTCTCGCTCCATCCACCAACACCACGTTGCACCACAGACTGTCCAGGAGTTGGCGGATGCTTTAGTCCAGGTCTGGGAGGAGATCCCTCAGGAGACCATCCGCCACCTCATCAGGAGCATGCCCAGGCATTGTAGGGAGGTCATACAGGCACGTGAAGGCCACACACACTACTGAGCCTCATTTTGACTTGATTTAAGGACATTACATCAAAGTTGGATCAGCCTGTAGTGTGGTTTTCCACTTTAATTTTGAGTGTGACTCCAAATCCAGACCTCCATGGGTTGATAAATTGGATTTCCATTGATTATTTTTGTGTGATTTTGTTGTCAGAACATTCAACTATGTAAAGAAAAAAGTATTTAATAAGATTATTTCATTCATTCAGATCTAGGATGTGTTATTTTAGTGTTCCCTTTATTTTTTTGAGCAGTATATATTTTTGTGCTTTTTATTTCACCTTTATTTAACCAGGTAGGCAAGTTGAGAACAAGTTCTCATTTACAATTGCGACCTGGCCAAGATAAAGCAGGCAGTTTGACACATACAACAACACAGAGTTACACATGGACTAAAACAAACATACAGTCAATTATATAGTAGAAAAATAAGTCTATATACAAAGTGAGCAAATGAGTTGATATAAGGGAGGTAAAGGCAAAAAAGGCCATGGTGGTGAAGTAAATACAATATAGCAAGTAAAACACTGGAATGGTAGATTTGCAGTGGAAGAAAGTGCAAAGTAGAAATATAAATAATGGGGTGCAAAGGAGCAAAATAAATAAATACAGTAAGGGAAGAGGTAGTTGTTTGCGCTAAATTATAGATGGGCTATGTACAGGTGCAGTAATCTGTGAGCTGCTCTGACAGCTGGTGCTTAAAGCTAGTGAGGGAGATAAGTGTTTCCAGTTTTAGAGATTTTTATAGTTCGTTCCAATCATTGGCATCAGAGAACTGGAAGGAGAGGCGGCCGAAGGAGGAATAGGCTTTGGGGGTGACCAGAGAGATATACCTGCTGGAGCGCGTGCTACAGGTGGGTGCTGCTATGGTGACCAGTGAGCTGAGATAAGGGGGAACTTTACCTAGCAGGGTCTTGTAGATGACCTGGAGCCAGTGGGTTTGGCGACGAGTATGAAGCGAGGACCAGCCAACAAGAGCGTACAGGTCGCAGTGGTGGGTAGTATATGGGGCTTTGTTGACAAAATGGATGGCACTGTGATAGACTGCATCCAGTTTATTGAGTAGGGTATTGGAGGCTATTTTGTAAATTACGTCTCCGAAGTTGAGGATGGTATTATGGTCAGTTTTATGAGGGTATGTTTGGCAGCATGAGTGAAAGATGCTTTGTTGCGAAATAGGAAGCCAATTCTAGATTTAACTTTGGATTGGAGATGTTTGATGTGAGTCTGGAAGGAGAGTTTACAGTCTAACCAGACACCTAGGTATTTGTAGTTGTCCACATATTCTAAGTCAGAACCGTCCAGAGTAGTGATGCTGGACGGGCGGGCAGGTGCAGGCAGCGATCGGTTGAAGAGCATGCATTTAGTTTTACTTGTATTTAAGAGCAGTTGGATGCCACGGAAGGAGTGTTGCATGGCATTGAAGCTCGTCTGGAGGTTAGTTAACACAGTGTCCAAAGATGGGCCAGAAGTATACAGAATGGTGTCGTCTGCATAGAGGTGGATCAGAGACTCACCAGCAGCAAGAGCGACATCATTGATGTATACAGAGAAAAGAGTCGGCCCAAGAATTGAACCCTGTGGCACCCCCATAGAGATATACCGAGTATGTCCACATCACTGTCAGACCATTTTATTGGTAATGTTAAAAGTTGCCTTTTTTAGTGATCCAATACATTATATAGTACACTTATCATAATTTGGTTGTAATCCAGAGAGGTTAGAAAAATTATCTAGATCCTCTATGAGGCTGTGGAGGGATCCAAATTATGGATTTAAAAGAGAGCATGAATCATCAGCATACAATGACACCTTTTGTTTTTAAGCCCTGGATTTCTAACCCCGTGATATTATTGTTGGATCTGATTTTTAACAGCTAACATTTTGATGGCCATAATAAATAGATATTCCGATAGTGGACAACCTTGTTTTACTCCTCGTGACAGTTTAAAACTTTCTGAGAAGTAGCCATTATTTACTATTTTACACCTAGGGTTACTATACATAACTTTAACCAATTTTATAAGAGATTCCAAAATTGAAATATTCCAGGCATGTATATATAAACTCCAGTCGTACTTTATCAAAAGCCGTTTCAAAGTCAGCTATGAATACCAGACCTGGTTTCCCAGATTTTTCATAGTGTTCTATTGTTTCCAGTACTTGTCTTATATTATCTCCAATGTATCGTCCATGTAAAAAAACCTGTCTGATTAGGATGAATAATATCAAAATAAAAAATATATATTTTGGGCATTTTCCCCCATATTCCATCCAGTTTGCTTTATTTTATATAATATATTACACTTGGTCTTTCTGATCCTCTATGGTCCCGTTTTTATTTCTATCTATCTGTACTGTTAGTCTTTCCATTTCCTTTGTTAATATGGACTCTTTTTTTGACCTAAAATGCTTTTGTTTCAAAGATGAGTACTGAATTGCATGGCCTCTAAAAGCACATTTAAAAGTGTCCCATACAATAAGGGGATCAATTTGACAAGCTATTAGTAATCCTGCATTGATGTGCCATTTTTAAAAGCAACAGTGGTTATAAGGACCCTATGGTTTTTCCATGGGGAATGTTTCTTTGAATAAAACAATCGAACCTAACAGTCTGAAATGTTCTTGAAGGCCCCATTGTATGCTGGGTAGAGTTTTCGAGACACTGTTTCCCCCTGGGCAACTGATTTGACGCAGGGTTTTCTTATTTTAGAGTAAGGGCACCTCTGGCAACACGACAGGGTTTCTGCATTTGCTCAGGTCACAGTGGATCTGTCCGTTCTAATAACTCCCTTCTCTCTCCCAGGATCAGGGAAGAGAAGAAGAGTGACAGATGAGAGGGAGCTGCGGACACCTCTACAGTTTGGGTAAGCTATAACACAATCCACACTACTCTGACAGTCACTTATACCATGTACTGTACAGTAGGTGGCGTAGTTTTGGCACCACCCTAGTACGATATGATAGTCTACTGATTTCCTCTGTCCCTCGAACAACATGGATGGTGATAACTAAACTCGTCTCAGGAGCCAAATCATAGTGGATCCCCAATCAGTGAGGTTCCTTTTTCCAGAGCAGTGATGAGACATTGTCAACAAGACGGTGGTTAGAGGGAGCATAGAAAACCACACCACATCCTCCCTCCCTCCAAAGCCAAGGCCTGATAGTAGGCAGTTGCCAGGAAGTGAGGAGCTGCGGCAGGGATAGTCGTGGGTTAACTGCATCCAGTCTCAATACAGACACGAAACATTAGCAGCTCCAGCACTGCGCTACCATCCCCTCCTAAACCCAGCACTGCCCCACCATCCCCTCCTAAACCCAGCACTGCGCTACCATCCCCTCCTAAACCCAGCACTGCCCTACCATCCCCCTCCTAAACCCAGCACTGCCCTACCATCCCCCTCCTAAACCCAGCACTGCTCCACCATCCCCTCCTAAACCTTGCCCCACCATCCCCTCCTAAACCCAGCCCTGCCCCACCATCCCCTCCTAAACCCAGCCCTGCCCTACCATCCCCTCCTAAACCCAGCACTGCCCTACCATCCCCTCCTAAACCCAGCACTCTCCCACCATCCCCTCCTAAACCCAGCACTGCCCCACCATCCCCTCCTAAACCCAGCACTGCCCCACCATCCCCTCCTAAACCCAGCACTGCCCCAACATCCCCTCCTAAACGCAGCACTGCCCCACTCAGATCAGGGTGTCTTTCATTTCCCACGGATGTTTCTCATCAGCTGGTTCTGAGGGGAAAGAGAAGTGACAAGCCCTATATATCAGTCCCCCGCTCTGCAGAAGACCCAGGCTGTGTCCCAGATGGCACCCTATTCCCTATATAGTACACTACTTTTGACCAGGGCCCATAGTCCACTACTTTTGACCAGAGACCTATCCCAGGAGGTTGGTGGCACCTTAATTAGGGAGGACGGACTCATGGTAATGGCTGGAGCGGCATAAGTGGAATGGTATCAAACACATGGTTTGATGCCATTCCATTTGTTCTGTTCCAGCCATTATTATGGCATCCCCTCAGCAGCCTCCACTGTGCACTGAGTAGGGTGCCATTTGGGACGTGTTCCCCATGCCTTTTCTGTTAGGAGATGGCATCTGACCAGAGACACTGAGAGAAGTGTGGTGTTCTGCTTGGCAGATGTCCATCCAGTAGAGTCTGATTACCTTTGGAGTCATACAGGGCACATGGGGCTGCCAGGCCATGCTGTACAGAGGGCACAGCTGTAAGCGGGCGCGTTTAGATAGTTGACCTCAACAACATCTAGGTATCTGCTGAAGGATTGGCAGCAAGGAAAAGAGAGTCTAACAACTCTGGCTGACAGAGGATTATGTAAAATTAAAATATACTGTTAAAGGTGGTAGCGCAAAACAAATAACTGTTAAAGTTTCCATACATGGACCTTTTCAAAGATACAATACATAGCTACAATACAGTCCAATTTATACAGCACTTGTCTCTCGTCTTTTACTGCCTAACAAAACTTGACGGTGTTGTACGTGATTGCAATGATTTATGGGTCCTGCACTGTATTGCCATCTCCGACCAATGAATGTGAGTGTGTTCCGGTACATGGGCTACTGAAACCTCCCTCCATGTTAGGTGGCAGAGAGAGACGCGTATCCATAATGTGACGGGCCGTCTGCAGGGAGACGTGGCGTACTACGCTCCGTGTGGGAAGAAGATCCGGCAGTACCCTGATGTCATGAAGGTAAGCCCTTCCCTCGCCTGTCACGAACTTCCTTCCTATTATACCGGTCTTTTCTCTCTTCTATCCATCCTTATAGGTGTATCATTTAATACATATCAAATACAATTTAAAGTATTTAAAATATGCATTTTATTAAATACAATTTGTTATTTAATAATATATTCATTATTGAGTAGTTTACTTTTTTCTTTTTTTACACTTTTCATTGTCTCCAGATTTTGATCAGGAAACATAATTTACATCCAAAACCATTTGAAGTTGCTGTAACTGAACGTCTGTCTCACCAAGGCCTCATTTATGTTCTTCTTTGTAGTATCTGTCCAGAAATGGAATAAGTGACATCACACGCGATAATTTTAGCTTCAGTGCAAAAATAAGGGTTGGCGACTTCTATGAAGCCAGAGAAGGACCCCAGGTGACTGTTTAATCTATCTATTGACCGTTTTCTCTCCACCCACAGAGCAGGGTATCCCGTAGCCTAAAGTACTGTATGTCATGTGTCAACGTTACATTCACAGGAAGTTCTATTGCTCTATTGTCATATCAAGGCCAAGTGCACAAAGTAATAGCTAGTTAAAGGAATAGTCCACTCAGACACTATCTTTTAGTATTCTGTTCATTAGTCCACTGTTGATACAATCCCCAAATGTTTTGCTTGTCAGCAGTCAAGTTTGCAAGATGGAGCACATGTAACAACAACTGAGTAAGAAGAACTCCACGATGTATGAATTGAAGCTTGAAAATGGTTTCTTTAGTCAAGGGGAAGATGTGTGTGTATATATATCAAGTATTGTCATATTGAAGGTTCTAACTGGCTGTCCCCCTCCTCCTTCTCCCCTCTCTCCTCTCCTCTCTTGCCGAAGGGTTTGCAGTGGAGCTTGTTGACCGAGGAGGAGGTGATTCCTCGGATCCTGGCCATGGAGGGGAGGCGCGGGCGTCCCCCCAACCCTGAGCACCAGAGGACGGGTGACCAGAGCCCCCGGTCCAGGCGCAGAAAGGGCCAGCGCCCCAACGTTGGCGAGGCCGACTTCCCAGGCGCTACTGATGCCAAACTTCTACGCAAACTGGAAGCTCAAGGTGGGTTCAGTTCTTGCAAAAATCACGGAGGTTTCTGTAAAGCTTCTGTAACCTATAGGACTATGAACGCAAAAAATCTCTCCTTTTGTTGCAGAGATGGCTCGGCAGGCAGCCCAGATCAAGATGATGAGGAAACTTGAACAGCAGGCCATGGCACGAGCAGCCAAGGAAGCCAGGAAACAACAAGGTACAGTACGCTGGTGTTGTTGTTCTGTGAAAGCTGCTCTTGTGACAAAGCCATCCTGTTCTCTACCATAACACAGCAAGTACACTATACCCCACACAGTACAACCCTAATGTCAATGTGCTCTCTCGCTCTCTCTCTCAGCAATCATGGCTGCTGAGGAGAAGCGGAAACAGAAGGAGCGAGTGAAGATTTTAAAGCAGCAGGTAGGGAGTTGCCATTGTCATGTAATTTACAAAAGCTCAATTTTCGGATGCATCTGTTCACAAGGTGTTTTTGATTGGAAGGCTTCAAACACACATGACATTCAGGAGTGTTTTCTTCCAGGGTGAAAAGATCCCAAGCAGAGTTAAATGCTTTGAAATCTTCTTTAAAAGGGAAGATGCTAACCTTCAAGATGCTATACTGTCTTAATCTCCATAAAACTACTTATACAGGCCCCCTGTTCTAACATGCATGACTATAGATTTAATTCATTTGATCTCCCCCATCTTTTTACCAGGAGAAGATCAAGCGCATTCAGCAAATTCAAATGGAGAAGGAGCTCAGAGCGCAGCAGATTCTAGAGGTTGGTCCAAATCGTTTTTACTGAAAAATCCCTTTTTGCTGTTGGTAGGACTTTTCTAAATCAACCAATGGCTTTTTCTAAATTATGTGGTTGCACTTTTTCCGTTGTCTCCTATTACATGCTTAATTGGATTTTCACAAAGTGCCATTGAATAATAAAATCTCCTCAGACCGTGATGGGATTCAACACAAAATACCATCTATAAGACAATAGTCGCTAACAGTTTAGCACGAGGAGGAGAAACAGCTATTTTCCATGCACGACGCTAATAGAAGCACCAAAGTATTTTAGCTTTACTAAATCAAATTTCAGTTGACACGGTTGGCAAGTCTCTTTTAACAGGATTCCTCTCTGCTTGTAATTACATAGTGAAATTTGGCTTAATTTATTCCGACTGGCTGCTGGTATTTTATAAGCACTAAAACAAGTTTGTCTTTTTAGTGTTAATGGGAGGAATTAATTATCTCAATGCACAAGATTACAATATTTTATGCTTGACATTGCCAGCAAGTGTATGCTGTGAGTGGGACTAGTTTTATTCAATATACGAAAAACATGTAAAATATCATTTCTGGATTAATTTTAGGATACATGGGAAATATACCATCCTCTTTCTGCTGTGAATTGAGCCCCTTCTATTTATGTTGGACATATAGTTACCTCACTGCCTTGATAGTGTTAGTTATAGTAGTTAGTAGAACCAAAACAATCTAGATTTTATGTGTCTATCCCTGCATGTTTGTTATTCGTGAAAATTGTCTTGATTTTAGTTAATCAAACAATGAAACACTATAGCCCTTCCACCTGACAGGAAATCACAATTAGCTTCTAGTAGGAACAAGCGCTAAGCCTAATCATACACGAGCTCAAAAGGATTTCTGTGTATTTCTGTCTGCCTACTGTATTTATATACTGCCTATCGACGTATAGTACATGTGCTGTTGCACGAAGTGTTGAAGCTGTCAAGGTTGTTCTGTTGCATGACCTGTAGACCTGTTTTGCACGCACAGACTAAAAGGAAAAAGACGGAAGAAGCGGCAAATGCCAAAATAATGGAGGCTGAGAAACGAAACAAGGTTAGTTTAGATGTCCTGTTAAAAGAATCAACCATTAATTTGTGGCCCACTCCTCCTCCCACTGTTTGCCTCGAGTCATACAACCTCTCTCCTCCCGATTCCCAATCTCCTCCTCGCACCTCATTGCCTCCAAGGGACTGCTTCTCCGGGTTTAGGGAAATCTCCTTGACACCCAGAGCAGACCTTTTCCATGTTAATCAGTGTCATAAAGGACAGTGCATTCTGTCTCTGCTTCCTGCGCGTGTCTAGAAATGGCTATGGCATTTCCATTTCACATTAGATCCAACCTGCCCGGGCTCTTTATGCCCGTCTGTCAATCAGATTAGTGAGGGATTTGAACTTCCTGTCGAATAAATCAGAGAAACCTCATCCGTTTGTCAGCTGCTTTTTTTTTTGATGATGGAAATGAGGGGTATGTTTGGATTTTCAATGTTGTTTATCTTTTCCCCTTTAAAGGAGAAGGAGATGAGAAGGCAGCAGGCAGTCATTTTGAAGCACCAGGTAGGCATCGCTCTCCTGCACCACATGATGCCCAAAGCCCATTTCCACTTTCAATTCTACTGGAATCTTTTTAGAAAAGGGTCATTGTTTTTCATATAACTACTTGACAGTTCCCTGTTCAATTCGCCATATTGCTTTGTTAATTTCAGTTTTGATGACCCTAGCTTGTCACTCTTCCTGGATTGGGGGGGAGGAGGAGATGGGCTTCTTATATGAACTTGGTTTAACTTGGTTTATATGAGCCTGTGATTTCTGTTTCGTAATACTTTGCCAACTCTTTCTCCCAGGAGTTGGAGAGGCATAGACTAGATATGGTATGGGTATGTTTATTTTTGTACATCTAACACCGCATCGTGATTTTGGTTGTGATATGGTTGTCATAGCAATGCATACAGTGTAGCGCCGGCTGCCGTCCTACTGCATTCTTCTGCATGGCTTTTGAGCAAAGTGCGTTGCGTATGTCTTGCTCCGTTGGCTCCAAAAAAAACGGATGTCTGCGCAAATAGTCAAGACTTTCTTGACTCTTTCAGATTTACATTACGGGGAGCCATGCACACTCACTCTCATTGTCCTAAAGACTTGACATCCAGTGTTTTTGTTTTCCAGTAAATGGAAACGCTTGAAATCCAGTCGTAAAAGTCAATGTAGTGTATGTTGCAATTTTCCATTTTGCCACCTGACCAAACAGACCCGTCCATCGCCGGCTTTTCTCCTGCTTGTTGACATCAGTTTAAATCACCAACCTCACGAAACCATTTTCATTCATCGTTTTGTCGTTCCATATTTGAGATTTCAGTTCTGCCTTTGCACACAAACCTACTTGTCATAGGTTACAGTAGGCTAAAGAGAGGCAATATGGCATTGCTTTAAACCCATGTCATACTGAACAGGAGGGCCCTCAGTACGGGCCTAAGATAAATTCAATCTCCAATTGAATCCATGACCGTATTTGTGAGAGGTAACTTTCTTTCGGTATTATCTTATTTGCATTCTGATATAAGAAGGTATTTTGTTTAGCTTCTCACCAGTCAATAAAGAATGACAAACCATAGCAACTTTATAACACAGTACAATACAATGCTGCCTGTTTCGTTCTTAGACGCGATGGTTGAATTACCAGCACTTTTCTTATTGCCAGCATACTCAAACGCATTCAAGCCGACTCTAACTTCAAGCTTACGCTTTCTGTTGATACCGCCCTCATACCCGTTTGCTTTACCCTTTTTAGCTTTTTGGTTGTCATTATATTGCCCTCTAAACTGCCGCTGTAATGTTCACAACGATGGCCATACTTATATCTGTTGTCTGTGTCCTACTATATACATATCATCATGGTAAACTGTTGTGTTTGATGTCTATATGAAGTGTCCCTCTGTGTTGAGGCTGTGTGTGTGCGTGTGTGCGTGCGTGTGCGCGCGTGCATGCGTGTGTGTGTTCTGTCAGGAGAGGGAGAGGCGGAGGCAGCACATGATGCTGATGAAGACCATGGACGCCCGTAAGAAAGCAGAGGTGCGTGATTCCCAACTCGACCACTTCTCTGTCAAGTTGTTACAGCAGGCTTATGGTTACTGCCTCCTCTCCACATTTCCTGCTTCAACTCATCTTTTGAACTATATGGAGTGTGAATAAAAGAGAGAATCGGGCCCCAAGAAATCTGCTGCGAAAGTGCGGCAATTTATAAAGCAAGGGAAGGCCTAGTGTTGGGCTGAATTGTAATGACATAATCCCTAACACGATTGTCTGCAGCGGTGCCAATAGCATGCACTGTTAACTTGGTCTGTAATTTGGACCTTAGGAGCGGGAGCGCTTAAAGCAGGAGAAGAAGGATGAGAAACGGTTAAACAAGGAGCGGAAATTGGAGCTTAGAAGACTGGAACTGGAAATTGCCAAGGAGCTGAAGAAGCCAAATGAAGACATGTGCTTAGCAGATCACAAGGTATTCACTATACATAGGCGATCACAATTTAGTTCCCCAGCTGAAAGCGAGATCTGGGGACGAATTTGTATTAAGACTTTGATATCATACCCAGAAATTGCTCATATTGCCCACATTTAATCACACATTTGTCTGTTATTTGAATATGTATGATGATCGTTTTATGGATTACATCAGTGCTTTTAAAGCATAAAATACATGTATGCATGGCATTGCCTCTGGCTACATCTCTGCTACAAGCCTCATTTTACTGATGACATTACAGGATAATCCATATTGGATTACACGAAGGTGACGTGAGCACAGACAGGTTAGAATACTGCCATCAAGTGGCTGCTAGTGTCATGACACTGACCAGAGGATTTCGGAGTGGCGCTGCCTCCGGATTTCCACCAGACAGACAGACAGCACTGAACCCCCTGGATAACCAACTCCAGGAGGATCCATTTTCTACTCTACTGTATATCAAACATCACATCAACACTCTCTCACTAAACCTCACGCCGTACGAGTCGAGCGCAATTTGCAGCATTAAAAGCTTTTTTTTTCTTCGTTTTTTCTTAAGTCACTAGCCTTGAACAAGCCTTAGCTTGTGTGAGCCAGAACATCTCCTGCTCTAGGAGACCGTCTCCTGTTTCTGTAGCGTGAGGCAGCTTGATGAACAAGTACACCCCCTGGACAGGACACTAGTTCATCACAGGGCCTTACTCCCAATCTCCTTAATGCTGAGACGCATCAGGTCCCATTTTAACAGTCTTTGGTATGACTCGGCCAGGGATTGAACTCCCAACCCTCCAATATCCCTCTAACCACAAGGTCACAGAGTTGGTTTTGTCTCAAGAATTTTCTGTAAAATGGCACTCTTCACTACTTTTGACATAACGACCGGTGCACTTCACACTACCGTAGTTATATGTAAGTATGTGTCATTTTAATATTTTCCCAGCTTCTCCCGGAGTTATCCCGTATTCCCGGCCTGTTTCTACCGGGAAGCAGCTTCTCTGACTGCCTGATGGTGATGCAGTTCCTGCGGAGCTTTGGGAAGGTGCTGGGCTTCGACGTGAACGCCCATGTCCCCAACCTGAGTGTGCTGCAGGAGGGCCTGCTCAACCTTGGAGACAGCATGGGACAGGTCCAGGACCTGCTGGTACGCATGCTCTCTGCTGTGGTGTGTGACCCAGGACTGCCCCCAGGACACCGGGTGAGAGCAGTCACAGCATAAGACATACACACACATTCTTATTGCACATTCAGACACACTGCAAGGCACATCCACGCAGCAGCTGTACAGTATATTAACGTCTGTCTTCATACGCGGTGCTGTATTCAGTAACCACAGCTCAGAGGGCTCACAACACTGCAGAACTAAAGACGAGAAGCCCTACTCTAATCAGAACACACAAGTGGGGCATTATCAATATCTCTGGCTCTGTGAGGCTAAATGAAGGGGCTTATCTGTTTCAGAGGGTATCAGTGTTTTGTAGCTCTTAATACAGCTTCCACAGTTAGAACCCCCAAATGTAGAATTCATTCCCAAAGCAATTTCTCTCTCTGCTAATCTACAGGGCTTAGTCACGCTTTTATGTGGCTTGCCATGATTTCTTCAAGGAACCCAGCTGACTGTCGCCTATTATGGAGCCTCGGTCGACATTTAGGGAAAATGTATCCCTGAAAAGAGAAGCATGTAGTACCCTCTAACTGTGCCAGGGGCTGGTCTAGTAGTAGTACAGCGGTTCGATCCCCACGTTCCGCCACTCACCATCTCTGCAGTATCCCTCTCTCTCTGATATCTACATATCTATCCTAAACCTGTCAATCAAACTTGAAAATACCTTAGAAAATATATTTCACTGTCATCGTCCCCCCCCCCCCCAGACCAAGACAGCCCTGGGGGACCACCTGGCTAACGTGGGCATTAACCAGGACAACGTGTCGGAGGCGCTACAGATCTACATGGAGGCTCACCGTGGCGAGACGGAGCTGCAGACCGAGCTGGCGGAGGTTACCGCCAGTCTGAAGACCAAGGCTTTCCAAGCCCACACACCCGCACAGAAGGCCTCCGTCCTGGCCTTCCTTGTCAACGAGCTGTCCTGCAGTAAGAGTGTGGTCAGGTGAGAGTACACCGAACGCTAGTCACAGCAGTCTGGCCTGCTATCTAGATCACGACACTCATCAGTTCTGTTATTTAGACAGAACTAAATCAAGTGCTTTAGGCTTGCAATGTGGGGAACTCATTTGTTGATTATGTTGTTCAGGGTCCATACGAAAATGATTAAGTTATTCTGAGCACAGATTTATTAAACGGATTGATGCATGTTTGGCTCGATCTTTTGAATTTTTATTTTTGCTGGTTTTGCTGTATGTAGTCCTGTTTTATTCATTGGGACTTACATTTTTAATGTTCTACTACCAATATCAAAAGAAAGAGCTGTTTTGTCACGGAGCATTTCATTGTGTTGCGTCAAACCCGAAACCCTTTTCAAGTGACTGCCTGTATCGGAGTTAAACGCATGTGACAGAAGTTGCAATGCTTTGAAATACAGCCCTGTTGCTCAAGTAAAACTGCAACCAAAGCCTTACCTCACCTCTCCTCACTTTGGAAAGTTATTCATATTAGCATGATTTTAATCATGGCTGACTTGACTGAAATCGGTGCTTCTTCACAGCGAGATCGACAAGAACATCGATCACATGACCAACCTGAGAAGGGACAAGTGGGTCATCGAGGGCACGCTTCGCAAGTGAGTACCCGCCTCATCTCAAGGAGCACTCGACAGAGGGCTGTGTTTACATGCAATAATGGACCTGTATTTACTAATGGGATACAATGGTGTACAGTGAAGAGTAAAAGCAATTGTAATAGACTAGTTTTTTTGTAAAGTATATTATGTTGATTTGAATGTGTTCCGTCCTTTAAGCTTTTTAATATAGTAGCTTAGGAAAACATTTTGCCGCCCACACCCTCCTGCTTGTTGTCTTGTTCCAGGCTGAGGACCATCCATGCCAAGAAGACGGGGAAGAGGGACAGCGGTGTGGGAGGAGAGGAGACACAGTCCCTGGGTACACCCAACCCCGGGCGCAAGCGCAAGAGGAAAGGAGGGGACAGCGAGGAGGACGAGGATGAGGACGAGGATAGCGAGGACCAGGGGGATGAAGATGACGAGGAGGAGGAGGAGGAGAGAGGGAAGAAGGGGAAGAAAGTGGAAACCTGCGAGGAGGAGGTTGGTTCCGTCACCTTTCCACAGGACCTATCCGCTGACCCAAATGATAATGGCTGTGTCCGAAATTGAACCCTGTTCCCCATGGGCCCCGGTAAATAGTTGTGCACTACGTAGGCAAATAGGGTGCCATTTGGGACACAGCGTAAGTCACTGTTTGTGTGTTGTAAATGTCAGCCTCCCCTCTGGAGTCGATTGAATGTGATCTTTCCATCCAGGATGACGGGGACCAGACAGCCAGTGTAGAGGAGCTGGAGAAACAGATCGACAAATTAACCAAGGTAAATGGATTTTGATAACCAATGGGATCAGAGGGCCGTTTTTTTTATTTTTTTTACGAGGGTCAGTTTCCGGGCAGAACAGGCCTCCGTGTTTTGAAACTTTGTGCTTTCTCTCTCTAGCAACAGAGTCAGATCAGACGGAAGCTGTTTGAGTCGTCCCACTCGTTGCGCTCCATGATGTTCGGCCAGGACCGTTACAAGCGCCGTTACTGGGTGCTGCCACAGTGCGGGGGCATCTTTGTGGAGGGCATGGAGACTGGCAAAGGTAACACTCAAAACACTGGCATAAGATATGGGCACCGCACTTGTTACTCACTGTTGCGACATTATAGTTCAGGCTAACAGTTAAGCTTCTTTTTCCTGTGACCTGCCTTCAGATTGCTTAAGTCTAGTCAGGAAGCACATGGCCATGTAAATGCACTATGTAGGGATCTGGTTTACTGTGATGCTGTGGATATTGATAGGAGTGTCTTTACCAGGAGCAGAGGAGCTTGAGAGGGAGAGACTGAGGAGCACAGAGCTGGTCCACGTGAAGGAGGAGGAGGTGGAAAGGAGGCCAGAGGTGGAGGGGAGGCCAGGGGCGTCCAGCCTAGAGGGGAGCACTGACGGGGACATGGCCACGCCAGACAAACACTCCCTCAACCTCTTCCTCCAGAAGCCCGGCTCCTTCTCCAAACTCAGCAAACTCCTGGAGGTGGCCAAGATGTCCCCGGATTCGGACAACCACAGTCAGAGCTGTAGTCCCGTCAAAGTCTCCACCACAGTGTCCTCCCCTATCCACCCTACCACTCAGACTACACTACCCAGCAGCCCCTGTGCAGCTCCCTCTCCGCTGTGCCTGGAGGTGAAAGCGGAGCCTTCCACAGCTCTCTTCAGCCCGCCCTACCTCAGCGGCAACAGCAGCCCAGGGAAGATGTCCTCCAGCTCCCAACAGCAGCAGCAGCTCCAGCCCAACGACCAGCTGTTAAGGGTGCTGACGGAGAAGAGTGGCCACTGGTTCAGCCTGCTGCCCCGCTCCCCCTGTGACGAGTCCTCCACCACCACCCCTCCGGCCTTCTCCCCCCAGTCCTCCTCCACTACCAGGCCCAAATCCCCCTCCTCCCTGTCCCCTAATCCCCCAGCCACCACCTCAGCCAGCCCCACCACCGGGATCAATAACTTCTCTTTATCAGCTCTCCAGGTAGGTGCATGTTATCTCCATCGCTGATCGTCTAGGATCAATGTTAACATGGTGTGGAATACGACCAAGACATCTTGCTACTGTCAGGTAGTCTTTTGACGTTTTGCCAATTCAGTCTGAGTCTCTGATGCTTTACTATAGGTTTATAGACCGCATTTGTGCTAGTTGTCAGGGAACTAAGTTCTGCCGCATAACATTCTTGCTCACCACTGTCTGAGTATTCTTCTTCATGACCTCCTCCGTCCTCCCAGCAGGTGAAGTCGGGGGTCCATATGATGGGTCTGCCATTCTGTGGCTGGCCCGGTGGCATGATGAGCCCCACCCTGCCCTTCTCTGCCAGTCTTCTTCCACCCTCCATGTTGAGCGCTGCCTACCACCATGTGGAAGGTAATGGCAACCCCTTGCTGGCAGCAGCCAGCCTCTCCAGCAGCAAGAGTAAGTCGCCAGTCCCCGCCGGAGAGAAGCCCCCCTCTGCCCCGCCCACTGTGGTGGAGGTGGCCAAGACCCAAGACTACCCCGACCCACTACCCATCCCAGAGGGTGAGCATGGCACACTTCCCACTGCTGCTAGGAAAGATGGGGAGACTAGAATGACACAACACATTCAAGCTCTGAGGAGGATTTGAAGTGGCTGCAATGAATTTCCACATTTCGTTACGTGTGTGTGCGTGCGTGCGTGCGTGCGTACGTACGTACGTACATACATGCATACAGTGAGGGGAAAAAAGTATTTGATCCCCTACTGATTTTGTATGTTTGCCCACTGACAAAGAAATGATCAATCTATAATTTTAATGGTAGATTTATTTGAACAGTGAGAGACAGAATAACAACAAAAAAATCCAGAAAAACACATTGATTTGCATTTTAATGAGGGAAATAAGTATTTGACCCCCTCTCAATCAGAAAGATTTCTGGCTCCCAGGTGTCTTTTATACAGGTAACGAGCTGAGATTAGGAGCACACTCTTAAAGGGAGTGCTCCTAATCTCAGTTTGTTACCTGTATAAAAGACACCTGTCCACAGAAGCAATCAATCAATCAGATTCCAAACTCTCCACCATGGCCAACACCAAAGAGCTCTCCAAGGATGTCAGGGACAAGATTGTAGACCTACACAAGGCTGGAATGGGCTACAAGACCATCGCCAAGCAGCTTGGTGAGAAGGTGACCACAGTTGGTGCGATTATTCGCAAATGGAGGAAACACAAAATAACTGTCAATCTCCCACGGCCTGGGGCTCCATGCAAGATCTCACCTCGTGGAGTTGCAATGATCATGAGAATTGTGAGGAATCAGCCCAGAACTACACGGGAGGATCTTGTCAATGATCTCAAGGCAGCTGGGACCATAGTCACCAAGAAAACAATTAGTAACACACTACGCCGTGAAGGACTGAAATCCTGCAGCGCCCGCAAGGTCCCCCTGCTCAAGAAAGCACATATATATGCCCGTCTGAAGTTTGCCAATGAACATCTGAATGATTCAGAGGACAACTGGGTGAAAGTGTTGTGGTCAGATGAGACCAAAATGGAGCTCTTTGGCATCAACTCAACTCACCGTGTTTGGAGGAGGAGGAACGCTGCCTATGACCCCAAGAACACCATCCCCACCGTCAAACACGGAGGTGGAAACATTATGCTTTGGGGGTGTTTTACTGCTAAGGGGACAGGACAACTTCACCGCATCAAAGGGACGATGGACGGGGCCATGTACCGTCAAATCATGGGTGAGAACCTCCTTCCCTCAGCCAGGGCATTGAAAAGGGGTCGTGGATGGGTATTCCACACGGCCAAGGGAACAAAGGAGTGGATCAAGAAGAAGCACATTAAGGTCCTGGAGTGGCCTAGCCAGTCTCCAGACCTTAATCCCATAGAAAATCTGTGGAGGGAGCTGAAGGTTTGAGTTGCCAAACGTCAGCCTCGAAACCTTAATGACTTGGAGAAGATCTGCAAAGAGGAGTGGGACAAACTCCCTCCTGAGATGTGTGCAAACCTGGTGGCCAACTACAAGAAACGTCTGACCTCTGTGATTGCCAACAAGGGTTTTGCCACCTAGTACTAAGTCATGTTTCGCAGAGGGGTCAAATACTTATTACCCTCATTAAAATGCAAATCATTTTATAACATTTTTGACATGCGTTTTTTGTTGTTATTCAAATCAAATCAAATCAAATTTATTTATATAGCCCTTCGTACATCAGCTGAAATCTCAAAGTGCTGTACAGAAACCCAGCCTAAAACCCCAAACAGCAAGCAATGCATGTGAAAGAAGCACGGTGGCTGGGAAAAACTCCCTAGGAAAAACTCCTGAGAAAGGCCAAAAACCTAGGAAGAAACCTAGAGAGGAACCAGGCTATGAGGGGTGGCCAGTCCTCTTCTGGCTGTGCCGGGTGGATATTATAACAGAACATGGTCAAGATGTTAAAATGTTCGTAAATGACCAGCATGGTCAAATAATAATAATCATAGTAATTGTCGAGGGTGCAACAAGCACGTCCGGTGAACAGGTCAGGGTTCCGTAGCCGCAGGCAGAACAGTTGAAACTGGAGCAGCAGCATGGCCAGGTGGACTGGGGACAGCAAGGAGTCATCATGCCAGGTAGTCCTAGGGCTCAGGTCCTCCGAGAGAAAGAAAGAAAGAAAGAAAGAAAGAAAGAGAGAATTAGAGAGAGCATATTTACATTCACACAGGACACCGGATAAGACAAGAGAATACTCCAGATGTAACAGACTGACCCTAGCCCCCCGACACATAAACTACTGCAGCATAAATACTGGAGGCTGAGACAGGAGGGATCAGAAGACACTGTGGCCCCATCCGATGATACCCCCGGACAGGGCCAAACAGGCAGGATATAACCCCACCCACTTTGCCAAAGCACAGCCCCCACACCACTAGAGGGATATCTACAACCACCAACTTACCGTCCGAAGACAAGGCCGAGTATAGCCCACAAAGATGTCCGCCACGGCACAACCCAAGGGGGGGGCGCCAACCCAGACAGGAAGACCACGTCAGTGGCTCAACCTACTCAAGTGACGCACCCCTCCCATGGACGGCATGGAAGAACACCAGTAAGTCAGTGACTCAGCCCCTGTAAAAGGGTTAGAGGCAGAGAATCCCAGTGGGAAGAGGGGAACCGACAAGGCAGAGACAGCAAGGGCGGTTCGTTGCTCCAGCCTTTCCGTTCACCTTCACACTCCTGGGCCAGACTATACTTAATCATAGGACCTACTGAAGAGATAAGTCTTCAGTAAAGACTTAAAGGTCTTTACTTTATTCTGTCTCTCATTGTTCAAATAAACCTACCATTAAAATTATAGACTGATCATTTCTTTGTCAGTGGGCAAACGTACAAAATCAGCAGGGGATCAAATACTTTTTTCCCCTCACTGTAATAATATATATATTTATATATAGCTAGCTCTGTTTTTATTGAAAAAAATTGCCTGGAAATGACCAGAAAATGATGGCCGATAGGATGGTCACCCACTGCTTTTATCCCTTAGTCAGCACGTTCTGGTTTGTCCTTTACTGACATGGTGGTGTGTGTGTTCATGTAGAGATGCTGTCAGGCTGGTGGAGAGTGGCAGACATGGAGGAGTTGAGGAGCCTGGTCAAGGCCTTGCACAGCAGAGGTATCAGAGAGAAAGCCCTGCAGAAACAGATCCAGAAACACATGGAGTACATTGCCCAGGCCTGCGCCAAGAACAGAGATGGTGAGTGGATCCCCTTGTCCTCTAGATCTCCTCGGCAGGCTCGATAAAATATAATAAAGACATCGTTTCCGTCCGAAATAGAACTCTATTCCCTATAGTGGCCAGTTTATCTGGTACCGGGTCGGACCCCTCTTTGCCTCCAGAACAGCCTGAATTTCTTTGGGGCATGGAAACATTGTTCAATTGGTATCAAGGGACGTAACGTGTGCCAGGAAAACATTCCCCACACCATTACACCATCACCACCAGCCTGTACCGTTGACACCAGGCAGGATGGGGCCATGGACTCATGCTGCTTACGCCAAATCCGGACGCTGCCATCGGTATGACGCAACAGGAACCGGGCTTCGTCGGACCAGGCAATGTTTTCCACTCCTCAACTGTCCAGTGTTGATGATAGCTGCCCACTGGAGCCGCTTCTTCTTGTTTTTAGCTGATAGGAGTGGAACCCGGTGTGGTCGTCTGCTGTAATAGCCCATCTGCGACAAGGACTGACGAGTTGTACGTTCCGACAAGCCGTTCTGCACACCACTGTTGTACTGCGCCATTATTTGCCTGTTTGTGGCCCGCCTGTTAGCTTGCACGATTCTTGCCACTCTTTAAACCTCTCCCATCTAGGTGTTTTCACCGACAGGACTGCCGCTGACTGGATGTCGCACCATTCTCGGTAAACCCTAGACACTGTCGTGCGTGAAGAGCCCAGGTGGCCGACTGGCACCGACGATCATACCACGCTCAGTCGCTTGGGTCACTCGTTTTGCCCATTCTAACGTTCAATCGAACAGTAATTGAATGCCTCGATGCCTGTCTGCTTTATACAGCAAGCCACGACCACACCGTCTGTAGGAGCAAACAATTATCGTGAACGGTGTGGTGTCCCTAATTAACTTGGCCCATAGGGCTCCGGTCAAAAGTAGTGCACTATATAGGGAATAGGGTGCCACTACAGACACATCCAATATCTCTTGTGACTCTTTAAATCTGACCTTTACTGATGTGGTAGGCAACATGACCTCTGCTTAAAATGTCCCCTTGTTACACGGAAATGTCAACCCACTGCAGGGAGAGAGTGGATTGTTAAGATGCATCATGTCAGTCAGAGTTAACATGGTCTTTACCACCAGTCCTTTGGGTTACCATCATTTACACCATGTTGGCGTGGTTGAATGGTGCTGTCTGACAGCTTTGAATATTCATTGTGTAGCTTTGATGCCAATTATGCTCTGACCAGGGATGGGCAACTGGTGGGCCATGGCCCGCGACCCCCTTTTTTTGGGGGGGGGGGACTCAGTCGGGGTCTCAACTTGCTGTTGAGAGTTAGAGTAGTAGAATACACAAGGTGCAATTTTTGAAATGTGGTTGTAAATAAGTTATAAAATTGCAAAATCTTCTCTCTGCCCATGGTAAAATGTGTCAAACTGCAGCAAAAGTGCTTTAACTGCAACATTTTCTCTACACCCCATGGCAAAATGTGTAGAATTGCAGGAAATGAATTGTAAAACGTCATTTATTTATCTCTGCTGTTGAGGGGGGCCGCAGAATTTCACTTAGGGCCCCCAAAACGCTAGGGCCGGCTCTGACTGCATGTGTGGGTATGGATGGGAGTACACACTACGGCCCCTCATGATGAGTTCAGATTTTTTGTGGCCCCCACCCCCATAAAAGTTGCCCATCCCTGTTCTAAACTGAAGATCGTCTGCATGCATTAAGTTCTAGCTATTAGTTCTTCTACAGAGCTAGGCAAATACAATGAGAAACACTACCTCCCTATTAGAAAATATCCTTCCCAAACTTCACAGTACATACTAAGATACAATAATTGTAGTAAACTTAGTTTTAGGGGGGGAAAAATGTGAGTTGATTCCTCCCTCTTTCCAGTGGTGGTGATTGATGAGTCTGAGCTGGAGGAGAACGGGGTGAGCGAGGAGACTGTGGAGAGCTGGTGTGTGGAGGAGCAGGCCATGGAGATGGACATCGCTGTGCTGCAGCAGGTGGAGGAGCTGGAGAGGAAGGTCACCTCGGCCAGCCTCCAGGTCAAGGTAGAGTAATGCTCTTCTACTCCGTATCCATCTATAGCACTGTATCCATACTGGAGCCTGGCGGTACGTAGTGGAGAAGGAGCCAGTCGGCAATGAAAAAAGACAATGCTGAGTATACTGTATACCACATACAACGCAAACGAAAGCTTTTGATTTCACCACTGTCGTTTTTTCTCCTCTTCTCCTCCCAGAGTTGGATGTATGCGGAGCCCCAGTCAGAGCGAGGGGACCTGGTCTACCATGAACACAAGCCCTTCGCTAAGCTGCTTCCAGCCGGGGAGGAGCAGCCTGCAGGGGAGAAGGAGAGGGCCAGTGGCGACAACAGCCTGGTGCGGCACGTCAACAACCCGCTAGATATAGCTGTAACACGGCTGGCCGAGCTGGAGAGGAACATCGAGCGAAGGTACCTGAAGAGCCCCTTAAGTACCACCGTTCAGGTCAAACTGGATAATGTGCTGGGTACGGTCACTGTCCCTGCTCCCGCACCATCCCATAATGTTGATGGTGAAGGGTAGGTCCATCCAGATTCCCATTTTGAACACTACTTTGTGCTTCCCTCTGCTTCACTGGAGCCTATTTCGTTATTTTCGGTGTCTTCGGTGCCTGTTTCTTCCTCTTCTCTCGTTGCTACTGTGTGCGTCGTGGTTTTGGTTCCTTTGTGATGTCTCTCACAGTACTGTGTCTGTACTGTGGCTCTGCATGGTGCGTAACACTGGCAATCGTGGTTCTATGTTAGCTCATTGTCTCACTACGGCAGTTTGCACACAGGCCTCCTGAATGGAACTATGAGGCATGTCAGTCACCAGGTGGAGTCTTGTGCAGTATCTGTTAAAACGGGCTGCTCTAACCAAACACTCTTGCACTCGTCTGGCTTTCTGTGCACTGCTGTTGGTTGGTGAGCTTGATTCTTGTCGTTGACTGTTCTATGTGATGATGTGAGTGGCTGGTTCTCTGACCATGGTGCCGTTTCCTGTCTCAGGGGGGAAGAGGGGCTGGCCCCGGGCATGAAGGTGTGGCGCAAGGCCGTGGGCGAGGTCCGCAGCGCTGCCCAGCTGGCTCTCTGCATCCAGCAGCTCCAGAAGTCCATCGCATGGGAGAGATCGATCATGAAAGTGGTACGACTGTCTGTCTGTTATTAATGTCTCCGAGAGCTTCTCTAAAAGGCTTTGAGCTACATTTTCCTCTCGCAAAAGGCCACCTGCACTGTAAACTAACGCACTGTAAATGAAATTATAATCAGATTTTTCTTAAACTTTTTGTCAGGAGGAACTTAAAGTTTAACCAGAGATTTATACTGAACAAAAATATAAACGCAACATGCAGCAATTTCAGAGATTTTGCTGAGTTACAGTTCATATAAGGAAGTCAGTCATTTCAAATAAATAAATTTGGCCCTAATCTATGGATTTCAACTGACTGTGCAGGGGCACAGCCATGGGTGTGCCTGGGAGGGCATAGGCCCACCCACTGGGGAGCCAGGCCCAGCCAATCAGAATTTGTTTTTCCCCGCAAAAGGGCTTTATTACAGACAGATATACACCTCAGACTCCGCTCCAAATTCAAATTCTCTAAAACGATGTTGGAGGCGGCTTATGGTAGAGAAATTAACATTGAATCTCTGGCAACAGCTCTGGTGGACAATCCTGCAGTCAGCATGCCAATTGCATGCTCCCTCAAAACTTGAAACATCTGTGGCATTGTGTTGCGTGACAAAACTGCACATTTTAGTCGCCTTTTATTGTCCCCCAGCACAAGGTGCATCTGTGTAATGTTCATGCTGTTTTATCAGCTTCTTGATATGCCACAACGGTCAGGTGGATGGATTATCTTGACAGGCTCAAATGCTCACTAACACGGATTTTAACAAATTTGTGCACAAAAAAATTAGAGAAATATACTTTTTGAGGGTATGGGAACATTTCTGGGACCTTTTATTTCAGCTCATGAAACATGGGACCAACACTTTACATGTTGCGTTTATATTTCTGGTCAGTATAGTTAGTGCGATACATAAGAGGTATGCCACACACAATGCAATAGCTCTATTTACAGTAACGAAGCTCTGTACTACCAGCAGCCTGTCCTTTATTTCTGTCAAACTTAACATGCCTTTTATTTAAGGAAATCCTGGTGTTATTTAGAATGTGTTAGTTCATAGGACAGTTGGGGTTTTTTGCGAGGGGAAAATGTTGCCCTAAATGTGAAGTATTTCCTCAGAGAGCACCCGGTTTGACAGTGCATGCTGGTGTGTTACTCTGCAGTACTGCCAGTTGTGTCGAAAGGGGGATAATGAGGAACTGCTCTTACTCTGTGATGGCTGTGACAAAGGCTGCCACACGTACTGCCATAAACCCAAGATCACCACAATACCTGACGGTGACTGGTTTTGTCCTGCTTGCATATCGAAGGTACAGTAACTTTAGCCTTCAGTTGCAGGTAGCCCTACTTACAATTCACAGAACAGAGAAAATAGAGGGGCTCCTTAATGTAGGAATTTATGCAACCTCAGGCTTCCAGTGTAAGAAATCTTACCGTAGGCGTTTAAGTACTTCAAAACGAGGTGCCCCCTTCAAAATGCGACGTCTTATCACAAGGGTTTATCCTACTCCCAAAAACTCCTAAACGAAATGGGATAAAAATACACCAAAATCAAAAGTCCAATTCATCCAATTCACAACGAGAAGTGTGATCCTCGGCGAATGCAAGACGCCTCCACTCAGCATATTTTGTGTCATTCAGGCGAGCGGTCAATCCCCCGAGAATAAGAAGCAGCAGAGCCGAGCGGGAGCAGCCGGAGGAGGGAAGAGAAGCACCGAGGTAAAACGGAGCAGGACGCTGTCGTCCGTAGCCAGCGCAGACGTCTCCGAGGACGATGCTGCCAGCACCAGCACTCCAAAGAAATGGAGCAAAGAGCCCAAAAAGAGGAAGAGCCTAGGAGAGGAGAGCCCAGCCACAAACCAGTCCAAACAGGACAGTACTAGTCCTGTCTGTGGGAAGAAGGCTAAGACGGCGACGTCGGCCAGAGACGACGATAAGGATCTGAACTTGTGCAGGTACATTATGACTGGGGGTTCAGCCTTATTATAATACTATTGACCCCCGGAAGTGACACGGGCGACACTTACGCTGGTCCCACATCTGTCTGTGCTCTTGCCGACTCCATTGCCATCATTGTCAAGCGAAACATGACAATTGGTGACAGGGAGTTGGCATGATAGCACAAACAGACTGGCACTCACGCTAACATACACTAGCTGCTGCAGTGTCTGATGCATCCCCGTGCATACTGTAGTTAATGTGAGGGTCATCTCTTGGTTGACTCCACAGGGTGCTACTGGCTGAGCTGGAGGTTCACCAGGATGCCTGGCCCTTCCTGAACCCTGTCAACCCCAAATCTGTCCCCGGCTACAAGAAAGTCATCAGGAAACCCATGGACTTCTCCACTATCCGAGAGAAACTCGTTAACAGCCAGTATGTACCGTACCATTAGCATGAAAAACAATTTGTCTTATTCATTTCATTCTGATACCTGTATTATACGTAAACATTAGGCCATTTGCAAAGATGATGGCTTTCCTTTTCATGCTTTTGTTCACATTGTTTTCCCCCTGCGGGACTGTATCTCAGAAATGTCGTAATTGAAATGCCATGCGTCTCAATTTACAGGTACTTGAACCTGGAGACGTTTATCATCGACGTCAACTTGGTTTTTGATAACTGTGAAAAGTTCAACGAAGATAATTCGGACATTGGGCGAGCAGGACACAACATGAGGAGGTTTTTTGAGAAGAGATGGACTGAGCTGTTAAAACAAACCAACTAGGCTAGTTTGAACTACTTTCTCCTCACTATACTGTATGGGACCAGCAGTAACCACTTTATACTCACAAGCAGGAGTGACAGTATTGGTCTGAAGACTGTCTTCAAGACCTAAGGTTCAAGTCTCTCTGTCAGCAACCAGGGAATCTTCATTCATTTACAACTGTAATGCTACGTGATGTACAGTACAATAATAGTTGTGTAAGAGAAAGGAAATGCGCCCAAAGAGTTTCAGACAAAAGGGGTGGGTGTTTTTAAAGTGCAATACCATTTCCTAGAAGAAGCCACACTGAATCCACCACCATCAGAGCTGTAACTGGGAACAAAAGCTTTCCAACTAACTGTACATATAATATTACAGTGAATGTATTTAATTTTGCCAATTATTTATCAGTGGAAATGTTTTTCATTTTCTAAGAAAAGGAAGAAAAACTGCTTTAAAACAACAACAAAAAATCTTACGGAATGTTTTGCGAACATAAAACAAAAGCCAAGAAAAAAAAATGAATTGTTTACACTGCTCTGTGCCTCCAGGAAGCCACAAGATTCATGACGGTAATACTGTAATGCTGCGTTTCAATGTATGTTTGCATCGCTAACATAACCTAGACAGTGAGGCAACAATGGCACATCTGTAGATACTGTTCATTAATGTTAATATTAAGTCTTGATGGTAAAATGTATGATGTGTACATACAGTACTGTTACAAGACACCGGATATTGTTTATGCCTTAGAATGATTGTAGTGTTTCATTTCAGTCTTAAAGTGATAAATACATGTATATTGCCTGTACCGTATATCCTCTGCAAACACTGTGGTCTCCTCAATCTTGGTAGTGCCTGCCCTCTAAAAAGTTTCTGGAGGATATTATTTCAATCCTTTGGTTTTGTATTCCTTCGTGTGTTTGTGTGTGTGTGTGCGTGTGTGTGTGTGTGTGTGCGTGCGCCAGTATACGAAATGTCAACCCTCGTGGGCCTCGAATTCTGACATCCTATCATCAGTATAGAATGCATTGTGATGCACAGTACCTTTCATAAAAGCATTTATCTCTATTTGCCTTGCCACAGACCCAAGGACACGAGAACATTTTGTAAAAACCAGGGTAGGGGTCAATTCCATGCGATATCAGGAAGTACACTGAAATTCCAATTCTCTTCAATGCTTTTCAACAAAGAAAATTTGGAATTGAAATGGTTTCCTTTCTAAATTGACTGGAATTGAAATGGGATTGATCCCAACCCTGGTAATAACCACTGTTTGGCCTACTGGTGGCATCTTGAGCAGTGTTTTGTACCTGAGTCAGAGTACTTGAAGTTATTTTATTTATGAATATTGTGAGGAAAAGTAGAATTTTTTTGTAGGAGCATTATTTTTCACTAGTGTGTGTGTGGCACGGATCTAATAAAAAGGATCTTTTTCAACTCTGTATTTTGCTTTACTTCATATTTATTTTCTAAGCTACAAACATTTCTGTTAGCAGGACATCTGGGCTTTGTCCTGTATTTGTTTTCCCATTACAAAGCCCAGATGTCCTGCCATATGCTATATTATAGGCTTAAAATGTCAAGGTCATTTTAATGACATTGGACTACTACGTTTGTCTGGAGGGTGGACGGAGGTTAGTCTATATCATATTTGAGAAACATGTCAGTGAATAATGGGACGTCACCTACCTAGGTGACCTACTACTGCACATTAACCTGACAACTCCCAGTGTCACCATGAGTGTTATGCAATCAGCTATGACGTTTCTTGTCGTACACAAGGTATGCTCCACCTGGTTCTAGCAGCATTTGGATGTGGATTAAGGTAAGGTAAGCAACGCTTTCATTTTCAATTATTTGTTTTTAGATTTGGTCATTATAACTATCACTTACACTGAGTGTGCAAAACATTGCTTTTTCCATGACACAATAGACTGACCAGGTGAAAGCTATGATCCCTTATTGATGTCACTTGTTAAATCCACTTCAATCAGTGTAGATAAAGGGGAGGAGACCGGTTAAAGAAGGATTTTTTTTAAAGCCTTGAGACATGGATGGTGTGTGTGCCGTTCAGAGGGTGTATGGGCAAGGCAAAAATAGAAGTGCCTTTGAACGGGGTATGTAAATAGATGCCAGGCGAACCGGTTTGAGTGTGTCAAAAACTGCAACGCTGCTGGGTTTTTCACGCTCAACATCAAGAATGGTCCACCACCGAAAGGACATCCAGCCAACTTGACACAACTGTGAGAAGCATTGGAGTCAACATGGGCCAGCATCCCTGTGGAACACATTGTAGAGTCCAAGCCCTGAAGAATTGAGGCTGTTCTGAGGGCAAAATTATGTGCAACTCAACATTTTAACATCTTGACCATGTTCTGTTATAATATCCACCCGGCACAGCCAGAAGAGGACTGGCCACCCCTCATAGCCTGGTTCCTCTCTAGGTTTCTTCCTAGGTTTTTGGCCTTTCTCAGGAGTTTTTCCTAGGGAGTTTTTCCCAGCCACCGTGCTTCTTTCACATGCATTGCTTGCTGTTTGGGGTTTTAGGCTGGGTTTCTGTACAGCACTTTGAGATTTCAGCTGATGTACGAAGGGCTATATAAATAAATTTGATTTGATTTGATTGGGAAGGTGTTCCTAATGTTTGTGCACTCAGTGTATATATTTTATTAAAGCCCATGAAAGTAATACACTTGACAATTCATAATAATCAAAGATTTGTTTTTCATGAGGTATCACATACACTATGTATGGCATATTGCTGGTGAATCATTCCATATCCAGTGAATATGTATAGGCTACCTACAGCTTTTGAGACCGTTAATGTTTGGATGTTTTGCGCCACCTTGTGTAGCCTGAGGTTATTATATTTTATTTACAGGACGAATACCTATCAACAGTGACAAAATGGTGTCATTACTGTAAACACTCCACGATCTCGTCGATATGAGGTGTATTGGTGCGCGTTCTCCCCTACACTACTAGCGACTTGCTCCGGGGATAAAACCATACGAATATAAAACAGGAATGACTTCTCGGAGCTTCCGTTCTCGCCCCTGTCAGGGCAGGGGTTCACTGCTACAGTTAAAGTGTGTGGCACCTACCTGTTCAGCTGCTCCACAGACGCGACGATTATTTTGGAGTTGGCGACAGGTGAGCTAATGGCAAAATTACAGCATCTTGGCCGCAGGCCCGTCAGGGTGTGCTCGCTGTCTCCCGATTCTGTTTGAATGTTAATCCCCCACCTGCTGTCCGGGAAATCAGATGGAAACGTGGCCCTTTGGGGTTTTCACTTAGGGCATAAACTACTCCCTATGTTGCGTTGCCCTGACGCCCTTGGAGATTTGGTTCTCTAATCTTCATAATAGTAATAAATAAAACATGTAATAAAATAAAACATGTAATAAATAAATTCCAGAAAATTATGTCATGGCTTTAGAAGCTTCTGATTGACTCAAATGATGTCAATTAGCCTATTGGAGGTGTACCTGTGGATGTATTTCAAGGCCTACCTTCAAACTCAGTGCCTCTTTGCTTGACATCATGGGAAAATCAAAGAAATCAGCCAAGACCCCAGATTTTTTTGTTGTTGAGACCTCCACAAGTCTGGGAGCAATTTCCAAACGCCTGAAGGTACCACGTTCACCACGTTCATCTGTACAAACAATACTATAAACACCATGGGACCACGCAGCTGTCATACCGCTCAGGAAGGAGACGAGTTCTGTCTCCTAGAGATGAACGTACTTTGGTGTGAAAAGTGCAAATCAATCCCAGAACAACAGCAAAGGACCTTGTGAAGATGCTGGAGGAAACGGGTACAAAAGTATCTAATTCCACTGTAAAACAAGTCCTATATCGACATAACCTGAAAGGCTGCTCAGCAAGGAAGAAGCCACTGCTCCAAAACCGCCATAAAAAAGCCAGACTACGGTTTGCAACTGCTCATGGGGACAAAGATGGTACTTTTTGGAGAAATGTCTTCTGGTCTGATGAAACAAAAATAGAACTGTTTGGCCATAATGACCATCGTTATGTTTGGAGGAAAAAGGGGGAGGCTTGCAAGCCGAAGAACACCATTCCAACCGTGAAGCACGGGGGTGGCAGCATCATGTTGTGGGGGTGCTTTGCTGCAGCAGGGACTGGTGTACTTCACACAATAGATGGCATCATGAGGCAGGCAAACTATGTGGATATATTGAAGCAACATCCCAAGACATCAGTCAGGAAGTTAAAGCTTGGTCGCAAATGGGTCTTCCAAATGGACAATGACCCCAAGCATACTTCCAAAGTCTTGGCAAAATGGCTTAAGGACAACAATTCAAGGTATTGGAGTGGCCATCACAAAGCCCTGACCTCAATCCAATAGAAAATTTGTGTGCAGAACTGAAAAAGCTTGTGTGAGCAAGGAGGCCTACAAACCTGACTCAGTTACACGAGCTCTGTCAGGAGGAATGGGACAAAATTCACTCAACTTATTGTGGGAAGCTTGTGGAAGGCTACCTGAAACGTTTGACCCAAGTTAAACAATTTAAAGGCAATGCTACCAAATACTAATTGAGTGTCTGTAAACTTCTGATCCACTGGGAATGTGATGAAAGAAATAAAAGCTGAAATAAATCATTCTCTCAACTATTATTCTGACATTTCACGTTCTTAAAATAAAGTGGTGATCCTAACTGACCTAAGACAGGGAATGTTTACTAGGATTAAATGTCAGGAATTGTGAAAAACTGAGTTTAATTTATTTGGCTAAGGTGTATGTAAACTTCCGACTTCAACTGTATGTAATCTTCATAGCAGGTGTAAAATAAACACTTGAATGGAGTCCCCACATCTGGGCTTCAGGGGAAACGGAAGCTAGATTGAAGATACGGTATCCCCGAAAACCGGATGTTTCCGTTTGTACCGACTCCGTATAGGCTATCAAAATTGTACATCATATTCCACTGTTCATCTTCCCAGGTCTGGTGCCGTGACCGAGACCACAGTGATGGCGTGCTGCTTCACTCCTTGTGGGCAGATGTTTGTAACAGGGTGTACCCATCTGGAGATATCAAATTGTGAGATCTGGACATGAAGCAGCTCCATGTGGAGAAGGACGCCAATAACCTGGGGGTGACCTGCTGCCACTGCACCCCAGTTTGACATGGGTAAGATTAAAACATACCTCAGTTAAGCGATCCTCTCCTCAGGGCACCCTTCTCTTCAACACATTGGGATAGTGCCCAGTTGAGGTGTAAAACTGAGAAAAGCCATACATAGGGTGAATCCCAAATGACACCCTATTCCCTATATAGTGTATTACTTTTTACCTGGGTCCAATAGGGTGCCATTTGGCACTCAGCCCTAGTATGGAGAGTTAAAATTCAGACTATAAATTACTTTATTTAGAAAAAAAACCTTTCTCTGGCGCTCCTAGAGCTTCATGGCAGTCTCAGTGGGGACTTGAATAAAGAAATAACCATTTGAAGGTTTTATTATTATAACCAAATGTTCTAACCGCACAGTTATTAATGTCTCACAACTGTTGAAACATTGTTTTACCTTTCATCAATCATAAACATTATCCGTTCCTATTTTCAATGCAAACCATCTAATCCTATAATGGTCAGAGTTGAATTGTAAATATTGCCTAAAATGTATTCTCATAGTTCCCAACACTTCAGAAAGATAAGCACCAGCCTATTATGTTTTCTTCTTCGAAAGTAAACATTATTATTCTGATGGAGAGTCAATGTGCTGGGTTTGTTCCGCTGCGCCTTCACAGATCTCAGTTCAGTGCAGTTTCGATTGGCCTCCTGTGGACAGGACAGTCAACTGAAGATATGGATCGTGTCACAGCATGCTATAGCACGTAGGCTGGTCTGGCTTCTGCTCCGCACACACAGGAATAGATAGCGAGATTGAGTACAGCGTCGTCTGCACAGAATAAAATAATTGCATTAGTGTTTTAGAACAAACCGCATCAGCGCTGCAAAAAAACCCTCATCAATAATAGATTGCTTTCAGACATATCAGATTGAAGACCAGCAAGTATCTTCCCAGTGGGTTTAAGATATATATGTTCCAATTTGAAAATCAATAAATGTATACAAACATTGTTTACAGTTACTCTTCTGTATTTCACACATACTAGTTCGTATAGAATCCAATATCTGGTCTTTGTTTTGGATTGTGATCAGCATCTGATATACAGTATTTTAATGCATCTGCCCATTCCATAACCGTAGCCAACAATCCAATGAACAGCATACAAATGGAAGCAATCGTGCCCTTTTAACAAACCACAAACACTGCCATCGATCAATCAAATGTATTTATAAAGCCCTTTTCACCTCAGCAGTTTGTCACACAGTGCTTATACAGAAACCCAGCCTCAAACCCCAGAGAGCAATGCAGATGTAGAAGCACGGTTGCTAGGAAAAACTCCCTAGAAAGCCTGGAACTTGGGAAGAAACCTTGAGGAACCAGGTTGTGATGGGTGGGCAGTCCTCTTCTGGCTGTGCCAGGTGGATATTATTACATTTACATTTTAGTCATTTAGTAGACGCTCTTATCCAGAGCAACTTACAGTAGTGAATGCATACATTTCATACATTATTTTTTTCTTTTTCGTCCTGGTCCCCTGTGGGAATCGAACCCACAACCCTGGCGTTGAAAACACCATGCTCTACCAACTGAGCCACACGGGACCTATAATAGTACATGGCCATTAAGGCCAGATCGTTCTTCAAGATGTTCAAACGTCCATAGATGACCAGCAGGGCCACAGTGGTTATAGAGAGTGCAACAGGTCAGCACCATGAACTGAACAAATATTAGAATGGGCCTGAATGGCCAGATAGTAGGCCTTGCATTACCTTTTGGAAAGTGGTGTATGGTCTTGTGCTACTTATATAGTGGCTATCGTGTCTCTGTTGCTGTGGTAACAGCAGTTCCTGGGTGAGATGTGCATACTGAGTGGTGTTCCACAGGGATGTGTTGTGGTGCCTTTGTCTTCGGGCAGCAGCACACTAAAGGAAGCACACAGCAGCACAGGGAATGAAACCAGAGAACATTGGCCACTCGTAGGCTGCAGAATGGGCAGTGAATACCAAGGCGCTGTGCCTCACATGGTTACTGTACCACTTTCAGAGGAAATTGTCTTTTGGATGGGAGGAATATTTATAGTCAATTTTTTCGGTTCTCTTTTATGTCAGTAACCTTTCAATTGAACTGGCAATTCTGCTTCCTGGTGTTGATGTGCTATTATTCATGTTTCCTTCCCTTTATTTTCCTGTAGTTTTTTATGTTTTAGAAATATAATTACCTTCTCTTTATTCGCTGTGAATTTTAATAGCCACATGGCCATCACTACTTACTCAGCCTGTATAGGCCAAATTAAAAGCAATTAAAAATAATAAATGACTGATTTTGAATCTTGCCAGGAGGAAAACATTTCATGTAGATCAGATGAATTTGAAAAAGGACAATTGTTTTACCACAGTGCTTGGTTGTCAACCTGCAAATAAATCATTTGGCATAACTGAATTAAAATGCAGTATGTATAGTGTGTAGCCTTCTCCTTAAGGGACAGTACAGCCAGGATTAAATTCAAGGCGCGTTATAGAGCAGTGGACAACTGACAAATGCATTTTATAAAGGTGACAGGCAAAAGTCTCCATACAAACCGTAACATTTATGTATAAAGCACCTTGCATTGAACCCCGGCATCAGTGTTCAGAGTGTTGTTCAGTGGTTTTTATTTATTTAACCTTTATTTAACTAGGGAAATCAGTTGAGAACAAATTCGTATTTACAATGACAGCCTACCAAAAGGCAAAAGGCCTCCTGTGGGGACGGGGGAACTGGTATTTAAAAAGCAACAACACACATCACGACAAGTGAGACAACACTACATAAAGAGAGAACTAAGACAAGAAAACATAAAGGCAGCAACACATGACAACACAGCATAGTAGCAACACAACATGGCAGCAGCACAACATGTTAGCAGCACAAAACAGGGTACAAACATTATTGGGCACAGACAACAGCACAAAGGGCAATAAGGTAGAGACAACAATACATCAGGCGAAGCAGCCACAACTGTCAGTAAGAGTGTCCATGATTGAGTCTTTGAATGAAGAGATTGAGATAAAACTGTCCTGTTTGAGTGTTTGTTGCAGCTCGTTCCAGTCGCTAGCTGCAGCGACCTGAAAATATGAGCGACCCAGGGATGTGTGTGTTTTGGGGACCTTGAACAGAATGTGACTGGCAGAACGGGTGTTGTATGTGGAGGATGAGGGCTGCAGTAGGTATCTCAGATAGGGGGGAGTGAGGCCTAAGAGGGTTTTTATAAATAAGCATCAACCAGTGGGTCTTGCGACGGGTATACAGAGATGACCAGTTTACAGAGGAGTATAGAGTGCAGTGATGTGTCCTTTAAGAAGCATTGGTGGCAAATCTGATGGCCGAATAGTGAATAACATCTAGCCGCTCGAGAGCACTAGAGAAGCACCCTTACCTGCTGAGTGGTTACTGACAGCCTTCTTTAACTTGTTCATCCAGCTGTGGTCGGGGCAGGGATAGTCAGAGGGGGGGTCAGTGAGACAGACAGACAGTCAGACAGACAGTGGGATGTGGGTGGTGAGGTCTTCTCTACAGGAGGTCTTTGTGAGTTATTGATTCCCAGGCTGTGAGATGCAGCTGCACCGCTCTGACTGGCCAGTCAGCCCCTGTGCTCTCCTGTATCTTCTCATATGACGGAGAGCTGCTTGTCTCAGGGGTAAAGCCATCCGTCCTCTCATTACCCAAGCCTTAACCATAACCATAGCTCTGGTCCAGGGTGTTTGTCAGGCTTGCTAATGCTGAGCCTTCACAAACGCCCTGGACTAGAGATACCCTAACCCTAGGCTTCTTGTAGGAATATATACACAGCAATAACAGCACTATAATGTAAGGTGTGACCAAATATTTCTTCAATCCCTATTCAGTTGGAATAAACTGGGTGGTATACTGTAATATATACGTACTTTCTTTTAAATAGTGCTTTTCTCATATTTGACCACTAGGGGGTCTCTACTCTGAAGCCTTACATAGCAGAATTTACCGTTCTCAATAATCTGTTGCTTGTGTTAGTTGGTGAAGTAGAAGTTTGGCTTCATTTCTGTTCTTTCTGTGTTGTGTCTTGTACTGCTGAGCTGTTGGAATGAATAAAAGAAATCACTGTTGTGTTTTGCTTTTTAAACAGATGTATCCATCCACACGCCACTGTTGCTCTGGTACAAATCACAGTCTCTTAACAGTTAGAAATACCAGACGTTATTCATGGTCAGTGTTTGTTTTTCTCCCGTTGTAGAGCAATGGAGTTCTTCTTCACACGTTGAGCCATCATAATAGGTACCAGCCTTGTTACCCCCTGTTGTTTTATAACTCACTGCAACTGTATGTGTCAAACACACTGAATTATTTCCCGCCTTCTCTTAGATTTGTGACAGCCTGTGCCTTCTCTCCAACCCTGCCATGGATGGTCACTGGATCCACGGACAAGACGGTCAACATCTGTCACTGGCAGAGGGCACAACAGAGAGACGTAAAAAGCTCAGTGTTCAACACCATAGTCCCCTCCAAGCTCGTCACCAAGCTTAGGACCCTGGGACTGAACACCTCCCTCTGCAACTGGATCCTGGATTTCATGATGGGCCACCCCCAGGTAGTGAGGGTAGGCAACATCACCTCCGCCACGCTGAACCTCAACACAGGGGCCCCACAGGGGTGTGTGCTTAGTCCTCTCCTGTACTCCCTGATCACCCATGACTGCATGGCCAAGCACGACTCCAACACCATCATCAAGTTTTCTGACGACACGGCGGTGGTAGGCCTGATCACTGGCAACGATGAGACAGCCTACATGGAGGAAGTCAGTGACCTGGCATGGTGCCAAGGAGCTGATCGTGGACTACAGGAAACGGGGGCGAGCACGCCCACATTGACGGGACTGCAGTGGGGTCCAAATCACTAAGGACTTTTTCAATTTTCTTTATTTCACCTTTATTTAACCAGGTAGGCCAGTTGAGAACAAGTTCTCATTTACAACTGCGACCTGGCCAAGATAAAGCAAAGCAGTGCGACACAAACAACAACACAGAGTTACACATGGAATAAACAAGTGTACAGTCAATAACACAATAGAAAAAAAGAAAGTCTATATACAGTGTGTGCAAATGGCGTGATGAGGTAGGCAATAAAAAGGCCATAGTAGCGAAGTAATTACAATTTAGCAAATTAACACTGGAGTGATAGATGTGCAGATGATGATGTGTAAGTAGAAATACTGGTGTGCAAAAGAGCAGAAAAGTAAATAAAAACAATATGGGGATGATGTAGGTAGATTGGATGGGCTATTTACAGATGGGCTATGTACAGCTGCAGCGATCGGTTAGCTGCTCAGATAGCTGATGTTTAAAGTTAGTGAGGGAAATATAAGTCCACGCACTCTTCACGCACTCAGTCGTAAAGAAGGCGCGACAGCACCTCTTCCCTCTCAGGAGGTTGAAAAAGTTTGGCATGGGCTCTCAAATCCTCCAAAAGTTCTACAGCCGCTCCATTGAGAGCATCTTGACTGGCTGCATCACTGCTTGGTATGGCAACAGCAGCTGACTTACTTTCTCGTGTTCTTTTAATTTCTTATTTGTATTTATTGTGTTTTTGTTCTACCTTATGTTATTTTTAGTATTAGAGGTTTAGAGGTTGCAAGAAAGGCATTTCACTGTACTTGTGCACATGTACATTAAAACTTAAAAAAGCACTGCACCAGAATGCAGCTGTGTGTTTTGACATCAGGGCCTGGCTAGACTAGTGTTTACAGAGGGTTTCCTTCTGAGAGTGGACATGTTGACAGAGCACATTCCAAGCTCTCTCTATCGCTCTTTGAACGCAGTCTCCTTTGAAAGTGATTTAGTGTTTTCTGGTGATTTCTAGCTGAATCCAGGAACCCCTCATGTCAAGGTAAGAACACAAAGGAAAATGTTCTTATCATTATACCCAGTGATTGGTGCAAGGGCAAAATTGTGGTATAGATATTGGAGGGGATGAACAATAGAAGGGGTTCGGGGTGGTCCTCCCCCGGACTTTTCAACATTTTAAAACGCATTTCCTGCAATTGTACAGTTTGACATGACTTGTTATGCCTCTCTTGATAGGTATTCAGAGGGGTATTTTGAAAACGCAGTGTAAGCGGAAGGATAAGTGCAAGTCTCCCCCTCCCAATTTCTTTTTGTTTTTAAACAGCTCTGGAAACAATTAAGAGACCAGAGACCACTGCAAAATGATCAGTTTCTCTGGTTTTACTATTCAAAGGTATGTGTTTGGGTAAGATGAACATTTTTGTTTTATTCTATAAACTACTGACAACATTTCTCCCAAATTCCAAATAAAAATATTTATTTGCAGAAAATGACTACTGGTCAAAATAACAAAAAAGATGCAGTGATGTCAGACCTTGAATAATGCAAAGAAAATAAGTTCATATTCATTTTTAAACAACACAATACTAATGTTTTAACTTAGGAAGAGTTCAGAAATCAATATTTGGTGGAATAACCCTGATTTTCAATCACAGCTTTCATGCGTCTTGGCATGCTTTCTACCAGTCTTTCACATTGATATTGGGTGACTTTATGCCAGTCCTGGCGCAAAAATTCAAGCAGCTCGGCTTTGTTTGATGGCTTGTGACCATCCATCTTCCTCTTGATCACATTCCAGAGGTTTTCAATGGGGTTCAGGTCTGGAGATTGGGCTGTCCATGACAGGGTCTTGATCTGGTGGTCCTCCATCCACACCTTGATTGACCTGGCCGTGTGGCATGGAGCATTGTCCTGCTGGAAAAACCAATTACACACATCTTGCCATAGGGCAGAGAGAAAACAGTGCTGTTTTATAGCTCATCTCATGCTATTCTTCACATTTTGCCATGAGGATAAGAGAACATTTTGCAGTAATATTCTGTTAACTCATACCCAAATAATGTTGTTGACTCATCCTATTCTTATATTTGTTTCTAAAGCATCAATTGGATAAAAAAAAACCACTTCTAAAACCCCACCTCAAACTTGTAACGCAAGCAGACTGTTTATAAAATTCTTGCTATTTCCTCATAGAGAATGTCTGGTATACGCCCACACTATTCTGTTGTTGGGGTACACACCCACACCATTCTGTTGTTGGGGTACACCCACACTATTCTGTTGTTGGGGTACACACGCACACCATTCTGTTGTTGGGGTACACACGCACACCATTCTGTTGTTGGGGTACACACGCACACCATTCTGTTGTTGGGGTACACGCCCACACCATTCTGTTGTTGGGGCACACGCCCACACTATTCTGTTGTTGGGGCACACGCCCACACTATTCTGTTGTTGGGGTACACGCCCACACCATTCTGTTGTTGGGGTACACGCCCACACCATTCTGTTGTTGGGGTACACGCCCACACCATTCTGTTGTTGGGGTACACGCCCACACCATTCTGTTGTTGGGGTACACGCCCACACCATTCTGTTGTTGGGGTACACGCCCACACCATTCTGTTGTTGGGGTACACGCCCACACCATTCTGTTGTTGGGGTACACGCCCACACCATTCTGTTGTTGGGGTACACACCCACACTATTCTGTTGTTGGGGTACACACCCACACTATTCTGTTGTTGGGGTACACGCCCACACCATTCTGTTGTTGGGGTACATGCCCACACCATTCTGTTGTTGGGGTACACGCCCACACTATTCTGTTGTTGGGGTACACACCCATACCATTCCAACACAGAAAAGCTGTTGTTTAACATACTTAATAAAACATTTTGGGAAGAAAAACTATTTCACTCATATTGTAATTAATTATAGGTCATATTTCATAGAAATCTGGAAACACTGGACAGTTCTTTTAAAGGTCGACATTGGGCAAAAAGACAAAAATAACTGCTTTAAACTGTATAACTGGTCAATGCACTATCATACCAGGTCATTTAATGCTTAAAAACAAAATTATGATTAAGATATTTGGCTACAGAAGTGCCATTTCTTACCGATCTTACCGAAAACAAGTCCTGTGAAATGACATCAACACATACTGGAGGAGTTACTGACTAGCCACAAGTGGCTAGCTTAGCTAACAAACTAGCTATGTCGGGCGAGGCATGCATGAGAAAATAACACAATGACACATTGATGAACCACCAAAGGCACACTCTCTTTCTGTTTGAAAATTGAGAAAAAGGAGCAGGACCGTTTTTCGTGCCCAGATTTGACAGTTAAAGCTAATTTCCTGAAATTCTACACATTTTGACATTACTTATGACCCACAAAACTATATATTTTTTATTTTAAAGAAATTATTGGGGGGAACATGTCAACATGTCCTGAGTATTGGGGGGAACATGTCCCCCCCATCCCCTGTGGCAACTTAGCCTATGGAATGTAGGGAGGGTCAGGAGCAGCAGCCTCCAGATACTGGGAGTGGGGTGAAGTTGCCCATAGACGCTGATCTTGGGTCAGTTTTGCATTTTCCCTCACTAATGGGGTATGTTGGGAGAAGGGAAGCTGATCCTAGATCTGTACATAGGGGAAAATTCACCCCGGAGCCAGATACTGGGTCAATAAATGGATGAGTGGAGGAGGCAGTACAAATAAATTATGATGTCTTGTAAAGTGAGAGATGGATGATGAAGAGGCCTGTACATGGGAGCCAGTCCAAGAGTGGAACCCCTCCAGATAAAAAAAGAACCCTCTCCAGTCTTGGCACAGCTTCCCTAACCCCCCCAGTCAGCTACAGTATGCTCCAATGATATTTACACTCACCGGACACCCCGTTCACAAAAATAGATTGCACCTACGAACAGTGAGTCACGTGGCTTGCTATATAAAGCAGGCAGACAGGCATCGAGGCATTCAGTTACTGTTCCATTGAATGTTAGGTCACTCATTTTGCCCATTCTAAGTGACTTTGAGGGTGGTATTATTGTCATGCCAGACACACCAGATCCAGTATCTTAAAAACGGCTACCCTCCTGGGCTTTTCACGCACAACAGTGTCTGGGGTTTACCGAGAATGGCGCGACAAACATAAAACATCCAGTCAGCGGCAGTCCTGTCGGCAAAAACAGCTAGTTGATAGGAGAGGTCGAAGGAGTGGCAAAAATCATGCAAGCTAACAGGCGGGCCACAAGCAGACAAATAACGGCGCAGTACAACAGTGGTGTGCAGAACGGCATCTTGGAAAGTACAACTCGTTGATCATTGTCACGGATGGGCTATTGCAGCAGACAACCACACCGGGTTCCACTCCTATCAGCTAAAAACAAGAAGAAGCGGCTCCAGTGGGCAGCTATCATCAACACTGGACAGTTGAGGAGTGGAAAAACGTTGCCTGGTCCAACGAATCTCGGTTCCTGTTGCGTCATGCTGACGGCAGAGTCAGGATTTGGTGTAAGCAGCATGAGTCCATGGCCCCATCCTGCCTGGTGTCAACGGTATAGGCTGGTGGCGTTGGTGTACCGCCGTCCAATCTTCAGCAACTTTGTGATGCCATCGCGTCAGCATGGAACAACATCCATGTGGAACGTTTCCGACTTGTAGAATCCACACCCCAAAGAATTCAGGATGTTTTGGAGGCAAAGGGGGTCCGACCAGGTACTGGACGGGTGTACCTAATAAACTGGTCGGCGAGTCTACATAACCTTCCTAAGAGCCAGTCAGCCACAGAGACGCTGGGTGTGTGTCTCAAATGGCAATCTATTGCCTTTATTGTGTACTATAGGGTGCCATTTGGGATGCTGTGGAGAGAGGAGTTGTTACTGTATAGTACAAGCAAACTTGATAAGAGGGCACTTACTGTTCTGGTATGTTTTGAGTCAAAGTGCTGCTGCTGTTTCACCGTAACATCATTAAGCCTCCCTCCAATTAAGCCTCCGTCCACATGTTTGCTTCTGAGAGTGGAATTCAATGGGGAAGTCAGTGGTGGTGTTATTTTGGCCAGATGGACAAGCAAGCGATAGTGAATAACTAAAAAATAACGGATAGGGAAGAAAAGAGAACGCGATGGAGGGTGAAGGGGAAGGAACGAGAGAGGTGAGGAAAAGCAAATGTGTTAATGAGAAATAACTCCGGTAGTCCCGCTGTTATCATTCAGAGCCTAATAATGGGAAACGTAAAGCACGGTGCTGTGTGGTGTCATTAGCAGGCACTGCGACACAACAGTGTGCATTTTATCTTAGCAAAACATGAGAAATGATAGCCGCTCGCACAATGTCGTGGGAAGGTTGGCTCTGATGAACAGTGTGCCTGCGAAGGCCAGAGAAACACAACATTGTCAAGGGGAGGGAGGCTCTGAGGAAGACTGATAAATATTTCCAGGGCATGCAAATGTGATTACCGTGCTGTTTATAAAAGAGGATGTATATTTGGGTGAACAGGTTAGAAAGTACTAGTCTGTCTTTTATGGCGGCATGCTAGAATTAATGGTAATTTATTATCAGCACAGGAGGGCTTCCTTTTTTGGGAAGTATTTAATTATAATTTTTTTTTCTTCATCAAACAAACACATTGTAGATCATAAAAACATTGAGCATGACATCCAGACATACCCTCCAGCATAACACACATACACAATCTAATACTACTTCAGCATCATATAAGCTACAATACAAAATGGGTTCACAAACGCAGTATTACAATACCACATGGGCATCACCTCCCATTCCCAGAAACGACATGACAAAGATTCTCTTCAAATGTTCATTTCTACCAGTGAATCTAGCAAGCGGTTGTTCATAAAATGCCACTTCCAGCATTGATTCTATCCACTGTTTCAGAATAGCGGTGGCATGGCCTTTCCAACATCTAAGGATCAATCTAGTCGCTGTAATGATACCGACAGTCCAGTGCAAATCCTTCACTTGATACATTAGGTCATTTTGTTCTGCCACCTAATAGACAAATTCTTAGTGAAATTGGGATTGTTGTTCCTGACATTCTCCAAAATATTTCAGAATATCCTTCCAGAAAGGTAGCACTAATGTACATTCCCAATTTGCGTTTAAGAATGTCCCAGTGTCTTGTTGACATTTCTAGCACACATTACCGTCGATCAACCTCGACGTATGAAGCCTTGTTGTAGTCCAACAGAACCTATTTGGTATCTTGTATTGACTGAGCGTCCGCCTGGCTTCCCTTATGTTCCACCCTTAGTCAGCCAAAATCTTTATCAAAAATAAAACAAGTTTTATTTAACTGGGCAAGTCAGTTAACAATTATTATTTATAATACCGGCCAAACCCTAACCACGCTGGGCCAATTGTCCGCCGCCCTATGGGACTTCCGATCACGGCCGGTTGTGATACAGCCCGGGATCAAACCAGGGTCTGTAGTGACGCGTCTAGCACTGCGATGCAGTGCCTTAGACCGCTGCACCACTTGGGAGCAAACAAGGGATCATCCTCAATTTCACATTTAAGATCAGTTTGCCATATTGTCCTAAGGTTTATACAGTCTTTACTGTGCAAATGACAAAATATTGAGTTAACAAATGGCTGTTTTATGTTTGGGTTTATTCCAAATATTCCACTATTGGATTCTTTCCTGGATTTAATTGACAGCTGGTTAACAGACATTCTCTCAATTGTAAATATTTCCAGAAATGTCCCTTGTCTTCCATATCTTTTTGGACAAAATCTGAGTATGACCATTGTATAGATCACCTAGTGTGAATTCCTTTCATTAGCCATTGTTTCCAGTAAACAGATTTCTTCCATATCCGTACACCTGGATTACGACACAGTGAATATCTTTGTTTTAGATGCAAAATTCCACATATCTTATGTACTGTACTGTTCTCCATATCTATTTTGAGTGTAACAAAATTGAATTGGGAGTTTCAACAAGCCTTTCCCCAGAAATATTATGTGACATAATATCAACAAGGTTGAAAGGATACCTTTGTACCCGTTCTATTATGATCCAGTCTATGATCCAGTCTATGATCCAGTCTAAGCCAGCATCCTCTTTACACCAATGCTTTTCCAATTAGCCATTTCAAATGATAAATGACACAATTTATCATCTGGTGAAGCCAGGCCTTGTCTATCCCTTGGTGAAAACATCTTCATATTGAGGGAGGGCCTTCTTTCTGTGGAATGTGTGGGAAGTGTTTGTAGGAATCTGATAAGTAGTATTGCAGGAAACAGCGGGAGTGCACGTGGGAAGGCCCGTCCTCCCTTCCTGTGTTTGTGCGTGTTCCCCAGGAACAGGAAGGAAGCTGTCAGGACCAGGTCACTCAAGGCTGCTGGTGAGCGATTGGCCCGAGGACATCTCAGCCTGGCTGAGTGAGGAGAGCATGGAGGAGCTGGTCACCACCTTCACAGCCAACAACATCGACGGCCCCGTCTTTGATGTGTTTCGCAACATTCCATTCATTCCCTTCCAGCCATTACTATGAGCCCGTCCTCCGATTTTTAAAGTGCCACCAGCCACCACTGCATGCCACTCAGAACACGCAGATCTCAGGCATGTCTGACCTGGAGTGGACCCATGGGATTTACTGAATTATGCTTTTACAGTGCTTTTCTATTGGAATGGAATGCATGCCACAGAGGCTTTTATCTGAGTTCTAATCTTCCCACAATGCTCCCAAAATACATCTGTAAATCTGCTTTAAGGCTGCCAAGCTGTGACTTTCCTACCTCCAACGCGTCCCATCGGCTATTACTTGCTTATATAATTTACTTGTGACAATTTCATCAAATGACTGGATAATCCCTCCGAAAAATTTGATTTGTGGATTTGGACAGAATTAGCTGGTTCATGCTATTACCTCAACCATGCTTGCTAGGTCGAAAAGTATGGGTTTGTTCTGTGTCTTCACTGTGATATGATTGCAATAGATTGAGATACTGTCATGCAGACTATAGTTTTGGGAAACAGTCTGCATCATTACAAATGACATCAGGACTAAGGAGACAATACGTCTCTAAAAACACACTGTCCTTTCCGCTGTGCATACCGTATGATTGGCTGAAGATGCTGTTTGTGGATACACACTGAAATAAATGAGATTCTCACCACGCTCCTTCATGAAATATTCATGAACAAAAAAAAGTTCTTCACAGACATCGTTCACCAGATCTCTGTTGCGGCTTAGGGGAGGCTTCTCTGGTACAACAACCCACCGTCTACAGCTAACACCAGTCTGCCACATTCCAGTTGACGGTGCTTTGCCGGTGTAGTCTTGGTACAGTGATTGGCAACTGTGGGGGTTAGTAAATAGCCAATAGTGTTTCTTTTCGCAAACAATCGTGAATGTCATCTCATTTGCGGCAATGCAGGCACAAAGAAAGAAACATATTGCACGTAGATGTGTATTCTCTTATCCACATTAGTAAATTGAATGACTAATGGGTTCAGCAAGTCATTGAAAGAAGACATTTTGATTGGCTACTGTCCCCACTGGGGTTTCAACCATTTGTGATTGCAGTGCCCTATCTATAGTGCTGTATCTGTACTGGGTTTCTTCCAATCACATCGTTTCTCAAGGGGGGGGGGGGCTTCTGCATGATTGCAGGTGAGGGCTAGTTAATTAAATCTATCAAAACGCTGAAGTCATCATAGCCTCGTGCCATAAGCTCAGTGACGTGTGGCACGTGGCGTGGTTTCTTTCTTTCCCTCCACCAACACAGCCGCCTGTCTGTTCCTTACCTCAGCTCTGATGTGTTGTTTGTGTAAAGGACCCGTTTCCCTTGAGCGCTGAGGCACTAGGCAACTTAACCTTGATTAACAAACAGAGCATTCCATATGTAGGACCAGGACTTCCACAGGAAGAGGTCTGATTGTGGAGCTGATCATTCCTTGGTTTACATCCTGGTCCCTGCAGAATGACCTGACAATGAGACTGTCTACTGTCTAAACATAGGCCTTCCCTGAATCATCCACACTGCAGCCATGGACACTATCTGTAGGAGGCAGGTGTCACTGTGGCTGGGACTCTCATAAAGGTGGCCTATTGGCACCTGCTGTTGACATACTGGTACCCACCTCAAATCTTTGGCCCTGGAGATGATGCACTATTCAAACCCATTCCATTGTGGGACTGTAGGCTTTAGGAGTGAAAATGCGATTGAGCAGCAGTTGCTTCGCCGTGTGCCAAGTGATAGCGCACATCTTCCTGGTAACTGGCTCTCTAACCGCGGAACGTTCCAACACTTATGACAGATCCAAGAAATCCTCAGGAGATATATTCAGTCACCTGCTGCTTTTGAAAAGCAGAGCTTTAAAACCATCTACAGGCTGTGAGTCATCAGTCTCCTTCCCGCTGTTTCTGTGAAGACGGAGGACGGGGAGTCCCAGTCAGATGTATGAATGTGTATCTTATCTGGGAAACCCAGCAGTAAGGAGACACGTTTTATTGCGCAGTAGATGCAGTCACCTCCGTGACATTGGGCTTCCTAGCACAAATAACGAGGGCCTGTCTATGGAAGCACTGCCATTAGAGTGGCTCAGAATGGCTTTTCCATTCATAAATGTCCACACACACGATGCGTTCTGTTCTAGTAAAATGTACTATTATGGTAGGGGTACATTTCCCTAAAGCTGCCTCTAACTCCAAATGACTCGGGATGGTTTTACCACAAATAGGGGCTCCATTCACTCCGTATCTCGGAAGTTCAGCGTCAGAGCGTGATTGAAATTAGAAGGCAAGACTGCATTCATTGTAAACGCTGCACATGCTGGCTCACTGGGAAATGACTATCCCTATTGCACGATCTGTAATGCTTCAGCGATACAGATTGAACAGTGTCTTATAATGTTGTTTTGCTGCAGTCTGTGGGTCTGAGGAAGGTGGAGGCTCTGAAAGCAGCGTTGACGGGACCAGGTGCTCCAGATGAGTTCCTCTGTCCCATCACCAGAGAGGTGTTGAAGGACCCTGTCATCGCTGCAGGTGAGGGAAAGGGCATAAACCCATCTGTGCCGCATATACATGTCCTTGTTCATCAATGCTAATGTGGCCTATTTATTTTAGCACTTGTAACCTGCTCCAATTATTATACTGTACATAGCCTATAAAAGTAATTATGTCAATGTCTGATGTATAAAATGTGTGTCTAAAATCAACAGATGGATATTCCTATGAGAACGAGACCGTTGAGAGTTGGATCAGCGCTAAGACCGCCCCAGTCCCATGACCAACCTACCTTACCAACCATTTTGGTCACGCCCAACAGGAGCCTGAAGACCGCTATTGGCCGTTGGACTGCCAGATAGTAATGGTCTGAAGACTGCTATTGGCTGTTGTAAATCCACTCAGTAATGGTCTGAAGATGACTATTGGCCGTTGGAAATCCACTCAGTAATAGATTAGTGCACATGAGTAATGCCTTTATCTGAAGAGCCCACATTTCAGAATCAAGCCAAATTTGTACAATGTGATTACTGACAATCGGTTCATTGCACAGTTCTATACTATTGATTAAATTACAGTGATTATCCACGAATGAGTCGTGTGATGTCGTGTGCATAACTTTACATAATGTGCAATGGGATTTTGTTGGAATAAACTAAACTGGAGTCTGAATGGTCTGCTTAATGTATATCAGAGGAGCAAGTGAATTTCAGTTAAAAAGCTATCATTTTTAGATAAAACTGTACTAAATATACTGAACAAAAATATAATCTCAACATGTGAAGTGTTGGTCCCACGTTTCATAAGCTGAAATAAAAGATACGCACAAAAAGCTTTTCTCTCAAATTTTGTGCACAAATTTGTTTACATCCCTGTTAGTAAACATTTCTCCTTTGCAAAGATAATCAATCCGGCTGACAGTTGTGGCATATCAAAAAGCTGATTAAACAGTATTATCATTACACAGGTGCTGGGGACAATAACATGTTACTCTAAAATGTGCACTTTTGTCACACAACCTAATGCTACATATGTCTCAAGTTTTGAGGGAGCGTGCAAATGGCATGCTGACTGCACAAATGTCCACCAGAGCTATTGGCAGATAATTTAATGTTAATTTCTCTACCATAAGCCGCCTCCAACGTTGTTTTAGAGAATTTGGCAGTACATCCAACCGGCCTCACAACCGCAGACCACGTGCAACCACGCCAGCCCAGGACCTCCACATCCGGCTTCTTCACCTGCGGGATTGTCTGAGACCAGCCACCCGGACTGCTGATGAAACTGTGGAGTATTTCTCTCTGTAATAAAACCCTTTTGTGGGGAAAACCTCATTCTGATTGGCCCAGTGGGTGGGCCAATGCCCTCCCAGGCCCACCCATGACTGCGCCCCTGCCCAGTCATCTGAAATCGATATACTAGGGCCTAATTAATTTATTTGAATTGACTGATTTCTTTATATGAACTGTAACTCAGTCAAATCTTTGAAATTGATGCATGTTGCGTTTATATTTTTGAACAGTATATATTCACATCACCAAATAATTGATTAAAACACACTGTTTTGCAATGAATGTCTACAGTAGCCTCAAAGACACTTTTTAGGGTAGCACCATGGTGTAGCTGGAGGACAGCTAGCTTCCGTCCTCCTCTGGGTACAATGACTTTAATACAAAACCGAGGAGGCTCATGGTTCTCACCCCCATCCATAGACTTACACAGTAATTATGACAATTTCTAGAGGACGACCTCCAACCTATCAGAGCTCTTGCAGCATGAACTGACATTTTGTCCACCCAATCAAAGGATCAGAGAATTAATCTAGTACTGAAAGCATAAGCTACAGCTAGTTAGCACTGCAGTGCATAAAATTTGGTGAGTAGTTGACTCAAAGAGAGAGAGAGAGACAATAGTTGGACAGTTTTTAACAAATACATTTCTTCAAAAATGAAGGAGAAGCAAGAGCAAGAGGGAGAGAGAGAGCTAACTATGTTTCCTAGTATTTTTTTCACTTTCACTTACTTAGCTAGTTTAGCCTACTCAAACACCCATCTTAAACAGAGAGGGATGCTATGTTGGCTATCCAACACTGGAACTCTTCCAAGTCGAGATAAGCTTTTGGTTTTATACATTTTTTGCTACCGAGGGCAGCCGGTGTAACTGCTAAAGTGCTTGCTGACTGTACTGCATGATTGTAGCGGGTTTACTATCTAATAATATCTGTTAGTTATATTAACTATGTTGCCTTTGACGTTAGATAATATGGTGAGAACGATGAAAGCTGTGTGTAGCGGTTAGCAGTTATGATATGAAGGTTTGGCTTGGAAAGGTTTTTTCGCCTGGTAACAGACAGCTGATGTGCTGTGCACTGAAGTCAACAACCGAAGTGAAAATGTGAGAGGAAAAGAGTGCTTAGATGTGAGAACACATTGCAACGAGCAATGGAAACTCTTATTTGCAACTGTTTGACTAATAATTACACCCTAGATCAGCTAGATTCAGGCAAGAGTGTGCAAGGCGGTATTGAATGTGTCACACTGTCACCTTGATTACTAAAAATGATCTTGACCCGTGCACCTTGTAAACTTTCATTAATAGCCTAGGTTGTAGCAACCTCATGATAGGTATAGGGAATATGTGAGTATCATATAGTAGCCTAAACCTATCAATGATACATTGAACTGGGTGAATGGAATATGAATGACAGTCATCCAATATGCTGTAATAGACATAAGGCCATGCTCATACATTTTTTTATCGTCCTCCCTCATCTTAAACGGCACCGGCCGCCACTGATGTACTGTATATGCAGTATAAACAGGTTGTTCTAAAATGTATTGTCAAACTTAGCTCTGGTCCAAGTTGTTAATGTGCATTCAAACGCGCACTAACGTCCTGGACCAGAGCTATGTCGAACTGTGCCCCTTCTTTTCCCTGCCACAATGAGAGCCAGAAGGCCTGTGTTTTCTCAGTGGGACTTTATTTCCCCATTGTGGGTATGGCAGTAATGTTCTATTACAGTATGTGAATTATGGGTAACACAGCTCACAATACTGAAAACATGGCAACCATTGCAAGTAACATGCATATTAAAATATTATCGATGGCCCCAACACTCCCCCAAACCTTTTTTGTTTAAATATTTTTTTCTCTTTATTATAAACTGCAATTGTGGCATGCAATTAAACCAATATTATTTTCACAGAGCTTATTATTGAAATCTTAAAATGTCTTAGTAGCTGTGCAAAAATAACTATATAAAATATATTGCTTTTACAATTAACCAAGCCATAGGCGCTGTAAATAAATTAACCTAGACAGCAACAATAAGCAGATACAGAGAGGATTTAGTTTTTAACGTTATCGGGTGATTCATAGAATGTACAAACATATAAACAAATACATTTTTTAGAACCTTGAACACCGTCTGAACCAAAAGAAAACTCAAAATACACATCAGTTGAACAAGTCAATACACTGACAAAGACCTTCACTCAAAAGAAGGACAAATACATATTTATATACACAACGTGAAGAACTAGAACATCCTTAGAACACAGGAATGCCCATCTCAAACATATCCTTACATCTCTTCTATCTACGGTGCATTCAGAAAGTATTCAGACCGCTGGACTTTTTCCACATTCTGTTACGTTACAGCCTTATTCTAAAATGGATTACATTTATTTTGTCCCTCATCAATCTACACACAATACCCCTTACTGACAAAGCAAAAACAGGTTTCCAGAAATGTTTGCAAATGTTTAAACCTCCCCCCATTCATCTTTCCTTCGATCCTGACCAGTCTCCCAGTCTTCGCAGCTGAAAAACATCCCCACAGCATGATGCTGCCACCACCATGCTTCACTATAGGGATGGTGCCTGGTTTCCTCCAGATATGATGCTTGGCATTCAGGCCAAAGAGTTCAATCTTGGCTTCATCAGACCAGAGAATCTTGTTTCTCATGGTCTAAGAGTCCTTTAGGTGTCTTTTGTCAAACTCCAAGCGGGCTGTCATGTGCCTTTTACTGAGGAGTGGCTTCCGCCTTGCCACTCTACCATAAAGGCCTGATTGGTGGAGTGCTGCCTGTCCTTCTTGAAGGTTCTGCCATCTCCATAGAGGAACTCTGGAGCTCTGTCAAGAGTGACCATCTGGTTCTTGGTCACCTCCCTGACCAAGGCCCTTCTCCCCCGATTGCTCTAGGAAGAGTCTTGGTGCTTCCAAACTTCTTCCCTTTAAGAATGATGGAGGCAACTGTGTTCTTGGGGACCTTCAATGCTGCAGATGTTTTGGTGCCCTTCCCCAGATCTGTTCCTTGACACAATCCTGTCTCAGAGCTCTACGGACAATTCCTTCGACCCCATGTCTTGGTTTTTGCTCTGACATGCACTGTCAACTGTGGGACCTTATATAGACAGGTGTGTGCCTTTCCAAATCATGTCCAATCAATTGAATTTACCACAGGTGGACTCCAATCAAGTTGTAGAAACATCTCAAGGATGATCAATGGAAACAGGATGCACCTGAGCTCCATTTTGAGTCTCATAACAAAGGGACTGTACTTATGTAAATAAGATAATGTTTTTTATTTTTAATACATTTGCAAAACATTCTAAAAACCTGTTTTTGCTTTGTCATTATGGGGTATTGTGTGTAGATTGATGAGGGAAATTTTATGAGACTGTAACGTAACAAAATGTGGACAAAGTCAAGGGGTCTGAATACTTTCCGAACGCACTGTATATAGCTCCAAAATTCTTCCTTCAGCACCATTGACACAATGAACACAGTTCAAATCCCATTGCATGCGTCCCAAATGGCACCCGATTCCCTATGTAGTGCACTACTTTTGACCAGAGTTGGTCAAATGTAGAGCACTATATACGGTGCCATTTGGGACGCACATATTGTTTTATACTCAACCTTCAACAACTCAGTAATAACATTATATTGTATAAGCACTTTACTTAAAGGCCTATGTAAATGCGTAAAGTGCCGGGACTGTTTTGTCTATTAGTACATGCCCAATGACTGTCTCAGTGCAATGTCTCCAGCTTTGCTGAATGACAGGGAGCATGTCGTCCTGTAACAGAAGCAAACAGCCGTATGCATTAGTAGGAAAGAAAGAAATCCGTTCTGTTTCTGCTTCACTCAAAACGATGCCTGTGGCGGATATTCACCAGGGGGAACAAAATTCTTTAAAAGTTTAGACCTAAAACCCAATTTTTCGATGGCCTGTTAAAAACTTAAGCAATCCCTTCACTTGGAATTTTTGCTAAGAGATGTGTGTGTGTTGAGTGTTAATGTGTGTCTTGAGTGTGTGTACAATGTGTGTGTTGTGTATAAGTGCGTGCGTATCTGTGTGTTGGTATGCGCGCATGTGTCTGTGTGTGTGTCTGTGTGTGTGTTGAGAGAAGGGGGAATACATATCCCTACACATTTGACTCTATGAATGATCGCTTTGGTTTCATTGAGGCTACGTGAATGGCGGGATTATCTCGGGCTAAACTCGGCTGCTTGGGCTTACTGTCCACAAAAGCATGCGACGGCATGGCCAGCGCTGGCTTGGATTCCTTGTAACAGGTGGCTGCTTGGCAGAACTTCTCTGTGAATTCCTTCGAGTGCATTCCGTTCTGCAGGCTCCCCATAGCACCCTGAGATGGAGCTTTGAGCTGCTCGTAGTAAGTGCTCCCTGTTTTGGCATAAGGTATCTCACAGTTCGCCCCCGTCGCCTGTAGGCCCATGGCAGACATGGATTGGCACACTAATCCCTCCGAGGAGTGACTCTGCCAGCTGCGGAGGGCTCCGGTGGGGGGCTGAAGGCCCGGGTGGCTCTGGAGTCCTTGGTGCTGCTGTTGCTGCTGCAGTTGTTGTTGCTGCTGAAGAAAGCGTGCTGTCTTGTCCATGATGCCCATGAAGGGCCTGGGTTTCCACTCGCTCGTGCCTCCCTGGTTCTGGCCCTGCTTTGCCTTGTCTGTGGTGGTTTTGGTGCGTACGTCAGGGCCCTGCAGCTTGCCGCTGTCAGACAGACTACTGCTGGAGGCCAGGGAGCTGGTGGAGCTGGACACCCTGATGTTGCTGCCTACCCCTTGGGAGCATGCCTGGGAGACCCCGTTACCCCCGCACTCCTTCCTCCGCTCCTGGCCTGGCCCTGCAGCATCGAGGAGGCCCTGGGGAGACACTGAAGTTAGAGCGTCCAGGGAGGACACCGAGTGGGCAGACAGACGGTCCTGGGCATTGCAGGAGGAGTAGGTGGTCTGGGACAAGTGCAGGGACTCGCTGTCCCTGTCACAGTGATGGCCCATAGTCATGTTCTGGGACTGCGAGGCAGCAGCCATGGACAGGCGTTGCTCCCCGTAGACGGGCTCATCAGGAGGGGGCGGTAGAGGGCTGATGTCAATGCCTAGCCCTGGACCTGGCTTCAGCATGCTGGACATGTGTCGGCTGGGCAGGGGGCTGGAGGGAGCGTACTGGGACTTGGCCCCCGAGGAGCGGCCTCCTGCCTGCAGGGAGCTCATGTGCTGGTTGGTTTTCACTATCTGGGCCTGCTTGGTGGGCTGGAGGACCAGACCCTGCTGGGCCAAGGGCTCTCTGGGCTCCCTGGGGGGGTAGCGGTGGTGACTCAGCCTTCCAGGGCCTGTGAGGCCGGAGGGGGGAGAGCCAGGCCTGGTGTTCTGCTGCTGCGGCGGCTGGGTGGCCAGACTGAGTGAGTCAGGCAGAGTTCTATTGAGGGAGTAGATCTTCTGAGGCCAGGGCTCACCCTTCTCTCCTCTCCTATCTGAATGTTGAGACTGCTGACAAGTCCCCTCCTCCTCTTCCACATCGTTCAACCTCAGAGTGTTCTGTCCATCCAGACCTCTACTGACAGCCACTCTATGCTCTGACACCTCCTCCTCCTCCTCCTCCTCCTCGTGTTCGTGGTCAGAGTCGTGGTTCACCGGAGCCTGGTTGGACGAGGACGTTGCCCCCTGCGGGTTGCCCTGGGTGGTGCTGCGCTGCATCTGCTTACACTCCTCCTCCACACGGGCCAGCAGCCGCCGGATCTCCCGGTTGTTGGGGCACAGCTTTCCAGCTTCGTGCAGGTCAGCCATGGCTGCTGTGAACTGCCTGTGGAGGGATGGAGGGAGAGAGGGAGAGCGAGAAGGGCGGTCGTGAGAGAATGAGAGTGACTAAGTGGGTCAGTCGAAAAGCGCAGTACTTCTAAACAAGCCGAACCCCATTCTCCCAATTCATACTAACAATGCCCCCCTAAAAGAGACACTTCAGGGTTCTCCTGATGAATAGCTTTACCTGCTGCTTCTCTTAGCTCGGGCGCGTGCGTAATAGGCCTCGTACGATTTGGGTTTCAGCTCCAGGGCCTTTGTTGCAAACTCCTCAGCCATGCCAAAGTCCTGTTGCGAGGGAAGGGGAAGATCAATATGACTAACCAATGCAGGGAAATGCAAACACACATTGTCCAGGGGGCCAGCTCTCTCTCTCACTTTAATTGTTTATGGGAACAAGCTGACATTAGCCCCAGTAATGACTACAAGCATACTATCGCTTATGGACTTCTAAACAGTTTATCATTTAGCCTCAAATGGCTCAATCAGACTCACTCAACTGGACTGCTTAATAGCTATACTTCTGTCCCAGTAGTAGACAGTATTATTTAATGCATTCAATCTGTTTCTGAGAGCATTGTTTTAAGTTTATGGTACGTTTCATCAATCATAGGCCTGGAACACGAATTGTCTCGAAATTGGCAGTCTACTACTCTCTAACAGCAGCCACAACAGCCATACTTCTGTCTGTGAAATCATTAGCTTGGACTGTATCGTCTGCTGAGCATTTCTTTCAAACACACAGCACAACAACAGTTTCATCACCTTAACTATCTTCCATTGTCCCGTGCTACTGTTATACATGACCTGATCACATACTGTGCCTTTTTAACGGAGACCACTGGAAACAAATGTTCAAGTAAATACAGCATTAGAGGAGAAAAGGGGAGGAGGATAGACGTGGGGAATCTTACGTTGGTTTTCCTGCGACAGCGGGAGAGGTTGAGGTACAGAGACACCCTCAGCTCTTTGAAGGCCTTCAGGTCATCACCGAACCCTTCCCTGGGAAACTTCCTCAGAGCATACTGGTACCTCTGGGCTGCCTCTTTCATCTTCCCTTTCTGAAGGGGGGGAGGGGGATAGGGATGGAGGGAGGGAGGGGATAGGGGGAAAGAGATAGAGAAGGTAGGTCGTCAGATCCTCCCCCAGCCCAACTGGCACGTCGCAGCAGCTCACACACAGTCCCTCCCTCTGTCATCAATCACACACAGGTCCCACCTGAGCGGATTGTCCTTTCTGCCACAAAACTCAATCTGTTAAATGTCACGGATCAATCCCAGCTCAAAGGGTGAGTTTGGTGTTGCACACACCCATTCATCTCTGCTGCGTCGCATTGTGCTGCTCAAAATATAACAGTCATTGTTGTTACCTCTCATCCAAATTACAGTGGCTGAGGTGTCCTTTTTATCCAAACACTCCCCCTGATGGCCAATCAATCCAATGATGTCATGTTATACAGTGCGGAAAGTAGTCAGACCCCTTCACTTTTTTTTGACGTTACAGCCTTATTCTAAAATGGCTTAAATGCAATTTTTTCCTCATCAATCTACACCCAATACCTTATTTTTAAAACCGGTTTTAGAAATTTTTGCAAATGTATTAAAAATCAAAAACTGAAAAACATTATTAACATAAGTATTCAGACCCTTTGCTATGAGACTCAAAAATAAGCTCAGGTGCATCCAGTTTCCATTGATCATCCTTGAGATGTTTTTACATCTTGATTGGAGTCCACCTGTGGTATATTCAATTGATTGGACATGATTTGGAAAGGAACACACCTGTCTATATATGGTCCCACAGTTGACAGTGCATGTGAAAAAGCAAAAACCAAGCCATGAGGTCGAAGGAATTGTACGTAGAGCTCAGAGACAGGATTGTGCCGAGGCACAGATCTGGGGAAGGGTACCAAACAATGTCTGAAGCACTGAAGGTCCTCAAGAAAACAGTGACCTCCATCATTCTTAAATGGAAGAAGTTTGGAAGCACCAAGACTCTTCCTAGAGCTGGCCGCCCGGACAAACTGAGCAATCGGGGGAGAAGGGCCTTTGTCTGGGAGGTGACCAAGAACCTGATGGTCACTCTGACAGAGCTCCAGAGTTCCTCTGTGGAGTTGGGAGACACTTCCAGAAGAACAACCATCTCTGCAGCACTCCACCAATCAGGCGGAAGCCACTCCTCAGTAAAAAGCACATGACAGCCCGCTTGGAGTTTGACAAAAGGCACCTAAAGGACTCTCAGACCATGAGAAACAAGATTCTCTGGTCTGATGTTGTTCAGTGGCAGGGACTGGGAGAGTAGTCAAGATCAAGGAAAAGATGAACGGGGAAAAGTACAGCAAGATCCTTGATGAAAATGTGTTCCAGAGCGCTCAGGACCTCAGACTGGGGTGAAGGTTCACCTTCCAATAGGACAACGACCCTAAGCACACAGCCAAGACAACGCAGGAGTGGCTTCAGGACAAGTCTCTGAATGTCCATGAGTGACCCAGTCAGAGCCCGGACTTGAACCTGATCGAACATCTCTGGAGAGACCTGAAAATAGCTGTGCAGCGACACTCCTCATCCAACCTGACAGAGCTTGAGAGGATCTGCAGAGAAGAATGAGAGAAACTCCCCAAATACAGGGGTGCCAAGCTTGTAGCATCACACCCAAGACTCCAGGCTGTAATCGCTGCCAAAGGTGCTTTAACAAAGTACTGATTAAAGGGTCTGAATACTTATGTAAATGTGATATTTCAGTTTAAAATGTTTAATACATTAAGAAACATTTCTAAAAACCTGTTTTGGCTTTGTCATGATGGGGTATTGTGTGTAGATTGATGAGGAACATTGATGAGGAAACATTTTAGAATAAGGCTGTAACGTAACAAAAGGTAGAAAACGAAGGGGTGTGAATACTTTCCGAATGCACTGTAATTACATTGTATGCATGAGTCTTTTTTTTTTATTGTAGCCCATTGTAAAATACTATTTACTCAGAACACACTTGACGAAATCAATACACAGTATACATCATTGCAAGCCTACATTGGCTGCATCCCAGATGGTACCCTATTCCCTATTTAGTGCACTACTTTTGACCAGGGAACATATGGTGCCATTTGGGACGCAGGCCTAATCTCTTTTCCGTACCTTGTAAAGCACGTTGCCCTCCTCCATAAGCTTCTGCAGGAGAATGATGAGGATGTCAGGCTTAGACGTGGCCATAGCCCAGGCTGCATTCCCTGTTGGTCCACACAGACATACACACACAGAGTAGAGTTACACCACTGCCGCTCCCCGACCCACGGACTATATTCACTAGGAAATTGGTAACAAGGTAAAGTTACCTAAAGATTGTACCTGATCGATCATAAGGCGATGTTCTGTAGCCTTACGGTTACATTGAAAGCAGTTTAGAAGAAGAGAAAAAGGATGAGAGATTGAAGGAAGGAAGGAAGGAAGGAGGGAAGGAATCATGCAAAGAGATAAAAGCATTCAGAAAGGCAGAAGATCATTTGAAACTGCTATGGCTTTAAAATGTGATTTATTCATTTTGGACCTTTCCATGCTTAAATTGCCTCACGTTTTCTGCTTTTGTGTCGACCATTTTATTTCTTGCACCGATAATACAGAGACGGTTTGCCAGTGGATATACTGTCCCTATAATTGCATTGATATGAAACAAAATGGTGATTTGCTGGTCGTAAAGGCAATTGAGATTATAGAGACTGATAGCATTGTGTGCTAAGAGCAGGCTACATTGCTACCAGGGCTAGGGGAGAGGGTTGGAGGTATTGGCCATTAGCTAACTCTGGGTGAGGTGCCTGACTGGCCCGCACTGCAGATGTAAAATGAGGTAGATAAGCTCTAGGCCTAGATAGCTCAGTGAATGTCATTTAGGTGATAAGTCACTTTCTCAAATTAGCCCGCCGGCACACCTTTGGGAGAAAGGAAACTCACAGACACACAAAGAGAGCGCGAGAGAAAGAGAGGGAGGGAGAGAGAGACGCTACACATTAGGGTTGGGCGGTCTTCCAGATTTTCATACCGTCATACCATTTCTGTACCACACCGGGGTAAACGGTATTACCGAAAGTGCACACAAAGGGTGCCATTTACCCTCCAAAATAAATTATTGATTGAACGTCTCTGCTGTAACCAAAAATATTGATATTGACATCTAGCCACGTAGCTAGCAAGTTAGCAAACCAAATGCATAGCTGGTACCATGAGTTGGATATGATTTATTTGACACATCTTAACATTTCTTATAGTTCTAAGCAGTGGCGTAGCATGCACCCCCGCCCAACCTCCAATAATAATAATCATTTAAACGGTATATGGCCCAAGCCTACTACACACTAGGTGAATCCTGGATGAAATCTGTTCAGTGTCTTTGCCCTTGAATTTAGCACTAGGTTTGGGTAATATTACCATAGTATCGTCTATTGAGGATGACCGACAGCCGTTGTCGATGGTGACGACATTGCAATGAGACAGACGATTACCCATTTCAACTTGACTGGCACCGCGCAGTAAAGAGCAGGGCAGTGCATGGGCGACATTCCGAGTAGACCACCTATATTCCTATTTGCTATAGCCTATTTCCCAAAAATATGTTATACTTACAGAATGCAAGAGAACAATGTAGAATAACTTAAACATGGTAGACCTAAGGTAATAATGAGAGATCAACAACAATAGAAAGATAAAAAACAAATCTATTCTCACAGCTTTATTTTGAATGACCAACACTACAGACAACAAGAAGTGAAATTGAGCAAACAATACCAAGATGGAAAAATTGAATGAGAAGTCAAAAGAAAAAAGCCTAGAACTGAGAAAAGGTTATGAATGAAACGATGCACAGCCTAGAGTTGGGCTAGGCCTGTTTCCATATTATTCTAACAATATGCAAACTACTGACATATAGCCTAGGCCAAGAGAGGAGGATGAGGCAAAAATGCTAATCATTTGATAATTACCCAGTTCTGAGGACAGAAGAGTTGCTTGCTCTGCAGCCCATGGTGATTTACCTAGTAGCCTATTCCAGAGTGGCTCTCCTCAATCCCTTTTGTCATGGTCGTGATTCATCTCGTCCATCCCGTAGCATGTGCGCTTGCGCAAGCTGTCTTTTTAAACTTAATTTTTGTTTATGTATAAAAAAAGGGGGGCGATAACATTGTCTATTGACCGATTTTATAAGTACAGAATCACGATAGAACATTATTTCAAATTCGTGATTTTAGCACTGAGCATCCAGATTCCATGGCGATAACCTCATTATATTTAGTGAGACTGGAAGCTCAAGTCAGCTTTCTCTCATTACTATCGTAAAGCCAAAGTAGTTCAATCACTAGACTATAGGGTTGTTGGAAAGAACACTGAAAGAACAGTGTATCTAGAAACAAACACAAATCATAGTAACAGTTCTTAGTTTCTTACCCAGTTTAGCCCCCTTCTTCAGCAGGGTCACCACTACCGACGTGTTCCGACACCCTATCGCCCGGTCCAACGGCCTCATACCACTGTAGTCTACATGCTCTATCACTGCTCCTTTCTCCACCAGGTAATGGACCTTCACAACCGGAGCAACACAGTCAAACACACACTCTTAAGTCCCCTACAGTCAGAACAAACACTCTTAACTCTCCTATAGATCTGTGGTAATTCCCAGCAGTGTGTGTCTCATAAGGAGACCCAGAGCACTCGTGTTGGGCCTAACTAAGGGGCAGGCCTAGTGAGACAGATTTAGACTGTGCTTAATAACTGTCTGTCTGTCTTGTCTGTCTCTATCTTGTCTGTCTTCCTGTCCCGTCCGTCCGTCCGTCCGTCTGCCTGTCTGTCAGTCTCACTGTCTGTCAATGTATCTCGCTACTCACAATCTCCGCGTCGCCGTAGAAGGCGGCCAGGTCCAGCGGAGTCCGTCCATTCTTGTCCGTGTGGTCTATGACCGCACCCTTCTCAACCAGAAACTGCACAACGTTCTTATGTCCTTTCAAACACGCCCAGCTCATGGGCGTTAACCCTTCCTTGTCCATCGACGTCAACGACGCACCTAGTGAAGAATAAATCAAGCATTCAACAGCAGATTTATCAAAACCACAGCATATGACCTTCACTCAACAAACCATTCGATATTTGGGTACTTTTGAATTTGGATTGAATCTGACTTTAGAGAAAGAGCAGACTGGTTTACATTGTGACGGCTGACATGGTCTGCGTCCCAAATGGCACCCTATTTCCTATACAGTGCGCTACTTTTGAGACTCCTATGAGCCCTGGTAAAAATAGTCCACTATAAAGGGAATAGGGTGCCATTTGGGACGCAGATATGATCTAGCGTAGCATTATGGTAGCTCACCCTTTGATAGCAGAAAGTCGGCAGTGCTCAGGTGGCCCTCGCACGCCGCCACCATGAGTAGTGTCCGTCCCTGTTTGTCACTGATGTTCATGTCAGCACCATGCTGCTGCTGCAGCAGCAGCTCTGCAATCTAACCCGAACACACACACGCGCACAAACAGACTTGAACTCCACTTCCTCGGGGTAAATCATCAAGGTTCCTTTAACGTGTAATTGTAGTTTGAGGCCATATGATCAAGTGTGTGTCTCACCTGCCAGTGTCCTTGTCTGACAGCACAGAAGAGAGGGGAGACCCCCCTGCGGTTGACCTGCTGCACCACGGCCCCGTGCTCCAGCAGGAAGCCACACACGTCCATCTTGCCCCGGCCCGCCGCCGCTGTCAGAGCTGAGGAGACCAGAGGAAAGGGGTCAGGACTGGGCCCGGGTCAGCTAGGGCACTACTGCACCAATGGTGAGACCTCACACATACACAGGGCAGGGTCTGGCTCGCTCGAGACAGGGCCTGCTCCCTCTAGTCCACATTTAAGTTGAAAACATACAGCATTTAGTTGTCTATCCACTGAGTGTCGATAATTGGACTAAAACACAATTCAGTATTATTTCCTTCTTGACAATATAACATAATTTAGTGGGAAAACACAAGTGTCCGAATGTTTAAATCAAGGCTGATGAATCTAACCTGTAAGAAACAATACTGTCTGATTGTATTGTTGTTTGCAAATCCATGTGAAATCTTATCTCTTGGAAACTTGTACTGTGCCTGTCAATACTTGACAAAAATAAACATTAATACAGGTGATCAGGAAGTTTGGCTGTTCACCCAGAAACCGTCCCGATGTTACACGAACGCCCGCACATTATGTATATAGGTCTGCCATTAATGCAAATACCAGAATCGTTAACTTGTGCCAAGAGAGAAAGCTTTGAGTAGTGATCTCATCTAATGTCTAGCAGAATAGCGGGTCCAAAATGATGACAACAGGGAAAAAACTCAATAAGATCCCATTAGTTTGCTGACAAGTTAATTAGTACATCTTTGCCATTTCTGTTACAGAAATGGTACGTTAAGGTACTTTAAAGACAGATTCAAGTATCTTCAAACTAACATACTAAGATGCAGTGAAAAGAATACTACAGTCCATGTGTTTCTCATCTCCTGATTAGCACACTGAGCCATAGCATAGTAGGCCCACATTCAGTGGATATTATACTTTACTATGGGATGTGGTAGATTTAAGCAATAAGGCCCAAGGGAGTGTGGTATAAGGCCAATATACCACGGCTAAGGGCTGTTCTTAGCACGACGCAACGCTGAATGCCTAGACACAGCCCTTAGCCGTGGTATATTGGCCATATATCACAACCCCCTGAGGTGCCGTATTGCTATTATAAACTGGTTATCAACATAATTAGAGCAGTAAAAATAAATGTTTTGTCATACCCGTGATATACGGTCTGATATACCCCAGCTGTCAGCCAATCAGCATTCAGGGCTCGAACCACCCGGTTTATAATCAGATTCAAGTCTTGGACGAATGTTGGTATCCGAACAATAAACCCACACACAGAGAGACTGGTGGTGCATTCGGATTCACCTCAGGAAAATGAAAGACCCAGATTAAAGACCCAGAGCCCCTGTCTCAGGCTGAGGGGCGTCATCCATCAGGATGGGAGTGTGAGCGGAGGGCCGTTACGTCTCAGCCAACCACAACCTCCATCTGCTCCCCTAGCATATCTCCTCAGAGCAGAGAGACTATGTGTGTGTCCCAAATAGCACCCTAGTCTCTATGTAGCACACTACTTTTGACCAGGGCCCATAGGGAATAGGGTGCCATTTGGGACACACACTTTGAAACAACAGCAGTCGAAGACGGACATTATTGTTAATGTGCGCTCTTTCAGGAATGCATCTGTTTGAGATGTTGATAGAATCATATGTGCCTCTATTAGTCGAACATTAGGGAACACCCAATGAAAAGTTTGGTCTGTATACTACTTTCAAACCCTACAGGAGACCCCAGTGGCATCCGTCTATGATCTTCCAAGTCCAATTCAATGCGTTTGATCTTCTCTCTGATCTCACAAACGTGTCTCTTTATTGTGCCCATTCCCTCTATCTCTCTCTCTCTCTCTCTCTCTCTCCCTCCATCCTTCCTTCCCTCCTTCATAGAACCAGGCAGATTGATATCTTAGTCATGTTCTGTAATAAGCCACTCAACTTTATCTTTCCTCCTAATCTGCCTCTCTCTCCGGTCTGGCCCACTATGACTGCTGTCCTGAGGGGTGGACTGTAAATCACTGACTGATAAACAGACAAAACACGGACAGACCGGTCCTCTTCCTGACCAAACTATCCCAAAGGCTGAAAGACTGTGCACCAAATGGCAGCCTATTCCCAATAATTGTACGCTACTTTTGACCAGAAGAACCCTATAGGCCCTGGTCAAAAGTAGTGCACAGTGTCCCGCGTCAGTTTGTAAACAAGCACTAGTTGCTCAAATGTAGTTGATTTTGCCGTTTTAGAAGGAGACCATTGCTGGGCTAACAAACTGGAGAAGCAGGATCCCAGCTCTATCCGTCAGTCAAGGACACCTCAGCAACATACAGTATCTATCACACGAAGACCTACTTCCTGACTGTGGCATCATGGGAGTTGTGGTCTGTTTCTATGTAGGTCTAGGTCCTTACAAGTTCCCTCCACTAGCAGAGAAACTACTCTCTGACATATCATGCTGGTGTGCGTCCTCCCACCTGGGACTGGCATCCTTGGCCGTGGTGTCACGTCTGTGTTGTTTCCACACCGCTCTGCACGCTTGTCTACATACTCCGTAAGAGAAACCGCTCTCTCTCACCCCCCTCGTGTCAGGATGAATGACTGATGGGCGAGCGGCGCACACAACAACCCACCGCCGTGTAAATAGTTAAACACAACCAAACACTTAGAACACAGCCCACTAAACACCACATGTATTAAACACCTATAAACGGGGGTGATTTTATCATTTAAAAAGATTCTTACAGGCATAATTACATTGGATGAAAAGACAATATACGAGGTTACACCCAGTGGCGCAACTGAATATTTCATGATAATGAGAAGTTGATCTCATCGTTTTATTAAGTAATGTAGAAAATGTCAGGGCCGGTGTTTGACTTGGCCACTGCATTACTCATTTGTGGCGTGTACAATTTATAATATGCACAAACCTCTTTTACAGATGGAAAACAACCTCCATTTGTCAATTTCTACAGAAACCATATAACCTCACAATAGCTCCTCTCTTGTAACTTGAGATATATGCTACGTGATCACAAATGTTATACCGCACTGTGTCTATTTGTCTTTCCCCTAATCTTTTCCACTGCCGCCGACTCATTCACATCTATTCTACAAAGAAGACACCACCATTACCCTTTCTCCTTCCCAGAGGTAAAACTGTGTCATTCTGAGGAGGGATTTTACATGATAGTGCCAACACAGAGACGTAATCCAATCTCTCGCTATCCAAACAAAGTGCAGTAGGCCTATTTGCATAAAGATGTTATTTCTTTCACACTTTGCCTTTCAAATATGAAATTATATTTCTCTGACAGGTTGTTAACTGAAGGAATTTGTTCAGCGCTGCAGCGATGAATGTCAATTTTCGGGAGGGTATTTCACCTGGGCTATCTTACTGAGTTTTCTCCCACTCTATATCTCCATACAGGCCTCTGGATTAGGTTTATAAACCCTCAAACAGAATTCATATAAAAGACTTCAGGCTGTGATATTCACTTGCAGTATTTCTAAGGCCGAACCAGTTCTGCTGCCTATGCCGTAACCACAACATTTAAGTGTAGATGTTCTTTTCTATATAGCCCTGTGATGGCTCTCCACTGAATTACAACCCAATCATACCCGTAAAGAGGCATTGAATACAGCCATTTAAGTGGAGCTCCCAAGTGGTCAAGAAGAGTGCAGAGAAGCGTAGCATCTTTGTTTGCTAAAATACATATTTTCAACGAGTTTAAACCAACCACAGCACCCAAAATAATGCACATTTGCTTATCTTCTCAAATACAAAGTGTTGCTTTGAATGAGCCTAGTGCCAGGTGGGTGCAATTAGCTTTCAAAACGCGTTCATTTGCGGAGATGGGTGTTGGAGCGCGTCTCCTTGTTTTAGCTCGCTGGTGTTGTGCCCGGCGTCATGGGGCCACCTGTGACCTGTATTAGCCTGGAACGGATGGGAGATAGATGGTTTAACATCCAGGTAAATACACAGAGCTCAGAGGTACAGTAAATGTTGGATCACTGTCAGCTACAGCTTGTCTGTTGAAACGTTGGACATAAATATTTTTGCATCTGAGCTCCACTCCGCTAGCCAGCACCTCGCCTAAATAGGTGTGTGTTTCTTTCGCCTCTAGCTACAGCAGGTGGCACATACTGGATGACTTTCAGAATGAAGGCAAGCATGACTACTGATTATTCACAGCAATGGTCATGTCTACAGGGCCACCAGCCAAGGCCTGGGTGTAAATCCGCTCAGTTTAAAACACACTATACACACCTGCCTACCCATTATAATAAATTTACATTTTGTCTTATACCTCTTGCACTACTGTCTAAACAAGTAAAACGAAAGTAGGCCTCTATCCTTCTCTAAGTTAGAAACAAAGTAGGTGGTGGGGGTGTGAACAGAAATGTTGTTATGCAGCAGTGTGACGATGTAACAAGGTGCAAACCATGAAGCAGCACTTTATGATTAAAAAAAGAAAAGGTTTCTGGCCCAATCTAAAATAACACTGGCCCATTCCTCAGCCCTACGAACACGCGGCCTGGCCCCTAAGATGGAAAGCAGCCGTTTCCAGAGAAGAAGGGTCATTTCGAAAGGGGATATCTTTGTCCCTAGGATGTAATAAGCTCCAAAGCCCTTCAGCACTTTTTTTTGCCAGGAAATGTATTTTGCAGAAGCAGCACCAGTTAGCAGCAGTAGCACTGAGGAGAACGCATCATCGGTGTCCAAAATGGCACCCTATTCCCTATGTAGTGCACTACTTTTGACAAGGGCCCATTGGGCTCTGGTCTAAAGTAGTGCACTATAGGGAATAGGGTGCCATTTGTGATGCAGGAGCCTCTCTCTCCTAGACCTAATGGGCTGACCTACATCTCAGAGCCATTTGTTACTGCTAGGCTGGCTGTCTACACCAGCCTGGCATACTACTGAGGCCACAGAGAGACTATTGTTCACATTCTCTCTCATCATTAGATTGTGTGCTCTAAAAAAAATGTATCTCTCACCATTAGACTGTGTGCTCTAAAAAAACACACACATCATTAAATGAGCAGCCCGAATGATGAAGAGTTGGGAACTTCTGGACCATTTGAGGATTTCTGAGCAACAGTTGGTCACCATGAATGATCATATAAAATGGGTTTCTTTATTATTGGGCCTTACAAGTGAAGTTCTGCTATTTGGAACACTTATTAACGGACACTCACAGATCCCGCTCTGTGCTGTTGTACTCTCATCTTTAACGGACTACCTCAGAGAAGAGAATCTGTGGTGTCAGTCTCTGTCTTTATCTTCAGTGTGCAGCTTTCCACAAGAGGCCATGATGATAACAAAAACCACAAGAAGAATTTCTAAAAAGCTGTACTGCTGTAGCCAGTGTTCCAAATGACACCCTATTCCCTATGGACCCTGGTGAAAAGTAGTGCACTATTAAGGGAATAGGGTGCCATTTGGGAAACACTAGCCTAACGATGTGTTTACTCATTCAGTACACAGAAATGCTGCACCAACATGAATGGTGATGGTACTGGTAAGTTGTAATGTTTATAAGCATGGGGGTACTGTGATGGTGGAAAATGTTTCAAACCCATTCCAGATCTCAGACCATTTTAATACTTCCATACCCAGAGGCCTCGTCTTTATTTTATTTGAATTAAAACAGACATTTGATTTATTCAGCACTTCTATGACAACCTTGCTGACTCATAGATATGGCAACAGACTCCTGCTTATAGTCTGCGTCCCAAATGGCACTCTGTTCCCTATATAGTGCACTACTTTTGACCAGGGCCCATAGGGAATAGGGTGCTATGGGCCCTGGCCAAAAATAGTGCACTATATATGGAATTAGGGTGCCATTTGGGATGCAGCCTTAGACTTTTGTTCCCTGTTCCACTTGGCTTCCTGCACCATTACCAGGATCAATCTTAAATTGCTTTGACCTGCAGCCACCCCCTGCCAGTGCCAGCTCCATTTCTCCTGCTCCTGCTTTTTGTCTCTCAGCTGTTGTTTTTTTTTAAATTGGTCCCACATTTACTGCCTCCTCCAAATGATTTCCAGCATATACATTCAGCTGGGCATTAACTAGGCAATTTAGGACGTGTACATACATTCGTGGACTTTTAAATTATTCAGAAAGTATTCACACCCCTTGACTTTTTTCACATTTTGTTGTGTTACAAAGATTAAAATGGATTTAATTGTCATTTTTGGATAAAAAAAATCTACTTTTAATTTTTATTAATGGAAAATAAATGAGTTAAGTATTCAACCCCCTGAGTCAACAATACATGTTCAATATTCCCAGGTAATAAGTTGTAGGTTGTAGTTATTATAGGAGTTATAGGACTATTTCTCTCTATACGATTTGTATTTCATATACCTTTAACTATTGGATGTTCTTATAGGCACTTTAGTATTGCCTGTGTAACAGTATAGCTTCCGTCCCTCTCTTCTACCTGGGCTCGAACCAGGAACACATCGACAACAGCCACCCTCAAAGCAGCGTTACCCATGCAGAGCAAGGGGAACAACTACTCCAAGTCTCAGAGCAAGTGACGTTTGAAACTGTATTAGCGCGCACCCCGCTAACTAGCTAGCCATTTCACATCGGTTACACCAGCCTAATCTCGGGAGTTGATAGGCTTGAAGTCATAAACAGCACAATGCTTGAAGCATTGCGAAGAGCTGCTGGCAAACGCATGAAAGGGCTGTTTGAATGAATGCTTACGAGCCTGCCGGTGCCTACCATCGCTCAGTCAGACTGCTCTATCAAATCATAGACTTAATTATAACATAATAACACACAGAAATACGAGCCTTTGGTCATTAAAATGGTCGAATCCGGAAACTATCATTTCGAAAACAAAACGTTTATTCTTTCAGTGAAATACGGAACTGTTCCGTATTTTATCTAACGGATGGCATCCCGAAGTCTAAATATTGCTGTTACATTGTACAACCTTCAATGTTATGTCATAATTAATTACGGCCTTTGTTAGGAATATATGGACTTCACACAGTTCGCAATGAGCCAGGCGGCCCAAACTGCTGCATATACCCTGACTGCTTGCATGGAACGCAAGAGAAGTGACACAATTTCCCTAGTTATAAGAAATTCATGTTAGCAGGCAATATTAACTAAATATGCAGGTTTAAAATATATACTTGTGTATTGATTTTAAAGAAAGGCATTGATGTTTATGGTTAGGTACACTGGTGCAACGACAGTGCTTTTTTCGCAAATGCGCTTGTTAAATCATCACCCGTTTGTCGAAGTAGGCTGTGATTCAATGAGAAATTAACAGGCACCGCATCGATTATATGCAACGCAAGACACGCTAGATAAACTAGTAATATCATCAACCATGTGTAGTTAACTAGTGATTATGTTAAGATTGATTGTTTTTTAAAAGATAAGTTTAATGCTAGCTAGCAACTTACCTTGGCTTCTTGCTGCCCTTGCGTAACAGGTAGTCAGCCTGCCATGCAGGCTCCTCGTGGAGTGCAATGTAAGGCAGGTGGTTAGAGCGTTGGGCTAGTAACCGGAAGGTTGCAAAAACGATCCTGAAGTTATTTAGGCTTGCCATAACAAAGGGGTTGACTACTTATTGACTCAAGACATTTCAGATTTCATTTTGCTTTAATTTGTAAAAAATTGCTAAAAACATTATTCCATTTTGACCTTGTGGGGTATTGTGTGTAGGCCAGTGTCACAAAATCTAAATGTAATCCATTTTAAATTCAGGCTGTATTAACAAAACGTGGAAAAAGTAAAGGGGTGTCAATACTTTCTGAAGGCACTGTACTGTAACTATTGATTCTTGAAGAATATAACTTATACATTTCTTGTTTGAATCTCAGTTTGCCCCTCTAAATCCTAAGACTTCGACCTTTCCCAACATCTGCAGTATTACCACTGGGACTAAATGATTCATTTCAGATCTTTAACAGAAACTAAAGCTCTGGCTTGACTCCTACTAAAAGGAATATATGAGCAGGTGTGTTTTAATGGCAGAGGGAAAAACAGGACAAATGGCTTGGCATGACCTAAATGGACAATGTACTGCACCGATGACTCAGTGCTTAGAATGGACTGCTGGGAGCGATGCCTGTAATTCTGCTCTAAAGTAGAAAATCACTCAGTTAGCACTACCGATACAGGATAGCCTGATGACTCTCCATCCAGATAAAAGCCCAAATGAACAAAGCAGGGACGATTTTAAGGGAAGGAGACAAGGAAAATTGGACAGGCTTTAAAAGTAAAAATGACCGCATATTTGCGGAAATGAGAACTACTACATCAGGGATTATATACTAGATTCAGCCGCGGGCCAATTTTTTGCTGAGCAGATTGTCAGGGGGCCGGAACATAATTACAAATAATTAGCAAATTGACAGCAAGAAGCACAAACAAATATAATATTTGACTAAAACAATCATTACAAACCTTGCTTACATTTGTATACGATCACATATACAGTTGAAGTCGGAAGTTTACATACACTTAGGTCGGAGTCATTAAAACTAATTTTTCAACCACTCCACAAATTTCTTGTTAACAAACTGTAGCTTTGGCAAGTCGGTTAGAACATCTACTTTGTGCATGACACAAGTAATTTTTCCGACAATTGTTTACAGACAGATTATTTCACTTATAATTCACTGTATCACAATTCCAGTGGGTCAGAAGTTTACATACACTAAGTTGACTGTGCCTTTAAACAGCTTGGAAAATTAAAAATAATTACATCATGGCTTTAGATGCTTCTGCTAGGCGAAATGACATCATTTGAGTCAATTGGAGGTGTACCTGTACATGTATTTCAAGGCCTACATTCAATTTCCAAACGCCTGAAGGTACCACGTTCATCTGTACAAACAATAGTACCCAAGTAGAAACACCATGGGTCCACTCATAAAGTGGTGATCCTAACTGACCTAAGACAGGGAATTTTTACAAAGATGAAATGTCAGGAATTGTGAAAAACTGAGTTTAAATGTATTTGGCTAAGGTGTACATAAACTTCCGACTTCAACTGTATATCTCTACTATGCTTGAGAATACTTTGGAACAGATTTCCAAAGTTAGTGTTTTTACAATTAAATACAATCACCGCCAGTTGGAGAGCCCTGCGATACATAACGCAGAAAGAATGCATTATGCTGATGGGAAGGGACAACGACATCATTTCAGCAGTAATGTTCCACACTGATACTTCACCAGGTGATAACACAAAGGGAGCAGTATAATGGAGGAAAAATAGAGAGAACACATACCTGTTTCTCCCCATAGAGTGTCATGGCCATCAATTTGCACGCTATGCTCGTTATTCAACACCAACAAGCCTCTGACAACCTGTCGAATGAGAAATGTTGATTAATGACACAGAATCCAAGCGTCAAATAAAGCCTTGAGTTAGTTCTACGGCGCGCTGATTACATTGCAGAAAGACCGGAGCGATGAAACAACTTCAGCGAATCGATAAAATGCTGCCCGAGCAAATGATGCTTCTCTGGCGCATGATAAATTAATCATGGTGGACTAGAGCGCTGATGCCTGGACTATAGTGGCTGTATAGTGTCTATAGTAGATATTCGTCAGTGCTGTGCAGTACAGGTTCAGTGGTATTAATACCTTAATAGTGTTAACTAGCCCTTTTGTCTGTGCTCTCCTTTACTCTTCTCTTTTACTGGGCCCTCGGTGCAGGTGGAGGTCGATAGCTCACTCCGACCCACTTCTATAATACTGTTGAGCCCCAGCCTTAGTGTATAGGCCTAACGGTATTGCAGCCCTCTTAATGAGGAGCAGGCCAGAATCTACCAAAGCCCACTATGCTTCTCTTCTGGGTAGCTGGCTGCAGACGTACTGCTGGATCAATACTCCTACAGCATGTCTCATCAGTGGAAACAAGAAACATCAGTGATGGCAGCATCAGTGATTCTCTGTGGAGTGTCTTCTGTTTCCAAACTAAAGAGGTGAGGTTGTGTTGTGGCACTGTGTGGGGAAACTTTCCTGATTATAGTAAGGTAAGGACTTACTAAGGACTTGTGGTTAGTGTGGGTGTACAGTACAGTAAAGTAAAAAGTACAGTACAGTAGGTGGTTGTGTCCCAAATGGCACCATATTCCCTACATAGTGCACTACTTTTGACAACAGTAGTGCACTATTTAGGTAATAGAATGCCATTTGGGATTTCATAGGTGTCCCCTGACTGACCTGCGTGTGTCCCATGCTGGAGGCAGCAATGAGAGCCTGCTGTAGGGCCTTGTTCTTCAGGCTGCAGTTCTGCTGCTGGCCCTCGGGGGTCCACTCCAGCTCCAGTAGGTGGTAGATGATGTCAGGGTGGCACCTCAGAGCAGCATGGACCAGAGCACACTGACCGCTCTTGTCCACATGGTCGACCTAGAACACACAACAACAGTGCTTATCTGAACATGTTTTAAATGCTGTGACGTTGCTCTTGCTACACTCTCCCAGAGTAGCTTTACAATCAAAGTGAGATCTTATCCAATATCAAAGCGGTGAAAGGTGACAGAGCTAGAGCGGTGTTTGTCAGACCTTGAGACGTCCTGAAAATCGCTCTTCTCACAAAATCGTCTGTAGCGTCCGAACAAACTATTATGACCCCTCTATGGACAGATGAGTCTAATGAACACGATGGTGTTCTCCATTTTGCCCTGAGACCGACAAAAGGATCTTGGGACTCTTCTGAAGTCGGTAGAGCCGATCTGAAGACTTCTGTCTGTAGCGTCCGAACAGTTTGGCCTACACACTAGTATAACCCCTCTGTGGAAAGGTGAGACTCTAACGAACACGTACATGTTTTGCTCTAGGGCACCCACAGGCCTCAAGACTCGTCTGAAGGTCCCCATGTACCAGTTGAAAAAATGAATGGAACAATATATGTAGACTGTTTAGTGCCAAAAATAAGGGGTTAAATACATGTAAAAAATAAATAAATGTATATATACACTGCTCAAAAAAATAAAGGGAACACTTAAACAACACAATGTAACTCCAAGTCAATCACACTTCTGTGAAATCAAACTGTCCACTTAGGAAGCAACACTGATTGACAATAAATTTCACATGCTGTTGTGCAAATGGAATAGACAACAGGTGGAAATTATAGGCAATTAGCAAGACACCCCCAATAAAGGAGTGGTTCTGCAGGTGGGAACCACAGACCACTTCTCAGTTCCTATGCTTCCTGGCTGATGTTTTGGTCACTTTTGAATGCTGGCGGTGCTTTCACTCTAGTGGTAGCATGAGACGGAGTCTACAACCCACACAAGTGGCTCAGGTAGTGCAGCTCATCCAGGATGGCACATCAATGCAAGCTGTGGCAAGAAGGTTTGCTGTGTCTGTCAGCGAAGTGTCCAGAGCATGGAGGCACTACCAGGAGACAGGCCAGTACATCAGGAGACGTGGAGGAGGCCGTAGGAGGGCAACAACCCAGCAGCAGGACCGCTACCTCCGCCTTTGTGCAAGGAGGAGCAGGAGGAGCACTGCCAGAGCCCTGCAAAATGACCTCCAGCAGGCCACAAATGTGCATGTGTCTGCTCAAACGGTCAGGAACAGACTCCATGAGGGTGGTATGAGGGCCCGACGTCCACAGGTGGGGGTTGTGCTTACAGCCCAACACCGTGCAGGACGTTTGGCATTTGCAAGAGAACACCAAGATTGGCAAATTCGCCACTGGCGCCCTGTGCTCTTCACAGATGAAAGCAGGTTCACACTGAGCACATGTGACAGACGTGACAGTCAGGAGACGCCGTGGAGAACAATCTGCTGCCTGCAACATCCTCCAGCATGACCGGTTTGGCGGTGGGTCAGTCATGGTGTGGGGTGGCATTTCTTTGGGGGGCTGGACAGCCCTCCATGTGCTCGCCAGTGGTAGCCTGACTGCCATTAGGTACCGAGATGAGATCCTCAGACCCCTTGTGAGACCATATGCTGGTGCGGTTGGCCCTGGGTTGCTCCTAATGCAAGACAATGCTAGACCTCATGTGGCTGGAGTGTGTCAGCAGTTCCTGCAAGAGGAAGGCATTGATGCTATGGACTGGCCGTCCGTTCCCCAGACCTGAATCCAATTGAGCACATCTGGGACATCATGTCTCGCTCCATCCACCAACGCCACGTTGCACCACAGACTGTCCAGGAGTTGGCGGATGCTTTAGTCCAGGTCTGAGAGGAGATCCCTCAGGAGACCATCCGCCACCTCATCAGGAGCATGCCCAGGCGTTGTAGGAAGGTCATACAGGCACGTGGAGGCCACACACACTACTGAGCCTCATTTTGACTTGTTTTAAGGACATTACATCAAAGTTGGATCAGCCTGTAGTGTGGTTTTCCACTTTAATTTTGAGTGTGACTCCAAATCCAGACCTCCATGGGTTGATAAATTGGATTTCCATTGATTATTTTTGTGTGATTTTGTTGTCAGCACATTCAACTATGTATTATTTATTATTCATTCAGATCTAGGATGTGTTATTTTAGTGTTCCCTTTGTTTTTTTGAGCAGTGTATATATATATATATATATATATATATATATATATGTGTCTTTCTTATATCTCTCAGATAAAGAACAGACACTTCAGAAAAAACTTCCTTTCGATTTTTTGGGGGGGGGACTATCTGCTGTTCCACAGACACTTCAAAACAATCTTTGTTTAGATTTTGTTTGTAGTGAATCTGTCATTCAGTGTGTTTGTATGGGCTAATAGCATTAAGGCCAAATAAACATTTTCATCAAATCATTTTCGTGTACATATTTTTGATACGTCAAGGGTTCTTAAAATTCAAAATCAAATAGCAAAATGATTCTTGGTATGACCTTAAAACAATTTCATACAGCTTAGTAGAACCCCCCCCCCCCCCCCCCCCATTACAGGAACAGCTAGAATCATGGTTAGCCCTGATCCTGTAGTTGTCTGAGGAGTCTAAACCCTAGGGGTAGTACTACCAACCTTGGCTCCTCTCTTGCAGAGCAGGCTGACCAGGCCCAGGTGTCCGGCGGCCGAGGCAAAGGAGAGAGGGCTCATGCCGTTCTCGGACACCACGTCGACGGTGGCCCCGAACTCCAGCAGTAGGCCAGCCATCTCCTGGTGGCCTAGGTGGGACTGGACACACAGCACCGGGCTGTTGTTCAGCACCTCTGTCCGGTAGTTCACGTTGGCCCCGCCCAGCATCAGTAGACGACTCACCTGCAAAAGCAGCACACGTTAAATATAAAAGGAATCTTATCTAACCGTGTTAGAAAAACGTAAGCATGGAATTCAACTTTTTGGCTTCTTAAATGTGTAAAAGAAAATAGAACACTGAATTCTGCCAGAGACAATTCAATAAATAAATAAAACATTTTTTTCCTTTCTTGCTTGAAACATCACCTCGTCACAATTCTGAGATGAGTTTTAAACAAAGTTGGAGCATGCATGTACTAATTTAGAAACACATTCAACACAAGAGTAAAAATTCTTCGTATTCTTCTTCTCCTTGATAAGGAAATGAATTATACATGTTTGATCAGACAGAGCTGTGAGTGGAGCCCAGAGAGTGTTAAAACCAGAGGAAATTGAATTTGTTTATTTACAGGCGGAACCGCACTTGAATAAATTAGCACCAATGATTCCTAGGGGGCCTTGGAGGAAAAGGAACAAGCTCACTCTGTCTGTAGCTCTTTACATGAGCAATGTTACACTCAAACAGAATATTTCACTCCGGGAAAACGGAGAAGACAATGTGTAATAAAACGACACTATAAGAGTACTGCTAATGGCAAAGAAAAATATATGATTGTTTTTGCTTAAAGCTAGAATATACTGTATAATTCACCACTGATAATGAATTGCCTCATTTGCCCTAAGAGAGCTATTTTCTTCCTCTCACCATAATAGAGTAGGCACAGACACATAATTTAGGCATAATTTAATATCAAAAATCATTTTGCCTGCTCCACCATTAACGTGGCCCTTTTTGTTTATTAAATCAGTACTAATCTAAAAGGGCCCTGTAATTACTTAGAACGGCACAGCCTCCTTTTCCCCCCACAGAGAGCAGCATCACAGATAGCAATGGATCAAAGTAACGGCAGAGAGTGCAACAACCTGCATCAATCTATCTGAGCCCATTGAGAATCTTGGTAAGATTTCCAATGGGCCGTTGTTCATTAGTGGCGAGCCCACACTCATCACCGTAAGTGAGTGTTTCCAGGAACAGAATGCCTTATCATAACACACGCCGGGAGCCGTCAGTGGAATTAAAAAGCACTCAGGGAGGACATTCGAGGTGAGGAGAGTAGATTACAATAATACCACTGTGCTAATACAAATCACTGGTGGGAAAATGTGATAGGAAAAAATTCAGGGAGACCAATGACCATCCACTCGAATGTATTCTGGTACCACACTCAAGAAAATATGTCAGTGCTAGCGGTCTCCCATCGCTGAAGGCGAAATCCTGTACCCAGAAAACCTATTTACCTATTTTTTTATCAACTTTTCCCATCACCGAAGGCAAATCTATAATCAGGAATAAATGTTTACATCAACATTTTCCGAAGCTCACTCCCTAGTCCCTATACTCTGTAGTAGTTGCCACGCGAGATTACCGGGTGATCCCAGATGGCAGTGCACCTTCAGGGAGAATTCAGTAAACTCTGGAAAAGTTGGATATACCGTAAATTCTGGACTATAAGCTGCAACTTTTTTCCCAGGCTTTGAACCTCGCGGCTTAAACAATGACGCGGCTAATATATGGATTTTTCCCGCTTTCAATTTTTTTTTCTCCAAAAAAACACATTCTGTGACGTGCTCAGTTTTTTGGCAGCATGAAGCTTTCATTAGACCAATGAAATTGCCAAACGGGTTAAGGTCAAACAACTTTTTAGTTTACTGTTTAGATTAAATCGAGCGCTCTCAAACTTCCCATCATTCTGATTATGGTAGTCATTTTGTCACCCTCATCATGGCAAAGACACGGAGAAATGCATATGATGCAGCTTTCAAGTTGAAGGCGATTGATCTGGCTGTTGGAAAAGGAAATAGAGCTGCTGCACGGGAGCTTGGTCTTAATGAGTCGATGATAAGACGTTGGAAACAGCAGCGTGAGGAATTGACAAAAAAAAAAAGACAACTAAAGTTTACTGCAAATTTTTTATTTTTTGTTACAAGCCGTGTTTCGTTAAAGCCTATTTATTTTTGTTACAAGCCGTGTTTCGTTAAAGCCTATTTATTTTTGTTACAAGCCATGTTTCGTTAAAGCCTGTGTAAAGTTCATTTGTTTCAATGTACCGGTAGGCACCTGCGGCTTATAGACGTGCGGCTTATTTATGTTCAAAATAATATATCTTTTTTTAAATTCAGTGGGTGCGGCTTATATTCAGGTGCGCTTAATAGTCCGGAAATTACGGTAAATGTTTCTTTTCACACATTGTATAGCCCATATCGACTGATAGATTTGCCTTCGGTGATGGGAAACGTTTCTCAGAAATAGGTTAAGAAAAGGGCTGGTAAACATATTTTAGGGCAACGGGAGTGAAGAGGTTAGGGGTTGTTCTAGTGGTAGTGCTGCTGCTCGCGGACCACATATTGCCACTGGATGAATGGGTTTAAACCCTGACTGAATGGGTGGGTAGTCTCACCTTGACGTTGGGGGTGTAGAGGTTCCTCAGAGAGGCCAGGGCTGCAGAGAGGCCGTCAGCGCTGCAGCTGATCCACAGGGCCTGCAGCACGCTGGACGACACGCCTGTCTTCTTACTCAGACCCTGAGGACAGAGACAGAGAATCCATGCACATATACCAGGTCAATAAACCAGTGATGAATGCACTCAGAGCCTTCACTCACACCCAGAGGGCTTATCCTCTGATGATACTGTCCACATCTATCTTGATTAATAAATAAACATACATACATGTATGCAGTCTAAAATTCACAAAAGGCATCAAGAGTCTCAGAGTAGGATTGCTGATCTAGGATCAGGTCCCCCCGTCCATGTAATCTGATTCATTGTGATCGAAAAGATCCTAGATCAGCACTCCGACTCCGAGACGCTTTGATAATACTGGCCCAAAACTACTGTAAGTAGCTAGTCTCTTGTACCTTGAAGATGTGTGCTTTAAGGATATGGTGGCCCAGCTCCATGGTCTGCTGCCGGTTCAGTTTCCCCTCTTGTCGTGACAGCATGAAGGCCATGAGCGCGTGTCCACTCCTGTAGAGGAAACACAAAGATAATTCACCTATTTGCTTTACTATCAACTAAAAGTTTGCAAGGTTTTGGAAAAACCTTGCAAGATGTCTAGATGTGGTTGTGTCATGGTAGGATGTTCTTAGTTTGTATCAATGTGAGAGATACATCGATACATCCACTTTCGAGCTTGGCCGATTGGGGAGTGACGGCTGCGTTTCTAATTCAAACAAAAGCGTTTTTTTTTTTATTCACCCAGGCAATCGGAGATAGATCATTGCGATTTAAAATGTATTGTCTTGCGAGATTGGAGAGTTTGTTGTCATCATGGTACATTATTCTATCAATTACTCCACGCCGTTCTCTCTGTCGGTCTGATTAAACGCTGTTAAACGCTGTCTAGTCCCTGCCTGGCTAGGGCCACGAGGAGGACCATCGATGTGGACTACAGAATGCAGCCCTTGTGTTGAATCCACTCCCCTTCCTCACTGTAGATCTGCTTGCAAGTGTTAATTACCAGATAACTTCATTAAAAAGCCACGCATGACCGCCGTTTCACTTTGATCCTTTTCCATTAATGTGAGCTTTCTCTTTTAAATGGGAAAATAACAAGCTGGCAGCTAGCTAGTATGGCTAAAAGCTTTCTTCTAGCTCTCTGTGTCTGTCCTTGTGCCAGGTCTTCGCTTGCTTTTGTTTTGACAGATTGTGTTGGAGGGGGAGAAAGGGTGTAAAGAGGTAGGTCAGTAACTGCAGCTTGGAAGAGGTAAGCAGAGGTGAGTCAGGACAGAGAGAAAGTGAGGTCACCCAGGTTACATCCCAAATGCCACCCTATTCCCTATGTAGTGCACTGCTTCTGACCAGGGCCCATAGGGCCTTTATAGGAAATAGGTTGCCATTTGGGACACATAGCCCAGTCTGATTAGTGTGCATTACACTCTTCTAAAAAAAAAGGTGCTATCTAGAACCTAAAAGGGTTCTTCAGCTGTACCCATAGGAGAACCCTTTTTGGTTCCAGGTAGAACCCTTTTGATTTCAATGTAGAACCTTTTACACAGAGGGTTATACCTAGAACCAAAAAGGGTTCTACCTGAAATAAAATGTGTTTACATCCCTGTTAGTCAGCATTTATCATTTGTCAAGATAATCCATCCACCTAACAGGTGTGACATATCAAGAAGCTGCTAAAAAAAAGCATGATCATTACACAGGTGCACCTTGTGCTGGGGGACAATAAAAGGCCATTCTAAAATGTGCAGTTTTGTCACACAACACAATGCCACAGATGTCTCAAGTTTTGAGGGAAGGTGCAATTGGCATGCTGACTGCAGGAATGTCCACCAGAGCTGTTGCCAGATAATTGATTGTGCATTTCTCTACCATAAGGTGCCTTCAATGTTGTTTTAGAGAATTTGGCAGTTCATCCAACCGGCCTCACAACCGCAGACCACGCCAGCCTAGGACCTCACCTCACCAATTTCACCTGTGGGATCGTCCGGATGGGGGGGGGACTCATTCTGATTGGCTGGGTGCCCTCCCAGGCCCACCCATGGCTGCACCCCTGCCCAGTCATGTGAAATCCATAAATTACGGCCTAATTCATTTATTTGAATTGACTGATTTCCTTATATGAACTGTAACGCAGTAAAATCTTTGAAATTGTTGCATTTGTTGCATTTATATTTTTATTCAGCGTGAAATCAAGCGGAACATGCAGCAGATTTCTTGTTAATATTTCAGATGGGATGCATACATATTTCAATTCCAGAACCTCTTTCTTCTCCCTTCCCTTACACCAATGTTTTTACTTTCTTCCCTCTTGATTTGCATAAACCAAATTTGTTATCCCCCAATCTTCAATACCAAATCTTGTGTTTGTTTGCAAAGATTTCTCTTTAAATCAACAATAACACTGTGTTGATGCTTTAGGGACAGCATAACAAGTTATCGGTGTTATTGTTATAGTAGTCATGCTAGCTACTGTATAGTATTAATTTGTTACTAAGCTTACAGTTTGCCAACTTCAGAGTATCTCTGTTTCAGAACAAACTCAGTTTCACCACTTGCCAGAGGTGTCTAAAGTCCACAGATAGCTATTTCCACTGAATAGTGTTTATGAACACATCCTTGTCAGTAAGCATCCAGCCTCAGTGAACTTGAGCAAAATGTCCCTGCACGCACAGCACTGAAGGAGCCTTACATTTCCTGGCTTTCAACCCATCAGTTAGATCCCCAGTAAGATAATGTGACCTATGATGTATGGTGACAACCCCTGTGTTTCAGCCAAACAACATCGACCGCGTCCCAAATGGAACCCTATTCCCCCTTTAGTGCGCTATTTTTGACCAGACCACTACCCTCCCCTGGCTAGTTTCCTCACCCACCAGAGCACAGCTTAACAGCAACAGGAAAAAATATGACTTGTCAGCTTCTGTTTCAGAGTTGAGCTGTAAATTCCGTCATTTGTTCTGCAGCAAAACGCCGTCCTCTACCCCCCCTGGGGATTCCACAAGTAGCCTACCCCTGTGTTTCAATCAATGGCGGTATACAAACTGGGGAGAGATAACATATCTGACGGAGTGAAAAGGAGTGGATTGATATAACTCAAAGGGAACGCGTTGACACGGTCTTGAATGTTCGATTTCCTCTTCAAGTGAAGAAACAGACATCATCAGACACCAGGCAGAGATGAGTCACGCACAACTTTTCTCCCTCTTTAGTGCACAAACCACCCTTCAAAACTGGCTCGAGCTTGTTTGCTCCTCGAACAAAATGGTAGGTTGTCTCCCTCGCTATTTATTTAAAAAGCGTCTGAAGAGCAGAATATTCAGAACCAAACAAGGTACAGTAATTATGTCTTGTCCTTCTGAGTGCTAGCAGAAATGCCAGTGAGCCATCCCTAGGCAACCGCACATTTCACTCATGGTGGAGAGGGTGCATTTTCCATTTAACAAAACTGATTTACTGAAAAGAGAAATCTCCTAGGGCCCTATAAAATCTGCGCTGCGGAAAAAGTGGACAGAATCACGGAATCCAGAAACATTTAACGGAATTCAACAATATATAAAAATGTATTGAATAGGAAATCAACAAAATGTATTGAACTTATTAGAAAAGGCATACATTTGCTAAAGTCAATCATAAGACATGAACAAAATGCATCAGTGATTTGTATTTTCCTGCAACTTTTTGAAACAGCACAGGAATGCCTGTCTGTGTGTGTACAGTGCGTGTATGTCTAGTCTTCACTTTGTGTAGCTGTTAGCGGTTAAAACACATCTTGTAGGGCCCTAATACTATGAACAAATTGATGAGTAAAAGCTCTACTGTGTCAGTGTTAACCCCCTGACAGAATATGGTTTTGAGTGGGTTCCACTGGGTAGGTTTGAGTTTGCCTAACTCACTGATTGAGCTTGAGTTCGCCTAACTAACCTGGGTAAATTTGAGTTAGCTTAACTCACCTGGGGTCACAGAAGAAATCGGTGCTCTCTCCGTCCGCCCTCCACACCAGCCACTCTCTGAAGGACGGGTGGCAAAACATGCGTGTCTTGTCCCGTCGTTTGATGAGGAAAGAGGACAGCGTCTCCATACGCTGCTGGAAGTCGCCCCAGGGCAGCTCGCCGCTCACGGCACCCGCGTTGATGGCATGGAACAGCTGCTCGTCTGTCATGGGGTGCAACGATGCCAACGCCACGTTGAGGATGGGCAGCGAGCGCTCGAAAGCCGACTGGGTCATGAACTTCATATTGCATTGGAGTAAGTAGAGCTCGGCCAATGACACGGGCACCACCTTGTAGCTGGCGCTCTTGATGACCAGGTGGCCCCTCTCGAACAGGTCCAGGGTCAGTTTGAGGTACAGGTAGGAACCCTGGCTGCGGGCAATCAGGTGGCTGCTCACCTTCCCCACGATGATAGGGTCAGCCTTGCCATTGAGGGAGATGTTGTTCATGATGTCCTTGCTGCCATTGATGCGGTACTGGATGTAGGCATTGAGGTCCGTGTTGATCTCTTTGTTCTCGGGGAATTCGTCCAGAGAGATCTTGGAAAAGGGGAGGAGGCTGGTGATTTCCTACAGAAGACACAATGACATGGTTATTAGATTTACTACAGCACTTTATTGGCATGTTGTTATATTATAAACTGGGTGGTTCGAGTCCTGCATGCTGATTGGCTGAAAGCTGTGGTATATCAGATCGTATACCATGGGTATGACAAAACATTTATTTTTACTGCTCTAATTACGTTGGTAACCAGTTTATAATAGCAATAAGGCACCTCAGGGGGTTGTGATATATGGCCGATATCCCATGGCTAAGGGCTGTGTCTAGGCACTCCACGTTGCGTCGTGCTTAAGAACAGCCCTTAGCCGTGGTATATCGGCCATATACCACACCCCATCACACCTTATTGGTTAATTATATTATAAATATTTGTTCTCCAGTACCATCACCCATACAGAAAATTCTGTGTATATGTAAATAAGAAAGTGGGTAAAACAACTAGATGGTAATAGTACATGAAGTACAATTGGTGGGACTTGCTTTAACTCTTTAAACATTTTTGTGGTTTTACTATTTAAAGCAGTTACATAAAATCAGAGTTAAATGTAGTAAAATAATTGGTCTGATTACCTTGATAGACTACTATATCAACCATATTACTTTGGATTGTGAGTCAGTTGGATCACAAAAATGTCACACAGTTGGATCACTAAAAAGACAAAATGATCTTCTCTCATAAAATAGGAATAAAAGGGAGGATCATGTGGACAACACTCTTAGGAAAGCAAAGCAACTCTCAATCAAGCTGTGGGTTTCAGATAAATAGATGCACGATTGAGTTTTGTAAAATGTTCAGTGTAAAAGAAGTTTGATTTGAGTTGAATGATGTAATGATTAGAACATTTTAGGCTACAATTTAGGAAGAGAAATAGGATTGTGGATCTAGTGATGACAGCTCTTTAAAAGTATTTTTATGGTTGTTGAAGAACTATGCAGAATAGGTTTGTATGCAGACCTACGGATAGCTAGCTGTTGTTCTAATAGATTAACTCTTTAGGCTACAGTGAATACTGAAAAGTACATTTCCTGAAGAAAATGTGGTGTGTTTGCTAGCATGTTTTACACTACAGTTGAAGTCGGAAGTTTACATACACCTTAGCCAAATACATTTAAACTCAGTTTATCACAATTCCTGACATTTAATCCTAGTAAAAATGCTTGTCTTAGGTCAGTTAGGATCACCACTTTTAATAATGTGAAATGTCAGAATAATAGGAGAATGATTTATTTCAGCTTTTATTTCTTTCATCACATTCTCAGTGGGTCAGAAGTTTACATACACTCAATTAGTATTTGGTAGCATTGCCTTGAAACGGTTTAACTTGGGTCAAATGTTATGGGTAGCCTTCCACAAGCTTCCCAAAATGAGTTGGGTGAATTTTGGCCCATTCCTCCTGACAGAGCTGGTGTAACTGAGTCAGGTTTGTAGGCCTCCTTGCTCACACACGCTTTTTCAGTTCTGCCCACAAATGTTCTATTGGATTGAGGTCAGGGCTTTGTGATGGCCACTCCAATACCTTGACTTTGTTGTCCTTAAACCATTTTGCCACAACTTTGGAAGTATGCTTGGGGTCATTGTCCATTTGGAAGACCCATTTGCGACAAAGCTTTAACTTCCTGACTGATGTCTTGAGATGTTGCTTCAATATATCCGTGTAATTTTCCATCCTCATGATGCCATCTATTTTGTGAAGTGCACCAGTCCCTCCTGCAGCAAAGCACCCCCACAACATGACGCTGCCACCCCCGTGCTTCACGGTTGGGATGGTGTCTTTGGCTTGCAAGCCTCCCCCTTTTTCCTCCAAACATAATGATGGTCATTATGGCCAAACAGTTCTATTTTTGTTTCATCAGACCAGAAGACATTTCTCCAAAAAGTACGATCTTTGTCCCCATGTGCAGTTGCAAACCGTAGTCAGGCTTTTTTATGGTGGTTTTGGAGCAGTGGTTTCTTCCTTGCTGAGTGGCCTTTCAGGTTATGTTGATATAGGACTCGTTTTACTGTGGATATAGATATTTTTGTACCCGTTTCCTCCAGCGTCTTCACAAGGTCCTTTGCTGTTGTTCTGGGATTGATTTGCACTTTTCTCACAAAAGTACATTAATCTCTAGGAGACAGAACGTGTCTCTTTCCTGAGAGGTATGACAGCTGCGTGGTTCCATGGTGTTTATACTTGCGTACTATGGTTTGTACAGATGAACGTGGTACCTTCAGGCATTTGGAAATTGCTCCCAAGGATGAACCAGACTTGTGGAGGTCTACAAATCTTTTTCTGAGGTCTTGGCTGATTTCTTTTCATTTTCCTATGATGTCAAGCAAAGAGGCACTGAATTTGAAGGTAGGCCTTGAAATACATCCACAGGTACACCTCCAATTGACTCAAATGATGTCAATTAGCCTATCAGAAGCTTCTAAAGCCATGACATAATTTTCTGGAATTTTCCAAGCTGTTTAAAGGCACAGTCAACTTAGTGTATGTAAACTTCTGACCCACTGGAATTGTGATACAGTGAATTAATTATAAGTGAAATAATCTGTCTGTAAACAATTGTTGGGAAAATGACTTGTGTCATGCACAAAGTAGATGTCTTGCCAAAACTATAGTTTGTTAACAAGATGTTTGTGGAGTGGTTGAAAAGTGAGTTGTAATGACTCCAACCTAAGTGTATGTAAACTTCCGACTTCAACTGTATGTATGCTTTTGAAATACGTTATAGTAGTGGTAGTGTCCGCAGTAGTAATGGTGGTGACTGGTTATAGTTGGAAAAAGTAGGTAGATAACAAGTTAGGATAGCTTGAACACGTGAAAGATGGTTTGGTGTATATAGCTTGAACGGTTCAATAGTTACCGTTGGTGAGTTCTATTATTCAAATGTATGCTAATATATAGTTATAGTCAATATCTTTGTACAGAAAAATGCTAAATCAACTATATCATTTACACCTAAGCGTATGCCCAGAATTCTAAATTCATATTCCACAATCATATCTCTCCTGAACACAGAAACGAGCGCAAAATTACAATATTCTGTATCATGAGTGGATCCTCCAGCTCTTCTTATCAGCCCAAGGTCAGTAAGCACAGAGGGCTAGCTGGAGCACTAAGCTATCGGCAGACACTCGCCGCTGTGTTTGCTAACAAAGGCTTTGTGAACTGGGAGACTGACCGCTGGAGACAGTAAGAGATGGGGTCATTGGGGACACTTTTAGCGGGCACGCTGTGGTCACAGCCCACACTTCAATCACACTCCTCAGGGTCAGAGAAATCAATCCACCTTAATCCTGCTGCAATCTCCCTGCCTTTCTGGGTAATGCAGCCCAGAGATAACACCTTCTTCTCAGAGAGAGAGAGAGAGAGAGAGAGAGAGAGAGAGGGAGAGACCCGAAACGGAGAGAGAGGGAGAAGAGAAAGATAGAGAAAGGAGGAAAAAAAGAGACCGAAAACACACTGAATAATACACAGGCTGGACAAGGTGTCTGTGAGCTAACACCTCACCTAAGAACACCTCACAGTTATCAGCCTGTCGGGTTAGACATTGTGAGCGACCTTCCCCCGAGATCTTGTTTACACTTTGGATGTGTGAGGATGAGGTAACACTCACCTGGCTCTAGTCTCCACTGATCCTACCTACTGCATACGGAGAGAATGGATTTATCCAAGAGCCTCCCTGGGGTTGCGAAATTACAGTAACTACCCAGGTTTTCTAGAAAATATACAGGTTTTCCAGAAAGGATTCCAGATTTTCCTGCTCATTTCCTTCCACTTCCCTAATCTTACCATCCGGGATTTCTGGAAAACCTGGGAAAGTTACCAGAATTTTGCAGGTTTGAACTGTTTCCTCTGGTTGACTAATCATCACCCTTTATACTTCATTTTTTGGGTTGATGGAACAATATATTTTGACATGACATATAGCCTAATCCCAACTCAATCCAGAAAGCCCAACGAACATAAACATGAGAAATCCTCTCTCTGGTCTAGCGGTTCCTAACACTAGCGGTTCCTAACATGGTACCTAATTTAAACTGTTTCACCGTGTCAATCACAGCCAGCCTACATGGATCTCTCTCATTCTGGCTTTACAGATGTGGTATCATCCCCCAAAAAATTCCACATCACAGAATCCCATATACCATGCGAGGATGAATCATCACAAAGGGGAAAATGAACTCAATACAAAATTAGGATAACGCCTTACCCACCTACCCCTTCACACATCCATGGAACCTTGCCAAATAATGTAAATTCTCAAGTCATGAAAAACACACATACACACACGTTTTTGTACTATCCTTGTGGGGACCAAACAATTGATTCCCATTCAAAATCCTATTTTCCCTAACCCAAACCCTAAACCTAACTCTAACCTTAATTCTAACCGTAACCCTGATTGTAACCCTAACCTTAAACCTAACCCCTAAGCCTAAAATAGCCTTTTTCCTTGTGGGGGCCGGCGAAATGTCCCCACTTTTCCTTGTTTTACTATCCTTCTGAGGACTTCTGGTCCCCACAAGGATAGTAAAAAGAAACACACACACACACACACACACACACACACACACACACACACACACACACACACACACACACACACACACACACACACACACACACACCACCAAACAGCATAGATAGATAAATGAGTGTTGCCTGCCATTCTCCTCTGGCTGCAGTGCAGTGTAACTAACTATGCATACTGACAGGTGGCAGGACCCGTGGCCAGAAAGAGCCATAGTGGCTGAGAAAGCATTCATGACTGGAGTTGGTACAGATATGGTTGTCAGTCAGCTGCCACATTATCCCAAAGCTCAGACTACAGGCTACATGGCCAGCCAAGGCAATCAGCCCAGCTTTAGTCCATCAGACCTGTCAAAACCGGGCCTCATCCAACGCAAAGAAGTGAACGCCAGGGCTGTGTCTCAAATGGCACCCTATTCCCTATGTAGTGCACTACTTTCGATGGTTCACAACAGGGCTGCATCTCAAAAGTAGGTCCCCGGTAGTATATAAGGAACAGGGTGCCATTTGGGACGCACCCCCAGCTCAGCTCCTCTCCTCCATTGGTAGACTTCAGTCTGTGGCTCTCGTCTACGCGTTCCCCTGTTATGCAGCTGTTTCCCGGGTCACTGTTACAGCGCTACTTCTCCTACTCTCGTTCCAGTACCGTTGTCAATGCGCTCGACAGAAATGACACTTTGTTGAGGACAATGTATGACAAGGAAAAAACCCTTCCTAAAGCACTTGTCAGGATCTGCCGGTGTTTGTGTCACTCAGTGAGAGAGGTATCAAATATTGATACCTACACAAACCAACGGTGGTTGTAGAAGCATCTTATTCACTTGAATTCAGAAGTTCTGTCTAAGCTGTAAGCTGTGCTGAAATGGCACTTGAATTCAGTGAAGCTCCAATGGAGTGCTGTCGATTCAAGGAATTCATGAATTATACCATAGGAGATCAACACGAACACCTCTATGGAAATATTTAGATGCTAACAATTAGGCAGAATACATAATATCCCTCTCATTAAGTAATTTGTACATGACTTGTACAATATTACACCATCTACAGTGGGAGTAGGATTGCAAAAATCTGGCAACATTCCCAAAATTCCCAGCTTTTCCAGGAGTCCTGGTTGGAGGATTCCGGATTTCCTGCTTATTACCTCCTGATTCTTGGGAATTTGGGGAAAGTCGCTGGAATTTTGCAACCCTACTTGTACAGTATTACATTATGTACAGTTGGAGTGTTCCTCACCAGTAGGTTGACTCGGACAGTGACCAGTAGTTTGAGCCAGGAGGGGAATTTAGAGATGATCTTAGTGATGAAGGAGGCGATGGTGTCTCCGTAGTCTGGCTTGTGGAACTCTGCCTCGTTCAGCCCGTCTATCAGGATGATGTGGTCTTCCTCGGGAATCTTCCTCTCTGAAAACACCCAGAGAGGGGTCAACAGGGGTCATGGTGGAAAGAAACAAATTGAAAATTCACAAACCTTAACGGTCAAGTCGATAAATGCAAACCTTCCAGGTCAAGCCAACATGACATATTGCAGAGGAGTTTAATATAACCCTTTTTTTAAAATATTTTGGCTCATAAAATACAGACAGACATACAAGCTGCTGCCAGAATATACAGTAGTACGAGAGTAAAACATTAGTTGGACACCATACTCCACAGACAACCTTGTACTGAGATACATGAGACTACTGACATCTCTCTGTATTGCTGTGCCTTGCGTCATTTTAAGGTTTTCTCTACTATTCTAACACATCTCCACAGCAGCTAGCGCAGTGATGAATGAACGTGAGTGCGTCGGCAGCCGTATTCACAGTGCAGTGCGCTAAACTGCTGTGTGGTGAAACCGCAGCGAGGAAGTGCTCTACTTCACTGCAGTATCTCAGCCAGGCTTTCACAGTGCTGAAAGGGCAGGGTCCTTGAGCGCTTCCCACACGGCACCCTACTCCTTATATACAGTAGTGCATTACTTTTGTACAGGGTCCATAGGGGTACTGGTCAGAAGTAGTACACTACGTACACTCTTAGAAAAACAGGTGCTATCTAGAAACGCAAAGGGTTCTTTGGCTGTCCCCTTATTAAGAGAAGCCTTTGAAGAACCCCTTTTGGTTCCAGCTAGATGTAACCCAAACAAGTTCTACCTGGAACCAAAAAGGGTTCTCCTATGGGGACAGCCGAAGAACCATTTTGGAACCCTTTTTTCTAAGAGTGTAGGGAATAAGATGCCATTTGGAACACAGCCCCAAAAGGGTTCTCCTACTGAGACAGGCGAAGAACCATTTTGGAACCCTTTTTTCTAAGAGTGTAGGAAATAGGGTGCCATTTGGAACACAGCCTTTCTGGGGTTCCTCCAGCTTCTATATTGATGATCAGAAACACAGAAAAATGTGGAGATCTCAACTCCTCTCCCAGTTGGAATGTCAAATCAGATTTGCACCAACCAAACCCCCCCTAAAACTTTATTCTGTAAAATATATTCCTGCCAATCAGAACCAGAACTTTTTCTTTATTTTTGCAAAGCCTCAAGCCTAGAGCTGGCTAAGTCCTTTCTAATATGGCTGTGCAAAGCGCCGATGCAGGTTTCTCGTTTTGACGGAGTGGACAAATCAACACGTTTTTTCTCCCTTATCAAGCCCAAGCGACCAGGCCAATCGAACAGGCCATTCATTTCGATAAGGAACGGTGGGAGTCATGAGGGGAGGCGGCATGGGGGGAGGGCCCATCACGGTCCACCCTAACATCACAGGAGAGCTGCTGCATGCCTTGTCTGCCCACTCCTCTGCTCTGTGCCCTGCACATTGATTCCAATTCTTTTCCATCTCCATCATACAAACACTGGATTTATCTATATTGGCTGTTTAGGCTCCTGCAATAACATATTGATTCAGCATAGAGCACGGGGAAACTGGTGGGTCGTGTGTGTGTGCAGAACGGACCATGATTACCTTGAGTCTGTCTGTCTGTCTGTCTGTCTGTCTGTCTGTCTGTCTGTCTGTCTGTCTGTCTGTCTGTCTGTCTGCCTGCCTGCCTGCCTGCCTGCCTGCCTGCCTGCCTGCCTGCCTGCCTGCCTGCCTGCCTGCCTGCCTGCCTGCCTGCCTGCCTGCCTGCCTGCCTGCCTGCCTGCCTGCCTGCCTGCCTGCCTGCCTGCCTGCCTGCCTGCCTGCCTGCCTGCCTGCCTGCCTGCCTGCCTGCCTGCCTGCCTGCCTGCCTGCCTGCCTGCCTGCCTGCCTGCCTGCCTGCCTGCCTGCCTGCCTGCCTGCCTGCCTGCCTGCCTGCCTTGGAGAGATACACTATATATACAAAAGTATGTGGACACGCCTTCAAATTACTGGATTCAGGCTATTTCAGCCACACCCGTTGCTGACAGGTGTATGAGCACACAGCCATGCAATCTCCATAGACAAACATTGGCAGTAGACTGGCCTTACTGAAGAGCTCAGTGACTTTAAACGTGGCTCCGTCATAGGAGTCCACCTTTCCAACAAGTCAGTTCGTTGAATTTCTTCCCTGCTAGAGCTGCCCCGGTCAACTATAAGTGCTGTTATTGTGAAGTGGAAACGTCTAAGAGCAACAACGGCTCAGCCGTGAAGTGGTAGGCCACACAAGCTCACAGAACGGGACCGCTGAGTGCTGAAGCCACTGGAAGCAAGGTCAGCACAAGAACTGTTCAACGGAAGCTTCATGAAATGGGTTTCCACGGCTGAGCAGCCACACACATGCCTAAGATCACCATGCACAATGTCAAGCGTCGGCTGGAGTGGTGTAAAGCTTGCCGCCATTGGACTCTGGAGCAGTGGAAACGTGTTCTCTGGAGTGTTGAATCACACTTCACCATCTGGTAGTTCGACGGACAATTTGGGGTTCAGGAGAGCGCTACCTGCCTGAATGCATAGTGCCAACTGTAAAGTTTGGTGGAGGAGGAATAATAGTCTGGGTCTGTGAGTGCTCAGCCAGGCCCAAACACCCAACATCACTAATGCTCTTGTGGCTGAATGGAAGCAAGTCCCCGCAGCAACGTTCCATCATCTAGCGGAAAGCCTTCCCAGAAGACTGGAGGGTGTTATAGCAGCAAGGGGAGGACCAACTCCATATTAATGCCCATGATGTTGGAATGAGTTGTTCGACGAACAGGTGTCCACATACTTTTGGTCATGTAGTGTACAATAGTCACGAGACGCAGGCTTCCTTAGAGACGCTGTATTGTTCTGCCATGACGACAATAACAATGTACCACTAACCATTTAGCGTAACATCAATTAAAATCAATGCCATGTCAGAGAAAACACAGAGTGGCTACGCTAAGCAATTAACAATGTCCCTGCAGACTTTCTCCCTCAGTAAGGCCAGAGCTTAACCCATTTCAGTTCCTTTGTGGAAGAAATGGAACCCTCATTCATCTCAGCTGGACGAAGTGAAAAACACAGTAAACGGTCTCTGGAGTGACCATAGGTAGCCCGTCTGCGATTTTTTTTACGAGACCGAAGGGCACCTTGGAACGATCAGTATCTGTCTCTCTCTACACAGTCTGGACTGGAAATCTGAGCAAACCTGTGGTTCAGTTATTTAGAATACACTTGCTAGAAACTCTGAGCCACTGAACGCTGCTAGATTATAACATTGGGAGTCCCTTTTGGACCATGACCACCAGTGACAGTGAGACGGTCAGATATGAATGAACCTAGGTGTAACTAGCTTAGCATCGTACCCTTGCGGAGGTTGGCCAGCGGTTCCAGCACGCCCCTGCGGAAGGCTGCCATAGGGTCCTGGACACAGGAGCGCAGACTGAGCATGCTCTGTAGATGGGGTTCCTTCAGCAGCAGTTCTCTGTAGGCGGTGAGCTGGGGTGCTCTGCACAGCAGGGCGGCGATACTGTGCACAAACTCTGGCACCAGGCAGGTGTAGGTGTTGTCAGCCTGGCAGTAGTGATACGCAACCACCTGGACGGGAGAAAAGAGAGGGAACAATTGTTTAGCAACTTTAGTGGCTTAAAATGTAAGAGACCTTTGCTGTTTTACAAAACCCTACTATAGTGTCAACTGTGAGTAGCTTATATTGTTCTTGGTTTAAGTCTGTAAAAATGTGGCTGTGTGACCTCAAAGTCCTTGTAAAGCCAATAGGCTTGCTGACTACAAGGCATTTGATGCAATACAGCAGCTCGGTATAGCGACTAAGCTGTCCCTGACCTCATTCCACTGCTGCCATTATACAATCGAATTTGGAGGTGAATATACAGAAGCCAAAATGCTATTTGTTAGTCTGAAACCAAAGCTGGGACTTGAAGGCATGTCCTTCAGATGCAACCCTTACGAAAAAAGATTACAGTCAGACTGCAGTTTAACTGTACTACAATGCAGTATAACTGCAGTTAAAGTGCAGTCTAACTGCAGTATGCTGCAAATACTGCTTCCAAAATAACACCATTTTTTTTATTACAATAATTCTTCAGTGTAACTGCAGTTATTCTGCAATTACTTCGTCCAAAATACCACATGCGACTTCAGTTACTACACTTTTACTGCAGTTTCAAAACGGTAATCTTTTTTTGTAAGGGATTTAATTGGCTGACTCTAAACCAGACACATATAACCCACTCTAACCCACCTAAGCAGGGCGTATTGAATAGGAACAAAACGGAAGATAATGGGCCGAAACGGGGCAAGCCTCCTTGAATTGTCCAACAATAAACGTTTGAATTTTCGGATGCGAAATGTTTTGCCACGTTTTGCGATAATTAATGGACCCAGGTGTCATCCCCTACTCAGATAGAGGGTCTGATGATCAACAGGCTGAAGCAAAGCTCAACAACCTCCGCTAACCTCCCCAAAACACTGGGCCCTAGGTGGAGCTCCATGTGCTGCCTGTGCCTTGTGCTGAACAGGTTCTGCTGTGTTCACGGACACGGACATCTGATTTGGACAGGGGGCGGTGGGACCCTGGGGATCTGTGACTCTTTCTCTGTGTCCTAATTACAGTCAAACCTGGAGGAGCTGACACACTTTACAGGTACATCAGGACAGGAGGAGCAGGTGACTGGCTAGTTACTACCGCACCTTAGCTCACCACATAGCAACCCTACCTCTGCATGGGTCTACTGCAGAAAGGAACTGCAGCCCTGCAGCCTGTCCCCAGGCACAATGACGTAGACGTCCCCGAGAGGTCAGAGAAACAGTTGGCCCAGAACACCAGTCTCAGAACCGCACATTCACTATCAGATGAGAAATAGATTCTAAATATGTCCACGCAAATGTCTTGGACCTGACCGTCGAGTAAATCGTGCCACTGCGACGTCTGAAAACGGTCTCATTTGCAATGGAAGAAATATAACCCTAGCCAAACTATAAATCAAGGATAAGCACTTTAGCTGTAGCAAAGTAGTGCACTAAAACCCAGGATGATCTCTGTCACTGAGTTCCAAATGGCAGAGGAAGTTGGCACACGATTGTAGCCCAGGACGAGGGAAAGAGGACCTTGAGGCGCTGGCCTGGCCGCCTCCATTACGGCTGCTGCCTTCTTAATTTCCAATGATGTATTATTGGATCGTCTGCTTGATAGCGTTTTTTCCCTGTTTGGACAGACTAGGTTACTAGAGATGGCTTTGTCCAACACCAACTCGGGGGGAGGGGCATTTTTTCACTGGGCATAATAATAAAGAGGCCGAAGCGTCGACCATTGCCAAAATACTGCTACCATCTCTGCTGCCAAGACAGCCCCCAAAACGAACCTCGAGAGGTGGTCTGAGTTCGGTTCACTTGAATTCCACGGTTCGGTTCCCTTTTTAATGGCAATGTGAACACAAAGCTCCCCAGGTTCGCCTGTCATTATTTCCGCACCACACACCAGACTACTGCAACACCGTTTCCCCTGCCGTAAACCCTCTCATTGGTGCCACAAAACAGAGAAGATGATTGGATATTGATTAGCGATTGTCAAGAATGCACATCAATTCCAAAATATGTGTTTTAGTTTTTAGCTCAGATTATTTGTTTGCAATATGTGATTCATAGGCGAAGAGAGCTTCATCAGCTGTTTTTCAATTGTGGGGTTTGAGCAGTGTGTGAAGACAACAACATATTTGGTGAGAATCACAGCATATGGTACAAAATCCCTTCAACCTCTTAAAGGTGGAGATAATTATAGCAGTAATTACAGAATGATTTAATCTGCAGTTATTCTTCTGCTTTTTATTCTGTTACCAATCTTATTTACATGTTAATAAAGTTCAGAGTTCATTTTAGAGAGGACTGAGATCGGTTCTTATAAAGAGTTGAATGCGTGAAAACATTGAGACAATGAAGTGAAACGAGAGGCTACGACAAATCATTTTGGAACAATAGAGAGCTGTATCGGAGAGAGAACCTCGCTATCCATATAGCGTGCGGCTGTGAGAGAGACAATGCAGTTAAGACACTGGGCGAGCGGTGTTGTCTTCTGACACAGACGGAAGCAGATGTCCATTGTCGGGGATGGATCAGAAGGAAAGAGAGGAGACAGCAGCTTGCTGACAAGAAGCGGTTTCACTGTACAGCTACTCTGAGAGGGAGGATTCAGGAACAGTGAGGTACAATGTCTCCCAGGTGTGGACCATATTCCACCTTATGCAGGCCACTCTACCTCATCAAAGAGACATGAACATCTGGTGTTTGTCACATCTTTCCAGGTGATTCTCCGCAGTACAACTGAACGTTTCCAGAGTCGTAACTGAATGTCATTCATTTAAAATTCAGAGACAAAACCGTCAAGTGTGATTGTGCACATATAAGTGAATCAAGCGATACCGGTGCCTTATTGCAACTGCAAAAGCCTACCAAATACTGTACTTTGCAGACGCATAAGTGAGTGCCCTGGATAACAGGGTGACTTTGAAGAGAGGCATCTCCTTTTTATTTAGCCGTGATGACTGAAGACGCAGCGTGGCGCGGCAGTAACTACACCACAGGTAGAGAACCCCTTTGAGAGTTAGCATTGAAAGCAGTTTAGTGCATAACTGGCATGAGAGATTCACAGAGTTGAAATACGTTCAGATGTGCTTCAGTGGCGCGTGGCTCGTAGAGGTTGCCAGGCACATGTACTCTCGATGGCGATGACTTGCTGTTGTCATCTCACGGCTATACTATCCCATGTTAGTGCAGCACTGATCCGATCCATCCAGGGCAGAAGTGGAAGGCCTTTATGATGTCGAGGGATGTTTAAAACACGTGTTGTTGAAATAACTTCACAGTCATAACATGGAGAAAGAAAGCAGCCCCTCTGAAGCTATTTTCCATAAGACTTCAGAACCCTTTATATGATGTAACAGCGTTAGGGACAAGGGTGAATGAAATGCCTTGGAATGTTTCAGTCATGCTTGCGTTCAATAATGTTTCAATTCGAACTGGCTAGCTACTGTCCTTGTTTGTTGCGATTGAACGGCAAAGACACACCCAAGAAACACCCACATCAAACCACACCCCCAAGACAACTCTCGTTTCCTTTCTGTGATGGCCGCTAGCATTTCTTAATGAGCATTGATGAAAAACAAGGCCAAATCAGGAAGTGCAGTCGCCCATTAAGTATTTCTAAAAGTCCCACAGTAATGTTTGCAAATGGCATGCTAAGCTGCAAGCTGGATAGTGGCGCAGCTTTCTTCTCATAGACGGAAGGGAATAAATATGAGGCTATAAAATAATATGCGAAATGACAGATGGATATTTAAAAAGCTGCGGGAAGGGGAACTCTGTGAATTGGAACAATTAGGTGGTGAATATATAAGCTGTAATCACGCTTTAAACTCAGCAGGGTACCTCAGAGGCAATTTATACCTGAGCAGATCCACTTTGTTAGGCTACTATGTGTAAATGGATGGTGATACTGAAAACACTGTTAATATTCTAACCGTAAATAGGCTACTTATTGAACTACACAAATAACAACAAGTTGCATAGCCAAGCCATAATATACATACATTGTGGTGGAATAAATAAACCCATAAATAAGCCATTCTGCATTGACAGTCAGCTCAGATTGTAGGAAGCTGCTATCTCCATGTTGTGAACGGTGAGCCACAGCCTTCCGATTTGGGCAATTTACCATACCTGACATCTTTTTGACCACACTGCTAACATGTTGCCCTGGCAACGCCGAGGATGTTTGTGTTCAAAATGGCACCCTATTCCCTTTATAGTGCACTACTTTATACCAGGGCCCAAAGGAGTGCACTATATTGGGAATAGGACACCATTTGGGACGTCAACCAGAGACAAGTCCTAGGGGAGTCATGCCTCTCTCTGTGAATGACAGAAGAGTGTCCCAGGCAACCACAACATGTTAAGGACACACAGTGAGCTTCTCACTCTCTCCCTCTCCATTGTCTTGGAACCACCAAGCTGACATCTGGGCCTGAGCAACTTCATGTTGGATATCATTTTACATTTACATTTTAGTCATTTAGCAGACGCTCTTATCCAGAGCAACTTACAGTAGTGAATGCATACATTTCATACATTTTTTCCATACTGGTCCCCCATGGGAATCAAACCCACAACCCTGGCATTGCAAACACCATGCTCTACCAACTGAGCTACACGGGACTATGATGTCCATTCGATGAGGGGGAGTTAAGAGGAATGGTTATTTAACTAAGCCCAGGGCTCGCTGCAAATCAAACTGGCCCGTGATGTGAGAATTTATTTAATGGGGACTCTGTGATTGTCTTTCATAAACATCCAGGACCCCAGGGACATTTTTATTATTCACTCGCTTCATATAAAAATAAATGAATGTACACAAACATAAATCAACTGAGTGCCACATGCAGAATTATGTTTTTGGTTAAAACCCTAATAAAGACTAACGGAAACACAGCCTGGATATGAAAGGACGAGAGTCAGGGAGGCCCGCACAGCCTCCCTCCCTAAACCTCAGGTGGTGGATGGAGGGATGAAATGAAGGACAGGGGAAGTAGACTGAGAGAGAAGGGAATACTTGCCTCTGCAGTACTTCATTAGTGAAAGTGAATGGGAGCTCTTGGGACCTTGGACACTCATCAAATTCTTGCTATTCTGAGCACAAAGATACACTTCACAGTAACATAATGTCTTCCTTGAACCTGACCGGTGAAATGAGACAATGCTCAAAAGCCGTCATGTGTAATAAACACATTTCCATGCCAACAAAAGACCAACAAAAAAAATTCTAAAAGGGAGTGTCACAAATAGCACCTTGTTCTCTATATAGTGTTACTTTTGACCAAAGCTCTCTCTGTGATTTGGGACACTGACAAAGTCACAGCAACAACATTCCCAAAGGTTGGGTTGGGATATGAGCTGTGATCTGGCCAGGTGAACTTCCAGTACCTTGGTGGCCAGCCGTTTGACGGCCTCCTCCTTGCGTCTCTGGATCTCTGGGGTGCCGGGACAGCTGTTGTTCCTCAGGGTGTTGGTGGCGCTGGGGGGCGGGGTGGGCTGGGGCGGCTGGCTGAGGGGGAGGTCTGTGCTCTGGGTGTCCCCACCACCTGGAAGGAAGAGAGAGGGAATCAGGAGCCATCAACAGGAAGACTCACTGTGAACTCTACTGCTGGTTCAGGTGCAACCATGGTCCGCATCCCAAATGGCAACCTATTCCATTTATAGTGCACTACTTTTGACCAGCGCCATAGGGCTCCCGTAAAAAGTAGTGCACTACGTATATAGGGATTTGGGTGCTATTTGGGACACAGACCCATAACTTGTCATTGTTTGACAAATCAATACATTTCTGATTCTCACAATGATTATATATTCTCATTCGTACAGAATAACCTTGCGAGAATGTGTGGAAGACTTACGCGTAGCATACAGTGTTAGAACGTCAAAACTCGTGATAGCATTTCAACGACATCAGTGCAACCAAGGCTGTGCCCTTCTTGTGTTCAGAAACATACATTAGTCTAAACCAACGATAGTTACTTCCTGTCAGAAGAGGTCCTGAACATTTGATAGAGGAAGATCCTCTGTCACTACTGTACATGTTGATGGATTTAACTGCACATTATATCAGCCCACAGTCCAATCTCCTTATAGACCACCCAAAAAATAATGGTTCTAACTGTCAAGGCAGCGTGTGACTGTGGATGCATCCCACATGGCACCCTATTCCCTATATAGTGCACTACTTTTGACCAGAGCCCTATAGGGTGCCATGAGGGATGTATATTGTGACTGGATGATGTGCCTCAAATCCTGTTGTCCTTGCCAACACTACCACTTTATTCTCATGTTAGGGTCACACCCTATTCCCTATATAGTGTACTATCTTAGACCAGGGCATATAGGGGTCTATTCAAAAGATGTGCACTATATAGGGAATAGGGTGCCATTCGGGATGTAACTAGGGGTTACTTCGTACTTTTGGGCGATGCGCTGGGGCTGTTGGAGGCGATCTGCCGCATGCGGCCGCCGTGACAGCTGAGCGCCACCAGCCGGGAGATGATAGCCGTCTTGCCGAAGCCCACATTGCCTATGACCACGGCGCCGCGGCTCTCTCCGGCCTCGCCGCCGCCCTTCAGCACGTCCTCCAGCTGCTGGAAGAGCCAATCGCGGCCCACGAACACTGAGTCTGTGGTGATGCTGGGCACCTCGAACAGCAGTGGCTTGAGCATGATGTCCACCGGCTTGTAGGGAGCAAAGCGGGCTGGAGGAAACCAAATAAAACAGACAAACATTTATTCAGTGAGGGTTCATAAGAAAATAGTTCATATATAATGCATGGTACATTTACACAGGTGCTGAAAAGCAGCTAGGCTAAAAAGTAAAGAGACAGGTTTCTGGTGTAAAGACAAGCCTTGAAACTGTTTTTGGCACTGATTAGGGAACGTCTCCACATGAAACACTGTTTACACCTGCGCTGTTGACCATACCTTTTCATCTCTTTCCTCTGAAATGATGCAATATGAAGCAATGTTCAACATTGCTGTGGATTGCGAGACTGACACTCACGCTCAGAATGTGGAGCCCGAGCCCTAGCACCATCCACGATAATCAATATATTTTTGTCCTGGAATTTCCTCTGAAACGTCTTTGTGTGTCTCACTCTCACACCATTTGAGGAATATAAATATCTCTGGCTCTGACATGTCAGTTAATCAGAACCACAAAACACTGTCTGTCTGTCTGTCTACGGCGGTCGTAGTCTGATAAGTGCTGCATGTCAGCCTGGCGATAAACACCTGCTGCAGGCCAAACATTCTTCTCAGGGCTGTTGAGGGGGAGGAGGGGAGATGCCTGGGCTGCAGTCCGTGTCCACCACACAGCTAGAGAAACAGAGTGGGCTATTTTTCCTCTGCAGCTCTCCCCACCCCCCCGACTCTCTCTTCATCATTGCCATCTCTCTCTACGATCTCTCTCTCTCTCTCTCTCTCTCTATTCCTCTCTCAGTCTGAGCTATGTACAGCCAGCTCCATTGCCTTGGCCCATTTGTGAGTGATCTTCAACAGGGCAGCTAACTTCAGTGCCGATTACTTCTCTGCCCCGCACACACACCTCGGCGGCATGAGAGAGAAACATCAGTACTAGCCGCAGTACCTGACCACAGCCAGTCCCCTCTGTCTACTGAGCGATGTACTCTGAGAATAGAGGTTTAGTTGGAGAAGTTACTCAACTGCATTCAAACAGCCATTGGCAATCATGTAGGCGGATGGCAAAGGTTTGCAATTTATTTTCTTTTTTTTCTCCATTAGACTGCTTAAAGTGTCTGGAAAGCCAAACACATAATGTTCATAAATGTGGACTGTTGCACAACTTTCTGTCCACGGGGACATTTTACATAATACTAACAACTCTATACTGACAGCGGCAGTGAAAACAGAAGGGTTTTAAAAGAGGGTTAAATAGTTTTGCGAGCATTTAATGATGTAATATTACATTATTCATGTCGTGATCAAATATTAACTCTGTGGTATTTCAGTCAGCCAAGACTGGGATTTATACCAGGATAATATAAAAGAGTAATGTGTACGGTGCCAACGGAATAGCTGCTGTTTGAATAGCTGCTCTAAGGACAGGCCTAGTCGATGAAAGGATATTGTGGGTGTACCATTATGTTGTAGCCATTAGGAAACACAGGATATGCTTTTCTGCGTTCTATGGAATAGGTTTACATTTTCCCCTATGTTTCTTTTATACGTTTGGTGTGCACTACAGTGGCCCTTGTTCTATGTTCTTAGTAGCTAGTTACTGTACCCTATTCCCTATATCGTGCACTACAAAGGGCTCTGGTCAAAAGTTGTGAACTATTTATTTAATTAGGCAAGTCATTTAAGAACAAATTCTTATTTTCAATAATGGCACAGTGGAACAGTGGGTTAAATGCCTTGTCCAGGGGCAGAACGACAGATTTTTACCTTGTCAGCTCGGGGATTCAATCTTGCAACCTTTTGGTTACTAGTCCAACGCTCTAACCACTAGGCTACCTGCCGCCCCAAACTATACAGGGAATAAGGTGTGATTTGGGATGCAACCTTGGTGTACAGTGCCCATGCTGTTAGAGTGGTAGATATGAAGCATACCTTTAGAGTCCTGTGGTGCCCTCCCACCTGTGTTATGCCAGGGCAGCCGAATGGACGTCCGCAGAGGAGTATTACGTTGTTCATCAAGATAGCTCAGGTCTTCCAGCTTGGTCGAACTGGTGGCTGCAGAGAAAGAGAGAGAAAACGATGAGATAATGTGTGGGATATGAAAAAGACAACGAGCCTTCATGATTGGACAAAATCAGACAAATGGCCATGAACAGTTCCTGGATCACAAGCTAAAACCAATCATGGAAAACATGTCACTGGGGAAATCCAGGGCTTGTCCTTAATACGCTGAGAGAGAAAAGAGGAGTAGGACATGTATCAGATGGGAGACACAGATCCAGGCTGACATCTCGATGGCAGGATTTCAGGCAGAGGAAAGGGAACGGTGGACCCTGTCATTGACAGTTCCCTGGAGGTGGTGTGGATTGGGCATTGGGCAGCCAGGTAAAGTACAGCTGACAGGAGAGAAGAGGAGAGGAGCAACAATCCCCTATCCCCCCTAAAATCCCCCATTCCCCCAGCCTGATTCAACCTGACAGCTGACGATCCAGAGAGAGAAGTGGTCTGTCCCCATTGACACTCCTGTGTGCTGGAGTACAAACAGAGCTAGTAACAACCTAAACACAACCAGTATCCGTCCCAAATGGCACCATATTCCATGTGAAGTGCACTCCTTTTGACCAGGGCCCTGGTCAAAAGGAGTGCACTTACATAGGGAATTGAGAAACAGCCCTGATACAAATGTCAGGAAGGACTGCACACAGCGCCAACAAACACATTTACTAACTAAAGCCAGCCTTACTACAGGGATTACTGCCTGAAAACATACAGTAGGCTACAGCAACAACATTACAGAGAGAACTCACAGACAGCACCTAGACCCAGAGAACATGCGCCATGAAGGAAGAATGACTACAAACAATACCTGTCATGATCAGAACTAGAAGTGATAACAAACACTAGCAGTTTGCTGTACAGAACTCGTCCTCCATCTCTACCTACCATCCTCGGTCTATGAAACCCACATACGGAGACAGACAACGTGAAACAAGGTCTCCGGTGTTCCAGGCAACAATGAAATCACCATGGAGACCCGGCTATCCTCAAGCCGGCGTCCTGTTTAACCCCTAAAAGTCTAAGCCTAACATATAGAATTGTTTTAAGATGGTCATACCATGGATCATTTAGCTATTTGATTGAGAATTTTAGGACCCCTGTAGGTATCAAAAAGATAAAACATTGTATTTGGCCTTCACTACTATAGCTCATAGAAACGCATTGAGTAACACATTCATAAATGGCAAAACAGACACAAAATTTTTTTATCATAAGGAATAAGGTTTTGAAGCGTCTGTCCTATATCTAGGAGATAAGAAAGCGCAGGAAATATATGTATTTATTTGCACAAAACTTCCATAATTCCATGAATTTTCTTAACTGTTACCGGGTTACCTTCAGACGGGTCCCGTGACACTTGTGGGGGTCGAAGAGCAAAACAGAGAACAACATTGCGTCCGTGAGTCTCATCTTTCCATAGAGTGGTCATATTAGTTAGTAGGCCAAACCGTTCGGACGCTACAGACAAAGTAGCTCTGTCACTTTCCACCGCAGATTTGGAGGGCCGACATAGGCAGACGCGGTGGTTTGAGATGCAGCCCATGCAAAAAATCCAGGTATCTCTACCTTAAACAGACGGATTTTGTCTTTATCATGTTAATTAGATTGACGCACAGGTGCTGTCTGGGATTTGAACAACAGCAACTCCCTCACCCTGCCACTTTTTGGGTAAACAGCTAAATGGATGTACCAATTCAAGATTGTGCCTTCAACAGGAAAAATCAAAGCCCTTTTCTCTCACTCTCTACTCCATAAGCATCAGCTGAGCCGGGAGGACAGACAGGACAGTGAGGGACTCTCCTCCCCAACTTACTCTGAGGAATGTTCTCCTAATTAGAGAGCCAGCTGGTGACAACAGAGCAGGCAAGGCAGCATGCATCAATAGAAACATTTATGGAAAAAAGACCTCATTGTCAGTCTACCCAACTATCAACCTGTTGATGTGAATTTCATTTCGGCCTCGAAATTAGAATAAATGAGAGCCTTACTCTAATTCAACATGAGAGATCACTTCACACAATGCAGCCAAAATGTTAAACCGCTCGTTGCTCTCGAGTTCAATTCTCCCAACTGCCAACCTGCTGGTGCTGGGCAGTGGGTCCCCCTGGTTTCACCACACAAGAAGTTGAAGTAGCTACTTACAGTCAGTCAGCGGCAACAGAGCCAGAGAGCTGGGCAGGACAGCGGCAGGTATTTAAAAACACTCCTCCTCATTCCCGGCAGGTAGCAGGCAGGCAGGCTGAGAGGCAGGCAGGCAGGGCGGAGGCCCTTTGTGGAAAAGCTCCACAGAATTATTCTCCCCAGTGGGCTGGACACTCATCAGCGTACCCAAGTGAATCTTCTGCCCCAGCGCCCCCATCCATGTCCAGGCACACTGGCCGCATTCAACTGGTGACTGCGCTTGGCAGTCCACAAGCACCGCTCTCTCTCCCTCTCCCTCTCTCACAGCATCCACAGCATTAGCAGCGCTCCGCGCAAAATAAATGCGGGTGCTTTACAAGATTGTCCCCCCCACCCACATGGATTTTTGGCAAGCGGAGGAGGAAAAGAGGGTGAATAAAGCAGGGGATAAATGAAAGGTGGGAATACGGTGAGAGCTGCTCCCCTCCAACGTGGCGGATTACAGTTTGCACCGGGCAGCCGGACTCGCAGTGGAATTAATCAATGATCCTCCCTGTTCTGCTTTCACAGAGAGAGAGTGAAAGGAAGAGGGGGTGAGGTGTGTGGAGAGAGAGCGAGCGATAGAGACAGAGAGAGAGAGAAAGGAAAGAGAGAGAGCGGAGAGCAGGGCACAGGAGGAGAGCAGGAAGGGGTAGTGACAAGCCGAGAGGGAGAATGATGTAAGGGAGAGAAGAGTGAGAGATGGCAGGAGGGAGGGGGACAGGAGAAGAGACGGAGGGAGAGAGGGGAGTGATGTCCGTGCTGTGTTCCAGCTCTAGCGCATCAGTCATACCCCCTGCTGACATTAGTGGACTGCAGTGAGATCCTTCTCTCTCTCCCCTCTACCTCTCTCTCTTCCCCCTCTCTCTACCATACTAGGCCCATTTAAAATCAGTATCCCTGTATAATCTACCAAAGCCATAATAAAGATATTTTGAAGCAGACATATACCGTTGTTTGTTAGTGCTAAAACCAAAGAAGACAATTCACGAGCCAGTATAACTTGTTTCAGAGTGGTGGTTGGGATGTCTCGCAGATGCATTGAGCCGTTTCATGCTCTTTGATTTTCACCTGTAACAGAGCTCCTCGCAGCCGGCACCATTTCCCTCAACACAAAACTGGAAATCCTCTCTAGTGTAAAAGAAGAATACTCCTGCTCTGAAGTCCTCTTCCTTGTTTTCCATATATGTTTCAAGCCCCAACTCTTCCCCAGGGTGCCAAAAGGCTCTCTCGCTCCCTGCTTCTCGTTCTCCCTCTCATTCTCTCTCTCGCCCTCAATCTGCGTTAACCTCTCTGTTTCTCTCCTCTTCCTTTTCCGACAGCAGATCCTTCCTGGTTGATGTGACAGCGTGTATGAGTATGATACCTTGAGGTCTGTGTGTCGGGAGGAGCTTTGAAGCTCCACAGATGTGTCAGGATGTGTCCATTCTGATGAAAACGGTTCTGCCCTTTACATCCCTCAATTCTCTGTCTCCTGGGTTGGAGCAGGAGGGGGGCTGAGCTGAACTGCTCTGCTGCTGGGAGCGTCACTTTGCCTGCACCCGTGCACCAGCCCCCAGTACTTGCTATTTCCCAAATGGCAACCCTGTTCTCAAAAGTGGTGCACTATTTAGGGAACAGGGTGCCACAGGGGTCTTTTCAAAAGTAGCGCACTATATAGGGGGGAATAGGGTGCCAATTGGGACGCGCCCCATTGTTATTTAGTGGGCTCTTGTATAGGCTTAATGCCTCCAGAAGATTTCTGGCATCTCCCAGACTGCCACCTCAAATCCCTCTCTGACCCGCCACACAAATAGGCCCAGAGCTGGAATTGAGTAAGTGGAAAATGGAATAGAAGTGTCTTACACAAAGGTTTTGACGCGTAACCAAGTAAACAGATTACGTTCGATTCCTTGCTGGTTGTCGCTGGCTGGCGAGCAATTTGCTTGTTGGATCATAATACAGACGAAAAAAACAGAATATGATGAAGAAAAAGATGAGGAGAACGCAACATCTTGCATAACACATGATTTTCTCTGTTATTTTGTTAGCGAACACGAACCCTTTTATTTATCACACTACGACATGAAGGAATATACGAGGAGTACGTTGCTCCACTAGTGGGCACCCACTGTGCTTTGATCTAACCTGTTAGTGTGGCACAGGGAGCACACACTGCAGACCACATAGCAGAATACAGAAGAGCTGTAAAGCAGACCAGAGCACAATAACTTCACTGGAGCCCTGCAGTACAGTACCTGCATTCCCCACAATGCTGGCCAAGCAATACAGGCAAACTACATAAATGGAAGGACTCAGCTCAATATCAACGCTATAAGAAATAATGAACAATCACAGAAATAAAATGGAGGAAATTGAGGATCAGGACATATATTTTATTTGAACCTTTATTTAACTAGGCAAGTGAGTTAAGAACAAATTCTATTTACAATGACGGCCTATGGGACTTCCAATCACAGCCGGTTGTTATGCAGCCTGGATTCAAACCAGGGTGTCTGTAGTGACGCCTCTAGCACTGAGATGCAGTGCCTTAGACCGCTGCGCCACTCGGGAGCCAAGGATATATCAGACATATTCCTGATATGTAGTACAGTCAGTTCTAGCTAATTCAATTCAGGGTGTACCGAGCCAAACTGAGCCAGTCAATGTCCAGATATGGTCGGAGGTGACAACATGGACTCCACGTGAACCATCAACATTAGAGAAGAAGTGAGCGGAGGAGTCTTCAGGGAACAGTGAGACTCCACATACACACTCTCAATCAGCGAATGGGAAACTTGACAATATAAGCATACCAATGAATCATCTCGTAAAATCCATACGCGAGTAGACAAAACATAAAAGCAGATAAAACCAGTTAAGCCAGCTCTAATTTATCACCACATACACCAGTGGTTAAAACACAAAACTTTATGATTTGATGTAATGACTCTATAACATAAGCAAACCTGCGGAACGTCTGGGGACCACTGAGAGATGACATCAGTCGAAGAGATGGGACACAGCTGTGTGACCTCTAGTCATCAGTTCTGTGGGCCCCAGGAACCTTAAAGGAAAAGTCCACCCAAAATCTACAGTATCTTTTGGTGTTTGTTTCATTAGTCCCTTGTTGACATAGTCCCAAAATGTTTTGCGTGTCAGCAATCAAGTTTTCAAGATACATAACTTTCAAAATACAGAAATACAGCCGGTATGATGCATTTTGCATTTTCCTTTAAGGTATTCACCACACTATTCTCCAATGCAGAAGGATCCATGGTAACAAGATGTTGGAACAATGGCCGTCAATGATGCCCACTTCTGCTCAGGGGGGGCAGGGCAGCTAGGCAGCGGACATCTGCCAGGTACAATGGACCAATCACCTAGACTCAGCAAGAAACCCTAACACAAAGGAATCCCGAGTAGGGCAGCAGACTGGCACCTGGCAAACGACTGTGAACCACAATGGTACAAATGCCTGCCTGGGCAATGCCAAAGCAATACACCACTCAACCTGTGCCAAGGTGGAGTGGAGTGCCGCCTGGGTATATGCTATGGCCGATACATTCCACAGCCATCAACCTTAATGCCATTTCACTGTCTGGAGAAATCTCCACCATCAGGAGGTCTCGGAACCATGGACTTCCTGTGGCCAGTCTTAATGTAGCCTTTGACTCCCTAAGCCACACTGAATGTCTTATTAACTGATGACTGGAAATAGTATTCTTTAATATTTGAGAGTAACAAAGAATGTAGAAGGCTTTGAGCTGAATTCTTGTCCCGAAATGCCCCGAATCTGCACTGGATGAAGGAGACATCTGCCTTAACATACCATGGCTTTGTGAAATTGGACTTCAGCCAAATCTTAAGAGTTGACAATATAGAGCCAAGGCAGACTTCTACTCTGTATCCTCACTAGGGCTGGGTATTGCCAGGGACCTCACGATACGACAGTATCACAATACTTAGGTGCAGATTCCATACGTATTGTGATTCTCACGATTCTATATGTATTGCGATTTGATACTGTGATTATATTGCAATTATTTTGATGGTCCAAACATACTGCTCACTATACAGTATGTCTGCTGCAGAGAGACAAGAGAGAGCCATAATAAAAACCTGTTTTGATCAGTCAGGGAAATAAAAGTACTGAAAACATGCTGGCTCACTATTTAAAAAGAAGATGGAGAACAAACTATAGGAGTTTTGGCAAAGATACAGCCGACTAGCGCCAGCTAACGCTACCTAGCCATATATAATATTGTCTAAAATAGTACTTTTTTCCCACATCACTAATCCCCACACATCAGAGAGGGGTTTCAGAGGGTAGACGATCTCTTACAGCTTCACAGAGACCCTACCGTCCTCCTTCCCTCCCTCCATTCCTTCCATTCCTCACACTCTCCGTTCTTATTTAGAATTCTACTCTCCACAGCCATCACTTTACATGCAGTAATAACATTTACATATTTCGTTTTCCGTTACAGAGCCTGTGTCACAGCCAATCCTGTTTGAAGCCGGTGGTGCCTGTGATGGGGTGTGGGTTGGGCTAGGAGAGAGCCATCTCTGAGGAAGCTCCTCTAGGAACCACTGTTTGTCTGTCCGGGTGGAATGACTAATGTGACCATCATCTCAAAATTTCTTCACTGCGTACTGGTTCATGAGAGTCTCACCTTTCCATATTAGTGTGTAGCCCAAACTGTTCGGACGCTGCAGATGATTTTGTGAGGAGACCGATTTCGGGATGTCTCATGGTGTGACAAACACCCCTCTAGCTCTGTCACCGTTCACCACAGATGCGGAAGTGCGCATCGGTGGATGCGGTGGATTGAGACGCATCCAATGCACAAAAAAAAAACAGATATCTTTTTATGGGGATTTTTGTATTATGCTAATTCGATTTCCGCGGGGTGCGGACCTCAACTCTAGGGGGGTTAATAACTCAAAGTGTACGTCTCAAATGGCACCGTATTCCCTATGAGCCCTGGTCAAAGTAGTGTACTATACAGGGAATAAGATGCCATTTGGGACACAATGCCATTTGGGATGAAACCCATTGCTACATTATAGTGGAGGCACTGTGACTATATAAATATACACTGAGTGTACAAAGCATTATGAAAACCAGCTCTTTCCATGACATAGGCTGACCAGGTGAATCCAGGTGAAAGCTACGATCCCTTATTGATGTCACCTGTTAAATCCACTTCAATCAGTGTAGATGAAGAGGAGGAGGCTTTTTAAGCATTGAGACAATTGAGACATGGATTGTGTATGTGTGCTATTCAGAGGGTGAATGGCAAAATATTTAAGTGTCTTTGAATGGGGTATGGTAGTAGATGCCAGGCGCACCGGTTTGAGTGTGTCAAGAACGGCAACGCTGCTGGGTTTTTCACGCTCAACAGTTTCCTCTGTGTATCAAAAATGGGGCCGACACAAATTGTGCAGCGCAACAGACCAAATGACAGTCCAGTACAACATTGGTGCACAAAGACCCATCAAGAAATGCACAAGTCGTCGTACCTTGACACGAATGGGGTATGGCAGCTGACGACCTTACAAAAAAGAAGAAACAGCAGTTGCAGTGGGCTAAGGAAGGAAAGCACTGGAGAATTGGAAAACCATTGCCTGGTCTGATGAATCCTGGTTCCTGCTGTTTCACACTGATGGGAGGACTAGAGTGTGGAGAAAGCCACATGAGTACATGCATCCATCATGCCGCGTGTCAACATTGCCGGCTGGCTGTGGTGGTGTGATGTTGTGGGCTGTGTTTTCATTGCATTGGGCCCCTTAATAAAAGTGGAGCAACGTTTGAATGCCACAGGATATCTGAACATCATTGCCAATCAGGTGCATCCCTTCACGGCAGCAGTGTATCTCTCTGCGAATTGATCTTCTTAGCAGGATAATGCCCCATGCCACAAGACTAGGATTGTCCAGGAATGGTTCCACGAACATGACTGTGAATTCAGCTTACTGCAGTGGCTTGCCCAGTCACCAAATCTCAATCCAATTGAACATCTGTGGGATGAGATGGAACGGGCTATTCAGAGTAGAGATCCACTACCAGCCAACTTGACACAGCTTTGGGAAGCATTTGACGCTTTTGACACATTCTAGAGTCCATGCCCGACTAATTGAGGCTGTTCTGAGGGCAAAAGGGTGTGCAACTCCCTTAATGTTTTGTACACTCAGTGTATATATGCAATTGTTTTGCTATGCAGAATGAACGGAGGAGAAAGCAGCTTTACAGACATGTCCTGCTGGGAGATAATACAATTAGGGATTTATTCCATGGCTTATGAGTCAATCAAAAATGTGCACAAATAGGCAAATATCCCCATGTCAAAAGTCCAGTCTTCCAGCAGGGTCAGACGAAACAATCTGCAGAGGAGGATAGTGTTAAAACTACTCTCATATTGTAGTTCTTAGTTTGTCTGTGTTTTGGACAAAGTATATTTGTGAATTCGCGGTGGGTCTACTGTGTCCTGCTATGAAAAACTGCAAAATGGCCATTGATTTTCCGAGCTAATACATTTGGTGGTTTGGTGAAATTAGTAAGATTTTGGGTTCCATATTCTCACTCAGACAGGTGGTGTATTGGTATGGATCTGGACCTAGCCAGTTAGCCACAGCTTAATGAGCAAACAGTGGTGCCTGGATTTCCCACAGCAGCAGCTCTATGGCAGCAGGCCAGTCACGTTGTCCGCTGTAATCACACACACAGTGCAAATGACACTTCTGAGCAACACAGATACATTCCCTGTGCATATCTCACATTTTAACAGCGCTGTGGGACACTGGTTGATTGGCATTGGACAGATGCACCAATCCCACTAATTCACCCCCAGAGAAAAATACCCTTTGTTCCCGGGCTAATAACCTCCAACAACCTGAGAAGGGGACAAAAGTTCAGAAAGAGAGAAGTCTAAAGGACAAAACAGGCCGTGGCGACGGACGGTTAAAAGCATTGGTCCTATCCACTCTGACCACATAACATCAGATGTGACTTTCTTTTCATATTGAATCGCCACCGTTCGTAGACACCTAGCAACTACTGTGCACGGCTGACATTCTTTATGTGTGTCTAGTCCTTAACGGTTCAACGATGAGCCAGCAGAGCAGCAGAGAGACAGCCCTAGCCTAACTCCTGAAGTCCTGGCAGGAACTCTGCCTCAGAGCGTGTTAAGGCGCTCCAATCAATGACAGCGTGACTTTCAGCACTCTGGCATCAATTTCATTACGACTCCTCTCCTCTCCGCCACCGGCCTGGATTTCCACCTCTGTCCCTCTCGCTCACTCTCTATCATTCTGCTCACCACTCCTCTCTCTCTATCACTCTGCCCCTCTCTCACTTCCCCCATCACTCACTCTCAGTGTGTCCTACAGAGGATCATCAGTCCTGTAGGCTCTGGCTGGTTGCTACCGCTGGATGACTGGGGGCTGTTGTCATGCTCTCCATAGGGACTGTGTGGTATACAGCTATTCCCTACGTAGTGCGCAACTTTTGACCAGAGCCCTACTGAGCCCTGGTCAAAAGCAGTGCAATATATAGTAAAGAGGGTGTCATTTGGGTAAGCAATCAATTATAATGGCTTCATCCAACTTCCTCGTGACTTAAAAAAAAGCACAACGCAATGATCATCATGGGGAAAGAAGTGAATGGGTGATTTTTCTTTTCACTCCTTCCGTCTCTCTCTATCACACGCATACAGTCGCACACGTGTACACACCATCTATCAACCCAATTAAGACATTCCATATATCCCACGGAGCCAGCCGCGCATAACAGATCCCTAAGCCCTCTCATAAAAGAGCCAAGAGAAAAACATCAACTCAGTCCCAAATGGCACCCTATTCCCTATGTAGTGCACCATATTTATTTAACCGGAGAGTCAATTAAGAACAAATTCTTATTTACAATGACGGCCAGGCCTGGAATAAAAAAAAAAAAACAATGTAGGACAAAACGCATAACACAGAAAGGAGACACTAAGCAACAACACAAATTCAACAGCAAACAAACAGGGGGTGTGTGTGTGTAAGTGCGTGGTGTGTGTGTGAAGTAAAACCACATGCTTCCTTTCATAAGCTAGCGCAAACTAGTGACATTGGTTGACAACTAGAAACAGCTACATGTCTCAACAACCTGTTAATCTATTTGTCCTTTCAACTCCTCCAGGGACAACAGGTCCTGGGGTTGTAGGTTGGCTTGGAGGGAATTCCAATACCTCGTTTTCGGGACTGTTAGTAGAAAACAAGATTGTGATCTGAGCATGTACATATGGGACGCAACCCAAGCCCCACTCTGATGAATAAGGACGTTAAGGTCCGTGTCCCTGGCCCCTGGTGACAGAGTAGGTTCATTTGGACCATAAATGAGCTTGTCTTTCCATGTCCTTGCTGTCAGCTCCCAGGGCATTGTAACCAACCATAAAATCAGAGGCGTGAATCCAGCTCAGTCCTCGGGGGCAATACTGCATAACAGTGACATCATCCTACAAACTAGAGCAAAGAAGGGGCCGTTGGGTCCTGGGCTGTTAGCTTTACGAGGTAGTGGGTGTCCGTGAGTCTGGGTGTTTGGGAGTGTGTCCATCCATGCTGTTGGAGCTACGTCAGACCAAAACATCAGGAGATGTAAAACAGGTTATGAGTTATTGGAATAATTAGGTGGTTAACTGAGAGAGGTGTTTGTGAATTTTCTGTATGCACTTCTATATTCTTTATATGGCAAGGTTATAGATTTGTCAGCAAGCAGTAAAGACTAATGGTCACTTAGAGCAAACAGCGTGTGAAATCCACTGTGTATGCAGCTAGCTGTAGGACACACACTCAAACTCTCTCTCTCCCCCCTCTCTCTCTCTCTCCCTCTCTATCTCTCCCACTCTCTCTCTCTCTCCCCCTCTCTCTCTCTCTCCCTCCCCCTCTCTCTCTCCCTCTCCCCCCTCTCTCTATCCCTCCCCCCCTCTCTCTATCCCTCCCCCTCTCTCTATCCCTCCCCCTCTCTCTCTATCCCTCCCCCTCTCTCTATCCCTCCCCCTCTCTCTATCCCTCCCCCTCTCTCTATCTCCCTCTTTCTCTCTCTCTCTCTCTCTCTCCCTCTCTCCTTCCCTCTATCACATACACACACACACACAACCCCCCCGCCCACCCACCCGACTGATCAAAGGCAAATGGATTGAAGATGATTCCATTGCTTTCCAAAGCTTTTGATAACTAATGGAATGAGTTTCTATTTATGAGAGGGGCTCTCCTGACAGAACAGACGGGGCTCAGGAGCTTTGGGGAAAGCATGTCGTCTGACAGTAACACATCTATAAATCGATAAGGGCAGTAGCAATATTGGAGGAGGAGTGCTCTCTGGATCCCCATGTAGAGTAGGATCTCATCTCACCAAACCCAGATCAAAGCCAAATAACTGTTGTTGGCTAAACCAAAGCCCTTCTGCAGCCTGGCAACGGCAAGAAACACTCATGTAGAAACACTCAGGCTCCGTCCCAAATGGCAACATATTCCCTATGTAGTGCACAACTTTTGGCCAAAGCCACTCAAGGGGCTCTGCTCAAAAGTAGCACACTACATAGGAAATAGGGTGCCATTTGGGACGGAAGCTCAGGAAACACTCCCTACATGCTAACACAATGCATCCTGCCAGGCTTTCAATCTCCCGGCACCATGGCATAAAAGTGGAGCACAGCAGCTCCCTGCTAAAAGCACATATCCAGGGGGTTGCATTTTAAAGAAGGATGGTGCGTGGGGACTTGAGGAAACAGGGCCAAGGTCAAGAGCAGAGAGAGGGGGAGACGGAAAGAGATGGTAGGAGGAAGAGAGAGTGGGGGAGGAGAAGGGGAAGGGAGTGAGAGAGAGCGTGGGGGAGGGGGAGAACGAGGGAGAGAGATAGAAGGAAAGAGAGAGAGAGGCAGAGGAGAGAGAGGAGGAGAAGGGGGTCTGTCTATATGACAGCTGTGTGGACATGGAGAGCAGAGCCATAACAGCCTGTTTCGTGAGGAATGCAGAACGGATCAGCCAGACACCCCTCTGTCCTCTGCTCCAACATGGTGCACCCAAGTCACAACACTAAACAGCTGCCCCTGGTATCCACTTCCCTTCCTCCTGAAGAAACGGCACTAAGAACCTTACCTCCCAATAACAAGGCTCCTCTAGCTCTGCTGAATTGACACGTCAAAGACTCGTCGTTGTCACCCCCCCCTGTTTTCTCTTCTCCCTCTCCCTCTCACACTTGTTCAGCTGGGAAATGAAAGGACACAGTTGTGTGTCAGTCAGCTCCACAGTCACACAGGGCACTGTGACTAAGCTGGCTTTTTGGGGGACCTGGGTCAGGATGTTCTGTGAAGTACCAAAACTGTTAGGTCCTAAAGGGTCTCAGACTAACACCCTCCTTTCCAGGTCAAGATATCTTACTAAGAAGGTAATGCAGAAACAAAGATGAACCAATCTGCAATTAAACTCCGAGTCACATTTGAAGGAGGATTCTCTGAGCAAGGATCTAGGAGCCCTTCCTCTGATGACCCGATACCAAACTCAAACCAGTATACAAGTCCAGATAACTCAAACCAGTGTACAAGTCCAGATAACTCAAACCAGTATACAAGTCCAGATAACTCAAACCAGTGTACAAGTCTAGATAACTCAAACCCTTCTCCACATCATGAAGCACCCGGAGCAAAGTATTCTTACCTGCGACAGAGTTGGGCCGTGGCATCATGAGGGACGAGGAGGTGTGTGCTGTGGGGTATGGAACGGGGCCCTCCGGTGGGTGGCTTGGTCCTGCTGCTGCTGCTCCTCCTGCGGCCCCTGCTGGGTACTCTGTCCTGGACAGGGCGGGGGTCTCTGGGGGCCCGCTGGGGTCTTCCTCGGCCACGGGAGAGCACGTATCGACACGCACGCTGGGAGCCAGGCCATGGTGCGCGCTGCTCCTCAGGCTGCCATCTTTACTCCATTCCAGGCTGGAGCCGCTGCGGTCATCATTCTCTGAGGAGCTGGTGATGGTGGCTGAGGGAGGGAGTGAGGTTATGAGTCTTTAGCGCTCAATCTCTTTTTCATTGACCTTTATCAACACCCTCCACCTGAACTGATATTTACCGCTACATTTAGCTCAACTAATGAGAGCTTTCCAGTGATGGAAAGGGTGGGTAGATTTATGGCATTCATTTCCTCAATCCAGCTTCCCCCAATGAAGTTTTTTTTCAGCTTGGTTTTAACCACCATTATTTCCCTCCTTATCAAAGGCCTGCTGAATGGAGTATTCCTCAAAAGCTGGTTTAATAATAATGCACATAAAGTATGTTTGCCTCCAAACAGTATCATCCGTCCAACATAACATGGTCAAGCTGAGGTTGATTACTTTTGACCAAAGCCCATACTGTAGGTAGTGCACTATATAGGGAGTAGGGTGCCATTTGGGACGAGCCCTACATACACAGGTCAGGTCCTCTTATATGAAGAGAACACAAGATTTAGGAGGGAGAAAAAGGGGGCTGGTGTGGAGAAAAGCCGACTTTTATTTTAGAGTTAAGACAGGTGTTTGCTTACATGAAAGCAAATCCCCTTTAATCCTCTCCTCAGGCCTGGCTGGTCATGCTAAATACAATCACTAAAAGCTGAGGGGAAAAGCAAAAGCCACCGACTGGCAGCTGGGCTCCCAAACAGGGGGATGCATCCCAAATGGCACTGTATCCCCTATAAAGGGAATAGGGTGTCATTTGGGATGCACGATTGGGTACAGTCAGAGAAAAGGACTGCGTCTGTTTTCGGGAGCATTAGAGTAGACCTACTGTACAACACAGCTAATCTGGATTTCTGAACGGTGCTGTGTGTTGCATCATCCCTAACATTAACATAACAAATACATCTGGGAAAACTAACCTGATGCTTGCTTGTGCAAATATTCAGCGATTCAGAAATCACCCAATTTTGTAACATTGGATACTCGCTCATAAACATAATTTAATGAATCACAAAGATGGAACAAAGTGGTGTGAATGAACAGGTAAAATAGCCTGCTATCTTACACTAGGTGCTTTATTGTCTCCTTGCTCCTCTGCTTTATAACATGAGTAGATGGTTATGACCATGATTTACAGCATCACGCTTGAGCCTTTTACTTTCGGTTTTGGTCGACCAGCTTCAAACAGCTGTAAAAATAATATTTTTTGTTATTGAAAAGATATTTCACAGCGATTTAGATGGTACAATGATTCCCTACACTATCCAGGGCTTGTTTTCTCACATAAACTGAAATTGAGCAAACAGTGTAGAATTTTTGCAACCAGGAAATGACAGAGCGATTTCTATATTGGCCACTTACCCCGGTTTCCACTAGATAACACAGCCACAAAGTCAAAACAGTTTTCCCATTTTGACAACAGAAGCCAGCCCACCGGGAGAAATCAAAAGGCGAATATCACAGCCAATCACAACACTGGTGAGTAAGTAATACTGTGAAACACTATTATTCCACTATTAGCGGCAGAAATATTATGGACATTTTCTGAAATTACAATAAAAAATAAAAAAATGTACATAATATTGCTTAGCACCTTTATTTACTACATGAATAACTGCTTAGGACCATTATTTACTACATGAATAACTGCATATGACCATTATTTACTACATGAATAACTGCTTAGGACCATTATTTACTACATGAATAACTCCATATGACCATTATTTACTACATGAATAACTGCTTATGACCATTATTTACTACATGAATAACTGCTTATGACCATTATTTACTACATGAATAACTGCTTATGACCATTATTTACTACATGAATAACTGCTTATGACCATTATTTACTACATGAATAACTGATTAGGACCATTATTTACAACATGAATAACTGCTTATGACCATTATTTACTACATTAATAACTGATTAGGACCATTATTTACAACATGAATAACTGATTATGACCATTCCTATGACACTCTTAAGCCTCCTCTTTCAGATGCCCTCCCTTCCCTGGGTCCCACACCACAACAGCAGCTGAGGGTTTTCATATGTCACTCTGCATCAGTGCTCCACACCATCCCACCCAACGTGCTGTTTAAAAAATCTGTCAAATGAATATGGGCTTTTGAAGTAAATGATTCCCTGACTTCTCTTATCCTGCTTCTTCCACAGTCCGTTTCAACCACTTCAAAGGCCCCGAATAGTAGTCATCAGAGCTGGGAATCAGTCTCACGGACACTGCGTCCCAAATGGCACACTATTCCCTGCATAGTGCACTACTTTTGACCAGAACCCTATGGAATATTGTGCCATGTGGAACGCAGCCTACTTGGCTTCTCTCTCTGCCTTTTAAATAATCCAGAAGCCCTACTCACTTGGGGCAATGTTCCGGACCAATGTTATAGCTTGTCCTTCGCTCCCAAACAGAATTCTATGTGTTTGAAGAAGAAACCTTTATGCTGCTTGACTCAGCTAGAGGCATAGCGTTCTACAGTATTCATTCCACCGAAGAAGAAGTATGTCCCAGTGATCTTAAGTAGGCTGGGCCATAGGCCTATGTATCAAGCGTCTCAGACTAGGAGGGCTGATTTAGGATCAGTTTTGCCTTTTCGATCACAATGAATAAAATGATATGGACAGAGAGGAGCTGATCCTAGACCAGCACTCCTACTCTGAGACGCTTGATGCAGCTCTCTGTCTCAACCTGGAGGGTACTGTAGGTGGGTAGGCAGTAGCTAGGCACGGCAACGCGCTATTCACGCTGCTTCACTATGGCAGATCAAATATCACAGCCAGCATGAATTATTTAGCAGCTGTGATATTGCACTGGGGGCTAGGGGGGAAATAAGTCACAGTAATCAATTATGTCAACAGCAGCACAGGATTTGCATTCAGGAGATGTATCATTGCCAACAAACCAAGTCTGGCTCGGCCACATAAAGTGCCACGACCTCGACAACAGCTTACCACTTGTCATTTAGATCAGGCTATTGTAACAGGTTGTCTTTTATCTTCATTTTATCTTCATATAGGCCTAATCTGTCTACCTGGGTGACCGTACAATAGGGGATAGAAGCTCGATGTCCTAGTTAGACGCCTCGGAAAGAAAGATAAGGTTAACTGCTTTTGTCCTAGTTTGGTCCAAATCAACTGGAGCCTTGAGAAATGAACGTCACCAACCAGAGAAAAAAATTACTTTCATGACAAACGGCTCTGTAGGCCCAGGTTCAAGATTCCAAATGGATTTCTAGTAGGTTTCACTGTCCCTGAGACCTTTAAGCAGAAACCCCAGAGGAAATGAATACAGTGATAACTCATCTTCCTGTCAGCCTGTGTAAATCCCCAAATCTCCTAAAGCCAGTGCTACCAGACGAATAGAGAAGTCACCATGCTGTTGAAACTGTCACCACCACTACTCTCTAACACACCACTAACAGCTCAATACAGAACTGATAAAACAGACACTGACAAAGTAGAGGAACAACATTGACACGTACACTTTTCATTCAGAGCATCCATTAAAGGGTAAAACAAAGATGTTGGATTAAATGAAGGTTATAAGTATATATGTGTTATTAATGCTAGATTGGAGTGGTCAGGGTAATGCAGAGTTATCCTGTTGATGATGCTAGTGTCATGGGACATTCTAGGTCCACTCCTATGGGCATTGTGCATAATGTGAATAGTACTGAGTAAAGGCTGAGTGCTGGGGACTGAATGACTGAGTGAGTGAGATTGTGTCCCAAATGGCACCCTATTCCCTATAGTATACTACTTTTGACCAGAGAGGCCCTGGTGAAAAGTAGTGCACTACATAGAGAGTGGGGGGGGCGGGGGGGGGTCTGAGTGACTGACAAGCAGTTCGAGTGTCTCTCACCTATGATCCCGCTGTCCTTGCTCTCGAGCGTGGAGCTGGGGCTGGTGATGGTCCCACAGGGGCTGGAGTGACTCGGGGGAGGTCTGCCGTGACCACTGCTGCTGTGTCTGAGGCTATGGCTGGCGTTGCTGTTCAGGGTGGAGCATGGGCTCTCTGTGCTGGGGGACGTCGTGCTACTGGTCAGACTGGAGCAGGGACTGATACCCTGACCTGTCACTGAGCACTGCAGGAGGAGGAGAAACATATTTTATTTGGCTTCACGGATCCCACATGGCAGTCAAATATACATGTCAAATATACATCTCTTTCCATGACATAGACTGACCAGGTGAATCCAGGTGAAAGCTATGATCCCTTATTGACGTCACTTGTTAAATCCATTTCAATCAGTGTAGATAAAGGGGAGGAGACAGGTTAAAGAATGATTTTTAAGACTTGAGACAATTGAGACATGGATAGTGTATGTGTGCCATTCTGAGGGTGAATGGGCAAGACAAAATATTTAAGTGCCTTTGAACGGGGTATGGTAGTAGGTGCCAGGCGCACCGGTTGTTGTCTACTTCTGCAATGCTGCTGGGCTTTTTACGCTCAACAGTTTCCCGTGTGTATCAAGAACGGTCCACCACCCAAAGGACATCCAGCTAACCTCACACAACTGTGGGAAACATTGGAGTCAATATGGGCCAGCATCCCTATGGGGGGCCGCAACTCAGTATGAATGGAAGTTTAACAATAAAAACCTGTTCGTATTTTTCACTTGGGAGTAAAGAGCTTTTCTCCTTATATGGTAGTAGACCGGAAAATATGATCCAAGTCTATTTGCTTTTTTTAACCAAAGCAAACAACCAGAATCATGTGCAAGCAATGCAAATTCCTGGACAAATATAAGCAGTTCACATGTGAGCATGACACACAAGCTGAAGGCATGAGCTCGCTCGGTAAACAAAGCGAGGCTTTCAAAACAGCAAAATCAAGTCCAAAACGAGACCAGAACTCGTATCTCAGAGTAGGAGTGCTGATCAAGGATCAGGTACCTCCTGTCCAAACTAATCTGATTCATTATGATCTAAAAGGCAAAATGGATCCTAGATCAGCACTTTCAGACAAGACTTGAACAACTGAATGCCAACTTGTAATATGGGCCATACAATGAGACTAAAACCAGAAGAGCTCAACCCATGATTGATCACCATGCTCTTCCTGGTACTCAAGTGCTAATGACATAACTCCAAACTCTAGGTTTGTCCCCTATATTGTTCTCTCAGCTGCCTGCCTCCCTCTCCTCCATGCAGTATGTATATAAGTCAGGATGGGGGCTTGATGGCTGGGGTTAGCGTTAGCGCCTAGCGGTGTGCTACATGCCTCCTCCCTGGCGAGATCCCCGGGCTGCGTCCCAAATGGCAACTTATTCCCTTTTTACTGCACTACCTTTGGGCTATGGGCTGGGGTCAAAAGTAGTGAACTATATATGGAATAGGGTGCCATTTGGGAACTGCAAACAGTTCCTCAACAAATGGCTAACTCTTCCTCATCGTTTCCCATCTACATCACAGCTTAGCACTCTGGAGAACAACGCCAGCTAAAGTCGGGTCATAGCCATGTTGATAAGGGCACACAACGGGAAAACAAAAATGAGCGTCTCTTCTTGGAGAAGTCTGGCTATTCCTCCCTGTTTCAGTCTGTTTTCTTCCGTTTCTTGCCTAATGATTACGGCCCATGTGATGTGGAGAAAAGGCTAAGGCAACTTACACCAGACAACATACCACGCTGATGACATAATAGTTTAATGGCATTTACTCTAGGGCAGAATAAACAGACGACGCGTTTAAACTCCGATAGTAAAACAGCTGTGTAGATGTAAATGGGAGAGCGAATAGTTAACAGACGATGAACGCCTCCAGGTGTTTCTCTCTGAAGCACAGAGAAGAACATCCTTCAAGGCTGCTGCTGGACAAAAAACAGCCCAAACCCATTCTTGCCCTGATTTCTTGGGTTTCTCACCTTGACACCTCGATGAATGAAGATGATTCATGGAATATAAGCTTAAAGTGTAGAGGGAAATCAAAGGAGTGTTCTGCTTTTACGCTGAGCCCGACTAATTAGCAGAGCCAAACAAACTGAGCCGAAGACTTGACATAACTCTATTTCTGGACGTAAGCACGTACACTCATATTACATACTCAAGTGCCCCTGCAAGAGCCACTCAAGTTACCCTAAGACCATCACACTGGATACCTCAGGCTCATAAACCAACACACTACAGTAGTTTACTTAACCAAACATTCACTTTGTGCACACACAAAACACATCTGAGAACATGTTGAGGTTAGAGTTACCCTTATCTGCTGCAATTAGAATCATTCCGGTGGTAGTAGTGAGACTTTAATCCAAGTCCAAAGAACCAGGGCAAAGACAAACTGCACCATAAAAAGCATCCTTTCTTCTTTCCCTTCTTTTCACACACTCTCCCCTCCCCTCCCTCCCTCTCTCTATCTCTGGTGTTGTGCGGCCGCTGCAGCAGCTGCCGGGGAAATGAAATACCTTTTTTTCATTCTTGTCTTCCATAGGTATGCGAGCCGTGCCCGGGATCCCTTCTCCCAGTAAGAAGCCCAGCCTTGTCATCAGCTCCTGAGTGGCAGGGGAGGAGGAGGAGTTTGGCTCTTTCTCAGTTTGCAGCTCTGCTGTGTGAGAGATGAGAAATAAATCATGTTAATATTCCCATGCAGGCCAACCCAGGGCCAGTGATGGGCTGAGCCCCTGCTGCACGCACACACACCCGCAGACACACACAGACAGACACACACACACAGCTGCTGGGGTTGCGCAGGCAGGCAGAGAGGCACACACACTGACACAGAGGTGGATACAGCCAGCGTGCAGCACAGCAGAGTACAGCTCAGTGCAGCACAGAGGCGGTACTCTGCAGGCTACGCAGGTTCCGCCTGCCTCATTAGGAATGCTGTGACTGTGCCTGTCTCTCTGCAACACGTCTAGGGTGCCATTCTGCTCGCTGCTGCTGCTCATTGTTTACAGCCCTCACTCACATAGCCTCCGAATATCAATGAAGAACCGAATACAAAAAGGCTTCCGCTTCTAACTTCGGTTGTAGTCTCAGCCCCTCGCAACTGCTTGTGTTGGGTGGATAACATTTTATATTTCTGGGGCCAAATTTCATATTGACAAGCTTTGGATGCTACTGTCCTAAATCCTCTTACATATACAGATATAGGATCTTAATTTGACCAGTTTCTCACAGCAGGAAAATAATCCTGCAGCAACAGGAAATGTGAGTTATTGTGTTGATTATAATTAATGGACATTTTTGTAGGGGTTGATACATTTTCAATTTTTAGGGCAAATCAAGTCTGACATTTTTAAGTGGAAATTACAAAATGTATAAGCGTTTATAAACCTTGAATATACTATGTGCTGGTTGATCAAATTAAGATAATACACCTACTGTGTATATTTGTGATGTTTCAAAGAATGCACATGTTGCTTTTCATTATCAATAAAGCATGAGCTAACAAAGCATTGACTTACAAGCTCACTGCAAACCAATACATCCTTAGGGATCTATAAAATCTGTTACATGTTTTGCCTCATTCTGTTTAGTTTTACCCCAAATTACATTTTCTCCATTTTGTTTTTCCAGGTTTAAGTTTTTCATATTTTTGCTCTCAAAATCACACTTCTTTAATAAAAAAACAACAAAACCGGACGTTCTAAGTCAACAACAACGCTTAAACCACATCAGGAGACCACTTTTGAGATCTGGAAAAAAATCTAAGAAATGTAGATTTTTGGGTGTAGTTACCCTTTAATGCAAGTGCGCACCAGCAAGAGACCGTTGTTTGGTTAGCGATGTTTCTGTAGCGCTCATGTGATTGCAGAGTTTGCTAAACAAATGGCTTCTGGATTGATGCAAATAATCAAGATATCATTCTGCCAGGTAGGCATATGCTACCTTGCAGTTAACATTTAATTGAGGAGGTTTTTGGGAAAGCCTTTCCATCTCTACCAGAACATGGTTATCATCATCGCTAACAGCTACACATGTACACTACCGGCCAAAAGTTTTAGAACACCTACTCATTCAAGGGTTTTTCTTTATTTTTACTATTTTTCTTTGTGAGACGCGGTGTGGGTGAACGGATGATCTCCGCATGTGTATTTCCCACCGTAAAGCATGGAGGAGGTGTTATGTTGTGGGGGTGCTTTGCTGGTGACAATGTAAGTGATTTATTTAGAATTCAAGGGACACTTAACCAGCATGGCTACCACAGCATTCTGCAGCGATACGCCATCCCATCTGGTTTAGGCTTAGTGGGACTATCATTTGTTTTTTAACAGCACAATGACCCAACACACCTCCAGGCTGTGTAAGGGCTATTTTACCAAGAAGGAGCATGATGGAGTGCTGCATTAGATGACCTGGCTTCCACAATCCCCGACCTCAGCCAAATTGAGATGGTTTGGGATGAGTTGGACCGCAGAGTGAAAAAAATGCAGCCAACAATTGCTGAGCATATGTGGGAACTCCTTCAAGGCTGTTGGAAAAGCATTCCAGGTGAAGCTGGTTGAGATTATTTTTATTTTTATTTTACCTTTATTTAACTAGGCAAGTCAGTTAAGAACAAATTCTTATTTCAATGACGGCCTAGGAACAGTGCCAAGAATGCCAAGAGTGTGCAAAGTTGTCATCAAGGCAAAGGGTGGCTATTTGAAGAATCTCAAATATAAAATATATTTGGATTTGTTTAACACTTTTTTGGTTACTACATGATTCCATATGTGTTATTTTTCTACAATGTAGAACATTTTTTTTAAAATAAAGAAAAACCCTTGAATGAGTAGGTGTTCTAAAACTTTTGACCGGTAGTGTAGACACACGCACACACACACACACACGCACACGCACGCGCACGCACACACGTCACACCCTGATCTGTTTCACCTGTCCTTGTTATTGTCTCCACCCCCTCCAGGTGTCGCTTATTTTCTCCAGTGTATTTATCCCAGTGTTTCCTGTCTCTCTGTGCCAGTTCGTCTTGTATGTTTCCAAGTCAACCAGCGGTTTTTCCCTTTTTCCTTTTTCTAGTCCTCCTGATTTTGACCCTTGCCTGTTTCTGGACTTTGTACCTGCCTGCCTGACCATTCTGCCTGCCTTGACCACGAGCCTGTCTGCAACTCTGTACCTCCTGGACTCTGATCTGGTTTTGACCTTTATGTCTGTTCACGACCATTCTCTTGCCTACCCCTTTGGATTAATAAACATTGTAAGACTCCAACCATCTGCCTCCTGTGTCTGCATTTGGATCTCGCCTTGTGCCTTGATAACACACAGACACACACAGACAGGCATTCCTGTGCTGTTTCAGAAAGTTTCAGGAAAATCAAATCACTGATGCATTTTGTTCATGTCTTATGATTAACTTTAGCAAATTCATGCCTTTTCTAATAAGTTCAATACATTATGCTAATTTCCAACTAATTGTTTCAATAAATCTGAATTTTGTTTTAATGGCTAGATTACGTGAATCTGTCTGCGTTCTCCACAACGCAGATTATAGAGGGCCCTACTTCCTCAACTGGGGGATGCTGCTGGTATTCTGTATGTACATTACCTCAGCATGTACATGAGGAGCCAGGGGAATATGGCTCCACATACAGGGGGCTATCCCCCCTAAAGGCAGTGCAAGGCCTGGACTACAGTAAGTTATTACCCTGCATTCTGTCAGCACCTCTCCCCCCTCTCTTTTCCAGTTATTAATAATGCTGGCAGTCCCTCTGATTAAATACAAACCCGTCCAGCCACATAATGTACTGCCAAGACGTAATGAAGTCAGAACTAATGCCACCATACATGAACGAACACACAAAGGCACACACAATATTATTTACTACTGTGGTGGCATCAGAAGCAAGAACAATCTAACCATTTCATTCATATGAAATCTGGTAATGGATGCAATCTATGCTGATTTGATTTAACGCTAAACTCAAAACCAGAGGCAACTTCTGACCCCCTGCAGAAAACACTCTGCTACTGTGAACATGCTTCATTCTCTAATTCCCCTGCAAAGGTTGTATTACCATCATATTGTGGGCAGAAATGCTACAGCATATTGGTTGGGAGGGAGGATGTTCTAATCCTGGAATGATGCCTTTAGTTATGTGGTTCCAACCTAGTTGAGCAATACATGTGGTGAAATGGAACGAGGGAGACTCAAGAGAGGGGGAGGGAAGGAGAGAAATGATGGAATATCTCATTACTCATTATTAACCAAGGAGACCCCTCCACCAACGCTCCCTCTCCCTACTCTTTCTCCTCCTCCACTCCACCCCCTTTCCCCTCTTTTGACCTTTAACTAATTTCACTTCATTTTAATTTCACTCCTTTCACACAAACACTGCTTGGCTGACTTCTCTCTTCTCCAAAGTCTGCAATATATTTGCATACTAAGGAGTGCACCTGTTGCACATGGGGATGTGTGAAACATACTCCTCAGCCTGAAGTGTCTGAATAGCTAGCTTTTCTCATGGCGCTGACTGGTAAGAAGCTTCAGGAGGGTGGTCACGTGTGCTAGCAAGGCAGAGGTCCCGAGTTTGCGCCAGGTATGTGCCGAAGGGAGGAAGTGGTACTCGCTAAGCAAGCGGCGTGATGTCTTATTCACACCATCCCCACACCCCTTTAGTAGGCTAGCCTACACTTTGGCCATGTTTCTGCCGGGCAAGGAGAGATGTAAGTGTAATTATATTTTCCAAATGGCACCTTATTCCCTATATAGTGCACTACTTTTGACCAGGACCCATAATGACTGGTTGCTGGTTCATAATATACTGTAATGTAGCTCTGTTCTGTTCAGTGTGCAGCAGTACCAGCAAGACAGATACAGAGCACTAGCCAGCCAGGAGACATCTGTTACATCTGCAATGTCTGCACAGGCTGTTAACAGGTGCCCTTTCAATGCCCCAGCAGCCTACGTTAAACATTTAATTCAGTGCACAATGTTCTGTTATAAATAATGGGCCTGTGAATCACTGACTCTCATTTGTTTTCCTATGAATACTGCTGTCTATAAGCCGCTGCATTGACATTGATATCATTCCCCCATTTCAACAGCTGGAATGTTTATGTACTGGGATTTGAATGGGTTTTTCTCTGCATAGAAAAGTATTGAGCGTCCACCTAAGTGTTATTTCAGGCCGCCTATGTCTAAACACTAAAAAAGTTGTCTCTGCCACAAGGCAAAATGTGTAGAATTGCAGGAAATGATTTTTAAACAGCTACGTTTTGTCACTGCGGCCAACAGGTGGGCCTCTAAAATGTTCAGGTCGGCAACCGCACCATTGGCTACGCCCATTGGCTACGCCCATTACCATTCACCCGCCACACCCACCACCTAAGCCCCATTTTGATCCAGAAAAAAAAAAACTTATTTTCAAGCTGATTGCAGTTATGAATGGGTAAGAGCAAGGCATAAAATTAACCTTTTGGTTAACCTTTTTAAAAATCTTCCAGCCACCCAGATATTTTACCAGCCAAAATAAAAACATTTGCTGCTAAAATTAAACCAACGACCTGAGTCTTTTTGTGACCTGAGTCTTTTTAAAATATCACAGATGATACCTGCCCCTTTAAGGGCGGGAAGTTACCGTTGTAGCAAGACTCCGGTCATGTTTGTGCCTGTGAGATTGAGTCTGACTAGTAGATGCGTTCTCTTCCCTAGCAGTTGTAACTCAAACATAGAAAAACAACCTCGTTTGTGAACAAAACAATGTAAATAGCCAAGAAACACAAGGACAAAATCTCACTTTAGTAGACTTTCGTTTCAAGTAAATGACCAACTTTTATGCCTGTGCGCAGAGCTTCTAAAAATGAATCTTTCACTCAGCACAGCCTGCAGCCAGGCAGCATTGCAGCGAGAGGTGGAATACGCTACATAGGATTTGTAGTTCTTTGACTTTCCGCGATTCATTTAGCAGCTACGAAACAAAACGGTGGAAATACTTTGAAAAACAGTTACTGCAGAATTTATTTTTCAATAAATGTGATCATACTTGACTATTTGTATTCAATACCCACAATGCCAAAATCAACCCGCATTTGGCAGGTGGCAGGTGTTAATTTTAGGCCCTGATCAAGAGTGACCTTGTTTTCAGAGTTGAAAACTAACTGGTGAAACCTAATTGGAATACAATACACACATATTATTAAAGGACAAAAATGATCTAACGACTAAAATCGGAGTGAAATGTAACACCAGCCGCATGTTCAATGTGAGTAAATGCATGCAGCTGGTGCTACTGCAAACCCCAGAATGTTTTCAGTATAACGGCAGTACAAAGCATGTCAGCGTCACATCAACGCCACTGTTTACGACACCGCATTCTTTACCAGTTACTGTCCCTTACTGCACCACTGTTTCCAGGTAGCCCTCCCAGACCTGACCAGGGACCGTGTTCAAAGTGTCTCAAAGTAACATACACTGAGTGTACAACACATTAGGAACACCTGCTTTTTCCATGACATAGACTGACCAGGTGAATCCAGGTCAAAGCTATGATCCCTTATTGATGTCACTTGTTAAATCCACTTCAAATCAGTGTAGATGAAGGGGAGGAGACAGGTTAAAGAAGGATTTTTAAGCCTTAAGACAATTGAGACATGGATTGTGAATGTGTGCCATTCAGAAGGTGAATGGGAAAAACAAAATATTTCAATGTCTTTGAACGGGGAATGGTAGTAGGTGCCAGGCGCACCAGTTTGTTTCAAGAACTGTAACGCTGTTTGGTTTTTCACTCTCATCAGTTTGTGTATCAAGAATGGTCCACCAACTCAATATTAGGAAGGTGTTGTTAATGTTTTGTTCACTCTGTGTATATAATATATGCCAATTTTGCAGACACTTTTATCCAAAGCAACTTACAGTCATGCATCCAGTTTTCATATAGGTGGCCCCAGCGGGGAATCAAACCCATAATCCTTGGTTTTGCATGTGCCATGCTCTACCAACTGAGCCACACAGGACTGATCCTAGGATTAGGTCCACCTTCTTATTTATTATGATTGAAAATAAAAAAAATGATCCTAGATCAGCACTCCTACTCTGAGATGCATAGTGAATATGGGCCCTGGCGGGCTCCCACATCAGAACCAGGCTCAGCAGCAATCAGGCCAAACGGAGGGTTTGGGCCGGGGCGATGCTGTGAGCTGCATCCATCAGGGAGCCCTTTATTACCGGGCCGTGATAGGCCGCTCCATCAGTGGCTCCTCTAAAGCTCTAAAGATCCACCTGCCTCTGAGGAGCAATCACTACCTTTGTCCTGTCTGTGGCAAAGAAAACTCTATTCCCTATATAGTGTACTGGGCTCTGGTCAAAAGAAATTGAACTATAAGGAAATAGGCTGGTATTTAGGACGCAACCTGTGATGGTGCTGGAGCTGGAGTATGGACCAGACGACAGTCAACAGCAGCAGGGCTAGAGGCTGGTGGGGATTGAAGCACAGACGCAATGTAAATCATCATTACACACTGTCTGTCTGGGGAGTCTTTGGGCAGAGCATTTTATCTCCAGGCAGATCCTCTCTCAAATGGTCCATCCTTCCTGTATACTCTGGTGTACTACCTACCGGTCCCTTTTCATTGGCTGTGATGTCCTAGCTATCTCCACACCCGAGAATTCACTGCATTCACAGCAATGGCAAATTTGATAGCCTCTGAAGTCTTATCTGGGCTTAATTGCCTTCAATGTGACATTGGCTATTATCTGTGTGATCGCTAATGCGTGTTGTTGATGGTGGGGCCGTCCATCCAGGAGGGGAGATAAATATGCTACCTGTAAAACAGGCCAGTTTGTAGAATATAGACTAACCTTTGACACTGACGGGAGTGTCCTTCTTGCCAGTCTATATCCAAGCTATTCTAGAGGACATATTAATCAAATCAATTCAAATCAAAGTTTATTTGTCACGTGCGCCGAATACAACAGGTGTAGACCTTACAGTGAAATGCTTACTTACAGGCTCTAACCAATAGTGCAAAAAAAGGTGAACAATAGGTAAGTAAAGAAATAAAAACAACAGTAAAAAGACAGTGAAAAACAGTAGCGAGGCTATAAAAGTAGCAAGGCTACTTACAGACACCGGTTAGTTAGGCTGATTGAGGTAGTATGTACATGTAGATATGGTTAATGCGTCTCTTAATGCGTCTCTTTCGATGTGACAGGAGCTTTAATTAGATGACCCCTGCTCCTGGGAGGAGTGACCTGTGCCCCTTACGAAAATGGACATGAATCATGGCGCCTTAGGAAGGATCATTCAGTAAGAAGCATGTCAAACAAACATGTAGGCTGTGCTACTCACCGAGAATGGAGCAAGAGGGGGAGAGGGGGGGAGTAGGAGAGAGAAAGAGAGAAAGCTGGGAGCTAGTTAGCGAGAGAGGGAGAGAGAAAGCGGAGAGCTAGTTAGCGAGAGAGGGAGAGAGAAAGAGAGAAAGAGAGAAAGCGGGGAGCTAGTTAGCGAGAGAGGGAGAGAGAAAGAGAGAAAGCTGGGAGCTAGTTAGCGAGAGAGGGAGAGAGAAAGAGAGAAAGCTGGGAGCTAGTTAGCGAGAGAGGGAGAGAGAAAGCGGAGAGCTAGTTAGCGAGAGAGGGAGAGAGGGAGAGAGAAAGAGAGAAAGAGAGAAAGCGGGGAGCTAGCTAGCGAGAGAGGGAGAGAGAAAGAGAGAAAGCTGGGAGCTAGTTAGCGAGAGAGGGAGAGAGAAAGAGAGAAAGCTGGGAGCTAGTTAGCGAGAGAGGGAGAGAGAAAGAGAGAAAGCTGGGATCTAGCTAGCGAGAGAGGGAGAGAGAAAGAGAGAAAGCTGGGAGCTAGTTAGCGAGAGAGGGAGAGAGAAAGAGAGAAAGCTGGGAGCTAGTTAGCGAGAGAGGGAGAGAGAAAGAGAGAAAGCTGGGAGCTAGTTAGCGAGAGAGGGAGAGAGAAAGAGAGAAAGCTGGGAGCTAGTTAGCGAGAGAGGGAGAGAGAAAGAGAGAAAGCTGGGAGCTAGTTAGCGAGAGAGGGAGAGAGAAAGAGAGAAAGCGGGGAGCTAGCTAGCGGTGCCCTCAGGCAGAACCTGCCTTGACTGTGTTAATGCTACCAGGCTCTTTTACCTGAGCCTGTGCAGTTTAGTCATCACAGAGCTGGCACAACAAGGGGTATGTGTCCCAAATGGCACCCTATTGCCTATATAGTATACTAGTGTACTGTACTAGCTCTGGCCAAAAGTAGTGCACTATAGGGAATAGGGAGCCATTTGGCACACACCCGGGCTCTGAGGTGACAGGTCCACTCACCAGTCACCTCCACAACTCCTAGCTCTTATTAGGATCCTATAAAGAAGGCATCTCTGTGCTCTCCTGTCTCCATGTCTCTGTAGGTTTGTGGAAGCTCGGCCGTGGGCAGGCCTCTGGGCATGGAATGATGGCTCAGGCACTTTAGCGACACACTGACACACACCGAAGACACCGGGACACACACCTCAGTTCTGGCATAGAAGAGCCGCACTCATAGATAGGCTCCATATACTATAACCCTGAAGTTGTAATTTAACCAGTTTAACACTTCCCATTAAAAATAACACTAGACTGATAAGAAATGGCCGACAGTGTGACCCACCAGAAGTGAAATGGCAAAGTCGCTGATTGAAATGGCAACCTGTTATCATTTCCAAGCCAGTCGGAGACTAACTGGGACAACTGACGTGCTGTGTACCGCTGTGTGTGCTTTGTGAAATTGGGGTCACCGCGCTGAGCCGCAACACTTTAGGCAGTAATGATGCAGCTGCATGGCTATCCTGACAGCTGTGGCATTTATACCCATAATACCTGTAATGAAAACAAATCTGCACATTAAGTATGCATGAGATACAGCAGCCTTATATCATCCCTATGACAACAAATCAAAGCTAATCAGTGGGACTGTGGGGCAGCAGAGACACTGGAACCCTCCTCCTCATTATGAAGCCAGAGATGGAACAGTGCTTTGTTTTAACAGCAGAGGAGTCGAGAACAAAGGTGAACGTTGTTGATTTATTTGTTCATTATTCCATTATGTCCAAAAATGTGCCTACTTACGTGTAATTGTTATTATAAAGCATGTGCCTGTTGAAACTTTTCAGGGTGTGTCGTGTAAAAAAAACAATTCTGGACTGATGAAATTCTAGATAAATCCAAAGAACCAAAATATAAACGCAACATGCAACAATGTCAAAGATTTTACTGAGTTACAGTTCATTGAAGGAAATCAGTCATTTGAAATAAATTAATCAGGCCCTAATCTATGGATTTCACATGACTGGGCAGGGGAGCAGCCATGGGTGGGCCTGGGAGGGCATAGGCCCACCCACTTAGGAGCCAGGTCCACCCACTGGGGAGCCAAGTCCCAGACAATCAAAATGAGTTTATCCCCACAAAAGGGCTTTACTACAGACAGAAATACTCCTCAGCACTCCTCTCCCCCTCCTCAGACGATCCCGCAGGTGAAGAAGCCAGATATGGAGGTCCTGGGCTGGCGTGGTTACACGTTTACAGGGATGTAAACACATTTGTGCACAAGATTTGGGAGAAAAAAGCTTTTTGTGAATATTGAACATTTCTGGGATCTTTTATTTCAGGTCATGAAAAACGGTACTTGTTTGTTGAATGCTTGGTATGTCTGCATTGTCTGACTAAACATTTTCCCAGGGTTTTTTGTCTCCAAGAGATGGATGCAATATGCTTTTCTAAGCACTTGTCTAAAGCAAAGCTTTCAGAGTTCATAACTGGAGATGCCTTATCAAATCCTCCCCTCGGTGTCTCGGAATGCCATGCTGTATTCTAAATTGCACCCTACATTACCTAATACCTATATAGGTCCGGTTCAAAAGTAGTGCACTTGGTAGGGAATAGGATGCCATTTTGGATGTACTTTGGTCTTGATCCCTTTGATAACTCAGTCTGGGCCAGCTGGTGATTAAAAAACGTGAGGAACATTCCTGCCCAGACTGAGTTTTCAGAAGAGGCGTAAAGCGGACATTTTAACAGTCCTATAAAAAATTGCTAACAGAAGTGTGAAAGTCACCCTTCTCCTAAACTGAATTTGAACCCCTCATATATTATGAATTCTGACAGATATGAGAGGTGGTGGTTTGCGCCAGGACATTCATAGCAACCGTGATACTGTAACAGCTGTAAACCATAATAATATACAGGAGATAATTCTATCTGCTGGCTAACAAAGGACAACACTACGGCTCTCTTCCAATTGGCACACTGTTCACTATGGACCCTGGTCAAAAGTAGTGCAATATATAGGGAATAGGGTGCCATTTGGGACGAAACCTACCTTTTGGGTACAATTTTCAGTTCATTATACCCTGACCAACGCATTTGAAAGAACGAAAGTGTTTCCTCTAAAAAAAACATTGCTGCGGTGGCAACGGTCTTGGAAGGTGGAGAGGCGGGTTTGGGCAGCGCGGCTTAAATCGCTAGAGAGAAGAATTAGCAAATTTCCTGCTATTCTAGACATTTTTCCATGGAGCTGAGAGAAGATTTTGCAGAGTGAAAGCTAATTTCCTGCAATTCTATGCATTTTGCCATGGCTAATTATGTGTTTTTATGCACAAACATTATAACAAAACCAACGGGGACCCCCATCGAGGCCATTGGGCATGTACCTGGCGTTCCCCGTCCGTAATCCAATCGGTAGGTGCACTTGATTCAGCTGCACTGCACGCCGGGTAGGCAAAGTGTTCCATTTTTTGTATAATTGTATGCGTCTGAAGGTACAAACTCTGCCTATCCAGAGGGCCCGGAGAGCAAATCAAGTGTGCATCTATAGGCCTACCGCTGGCCAATCAGATAGCTCAGATTACTGTGTCTGCAGCTTCCTCGAGGGCACAGCAAAGTTCATAGTTGATTTCAAAATATAATTTAAAACCACGACTAAAGAGAGATCATTAAAGACTAAAGCAAAGATCTGCTGTTTTTATAAGCGAGTTCATGTAAAAATATGTATCCAGCACTGTCAAATAGGGCTGTGCGATATGGCCAAAATATCACATCACAATATTTTTCTCCGTTTTGATGGTATTTTACGTATTTTATGATTTTTAATAATAAAAGTTCTAAATATGCTTCATAAGTAGTGCATGACCAATAATTTTTTACTTCGACACCGATACCAGGTTTAGTATCATGATTCTCGATACCATCACGATACTCAATACCAAAACGATACCAAGGCCAAAAAAGAAATGAACCAAAGTCACAGAATGATACTTGATGCAGACAGATAAACTCAGCTACTGCTCTGTTCAATTGTTGGGCATCTTTTCATGTCAGCATTTTTCATGGACAGCCATGTTTGCATCAATGAATCAATTATACAATCAACTTGAATTTGTTTTCACCAATCTAACTTCAAAACAACATAATGGTAATAATGTATTTGAATGGTAAATCTCTAACAATAAACTCAAGATGCAGCCTAGGCCTATTCACAACACAGCTGAATGCATACATGTAACCTTTAGTCAGTTAAGAACAAATTATTATTTACAATGACAGCCTACCAGGGAACAGTGGGTTAACTGCCTTGTTCAGGGGCAAAACAACAGATTTTTACCTTGTCAGTTTGGGGATTCGACCCAGCAACCTGTCGCTTACTAGTCCAATGCTCTAACCACTAGGATACCTGCCAGCCCCATTCAATACATGCATTGAGTAATTGAGCTTGTTTTGGATGATTTCATGGGGCTACAGATGAAATACATCTGAATCTGTTTCCCAACATTTGCATAGAAGTAGCTTATTTGATAAAACTGCGTGCTGTCTCTTTAACCAGTAATGACGTCCTTCAGGAGGCAAGAGGCCGAGTGGAGGCTGCTGAAGGGTATCAAGCGCATGAAGCGAGACGGTGGATGGTGGTTGGAAGAGAGCGCTTGTTTGAAATTGAAAAGCGTTGCGGTAGCGTTTGATAAAGAAGAATGTCAAGACGAAGCAGCTGCTTTATAAGTGGGATGCACTGTTGAGTGATACATCCCGAGGGGTTCGTTCTGATTGTACGGAGATTGTGACAGCTGGTTAAATGGCGTCCCTTGACAAGGCAAGAACAAGATGTATGTCAGGAGAAGTGCAGTATTATCATAAGGAGACGTATACTTGGAATACGGAGGAGGAATGGAGGGAAAAAGAGAGGCAGAGGAGGTCTAAGAGAGAGGGAGGATGAGGTTGAGCTTGAGTCGGTTAAAAATGGTGGGAAAAAGGGAGATGGTTTGTTAAAGAAGAATGGTAGAAAGTGTAAGCAGAGTGAGTTGAAGACAGGAGGAAAAATGTAAGTGAATGAGGTCGAAGTATTGGAGGTGGTAGGTGTGGTGAAGTTCTCGGAGCCCGAGGCTTGCACCGAGGGTCAGGATAAAGATGAGTCTGTGACAGTAGGAGTGAAGTTTTTGGACAAAGTGGACCCTCTTGCCTTTTGGCTGATCCATTTGTGGTTTCAGGGTGGGCGAAAACAGAGTTGGGTGCTGTGGAATCAGTGAGGGTAACCAGAAGTGGTCTTGTGATAATTGTTTGTGTTTCTGCTGGTCAGAGGGAGAAGGCGCTCCTCATTAAACGAATGGGGGCAAGAAATGTGTATTGTTTTGTTCTCAAGAAAAGGGCGCCATTGAAAGGAGTGATTACTGGTATAGCAGTAAATGTAAAAGTTGACCAACTGAAGGGGAAGATTCCCGGTGTTCGTGATGCTTGTTGTTTGATGCGACACACACAGGGTGGCGTGTGGTGAAACAGAAGAGTCATTGTCTGTTCTTTTGAGTTTTGATGTTGAGTCTTTGCCCGACAAAGTGATGTTAGGATATATAAGTTATCCTGTACGAGCTTTTGTGCCGAATACATTACGTTGTTACAGGTGTCAAGCTTATGGGCATATGGCAACAGTGTGAGGAGGGAGGTTCCTAGATGTGAGAAGTGTGCAGAAGAGCATGAGACAAAGAAGTGTGTAGGATTGGGGAAAGTATTGATATGTGTTAATTGTAGGGTTGCTCATGGGGCTGGGGATCAGAAATGTGAGGTAGGTTGAGGTTTCCAGGGTTAAAGTAGTGCAGAAGTTGTCATATGTGAAGGAAGTAGAGGAAGATGGGTCAAGGGGGAGGGATCCTGAGAGGAGTGGTGTGAGTAGTAGATATTTACCAGTACAGAGGGATAGGTCAACAAGTGATATATGTTTCAGTAAGATAGGATTTTTAGCATTTATAGCAATGGTTATCAACTGTACTGCAGGGATGGAACGTAAGTCACAGAGAATTGACGTTATGGTGGCAGCTAAGTGGTGGTGTCCCATCCTTTTAGGTTGTTGGCCTGAGGTAGGACTAAATAGATTTAAATAGTGGAGTAGGGTGGTGTTATTATTTATTATTTGTATTTGTTAATTTTATTTTTTTTCAAGCAAAGTATAAGGGACTCTTGTCTATTAGCTGGCGGTAATGCAACATTTATTGGATGCCAACCGCCTCATCGAAGAAGAAGAAGAAGCTGAGTCGAAGCCCTATTCACAGACACAGTCAGTTTGCTGAGGAAATAGAACATCTTTGGGAGACATGATAGAGACTGATTAAGTGAATTAATAAAGTTTTGGTGGCAATCAGCTTTGAAATCAACATATTTTGCGTTATGGTTTGCATATTGTCACAAACAAAGGACTAGGGTAGTGAATTGATGTTAGCTTCAGCTGTCAGCTAGCAAGGAAAGTTAACCTACAAAGCTGGAAGACACCTGTATCTTCTTGCATTGTAAAATGTTCTAGCCTGTTTGGACATTGTTTTGCGAACAGTAATTAACAGTTTCAACAATTCTACATGCCATGTCGCATTATTCAAGTGTGTTAAAACGTATTCGGTATCGGTGTCCCTTCCACAAGACGGTTGAGCTAACGTAGGCTAATGCGATTAGTATGAGGTTGTAAGTAACAAGAAATTTCCCAGGACATAGACATATCTGATATTGTCAGAAAGCTTAAATTCTTGTTAATCCAGCTGCACTGTCCAATTTACAGTAGCTATTACAGTGAAATAATACCATGCTATTGTTTGAGGAGAGTGCACAATTTTGAAAATGAAAAGTTATTAATAACAAATGAGGCACATTTGGGGAGTTTGGATACAAAATTTGAACAGAAATTCAATGGTTCATTGGATCAGTCTAAAACTTTGCACATACACTGCTGCCATCTAGTGGCCAAAATCTAAATTGCTCCTGGGCTGGAATAATACATTATGGCCTTTCTCTTGCATTTCAAAGATGATGGTACAAAAAGAATACAAAAGAACGGTTGGTTTATTCTTTGTATTACAAATGTCAAAGTGTTTCCTTTCAAATGGTACCAATAATATATATATCCTTGCTTCAGGGCCTGAGCTACAGGCAGTTAGATTTTGGTATGTCATTTTAGGCAAAAATTGTAAAAAAAAATAAAAAAAAATAAAAAAAAAGGGCGGATCCTTACTTCTGTGCATCATGAGTGGGGAGCTAACATGACAGCCCAGACTCCCAGTGCAAGCTGAGTGGAGCTGGCACGGCGCTTTCGTGCTATAAGGGGACATTGGTTGCGTTGATAGATAGACTTGATCCGTGAGACACATTTGACAGAAGTACTGAAAGTAACAAAAATTATAATACCAAATCGTTTATCATGTTTTAGTATCGAAAAAGTACCGAAGTTTCAGTATACTGTGCAACACTACCCTAGGGTGGCAACAAAGACATTCTAATGGGGCTTTCTCTCTTCTGATTGCTTTATACTATTCAATCAAACTTCAACTAAAAATAAGTTTAATCATTTTCAACAATATCTGCATTTCCTTCACTCATTTATAATAATTTCTGTAAAACATCTGTAAAACATTTGTTTAGTCTTTGTATGCCTTTATTTTGTGAAATAATTATCTTCCTCTATAATCAGGTTTCTATCCAACCATTTCATGCAGATGAATTACCTGATGCATGAAAAAAGTCACGACCGGGCCGATAGAAACATGATATCCCGGTACAATTTTATAAATGCCGACAGACAATTTGTTTCGTTCGACATGGTGGGATCTTTTTGTGTCTGTAAAATGAATTACGCGAGAAATGGCGGAGGAAACACCTTTATGCATAAATATTCCTATAATAACCATCATATGGAAGTAAACTTGGAGTCACGCGATGACATGTTGTTCAGTCCTCCCACTACAACTGGGGAAACCATGTAATTTATTAGGCTACAGATAAAATATGTTATGTTGAAATTCACAGGGTGGGGAAAGTGCATGTGATGAGTTTGATACTCCTTTCCAATAAATATCTTATTCTGGTGAAATGATGATCGACGTTTGGCTGATTTTAGAATATTCTAATGAAAATTGGTTGCAAATGGGATGGAAACCTAGTTTATGACCATGTATTATCAATGGATTCAATGGCAGTTCTTACTTTGTGCTGATTTCCAAGGTGCTTTGGCATCCGCTCTGCCTCACAGGCAAGATTCATGGCACAAAAGAGCATCTGAGCACCCGAAGCAGAAAAGGAAGAGGAAATGAGACACCCACTCGCAGTATTTGTGTTTATTATAATTTTTGGGGTTCAATGAAAGTCAATGAACTAAGTAGACCAGACCCAGACACGCCTAGTTAAGTAGACCGGAACTGACCTTTTTTTCTCCAATGGTAAACGGACTGAGTGAACTATCTTCATTCATCCACCATCTTTGCCCGAAGCTCTTGCGAGAAAATGTACAGTTCTCAACTGTTAGCAGTCTCTTACTGGCAGTAAGAATGGACAAGTGCCATACATTTTCGGGTTTCATCAGTCAGTAACTCAATTTATATTACATTTAACAAACCAAACACTAAAAAAACTTTATGCAAGGTAAAGTAAAAATCCAAACCGGTCCGTGCATCAATGCCGGTATATAGTAAAATGCCATTTTTGGTCAGTCTCAGCGGACGGATGGAGGAAGGGATAGAGACGTGAGAGACTAACCCTCCACTGAGATTAACCATCAGACGCATCAGTCCAGTAAAATTAAAAAAAGCTAATTATGTCAATTCAGCTGTGCCTCATAAGTAATACAACAACGGATCTATTACCGGTGTAATCATATACCTCATGATTTGAAACATACTTTTAAAATGGTCTGAGGAGAACAACATTGGCAGGAGAATTCAAGCATAGCCAATATGCAGTGATAATGTATTGGGCAGATAGTCTACTGCCCAAACCTTATTGCTACTGTCACGATCGTGATATAAATAATTGGACCAAGGCGCGCAGCGTGAGTAGAGTTCCACATTTTTAAAATAGTGAAACTTCTCAAAACAACAAAGATATAACGACGTCAAATACGTAGCACACATAAGCACACATACAAAACAAAACAATATCCCACAACGCAGGTGGGAAAAGGAACACACTAAGTATACACCAACATAGAAATATACTATCTAGAAACCTCCCTAGTCATGCTCTGACCTATTACACCATAGAGAACCCCGAGGGCTCTCTATGGTCAGGGCGTGACAGCTACAGTACTTTTTTTAATAGGTTGATGTTGCATAGGCTTACGTTTTTAAGTCATGTTTATGAGGGGTAGATCTTGACTTGCATTTTGACTCAGAAAGTGATCTTGACTATTAAAAGGTTGGTGACCACTGACTGAAGTGTTTTTGGGAAGCGTTGTATGTATGCCAGGAAGGCCTGTATTGTTGCCAAATAAATGTCCCTATGGGACAATACATTATTCATTCACACAGCATTTGAACTAAACATAGGCTAAATGTCTTAATAGATATGAAAGATGCTGTGATGTCTCTCTTCTCTGATCTGCTACTCAGTTTAGGCCTCTGATGATGACTCATTTCAGACTAAGAATGAGAGATCAGAGTCCGTATGTGCCAAGCGTCTCAGAGTAGGAGTGCTGATCTAGGATCAGGTCCCCCTTGTCTATGTGATCTTATTCATTGTGATTTGAAAGGCAAAACTGATCCTAAACCAGCACTACTCTGAGTAGCTTAACACATAGGAACTCTGGTCAAGTGTCAGACTTAGCCATATAAACCACCACATTTTTCTATGCTACCATTACCGCAAGACTAAATCCTCCTCCCTCAATTTGTGACGGTACAGTAGGCTACATCATGTCACACACCCCAATGCCTTTCGATAATGGTAGAAATGTGTGGGTGTTTTGAAAACCTCAACGATGACTATTCCAAAGGTAATTGACTGAACAGCCCAGCGGCATTATTCAATTCAATCATAACACACATGTGAAGGGTTTGACCTCGGGAAGGCATGCAATTAACTGTCTGTACAACAAATGAGCCACTTTGCAGAGGAAACTAGGAACAAGGCAGAGAGGATGTGGAACCAAAATGGCTACCAGTTCTCCTAACTGACAAGCGTCCTCATCAAGAGGTATCCAAGTATGAAAATGAGTTCCTTGTGCTTGCTCCATCCGAATAGACGTTTGTATCTCCTCCTAGCCTGGAGACATGGAACAATAATAATTGGAAACCACTCTGCTATTCAAATAATTGTAGGAAGAGGCAAAGCAAAAACAACATAATTATCTTCTATCTCGGCAGGCAGGCAGGCAGTTTACAAGACGATAAACTTAGCAGCAGCCCTGGCAGTGAAGCGGCACAGTGAAGGAGAGGGGGAAGTCTATCTGAGCCCCCACTCCCTGCCGAGAGGTAAATGATCCAGCCGGCGCTCATTAGCAGCTTGGGTTACATTACCAAACAGTGGAGCAAGTTTAATGAACACTTGATGAATGCTGCTCGCATCTCCAGTTTCCACACAGAGTTCAGAGGTGGAGGAGAGATGACATCTCCCATTAGAACGCACTGGCCGCTCCACAGGCGGCAGGTAGTGTAGATGTTAAGAGCCTTGGGCCAATAACCGAAAGGGTGCTGGTTCGAATACCGGAGCCGACAAGGCCTTGAGCAAGGCACTTAAGTCTAACTGCTCTAGGGGCGCTGTACAATGGTGACCCTAGCCGTGACCCCACTCCCTGCCGGTGTCTCAGGGAGAGGTAGGAAGCACACACACAAAAAAAACATTTCCATTACACACTTGTGTGTAACAGGCAAATACAAGCACCTCACAAATATTATTATAGTGCACATTCCACAACTGTACTACAGCTAGCTAGCCCGATGTTGGAGCAGAGGCTGCTTTTTGCATGGAAGGGCTGTCATGTGGATGGATAGGCGGGCAGGATGGAGTGTGGGAGTGTGGAGTAGAGAGTGGGAGTGGAACAGGTAGAGTCAGTGGTATGTTAGAGAGGAGTTACCACAGAGCTTTCCCAGGCAAACTAGGAGGTGGACATGACAGGGCAATTGGAGCCACCCTGCTGCCACTAGCTCGTGTGATTACTGCTATTAGCGACAGACAGTTGACACTTGTCAAGTCAAAACAAAGAGCCCTTTCACTCACGACACTGCACACAACCTGTACTTAACGTTGAGGGACAGACAAGACACTCAGAGACATTATGTCAATGGCAGACCTGACAGATGTCTGGACACAATCACATTCACAGAGTCTAGACAACAACATAGGCTTATCTATGCTCCTAAAGGTCATGGAGGGGGAAGTAGAAATGTCCTTTTCCTAACAAAACTGACAATCTGGAAGTCAGGTAGTGTGTGAATGCCATCCAGACCTACAAGAGGACATTGTTTCTGCATCCTAAATGGCACCATATTCCCTATTTAGTGCACTACTTTTGACCAGGGCCCATATTGTTCCCATAAGGTTCTGGTCAAAAGTAGTGCACTAAATATGGAATAGGGTTCCATTTGGGATGTACACAGTGGCTAAGCTGTAGAGGCAGAGCAGAGATTAATGAAGACACTAACAAGCACACAAAGACTTGGCCTTTTCCTTCTAATTGTAGGAGGACCACACAAAGGGTTTAAGATGCCACGGGAAAGGCATACACATATTAATGGTTACAGTAAACCATAATTAGTACCCATCCATCTAATATGTCATAGACATTTTCCTCTTGAAAAGGGGCCAGTGAATCACAACTGCTGTCTGCATCCCAATCTGTGTTCAAAGACATCGCCATGAAGCGCCATGTCCTGAAGGAGAGCTCTTATCTTAGACTATGATAGAGGTTTTTCATTCCACTATTGTGGAGGTTCCTTGGCAATCAACAGCAGGGTGAAAAACAGGGAGGATTTAGACAGACAGAACTGTAGCTTTTGGCTTTGAGATTCAAGGCTGTGAGATCGAGCGATTCAGTCTGAACAAAAGCCAGTAACATAGTGTGTAGGCTGTCTATGTGGTGCCAATTAACAGGTGGTTCATCATCCAGAACCGATTCATCTAACTCTTCCCAGGCAACATACTTGTCTGATATTAACCTGCTGTTTGAGAGACTGGTCCTTCCTGATAAATCTGTGGCTAATGAAGACCGTCTTTAACATGCCTGGTGGTGCCTGTTGATGATGTCATCACACATTTACTGTAACGGTAGGTCCCGGAGAGAGGTTTGTGCTCTGGGCTCGGCTGGTTTCTGCCAAGGCCCCAGCAGCGTGGCTGTGAAATCCTGATTCGGATCGCCTACTTCTGCCTGATGAGAAGTTTGGGGCTGAGGAAATGAGAACATGCTGGAGGAGGTGGACGTGGAGTTGCATTAAGACACAGCAGCACCACACTAGTGCATTGTTGATGGCCACACACACACAAGGGTCGTATTCATTAGTGCACACCATAACAAAACATTTTGCAGCAGAAAAACAAAAATAGTGTGTCCTATTGGACAAGTTCAGGTAGTCCCTCCCAATTTCAATCTGTTTTCTTCCGTTTGATGCCTAATGAACATGACCAAAGAGCATCATCTGGCTGGCCTAATAGAGATGACAAATTATCTTAGGGAAAAATGCCCCCCACTGGTTAAAGATACACTTAGGAATCTCACCATATAAACTAAATATATGGGATACAGTAAATGTTAACTGTAGACAATCAACTAGTTCCATCTAAACCCACAACCAACGTGCCTTTGGAGGTTGCAGATAGATCCAATAGAACATGAATGTCACTAGAAACATGGTGTGAAATGTTTCAGCCTAAGACCCTGAGGGGGTAGTAAGAGTGAGGGAAAAGGCAGAGGGGATGGAGTTTGAGAGAGAGAACAGAGAGAGAGAAAGAGAGAACAGAGAACAGAGAGTGAGAACAGAGAGAGAACAGAGAGAGAGAACAGAGCGAGAACAGAGCGAGAGAACAGAGCGAGAGAACAGAGCGAGAACAGAGCGAGAGAGCGAGAGAGAGAGAGAGAGAGAGAGAGAGAGAGAGAGAGAGAGAGAGAGAGAGAGAGAACAGTCCTGATTGACAGAGACAGACCTCAGGGGGGAACATGAGGAATGACCACAGCTGAGACAACGCTGACCACTGCTGTCTTTCGGCCACACACACACACACACAACATGCATGGCAGACACGCACACACGCGCATACGCACAGATACACATGCACACATAACATGCAATACAGAACACACACACACACACACAAACATTCATGACACGCACGCACAAACACGCAAGCCTTTTAGAGTGCTGGAAACAGCATCCTTCTTCAAAGACGGAGCAAAGTGAGATCCCTTCACTCCAGAGTCCAGACACACATGTATTTTCTTAGTCTCTCTCAACCCCATCATCCATGTTCAGCAATAAGGAAAGAGCCTTTTAAACCCGACAACCCAACTCAAAACCAAAATGTGTCTCCTGGGTGTTCATGAGCCTGAGTCGTGGTATCCATTAAATGAAACATAAAAGACTGGAATAGTCCAAAACACATCTACAGAGAAAATAATATTCAGCGTTTCCTGTGACACATAGGGCCTAGCGCGTAAACAAACCCTCCAAACACCCCACAAAGCCCCCTCTCTGTTCCCTTCAGTCACCCAGCAGTCCCCCTCTCTCTCTCTCTTTCATTCTCCATCCATTGGAGATGCTGTGAAACGTAGCTTTCATAAAGTTGGAGACGAGGAATCGTTTAGAACAAAAAGACTCTTCACAACTCATCTGAGCAGCTGCTGTCTTGATCCGGTTCTAAATGTCACACAGTTCTCATGCTACAAACTTCAGATGGATATTCCACTCATTCCTAACCCGGCATTCCGATCCTCCTGACAGCATTCCAAAGTGACACTGACCTTGTTACAAGCCCTCTTACTTGACCTCTGGGGGTCAGATGATTTGCGTAACCTCTCAGGGCCATCCTAGGCCAAATATGTGGCCAGTCATATGTCTGTCAGTGTCTGTCAGTGAGATGCTATACACATTAGTGATGGGTATTGATGCATAGACCGGTTTGGGTTTTTACTTTAGCTTCTATAATGGTATTTTAGTTTTTGGTTTGTTAAATTTGATATGCTGTGTGTAACGTTCATTTGTATGCTACTTGAGTCATCCCTCTCCGCACTCTTGCTCCATGCCGCTTTCCACACAGACCTAGCCCCGCCCCCTATCACTCATGGAGCGTGTTTGTTGTTGCTTGACCACGAGACGCTTGCGTTCAATCTGCATGGTCAATGCAGCACAATGTTGTTTCCACTTTCTTCCTTAAAACCTGTTGAGGCCAGGATCTTATCCCGGTATTGGGATTCATTGTCATGTGACCATGGCGGGGAATTCAAAACTGCAAGAGTAATCATTTCAAATACTCAAATAATCAACTATTTTCCTCCATTTGAAAGATATATCTCCTAAATCTAACCACGCTGTCCGATTTTCAGAGGCTTTACGGAGAATGCATAAAGTTAGGTTATGTTAGGAGAGTACATTGACAATAGCTGTGTGTAATGTTTAGCCAATTCAAAGAAGGGCATCAACAGACAGAAAACTAGCTAGAATTATGCACTTACCTTTGACAATCTGCATCAGATGACACTCATAGGACATTATGTTATACAATACATGCATTTTTAGTTCCATCAAGTTCATATTTATATCCAAAAACAGCATTTACAGTCGCGGTGAAATTCAGAATTTTTTTCGGCTCGAATGCTCCCAGTGAATCCAGCATTACAAATCACGGAATTACTATTCGAAAACATTGGTAAATTATAATATTGTCATTCAAAGAATAATATATTATCATCTCGTAATTGCTACCGAATGGCCAGATCTCAAAATAACTTTACTGGGAAATCACATTTTGCAATAAACGGGGTACTATGCTAAGAACAATAAGCTAAGCTATAAGCTAAGCTATACAGTTAGCGTCATCTAATATCGATAATAACATTGTAAATATCCCCTTACCTTTGATTATCTCCATCAGAAGGCAGTGCCAGGTATCCCAGGTCCAGAACAAATGTGGTTTCTTTTGACAAAGTTCATAATTTATGTCCAAATAACACCAAATAGTTAGCGTTCAGTAGGCTCCCACAAAACGAGTTGGTAGGTGTAAAGTCACGCCGAAAAGCTAAAAAAAACCTAGTAAATAATCTATTTACGTTTGTTCAAACATGTCAAACGTTGTTTAGCATTAATCTTTTGGTCCATTTTTAACGTGAAACATCAGTAAACATCAGTAATATTTTCACACAACCTATCAAGTGTCTAGAATAAACGATTATGACAAAGACACTCTTCTCAGATTTATGCGCAGGCGCAAAAAATGAAGTGATGACGTGTCAACTTCCTTGCATTCTAATTTGCTCCCTATTCATCACAAATGCTTCAAACAACTTTATAAAGATCGTTGACATCTAGTGGAAGCCGTAGGAGTTGCGAACTGAATCCTTTCTCACTATGGTATCTATAAAACAATGACACTAAATAGTACAGTCACAAAATTCACATTTCTTTTAATCTATTTTTCACAGGTTTTTGCCTGCAATATGAGTTTTGTTATACTTACAGACACCATTCAAACTGTTTTAGAAAATTCAGTGTTTTCTATCCAAACCTGAACAATAATATGCATATTCTAGCTTCTGAGTTGGTGTAGGAGGCAGTTAAAAATGGGCACATATTTTTTTCCAAAATTCTCAATACTGCCCCCTAGCCCAAACAGGTTATAAATCCACAAGCGTTCTATAATTACACTATTAGTTTGTGTTTCTTACATTTGCAAACAGCTAGTTTGTCTTTTCTTCGCAAGTTTTAGCTAAATCATGATAGCCGCTAATGGTATTAGCTAGCTAAGAAATGTACTGAGTCAGAGCAAACGTAGCTAGCTAATAACAGCCTGATACCATTGATGGTGTAGGCCTAAATCTGCATGTTGTTTGTGCAGCAGTATCTTCTAAATCAAAGAGGAATAGGCGAAGCATGAAGATGTTTGCTACATGAAGAAACATTTCATGAAGCCAAAGATTATAGGACACACTGACCAGCACTTTGGTCACAATAACAATAACTCCGCCCTGCCCACTATTATTTCTATTCTAACTATAGAATTAGAATAGTCATTCTATTTCCATGATTCCAACAGTTCACCCAAGTGTTCTGATCTAAATCGCAATTGCAACATTTAAAATAAGGCCTAGTTTTGTTGCCCATATCGTGCAGCCCTACGTGGCAGCATGGAAATGATCTCAAATGACCGCTGGAAATGCAGGAACTTATTTGGGGTTGAATTTGAATTGAACTGTATAAAACAATCAGCCGCTAGGGTCACACTTCTCATAAAGCAAAGTTAGAATTTGTATTATTCTAAAACATAAAATACCGTCAAACGTTTTCTAAATTCTGTGATATGATATTTTTCCCATATCGCCCAGCCCTAATACACATTACTCCCATATAACTAACACACGCTTATTGCTGACACAGGAATGAATGAATGACGGAAACAGGAACACATTCTTGTAACATAGGCTACTACAACCTCACGGAACCCATTTCAAGACACACAAGTGTGACGGACATGAAAAGAAGACTGATCTCACTGGAGTCTGTGTAGAGTTCAGAATGAGAGGTGAAACTCTATAGCGGTGCGTGTATGCGCGGCGTCCAGAGTTCAGTGCACCTGGGCCTCACCGTGCTGACAGCTAAACCATACCAATTAGGCCTTATCACAGAGTTCTTATAAAGTGCCTAACTCTACATGCTTTTATGCCATTACTAAAATATTTTGACTAATTCCTAGTGCTGAGCGATTAGTACTTTTTGAGGTCGGTTCAATTATTTAAAAAAAAATGTTTTTTTTTTACATTTCAATAATTTTTTTAAACATTAAATGCAATATGATTATGTGGATTGTAATGCCGTAACAATACAGAATAAAACAATTATTAAAAGTCCCATGATGGTGGTGACTGCCCATTACTGATTATTACTTACTAACCATAATTTATTCATATTACTTTACTTTAATGAAATATTTCAGTTGTTGTGTGTATTACATTGGTTTTATTTGATGACTTTATTATTTAAATCACTATTTTCGTAGTTCTTCAAAGTAAATAAGGCATACTTTTATGACTGCTGAACACCAACTATCAATCCCTTAGATCCTGTATTTTTGAAGGTACAGATATCTTGTGAAGCCACTGCTCTCGATTGTGCATTCTTCTGTAGGCGTGCCATGGATTAAGGTCATTGTAGTTAATTACCACGGTTTCTGCGCTAAACTTTGTAGAATATTGTCCTGTTGGAAACTACAACTCCCTACTACATTGCACAGTTCAGGCTTGATCTGATTTATCTCTAGGGAAACTGCATTGAGCTCACAGAAAAAAAAGTGGAATTCAAATAATTGAATGGACGTTGGTAAATTAGTTGTTACATTTTTTTTAAATAACCAACATTTTGGTAATTAGCTTAGCACTACTAATTCCTCATGCCTGTGTTATTCCTCAGCAGTCAAATTCCTCCTTTTATGGTAAGTGCTCTAGATGAGGCGTGAGAAGTACGAGGCTGGTGGAGGTACACACTGCATGCATTAGCAGCCCCTGACACAGAACATGCCGAGAGAGAGCTCCCTCCACACTCCCTACTAAGGCTTGAACACTTGAACACCAGAGCCCTGCTCAAAAGTAGTGTACCATATAGGGAATAGGGTGCCATTTGGTCAGATTGTTCACAATCTCCATGGCCTGGAGTAGCGGTAGTAGACCTACACCACAGAAATGTCCAGAGATTTTCCATTGCGTGAAGAGCTCATTTTGGCACGGAGCTGAAATCCAAAAGGGTAGCGCTGCGCTGAGCGTCTCTTTGTGTACAAGCTCTGGCACAGGGCTGCCCGACCCTCTTCCTGGAGATCATCTGTCCTGTAGGTTTTCAGTCCAACCCTAAATTAGCGTATCTGATTCAGCTAGTTAAGGTCTTGTTGAGCAGCTAATTAGTAGAATCAGGTGTGTTAAATTAGGGTTGGACTGAAAACCCACAGGACGGTAGATCTCCAGGAAGAGGGTTGGGCAGCCCTGCTCGAGCACATGCAGGGTTAAGACAACATTGGGCCCGCCCCTCCTGGAAACACATGCTGGTGGCAGAGTGCAGTGGGGGTGTGGGCTGGAGGGGTGCTGGGGTCACCAGGCCTGCTGTGAAAGGAATGTCAGGAGGAATGTTGCTAGTGGGGTTAAATATGAAGGAAATGTACCAGGAGGAGGTGGGGGTGGCCAGGCTATTTTGGGCTTTGTTTGATGACACAGAGAGCCTGGGACTGACCCTACTGGAACCCTCCAACATTCAACAAATGTACTGTGTTAGGAGCATGCGCAGCGTAGCAGAGAGTAACACGCTGTGGCTGTGTTTGAGAAAGGGAAACAGTGAAGCTGCAGCAGCAACCCAACGCTGTGGCGTGTCCAGCGGAGCAGAGAGTAACACACTGTGGCTGTGTTTGAGAAAGGGAAACAGTAGAGCTGCTCTGCAGCAACCCAACGCTGTGGCGTGTCCTGCGTAACAGAGAGTAACACGCTGTGGCTGTGTTTGAGAAAGGGAAACAGTGAAGCTGCAGCAGCAACCCAACGCTGCGGCGTGTCCAGCGGAGCAGAGAGTAACACACTGTGGCTGTGTTTGAGAAAGGGAAACAGTGAAGCTGCTCTGCAGCAACCCAACACTGTGGCATGTCCTGCGTAACAGAGAGTAACACGCTGTGGCTGTGTTAGAGAAAGGGAAACAGTGAAGCTGCTCTGCAGCAACCCAACGCTGTGGCGTGTCCTGCGTAACAGAGAGTAACACACTGTGGCTGTGTTTGAGAAAGGAAAACAGTGGAGCTGCTCTGCAGCAACCCAACGCTGTGGCGTGTCCTGCGTAACAGAGAGTAACACACTGTGGCTGTGTTTGAGAAAGGGAAACAGTGAAGCTGCTCTGCAGCAACCCAACACTGTGGCGTGTCCTGCGTAACAGAGAGTAACACACTGTGGCTGTGTTTGAGAAAGGGAAACAGTGAAGCTGCAGCAGCAACCCAACGCTGTGGCGTGTCCAGCGGAGCAGAGAGTAACACACTGTGGCTGTGTTTGAGAAAGGGAAACAGTGAAGCTGCAGCAGCAACCCAACGCTGTGGCGTGTCCAGCGGAGCAGAGAGTAACACACTGTGGCTGTGTTTGAGAAAGGGAAACAGTGAAGCTGCTCTGCAGCAACCCAACGCTGCGGCGTGTCCAGCGGAGCAGAGAGTAACACACTGTGGCTGTGTTTGAGAAAGGGAAACAGTGAAGCTGCAGCAGCAACCCAACGCTGTGGCGTGTCCAGCGTAACAGAGAGTAACACACTGTGGCTGTGTTTGAGAAAGGGAAACAGTAGAGCTGCTCTGCAGTAACCCAACGCTGTGGCGTGTCCTGCGTAACAGAGAGTAACACACTGTGGCTGTGTTTGAGAAAGGGAAACAGTAGAGCTGCTCTGCAGTAACCCAACGCTGTGGCGTGTCCTGCGTACCAGAGAGTAACACGCTGTGGCTGTGTTTGAGAAAGGGAAACAGTAGAGCTGCAGCAGCAACCCAACGCTGTGGCGTGTCCTGCGTAACAGAGAGTAACACACTGTGGCTGTGTTTGAGAAAGGGAAACAGTAGAGCTGCAGCAGCAACCCAACGCTGTGGCGTGTCCAGCGTAACAGAGAGTAACACACTGTGGCTGTGTTTGAGAAAGGGAAACAGTGAAGCTGCAGCAGCAACCCAACGCTGTGGCGTGTCCTGCGTAACAGAGAGTAACACACTGTGGCTGTGTTTGAGAAAGGGAAACAGTGAAGCTGCTCTGCAGCAACCCAACGCTGCGGCGTGTCCTGCGTAACAGAGAGTAACACACTGTGGCTGTGTTTGAGAAAGGGAAACAGTGAAGCTGCTCTGCAGCAACCCAACGCTGCGGCGTGTCCAGCGTAACAGAGAGTAACACACTGTGGCTGTGTTTGAGAAAGGGAAACAGTGAAGCTGCAGCAGCAACCCAACGCTGTGGCGTGTCCAGCGTAACAGAGAGTAACACACTGTGGCTGTGTTTGAGAAAGGGAAACAGTGAAGCTGCAGCAGCAACCCAACGCTGTGGCGTGTCCTGCGTAACAGAGAGTAACACACTGTGGCTGTGTTTGAGAAAGGGAAACAGTGAAGCTGCTCTGCAGCAACCCAACGCTGTGGCGTGTCCTGCGTAACAGAGAGTAACACGCTGTGGCTGTGTTTGAGAAAGGGAAACAGTGAAGCTGCTCTGCAGCAACCCAACACTGTGGCGTGTCCAGCGTAACAGAGAGTAACACACTGTGGCTGTGTTTGAGAAAGGGAAACAGTGAAGCTGCTCTGCAGCAACCCAACGCTGTGGCGTGTCCAGCGTAACAGAGAGTAACACACTGTGGCTGTGTTTGAGAAAGGAAAACAGTGAAGCTGCTCTGCAGCAACCCAACGCTGCGGCGTGTCCAGCGGAGCAGAGCAGCCCATTCTGAGAGTTACTGTGCATCCCAAATGAGAATAGGGTGTCACTTGTGACGTACACCTAGACTACTATTGGACAAGCTTAGCATCGGAGCCACGAGACGGCTTTGAACCGGCGCCCTCCCTGTCCCACGGTAGCTCTAAGACTCTGAGCCAACTTCCCCGGCCCCGACACAGACACACCCTCCAGCCCTGGTATGTTCCAATCCACACTGGCTGTGTGTCTGCGTGGCAAATGGCACCCTAATTCCCTTTATTAGTGCTCTACATATGACCCCTATGGGCTCTGGTCAAAAGTAGTGCACTATATAGGGAATAGGTTGCCATTTTGGACGCCCCCACGACTCTGACCTACGCTGGGTTTCTTCCAATTGTTACATGAGCCAAATACAATGAGAGGGCATCTCAGAGTTCCCTGACTAAATATAACAGCCCACATTCCATTTACAGCCGATGGGAGGAATTAAACTCCACCCTGTTCTGGAAATCAAAACAGAGCAGTAAGTGGAACACTACCATTACCCACACAAACGCGCACGCACACACACGGACAGGGACAGACATGCGCTTGCAAACACACACACACACACACACACACACACACACACACACACACACACACACACACACACACACACACAAGCAGATGAATCTACTCAACTCCACATCACATTCCAATCAAACCAAAAGCTTGCACAAGCCTACTGTATACATTTAACCACATGTTAGCAAAAAGATGCCTTCATTATGTTCCAAACACGGAGCGTAGCAAAACAGCCAGACTACACAGGAGGAAGGGGAGGACCATCCTCCTCAGTGAATTTCATAACATTATAAATAGTGAAACATGAAAAAAAACAAAAAAAATTGATAAAGCTATACTAAATATATTTACGTTAAATAATTAATTAAAACACTGTTTTGCAATGAAGGTTTACAGTAGCCTCAACAGCACTCTGTAGGGTAGCACCACGGTGTAGCCAGAGGACAGCTAGCTTCTGTCCTCCTCTGTGTACATTGACTTCCATACAAAACCTAGGAAGGTAAATGGTTGTCACCCCCTTCCGTAGACTTACACAGTAATTATGACAACTTCTGGAAGACATCATCCAACCTATCAGAGCTCTTGCAGCATGAACAAACACGTTGTCCATCAAATCAAAGGATCAGATAATGAATGTAGTAAAATGAAGGGGAAGCAAGAGAGAGAGAAAGAGAGAGCTATATTTTGTTGTATATTTTTCACTTTCACCTACTACTTGCTGTACACTGTACTGAATGATTGTACTAACGCGTTAGATAATATGGTGACAATGATGTAGGCTGTGTGTAGCGATTAGCGGTTATGGTATGAAGGTTTGGCTTGGAAAGGTTATTTTGCCTGGTCACAGACAGCTGTTGTGTTGTGCACAAGCGAAGGGAAAAGTTGAGAGGAGAGTACGTAGATGCGAGAAGGAATTATTCAACGAGCAAAGTGATCATGCTGTTTGTATATGGCTGCTTTGAAAGTGAACTGTGTTTGTGGGTGATCAGGGGTGTAATTACTCTCATACACCCTAGATCAGCTAGATGCAGGCAAGAGTGTGCAAGGCGGTATTGAATGTGTCACTGTCTGTCACCTTGATTGCACACATTTCTCTCTCGGCCTGTGCACCTACATTGTAAACTTTCATTATTAGCCTAGGTTATAGCAACCTCATGATAGGTATAGGGAATATGTGAGTATCATATAGTAGCCTAAACCTATCAATGTTACATTGAACTGGGTGAATGGAATATGAATGACAGTCATCAAATATGCTGTAATAGAAATAAGGCAATGCTCATAAAAAAATGATCGTCCTCCCTCATCTGAAATGGCACCGACCTCCACTTGCTAGAACAGCACAATTACACAGACCACTCATACAGGGGTTGACACTACCATAAAACAAACACAAACCTACGCATAACCCCATTATACACACACTCTGCAGAACACACACTCTGTAGAACACACACTCTGTAGAACACACACTCAGTCGAACACACACTCTGTAGAACACACACACTCTGTAGAAAACACACACTCTGTAGAACACACTCTGTAGAACACACACACACTGTAGAACACACAGTCTGTCGAACACACACTCTGTAGAACACACTGTAGAACACACACTATGTAGAACACACACTCTGTAGAGCACACACACAGTAGAATACACACACTGTAGAACACACACTCTGCAGAAAACACACTCTGTAGAAAACACACTCTGTAGAAAACACACTCTGTAGAAAACACACTGTAGAACACACACACTCTGTAGAACACACACTGCAGAAAACACACTCTGCAGAAAACACACTGTAGAAAACACACTCTCTGTAGAACACACACTCTCTGTAGAACACACACACACACTCTGTAGAACACACACTCTGTAGAAAACACACACACTCTGTAGAACACACACTCTGTAGAACACACACTCTGCAGAATACACACTGTAGAACACACACACTTTGTAGAACACACACTGCAGAAAACACACTCTGTAGAAAACACTCTGTAGAAAACACACTGTAGAACACACACTCTGTAGAAAACACTCTGTAGAACACACACACTCGGTAGAACACACACTCTGTAGAACACACACTCTGTAGAACACACACTCTGTAGAAAACACACTCTGTCGAACACACACTCTGTCGAACACACACTCTGTCGAACACACACTCTGTAGAAAACACACTGTAGAACACACACTCTGTAGAAAACACTCTGTAGAACACACACACTCAGTAGAGCACACACTCTGTAGAACACACACTCTGCAGAACACACACTCTGTAGAAAACACACTCTGTCGAACACACACTCTGTCGAACACACACTCTGTAGAACACACACTCTGTAGAACACACACTCTGTCGAACACACACTCTGTAGAAAACACACTCTGTAGAACACACTCTCTGTAGAACACACACTCTCTGTAGAACACACACACACACTCTGTAGAACACACACTCTGTAGAAAACACACACACTCTGTAGAACACACACTCTGTAGAACACACACTCTGCAGAATACACACTGTAGAACACACACACTTTGTAGAACACACACTGCAGAAAACACACTCTGTAGAAAACACTCTGTAGAAAACACACTGTAGAACACACACTCTGTAGAAAACACTCTGTAGAACACACACACTCGGTAGAACACACACTCTGTAGAACACACACTCTGTAGAAAACACACTCTGTCGAACACACACTCTGTAGAACACACACTCTGTCGAACACACACTCTGTAGAAAACACACTGTAGAACACACACTCTGTAGAAAACACTCTGTAGAACACACACACTCAGTAGAACACACACTCTGTAGAACACACACTCTGTAGAACACACACTCTGTAGAACACACACTCTGTAGAAAACACACTCTGTCGAACACACACTCTGTCGAACACACACTCTGTAGAACACACACTCTGTAGAACACACACTCTGTAGAACACACACTCTGTCGAACAAACACTCTGTAGAACACACACACTGTAGAACACACACTCTGTAGAACACACACTGTAAAACACACACTCTGTCGAACACACACTCTGCCGAACACACACTCTGCCGAATACACACTCTGTCGAATACACACTCTGTCAAACACACTCTGTCGAACACACACTCTGTCGAACACACACTCTGTCGAACACACACTCTGCAGAAACCACACTCTGTAGAAAACACACTGTAGAAAACACACTCTGTAGAACACACACTCTGCAGAAAACACACTCTGCAGAAAACACACTCTGCAGAAAACACACTATGTCGAACACACACTCTGTCGAACACACACTCTGCAGAAAACACAATGCAGAAAACACTCTTTAGAATACACACTCTTTAGAATACACACTGCAGAATACACACTCTGTTGAACACACACTCTGCAGAATACACACTCTGCTGAACACACACTCTGTTGAACACACACTCTGTCGAACACACACACTCTGTCGAACACACACTCTGTCGAACACACACTGTCGAACACACACTCTGTCGAACACAAAATCTATCGAACACACACTCTGCTGAACACACACTCTGTCGAACACACACTTTGTAGAACACACACTCTGTCGAACACACACTCTGTCGAACACACACTCTGCCGAACACACACTCTGTAGAACACACACTCTGTAGAAAACACACTCTGTCGAACACACACTCTGTAGAACACACACTCTGTCGAAAACACACTGTAGAACACACACTCTGTAGAACACACACTCTGTAGAAAACACTCAGTAGAACACACACTCTGTAGAACACACACTCTGTAGAACACACACTCTGTAGAACACACACTCTGTAGAAAACACACTCTGTCGAACACACACTCTGTCGAACACACACTCTGTAGAACACACACTCTGTAGAACACACACTCTGTAGAACACACACTCTGTCGAACACACACTCTGTAGAACACACACTCTGTAGAACACACACTCTGTCGAACAAACACTCTGTAGAACACACACACTGTAGAACACACACTCTGTAGAACACACACTGTAGAACACACACTCTGTCGAACACACACTCTGCCGAACACACACTCTGCCGAATACACACTCTGTCGAATACACACTCTGTCAAACACACTCTGTCGAACACACACTCTGCAGAACACACACTCTGTAGAAAACACACTGTAGAAAACACACTCTGTAGAACACACACTCTGCAGAAAACACACTCTGCAGAAAGCACACTCTGCAGAAAACACACTCTGCAGAAAACACACTATGTCGAACACACACTCTGTCGAACACACACTCTGCAGAAAACACAATGCAGAAAACACACTGTAAAAAACACACTCTGTCGAACACACACTGTAGAAAACACTCTTTAGAATACACACTCTTTAGAATACACACTCTGCAGAATACACACTCTGTTGAACACACACTCTGTCGAACACACACACTCTGTCGAACACACACTGTCGAACACACACTCTGTCGAACACAAAATCTATCGAACACACACTCTGCTGAACACACACTCTGTCGAACACACACTCTGTCGAACACACACTCTGTCGAACACACACTCTGTCGAACACACACTCTGCCGAACACACACTCTGTCGAACACACACTCTGTCGAACACACACTCTGTCGAACACACACTCTGTCGAACACACACTCTGTCGAACACACACTCTGTCGAACACACACTCCAAACAGCTCCGGAGTCAAAACCCTGGTGAATTCCAGAGGATAAGACAGACAGAACCAGTGTCAGATTCAGGATTTTAAAACCCCTAGTCAGTCTTTCTCATTCCATCTCCTCCAGTGCCTATCACATCCAAACCCCATAGAAACACACACAGACACACAAAAACACCCAGAATACACTCACCATTGTGGGAGGACTCTGTCTTGCTGTCAGCCACTTTCCTCAGCGCTGAGATGATGGAGTCCCCGGGAACGCGAGGGCTCTCCACATACTTGGGCTTCCTGATTGGTCCTTCAGGCAGAACGCAGCAAGAGAGAGAGAGGAGGGAGAAAGAGAGAGAGAGAAGGAGGAAGAAAGAGAGAGAGAGAAGGAGGGAGAAAGATAGAGAGAGGAGGGAGAAAGATGGAGGGAGAAAGATAGAGAGAGGAGGGAGAAAGATAGAGAGAGGAGGGAGAAAGATAGAGAGAGAAGGAGGGAGAAAGATAGACAGAGCGTTGAGAGTTCTCGCAGGATTCACTTTTTCCAGATGGGAATTCGTTGCGGGACGGGCTCGGTGGAGCTGCGTGTGGCTCATACACACGTATGGTACACAGAGAGAGAGAGACACACAGCTAGCTCCCTGTGCTGATAGCAGCTCTGCTCTGTCTGACAGCCCGGAGAGAAAGAGAGCTGCAGACACCCAGCAGTAACAAACACACCGGCCAGCTCCGGGGAATGCAAACTACTGCAGCAGGAAACCACAGCAATTAGCCTCGTAGAAACTTTGTGACGTGTGTGTGTGTGTGTGTGTGTGTGTGTGTGTGTGTGTGTGTGTGTGTGTGTGTGTGTGTGTGTGTGTGTGTGTGTGTGTGTGTGTGTGTGTGCGTGTGTGCACATGCATGAGAGGGTGTGTGCCTCTGCGGTAAGGTAAAGTGTGCGATTGTTGGCATGTATGGGACCAGAAGAGAGTGGTTTGCAGGAAGAGGTCCAGGCTGCGTCCCATCAGGTGTTGTTTCTGGGACAGGAGCTAAGGATCCTCAGGAGGGTCTCGGTTCTGACCCCCTTGGTGAGGACTATGGAGATTAGTGCACTGCTGTCTCTCTCCTCCGACTGACAGGATTAGAAGCACCTTATCCCACAGCACACTGTTCCCTACATAGTGCACTATTTTTTACCAGGTCTCTGGTCAAAAGCAGTGCACTATATAAGGAATAGGGTGCAACTTGGGACGCAGCACTGTTCCCTGCCTGTCTTTATGATCCAACCGCTGACGCACTGGCCACGCCGGAGGCATCGCTCCGTAGCAACTGTAGTGTGTGTGTGTGTGTGTGTGTGTGTGTGTGTGTGTGTGTGTGTGTGTGTGTGTGCACTCACACTCCTGATCCCAGGGCACAGTGCAGGGCCAAGCCATTCAAAAGGAGGCTGCCTGCTATTCAATTCTTCCGGTGACAGCAGCACTATCAAAGGACATCTCTGAACAGCCATGCTTTCACACACACAGCCTGCCTCTCTCAGTCCTGAAAAGACAGCATGATGGGCCATGAGAGATGTTTCTACAAAACCTAAATGTGTATTGTACTGGCAACAAAGAATAATGAGTATACAGCACATATTGTTTGCCTGAGGGCATCAGTACAGTCAACCCTGAGCAGAAAGTCATTCAAATAGAAATATAATAAACAAGTGTCAATAAGACATAAAGACAAGGAGGATAAATACTGATCCAGGTGAGCAAGAAACCTGACCAAAAAGCAGTGGGGGAAAAACAACGAATACCAGGAAGTAAACTTCAAATCTATAAGAATGGTATGCATTCCTTCCTTCCAGACTGACCTACTAGAACCCAATCTAGTTCTCCTCTGGTGTTCTAGTGACTGCATGTGTAACCCCAGTCATAACAGAAAGATTAGATGGGGAGAAAGAGATTGCCGTTTCCCATTCCCACATCATATCCACCCCCACCTCTGTGTGTGTGTGTGTGTGTCTGGGTGTGTGTGTGTGTGTGTGTGTGTGTGTGTGTGTGTGTGTGTGTGTGTGTGTGTGTGTGTGTGTGTGTGTGTGTGTGTGTGTGTGTGTGTGTGTGTGTGTGTGTGTGTGTGTGTCTGGGTGTGTGTGTGTGTGTGTGTGTGTGTGTTAGCTCTCCCTCCCTCGGACTCAGATGGAACATTGGTCCGGCCTGTGCTGTGCTGTGCTCGCTTCCTCCATCTGTGATCTTGTCCTCAGATACGGCTCCAGCCAGCAGCCAGCAATGTTAAAGCACTGGAACCAACCACCGTTTCAGCTTGATTCATACTGCCATCTATGGATATAGGACTTGAAATGCATAGAGCGTAGCCAGGGCTACACCGCCAATGTTGTGGCATGTGGTAATCATCAGGAATGTCTATTTGTCCTACGTCAATAGCACCGATAAAACGATATGAGATATGAGGGTGTACGTGAGTAAATTAGAGGTATTATACATATCACAGAAGAAAATCGTCATCTTTAGAGTGGAAAACAGAGCATAAAGATGAGCAAAGAGCACCCAAACAGGAACCAAAGTCCAGTGACCGAGCACGGGAGCTGCCTGGAACTAACGTTCTACAATGCCAGGGAGACAGATGTTTCTGGAGCACCACCAACTAGGCTGGATCTCTTTCAACTAAACCACATGTGAGCTGAAGTCTGAACCCGTCCGATTTGTCTGTGGCTGGCCTCCATCAGGACGGACCTGGCCAAGTCAGCTTACTCCAACCAGGATTTCTGGGAAACCTGGGAATTTTCTGAACGTTTTTGCAAACCTATCCTCAGCCAAGAAGCTGAAGTTACTTGCATTTTTTTTGCAACCCTACCAAGTCAGCTTCTTGGCTGAGTTGGAGGCAAACAGTCTGCATAAGACTCCATTTATCTGTGGACGGTCAGGCTCTACCTATTAGGAGTCACACAGAGCCAGTTAGCTAGGGGGAAGAGAGGAGACAGACCACGCTGTTTTAGATAGTAGATTTATTTACTAAGTCGAAGTCAACATCTCAGGATAATCCCCAACCAACTAATGCATTCACTTCCTTCAAGCATTTCATTTCTATGCATACAGTATGCCATAATGACTTGAATAATACAAACCACATGCTTGAAAGTTGAGATATTGCCAAAGGAGTGAATCCACTCAAGCAGAAACCAAAATGGGACTGTACTAAGATCGAATCAAGTGAAAGGGCTCGATAATATAGATGGTGAGGTATAGCAAGCTTACAGTCAGAGGACAAAAAAATAAAACATTTCTCCACCAAAATCTCATCTCCAAGATGTAAGTCTTTCATCTTTCCCTGGACGCTTTTATCAATGGCTGCCTGCCCCCTGAGAAAGCCTTTAGAGCGCTAATATTCGGCACTGAAGACCTGCCCAATGAGAAATTGCATTGTTAAATAAGCATGAAAAAGGCTGGAGAGTGAGTGAGTGGGGGCGTTGAGACGTTGTAAAGGACAGACCAAGGAGGAGCAGACATTACGCCAGCTCCCTCTGTCTCTCTTAAGACTGTGTGCATCCCAAAAGGCATCCTTTTCCCTATATAGTGCACTACTTTTGACGGGCCTTGGCTAAAAGTATAAGGGAATAGGGTGCCAAACCACCATGTTCCTCTTCACACAGCCTCATCCAACAGAAGAGCCTGTCTCTCTACACTTCCCACTCCCCACACAGACAGACCACCCCAGGACCCAAAATCACATCGACTCTCTAAGCCAATCATAACAAATTAAAATGCATGAGCAGAACTCGTTGCTCTCAGCAGACCCCTCGCAGAGAGGACAAATAAGTATTATCTCAGTGTGATGTCCTCCAACGGCGACCATGAGCTCATCACAGGAGGGAAAGAAACAGAATTGAACACAGAGAGGGTGGGAGGGAGAGGAAAACGCCATAACAACAGTCCTATGGAAAACAAACCAGGGTCATATTCATTAGCACAAACCGTAGCAAAACAGCAAAACTTTAACAAAAACGGGTGTTTGTTATTGGACAAGTTCAGGTAGTCCTTCTCTGTTTCACTCGGTTTGCTTCTGTTTTGTGCCTAATTAACACAACCCAGGAACAAGGCAGTTTATTTACAAAGGACATCTATGGTGCTTTAATTCAGCAGAACTGTGACGGTTCAGTGGGTTTTAAAGGCTTGTTACAGGGACAGAAATGGGTGGCAGGACACACAGATTTCTTGCCATATACACCACAATGCTATCCATGATTCGATCCTGTATAAACAACACACTATCAAACAACAGCCTACTATCTAGTGTGTGTCTTCCTGGTTGATGAACAAAATAGTCTGGAATCCAATGTGGACAAGAGATAGTAGACACACTATTGGTCCAGAAACATGGGCACCTGAGAGACCAGGGCCCTGTTCGAATACTTCCATCCTGCATCCTTCCTTCCTTGAAGTAATCACAGATCTGAATGGGTTGGATTGGTGAAAATAATACGGTGATCACCTTGTTTTCACCTATACAATCACGTAGAAATCTATGCTAACCTCAAGGAAACAAGGAAGGAAGGATGCATTTCTGAAGTATTCAAACAGGGTCCAGCTTCCTGGCTGGGAGTTTACCCAAAAAAAGGAGGAGAGGACAGGATAGAGGGGGGTTAGACAGCCATATAGGGGTGAGGGGGCATACAGAGGAGCCAAGCAGAGTGGTCTCAGGAGAGAGAGAGGCAGCCGAGCGTGATCTCACTCTGCACACTGGCTTTCTGTGGTGAAGCTTAGAGGGCCATGCCCACTGAGCTGTGCCACACACACATAAATACGCATGCACACGCACACACGCGACCGCCTGTCACTCGACCTTAGACAAGTGAAAGCCCTCCATAGCAAGCACATGAGCTGTTACGCTACATAAACATAGTTCAGAAAAGCACTCAAATGTTAAAATATTGTCCGGTCGGTTGATGTCAATCCCTAATGAGGAACGCGGTGATTATCTACGCTTTCAAAAACATCGTTAATGAGTAATTTCCACATTCTTTAAGATGGACTCTGACTTGTAAACGTTTAAACTCTTCATGAAACACAACACGGCTCTTTGTGGCAACAAGAAAAGGAGTCCGGACAATACCCTTCTTTCTGCTGTCGGGACGTCATTCTACAGCTCAGTAGAGAAACAGAATGTATTCAGACAGAGATAAGACGGTTGGAAATAAAGATTTGCAACATAATGGATCCAGTTACAAGTGCAAGACATTGAGCATTGGTCAATTCTTTTATTACACAAAACAAATGGGGAGAGCAAGACACAGATCCCATAGTGATAAGCTATTAAGGCCTCCTCTTTGCCCTTCTATTGTAATACACCCATTAGGCATCCTAGAAGATATTTACTTCATTATAATCATGTTTGACATGCCTGTGTCATGATAATAACATGAGCATACATAGGCAACTTACTATTTTACTCATATCCGTTATCATACTGGACAATGCAATGCATTTCTGAAACTAACCAGTATCGGGGAAATAGGTATAATGCTTTCTACATGTTTAATAGTCATGTCTATTCTCACCCGCTCTGTTGAGCTGAATTAATTATGCATGGGTAACTGCTGGGAATGCATGGTCTTGAATTTCTGAGAAGAAAAAAGCCCAAAGTCAAACATCTTGACATTAGGTGCTTCATTAAAAACCTCCCTCTTCTACAGTATAACGTAGGCTTTATTGAAATACTAGACAATTCTGACAGCAGTGGCCATTTTGTTGTTATCCATGAACTATCTGAAACAATGGGTTTTGAAGAAAGAAACCCTTCAGCAGGCACCATAGTATTATTATCCAGTATATTCATAGACATTTGATCTCTATTGGTCCTCGTCAAAAGGGAATATTCGGGACGCATCATATAGCCTTTCTACCACAGCCCCCAGAAACACATCGGTATCCCCCCGAGGCAGGCAAGTAACTCCTGAGCTAATACTGTAGAGGTGACTTCAGGAGATGTCTCCTCTGAACATACTGTATGTCATTGGCTTGAAGTGAAATTGCATCCCCTTGACAGAGACCAAAAAAGATTTGTAAGACCCGATGGTAAGCTAAAGCAATGACAAATGTTACCAGAAGGAACATTTATGCTTTTAAGTATAATTCATCATTTAAAATGTTCAAGTTTTAAAATAGGAAACCGAACAGTGATTTGGATGAGAGACAAAAAAAAACGATTTGGCAGGCAGGGAGGGGGATAGCGGAGGGAAAATTAATATTGAGAAAACATTTCGCAGAGACTTGAGCATGGAAAAGAAAGTCGGCCTCTGATGAAAAGGCAATTATAAATATCAGTCATAATTACGAAAGTCTTGTGACAGATCCAGGGGGGTATATCCGTTCAAGAGTTAACCGAACTGAAACCTAAGCATTAAATTAGCTGTATATATTAGCCTATATTCTATTCATGTATTTGGTATTATTATCAAATGTAGTGGAAAACACATAGCCATGCTAAGCCATTACTGTAGCAGAGTTTTCTATGCATAGAAACAGTAAAAACGTAGCTTTTTTTTATATACCTTTCGGGATGGTAAAACGCTTTCAGTGTAAACTTAAAACCAGGAAAGTGTATTGACCACGTTCCTACAGGAAAGCAATTGGAAAGGGATATCTGAATAGGAAATAAATAGATTGGTAGGCTGTACATTAGTACTGCTTGAGGGACTATTGATTTGAAGAGAACAAAGGGATTTTATGAATAGTAAATATTGGCAGTGTCACATGAAGGAGGTGGAGTCACTCGACAGGATATTGGTACAATAGGTAACGCAGAGAAGATTGGATTCATGTCAACAAAGAATTGATAGAGCACTGTGTCATAAGGGCTGACAGGTGGCGTTTAAGTACAACAGTTTTCTGGATCAAAATGGGGCTTAGTTGGTAGCCAATGGCGCCACCAAACACTTTAGAGGCCCTCCTCTTGGCCGCAGAGAGACAAAATGTTTGCATTGCGGTAGAGAAAAAATGTGACAGTTTTAAAGCCAATTTCCTCGAATTCTACACATTTTGTCATGGGTTATGCTGTCGTTTTATGCTGTCTTGAGTGACTCGAACATTATAACAAAATCAATGGGGGCCCCATTCCCTGACAAAAAATAATCCTGAATGCATAATCAGGAATTTTTGATTCTCCATGACTGTCTAGCTTTGATTTTGATAATTGTCAGTTCTCAAGATGATCCTATTTAAATATATATATAGATCCATGATCTTTTCTACATACTTTATATCTACATTTAGGTACTAAATCAAGATTGTGAACATGTACCTTTTGAAAGGATACACAACATTAAGGACATTGTGTTGTGCCAGGGGAATGGCAACCGTGTCCCTGTGCTTGTTCTCTTTTTGTCGTTCAAACTCTATTTCTCTCTACTCAATTAGTCGGATGTGGTGTTTGTGGGGAGGCTAGCCTGACTCTGACTATTAAGTGGCAGCCCCTCACTCACGGATACCGTTGGGTGAACTTTGAGTGAACTATGGTCTGCTTCTCTTTGTATCTCTCACTACCCGCTCCGAAGCGTAGATCTGTATCACTCCACTATGTGTCTCCATACAGACACTGTGTGATATCCTAGCACTGGGCTTAAGGAGACTGTAGAGTGTATCATGGCAGCAGGGTCTTCTCACATCCATCAATAGCAGTGGCCAGTCAGGGTTACTTACACGCCTGGACGGGCATAGAAAGAAGACTTAGATGAACCTCTCAGACCCGATGATGATATAGATATCAAACTGAGAGACCCCAGTGCCAAGAGTCCTGCACCGTGCTCTCCTTCCCATCTGCCTGACTCATCGAGATAAATAAAATAAGTATTTCAACCATAGAGAAGTGGGGCCAAAGCGCCCCATCAAAGCGTACAAGTTTAAATGATTTCCACGTGTAATGGCCTACGAGGGACCTTCTCTGCCCAAGCCTCATTCCATATAAATACAGATTAAAATGATAAGCGGCCTGAGACGGCGATAAATATGATATGAAGTTATGAACTGCCGTTTTATGTTTCCCAAAAACGCATCATGATGGCTAAGTATAGGCCTAATTGTTGCTCACGTGACTCAGCATGTCCATTCACCTAGCCTCTCTGGTGGGGGGAGTGGAGCGTAAACTCCACTCTATCTCCTTAGTTGAAATTCAATGACACTAGTAAAGCCTTCATTGGGACTGAAGCAGTGCTGTTATTGGTAATTGAGATGGAAGCAGAGCTGTTATTGGTCATTGGGATGGAAGCGGGGCTGTTATTGGTCATTGGGATGGAAGCAGTGCTGTTATTGGTCATTGGGATGGAAGCAGAGCTGTTATTGGTCATTGGGATGGAAGCAATGCTGTTATTAGTCATTGGGATGGAAGCAGAGCTGTTATTGGTCATTGGGATGGAAGCAGAGCTGTTATTGGTCATTGGGATGGAAGCAGAGCTGTTATTGGTCATTGGGATGGAAGCAGACCTGTTATTGGTCATTCGGATGGAAGCAGAGCTGTTATTGGCTTTTCTGGGGGGGACTGGACGGCTGATGAGCATTTAGATGTGTGTACGGCTGAGAGGAGATGGGATGTTTGAATGTTGCTCATGCACTTCCAGTCCCCAGAGAGTCATCAAGGAGATGGAGACTGCCGGTTCAGAGCTCAGAGTGTTACTGGCTGGTCTGTGGTGGGTGACCTTGAAGACGAGAGGCAGCAGAGAAAACGCTGAAGGAACCCTGATGGCACACACAGTGACCCGTCATGACCAGAGGAGGTCACTGTGGACCTGCCCAGGATTTCATCATGTCCCACTGGCAGTTAGAGCAGAACCAGCCTCCTCCGGACCTGTAAACTTCAGACTGTAAACTGGAGGTCCTGTGCAACACATGTCTGCGCTGCTTTCGTTGTAAGCTCTCTGCTTAGCTGATCAAAGCAGCAGCAGCACCAGGACCATGTGGCTCAGGCATTCGTCACACTCTTAATTGGCCCGCAGTGCTTTCTGTGTTGTTTATGTGAAGTCTTCATGAAAGGGCGGCCATTAAAATCAAGCATTCCGCCACAACGCTATAGATTATCCAATCGGTCAGGAAGTGAAGCAAGCCACAACGTCGTCGGGAACAGAGCAACCACTTCCCATAAATGTCATAGTGGATGGATGAGGAGGAGTATGGGGGTAGGATGAGCAGCAGGGTGGGTAGAGAGAGACGGGTTGACTAGCGTGGGGGGGTGACAGGACTGGAGGTGGCTGGCAGAGAGCCAGTCACCCCCCCCCCGCCCCAGCATTCCTCCGTGCGCTGAGTCGCCGGGTGCTCAGTCATGGTAACTCTAGGCATGTTTCTGAGCTGCCCGGATGAATCAGCACAACCCGCTTTCACTTACATACATCTCTCTCTCTCTCATTCCCCCTCTCTGACATGACATCTATATAAGAGGATAAGTCCCTGGGTCATGACATTTCCCTTTGGAAAACTACAGCAGAGGAAACACACACACTCTCCCACGGTAAGCTTTTGCTATGGGTTTGCGCTGAAGGTATTTGACCAAAAGAACACATTCAAGACGGCAACCATGTTTTTAGTGAGAGCTGGGATGTTTTCTACGGTGGGGGTGTGTTTATTAACTGTAGGTGCAAACTCTCCCCCTGCAGTTTGACACTTACCTGTGAACAAGAGAGTGGAGCACCGGCCCTCAACCATCCCCCTTTGCCTTCTTCTCTGACCCCATCTTAACTAGTTCTCTCCTCTGCTATACCCCTTTAGTCCTTCTTTACCTTCAGAGTGCCTCCATAGCAGTGTGTGACTGTAATGAACACGGGCCTCGCTCTTCACTCTCTGTTCACCTTCACAAACCCTGTCCTCCCTCTCCCTCTCTTTCCCCCTCTCTCTTTCCGTGTCAATGTGCTTTTCATCAGAGCTGCCTTTAATGGGTTTAATACAATCATGGCAAATACCAATACCGCCTGGAGGATAGAGAATAAAAGGTGTTTTAAGTTGAGTAGGTGGTGAGTCAGTGGGGACTGTGCACAGCTCAGACAAACTTACAACACATTCAGATGTGAGTTTCACATTCCTTGACCTGACTACGGTTTTGCTTGGCTTTAACAAATACAGCTACCGATTCTTGTTTTAGCACAATAAACTTCAGAGTAAGCATATTTGCAGACGAAGGCCCCTTTTGAAAACAAAGTTAATTTGCATACCATATGCTGCTTGCTTTATAATACTCACTAGTCCAACGTTCGAATCGGAGAGTACAGTGTGGAGAGATTTGGGGAAAAAGAGCATAGCAAATGAGGTTGAGAGGGAAAAGCTGAGGCAACCACAATCTCTCAAATGAAAACAGTCTGGATCAGAGAGTACTATTCCCAAGCTAATCTGTAGCTGAAATTAGAACAGGATACAACTCCCCCATTAGAAACCTAACTCGAAACAGGCAAAAATATACAAAAATACAGTTCCAATTTCCAATACAGTTGGAGTGAGTGAAATGTACCTCATCCGTAGAGATTTCCACATTTTCAATCTCCAAAATAAAGGTATGTTACTGATGATAAATCTAAGCATTTGCTTGAGGTGATTGAGGTGTAGAAAATATTTCAGCAACGACCTTAAGCAGACATAGCCTTGATCTGAAACCACACCAGTGGCCTAGTTGTATCTAGAAGCCAACAGCATACTCGCCAGCACATCTTATACTAAAGGCTACATCAAAGCACAGAGCACTCAAAACAAAGAGTAGACACCACACAGATGAGTCCCAGATGTGAGGCCAGAGTGACCACTTAAAGGATTTCTATCCTCTTTGTTAAATCTTCACAAAACAAAGACTCCAGATTCAACGGCCCGGGCTGCTTTGAAGACGGCTGCACACGCCCGCAGCTGTTGACAGCCATGTTCTCAACACGGAGAGAGAAGGGGGCAGAGGAAGAGAACCGACAATTCGACACTGTGTATACACACGCCCCCGTTAACAACCAATTGGGTGCTGACACAGCTCCGTCGTTGTGAAGACCACCATCCTGACAGAAGCTGATCAAATAAAGAGGGAGAGATGGAGGGCTGAAGAGGAGGGATACAGGGAAACAAACAAACACTTTACCCTCCTCCACCCTGTGTCACTCAAACACACTGGACCCACGTGGAGATGGAATACAGTGCAAACGCTGAGTGGTCTTGTTTTTTCCTCTCTTTTCGACAAGCTGTTTTTCAAGGATAACAACCGCGAGGCAGCGTGACTTGTTTAGTAGGAAAAAGCTGGAAGCTACCGAAATTGTGGTTGAAAGCTAAAAGGATTGTGGATCCTCAGGCGCTGTGTCAGACGTTCAGCAGTGACACAAGAACAGCTAAAGCAAGACAGGAAACCTCACTTTCAGAAGATGTCCACCGAGACTGAACCAGTCCCAGCCTGGGATGAACACAGCAGAGAAACGTCGGGGAAACAGTACATGCTCATAGCACTTCACGCCTGGACTGGTAAATGTAAGTGTAGGGGTGTATCTATTGCAGTAATAGTAGTGCTGTAAGCATAAAAGTGAGAGAGGTGAGGTGAGGTGCGGTTGGAGGCAATGGTAGTGCTTACCAGGGGATCTCTTGCTGGAGCGCAAGGGCATCATGTAGGACTGACGAGGCAGCAGGGGAGATGAGGGCAGGGACATGGACACGCCCTTGGCCAGGCTCAGTCTGAACACATCCTCTGGGACATAGGGGTGGTGGAGGCTGCCAGGCTCATGGATTTGGGGTGCACCTCCGCCTGGCGGGCACCTTCGCTGGGCACTGTGGAGATCACCCGCTGAGGAGAGAGGATGTAGGACACTGTTTAGGACATCCTTCGGCAAACTGGATTATAGAAGCGAAGCTTTTACACATCAAATACATCAAACCTTTCAAAATCTCCATGGGGCCAAAAACTGATTTGACATCAGATATTGCCAGACATGTGGACTCCTGAATGTCTAATGGACTTGAAGGCATTCAGACAGCAGAACGAACCTATCCTCCCAGGGAGGCTTTCCGCTAATGCTGTGTCCCGCACAGTCAGATGCGGTTTGTGGAGAGCTGCTCCTAGCCACACTATGAAATCAAACAGACAGTTTCAGATGTCTTTAGGACACCAAGATAAGTCCAGATCCAGAGAGTGATCATGATCATTGGTACTCCAGGACAGAATCAGACACACACATCCTGAGTGAATGGAGCCACATGCCATGTGGTTTAACCTAAGGTCATGGGCCCACGCTGTTTCATCTAACACCACCGGGCTCAGGATGTGGCACGACACCCAGTTTGCAGCATAAATAAGAGTGGTGTCATTGACCACGGAGCCGAGATGACCTGTGTGACTCATTGACCAATCCCCCACTGCTGAAGAGGGTGATCCAAAAACCTTTGGACAAACCCACTTGAGCAAATATTAGCAATTACTGTTTTGGCTCAGTAAATTCATTGTACAGCTCATGTGTAAGGAATGAATAATGATCCAGAACTAATGTCTTCAATTCAGTGGTTCAGGGTGGAGCAGCTTGACAAGCAAAATGCAAAAACATGCCGTTATTGATGCAATAGGTTACTCCAAAACAGAGTGCAGTATCTATACTGTGCACAGAGTTGAACTCTGTGGGATCCAGCTAACAGTGGATAACCTAACTTGTGGGAAAGTGCCCTTTCAGGTCTCCTCTGAGTGCATTAAGACTGATAAGCCATTTTAGAAACCCACTACCCTGTAGGCTAATCCCCGAAAACATGGGAGGCAGTGATAGCTTCAGAGAGTACTGTATGGAGCCCTCATGTTCCCATGTTGCTCCCAATCTTTGTGAGAAAATAAGGGTCACTTCCCATTTATCACAGACTCCTCAGCTCAAGAAGCATTCCTTCTTGAAAAAGAAAACACAAGAACCTGTTCTGCAAGTTTACGGCCTCAGCTATAGCTTGGAGTCTTTCCCATCATGTATAGTCTACAGGCTTCCTGTGTTAGACACAGTGAACACTTAGGCCAAAGCTGTTTCTTCCAAACAGTTCCCTGGAGCGCTTGCTGGGGATGACCTGGCTCAAGACCTGCTAATGATTCCGATTTAGTAGCCCAGAGTCCTAGATGGAAAACGCAGACCCTTCACCAAGAGCCAACATCAAATGGAAAGACCATTCTCAAGAAGTCATCTCTTCTGTTGAATCGAAATGTTGCCCTCTCAGGCTCTCATCTAACCAACCACACATTAAAATGTCTGAATGATGAACCTTTAATAGTACTGCTGCTCATGCGTCAAGAAACAGGGCAGGCTGGATCATAATCACAGATGTGGGGAGCCACAGTCTTGCCCATTAGGCTTGGCTCTGCATGGCTCTGTGCTGAGGACCATGCCAGCCTCTTGTTTGGGACCCTTTTCCCAGATGATCCATGGTTTGCGTCCCAAATGGCACCCTATTCCCTACACAGTACACTACTTTGACCAGAGCCCTATATGCCCTGGTCAAAAGTAGTGCAAGATATAGGGAATAGGTTGCCATTAGGGACGAAGCCCATGACGCCAGTCTGGACCGTGAGGCTGAACCAATGGGAGAGAAGCAAGACCCTAGTGGTCTGCTGCTTTTAGCCAGCCAGCCAGCGCTCGGTTCCTAAGGGGAAATGAGTGTTGGCTGCTGGGAATAATATGCAACAGAGCGCTGTGTTCTCTCTGGGGCCTTGCCACAGAGGACACAAAGCTGTCTTGTGTTTAAAGGGCTCTTAAACAAGTAAGAATGCCAGCAATAGGAACTGGCCCCGGTGCAATGACACCTCCGCAATCTTCCAGATGCTTGTGAAGTGTTTGACCACGCAGCTGAGGTGAGCCCTGTGGTCACCATGACCTGGTCATGACCTTCTGACCAGAGATCACAATCCATATTCAACAGGTTCAACCCACAAAAACAGATCTGTTAGTGGGCTATTATTGAATGGCTAACAAACATGACACATTTGTGTGACTCACTGACTATACTGGCTGGAAGAACCTCACGCATTTGTACAGAATAAATGATCAGCTAGGTTAATTTCTAGACTTGTATTTTATTAGGATCTGAAGCTGATCAAATGCCAAAGCCGGCAGATCTTATATCAGTAGAGCTATTGGGCTCGTTTAAACAGCCACAACAGAACACTGCCATGGATATAGCAAGCTGCTCCAACCGCACATGAAACCGCACATCCTAGACTAAAGACACTCTAAAGACATTCAGGGACTCATCTCGACCAATTACACCACCCAGAGACAAGGGAAAATCCACACTATGCTTTGGTACGGAAGATCCTGATTCTTTCTGCATCCATTTTCAGGATTTGCCCTCACCACCTAATCTAGCCTATAGGCTATGTTCACCACTACTAGACTAGACTATTATTGAAACAATGTCTGTTACTTTACAAAGGCAACAACAACAAAAAATTGCTTCAATGAAGACAATGTGAGTTGGGAATAGACAATACTGGTTTTCGTTAAGGCCATTGAATTATGAAGATGAGCGCAAGCACAGGCCAGGCAAGCAGAGGTCAAGCAGTTTGAGCGAGACCTCCTCCGTCGCTAAGCTAGTTGTTTGCAGTAACAAATGACCACACAGCTTCACCACGGTGTCAGGGTGTTATACGACAGGGTTGGGTGTGGGGGGGGGGGGCAGATAGAGAGAGAACCCCTCCATTCATGACGAATCCAAAACGGCTCAGAGTTACAAGGGCAATTAACACAGACACTACTATCGTATTACAATACCACTTTTGAGAAGTAGCCATCAAAGAGGAGGGTTGTATTTCACTAGGGGGCTCTGAGAGGGAGGGAGGGACTTTTATCACAGTGCTCAAGTTATGCAGGGTGCCAATGGTGACTTCAGTTCGTCCTGTTTGCCAGTAAACGATGTAGTCCTAAATTCCTACACAATTCTCAGTCTCACATTTCAAGAGCTAGACCTGTTTACAATGACAATATCCTCATTGTCACCGTATCTTTTTCGCTCGTAAAACTAAATACCAGTCCTTGACTGAATGTCAGATCATAAAACCCCCTTTTCGAGAGAGCTCATTTGTGCAGCGCTGCTAGACAGTGGGCGCTACTTTTCAGCCATATTGCATGCTAAAGACATTATGACAAAGTTGTAATTAGGGCTGATGCTTTTGAAAACAAGAGGCGCCACAAAAAAAAAGCTGGCATTAAAACAGTTGCTGGCTGGACAGGCTGCTGGCTGTGTGTTCTGGTCGCTGCACTGCCATCTGAACCAGAGCTAAAACTCAGAGGGAAACAGTAACGTAAACTCACCATGGGCTATTTCAGTTGCTTTTCCTCAAGTCCTGGCCCAGGCAAGGCCTGCAATTTCAGCCCCTGCTGTGGTCCAAGAAAATCAACCCATTCTAATTATAAAGCCCTGCACCAAGACGATGTAAAAATGATTACAGTCCTTTTCATTCTCGTTTCTCCCTAATCAAAGAGGACCAAGGCCAATGAGGACCTGCCCTCCACATAAAAATATAATAATGATAATAATTCAAGTAATTGATTAAAGATTTAAGTGGAAATCAATTACTCGACTGGAAGGGTTTTAGGCAAATTCATAACTGCCTGTAGCCATAGACTAGAACGGGGTGATGGGTGAGGGGAAAATGTGGCAATTTGCATTATGCATTTAAAAGGGTGATAAAAGAGGAGTTAAAATATGGTGCCTTCAGAAAGTAGTCACACCCCTTGACTTTTTCCACACTTTGTTGCGTTTTTCAGACCGAATTCAAAATGGATTACATGTATATATTTTGTCACTGGCTGACACACAATACCTCATAATGTCAAAGTGGAATTACGTTTTCTAAAATGTTTACAAATGAATTAAAAATAAAAAGCTGAAATGTCTTGAGTCAATAAGTATTCAACCCCTTTGTTATGGCAAGCCTAAATAAGTTCAGGAGTAAAAATGTTCTTAACAATTCACATAACCCTTTAAGTTGCATGGATTCACTCTGTGCGCAATAATAGTGTTTAACATGATTTTTGAATGACTACCTCATCTCTGTACCCCACACATACAATTATCTGTAAGGTCCCTCAATCGAGCAGTACATTTCAAACTCAGGTTCAACAACAAAGACCAGGGAGGTTTTCCAATGCCTCGCAAAGAAGGGAACCTATTGGTAAATGGGTAAAAAATATGCAGACAATGAATATCCCTTTGAGCATGGTGAAGTTATTAATTACTCTTTGGATGGTGTATCAATAAACCTAGTCACTACAAAGATACAGGCGTTATTCTTAACTCAGTTACGGAGAGGAAGGAAACCACTCAGGGATTTCACCATGAGGACAATGGTGACTTTAAAACAGTTAGAGGGTTTAATGGCTGTGATAGAAACTGAGGATGGATCAACAACATAGTAGTTACTCCACAATACTAACCTAACTGACAGAGTGAAAAGAAGGAAGCTTGTACAGAATAAAAAATGCTAAAACATGCATCCTGTTTGCAACAAGGAACTAAAGTAATATTGCAGAAAATGTGGCAAAGCAATTAACTTTGTACTAAATACAAAGTGTTATGTTTGGGGCAAATCCAATACAACACCTTACTGAGTACCACTCTCCATATTTTCAAGCATAGTGGTGACAGCCTCATGTTATGGGTATGCTTGTAATCGTTAAGGACTGGGGAGTTTTTCAGGATAAAAAAGATACGGTACAGGAAAAATTCCAGAGGAAAACCTGGTTCAGTCTGCTTCCCACTAGACACTGGGAGATGAATTCACCTTTCAGCAGGACAATAACCTAAAACACACGGCCAAATCTACACTGGAGTTGCTTACCAAGAAGACAGTGAATATAGCTGAGTGTCTGAGTAACAGTTTTGACTTAAATCTGCTAGAAAATCTATGGCAAGACCTGAAAATCGTTGTCTAGCAATGATCAACAACCAATTTGACAGAGCTTGAAGAATTGTTTAAAGAATAATGGGCACAGCTGTAATTGCTGCCAATGGTCCTTCAACAAAGTATTGACTCAGGGGTGTGTATACCTATGTAAATGTGATATTTCTCTATTTAATTTACAAATAAATGTGATATAAATTCTAAAAACATGTTTTCACTTTGTCATTATGGGGTACTGCATGTAGATGTGTGAGATTTAAAAACTATATTTAATCCATTTTGAATTCAGGCTGTAACACAACACAATGTGAAATACAGTGCATTCGGAAAGTATTCAGACCCCTTGACTTTTTCCACATTGTGTTACATTACAGCCTTATTCTAAAATCGATTAAATCTATTTTTTTCCAAATCAATCTACACACAATACCACATAATGACAAAGCGGAAACAGTTTTTTCTAAATGCCTGCAGATGTATAAAAAAAAAAAACTGAAATACCTTATTTACATGAGTGTTCAGACCCTTCGCTATGAGACTCGAAATTGATCATTCTTGAGATGTTTCTACAACTTGATTGGAGTCCACCTGTGGTAAATTCAATTGATTGGATATGATTTGAAAAGGCACACACCCGTCTATATAAGGTCCCACAGTTGACAGTGCATGTCAGAGCAAAAACCAAGCCATGGGGTCGAAGCAATTGTCTACAGGATTGTGTCAAGGCACAGATCTGGGGAAGGGTGCCAAAACATTTATGCAGCATTGAAGGTCTCCAAGAACACAGTGTCCTCCATCATTCTTAAATGGAAGAAGTTTGGAACTACCAAGATCTTCCTAGACCTGGCTGCCCGGACAAACTGAGCAATCGGGGGAGAAGGGCCATGGTCAGGTAGGTGACCAAGAACCAGATGGTCACTCTGATAGAGTTCCAGAGTTCCTTTGTGGAGATGGGAGATCCTTCCGGAAGGACAACCATCTCACCAGCATTCCACCAATCAGGCTTTTATGGTAGAATGGCCAGGTGGAAGCCACTCCTCAGTAAAAGGCACATGACAGCCCGCTTGGAATTTGCCAAAAGACACCTAAAGACTCTCAGACCATGAGAAACAAGATTCTCTGGTCTGATGAAACCAAGATTGAACTCTTTGGCCTGAGTGCCAAGCGTCACGTCTGGAGGAAACCTGGCACCATCCCTACTGTGAAGCATGGTGATGGCAGCATCATGATGTAGGGATCTTTTTCAGCGGCTGGGACTGGGAGACTAGTCAGGATCAAAGGAAAGGCGAACAGAAAAAAGTACAGAGACATCCTTGATGAAAACCTGCTCCAGAGCACTCAGGACCTCAGACTGGGGCAAAGGTTCACCTTCCAACATGACAACGACCCTAAGCACACAGCCAAGACAGCGCAGGAGTGGCTTCGGGTTCAAGTCTCAGAGCCCGGACTTGAACCCGATCGAACATCTCTGGAGAGACCTGAAAATCGCGGTGTTGCGACGCTCCCCATCCAACCTGACAGAACTTGAGAGGATCTGCAGAGAAGAATGGGAGAAGCTCACCAAATATGGGGTATTGTATGTAGGTTTTTGAGGGGGGGGATGATTTAATCCATTTTAGAATAATGCTTAAATCTGGGAAAAGTCAAAGGGGTCTGAATACTTTCCGAATGCACTGTAAGTCAAGGGGTTTGAATACTTTCTGAAGGCACTGTATATACGTCTAACTATAAAGTGACAATAGGGGCCTTTTATTGAATCTGAATGTCAAATAATGATCAAGTTAACTTGAGTTATTAGAACAGAGTCAAATTAGCAAATCGTTATGCCGCAGTACACAAAGTATTAATTTCATATTGATATCCAAAGCAAATGTTTGTTTCATGCAGGGTAGTGTATATTCAGTCCGTCTGGCAATGTGACCAACCACACAAAATAAAAGTCAACCACAGTGAATTTAAACCGATTCCTTTTTCATGCATGGTTTATGAGGCCCATTTTCCTCCTGCTGCCATTTGAGGTGATGTTTGGTAGCACAGCTGAATGCTTCAAAATGTCTTTCAGGGTGTAATTTTGGATTGTGTCACCCCCCTTTCAGAGCAAATCTGTGCACTGGAATGTTATCTGTCACTCTCAGTGAACAAATCCAAAGCCCCCCCCACCAGCAGTGTACTTGCTCGACCGACCCTCAGTTGCAATACCCTCTAAACAAAGGAGATGTAACCTTGAGCAGGGATGAGCTTACGCCAGACAAAAATACGCTTAAAATTCAAATCGTGACACTTGGACTGCCGCAGAAGCTCAGACTTACAGTACATTCCTTATGGGCTTTTGCTTGTTTACATGAAGAAAATCATATTCATGATTTGCCTCGCCATACAATTGGCCTGATATTTCCATTTTGTGTGTGTGTGTGTGTGTGTGTGTGTGTGTGTGTGTGTGTGTGTGTGTGTGCGTGTGTGTGTGTGTGTGTGTGTGTGTGTGTGTGCTGTGTGTGTGTGTGTGTGTGTGTGTGTGTGTGTGTGTGTGTGTGTGTGTGTGTGTGTGTGTGTGTGTGTGTGTGTGTGTGTGTACACTAACCTCTATTAGTTTCTCACCAGTTAATTTGATGAACCACTGAGAGAAAATGAAGAAAGGCTATAATGAATGCAGATTCTTTTTGTCAACACACAAAGCCACATGACCATAGGACATTACACCAATGGGGAATTCTCACGCTAGACTGCATGACAATGAGGCTTCCCAGTGTACTTCCGAGACCAGGGTGACAGTCTCACAAAAGCTGTCAAGGTTAACACACAGGCAGCACACAGAGACAGAGAGAGAAAACCTGAGAGGGAAAGATACAAATGAAGTGGGTGATAGGGGTAGTTAGTATACATCAGTGTGTACATGACAAAATAGCAATGAGTTTTAACCAAGTATACTAAATGAGTCTTCTTTATCTTTAAGTAAGTCCAGTATGGCTGCCTGTCTGAGTGACTGCCATATCAGCAACCTCTCCTGTCTAGACTCATCTCTAGGGGAAATCATGCAGCCAACCTGGGATTCCTGGAGGGAAATATATTTTCTCCCCTATAAGACCCCTTTGGTCAGCCAGCTGTAGTCACGGCAACAGTCAAAATATCATGCAAGCTGGCAAAAGACCCAATTCAGAGAGGACGATTGAGTTAGTATCCAGGATAATAATACAATTCCACACATTACACAAGCTTCAGAGTATGTTGGCTACTTGGATACACATTCCTCAAAAACACATTTCACCTGTGTGATAACATCAGTCACATAGAGGAATCTATCTCCACACGGCAGCCCAATTTCTGTCTGTGACACTAAAGAGGATAAAGAGAATATGCAATCACAGTTCATCATCTCTTCTTTCTCAAAAGGCTTCATCTTTCAAATTTATTACACTCTCTTGTTTATGAAGAATGCCAAAATGCTCTTTCCACACAAAGCATCCTTCAGACTAAAATCCACTGACAGTATTTCCTCAATGTTCAGTTTCCTGAATATCAATAGCCTGTCAGAGACGAGACCCACTGGCAGTGTTAAAAAACATCTGTGTTGAAGAGAATTCATTGAGTCATCTCTGCTGGTGGTCCCTGGGTAAAGAAACTCATGCTGACTGTCTTTCAGCTGCAGCATGTCAGTGAAACTCCCAAAGAGTTTCTGAGGTGAACAAATGAGCTGGTTAAACCAGAGGCTGAAGCCGTGCTGCAGGCAATCAGGCAGGCAGACTGCAGAATCATCCCGCAGTAAAACCTCTGATGCTCTGTAGTGAGTGGCCTGTGCACTGGAATGCCTTCACCAGCCTCCCCAGCGTTACAGGGACAGAGGGAGGGGGATGATGGGAGAGGGAGGAGGCGCAGGGCAGCCAGCAACCATGACATTTCCCATTCCTCTTCATAAATGGTCAATTGAAGCAGGTATGGGAAACATATCTGGGCCAGACAATGTCTTTCCCACATGGTTTATTTCAAGCTGGTTTCAAGCAGAGAGGCAAGAAAGGGCATTGGAAGCGTGGGGAAAAGACACGATGTGCCAGCTGATACTGCATGAAGCTGACAGAAGCCCAGGGAAGGTTTTAATTAAACCATCATAATCTCTGTAGGAGAAGATATGAATACCAATGAGGTGCCAAGCAACACAATGAGATAGAGAGAGCTCTCCCACAGAGCAGCACAGGTGTGCCGTTCAAACCAGTCGGTTGATCTCAAAAACACACATGAGAATCACACATGTATCATAAGGACTTAACAAGTCTGTCAGGGCTAAGAAAAGGGAGCTGGAGGTGGGGCGATGTGAGGATACGTGACTCTAACTACATTTATCGCTCTCGAGGTCAACATCCAGAACACTGTTCCAGTTTTAAGAAACTACAGGAGACCTTACTCCCATCACTCAAAAGTGAAGAAAAAATATTATCCACAAAGAATGTCCCTGTTTTACTTGAGGACATCATCTCATCATTTATTTATTTTATTTATTTTGCTCCTTTGCACCATATTATTTATATTTTAACTTTTAACTTTCTTCAAACTACAAATCTACCATTCCAGTGTTTTTCTTGCCATACTTTATTTACTTTGCCACCATGGCATTTTTTTGCCTTTACCTCCATTATCTCACATCATTTGCTCACATTGTATATAGTCTTATTTTTTTCTACTGCATCATTGATTGTATGTTGTTTTACTCCATGTGTAACTCTGTGTTTTTGTATGTTGTCGAACTGCTTTGCTTTATCTTGGCCAGGTCGCAATTGTAAATGAGAACTTGTTCTCAACTTGCCTACCTGGTTAAATAAAGGTGAAATAAAAAAAAAATCACAGCATATATTTTCATACCTAGTTTACCAGGTGCTAAAGGGGTCAAAGACAAGCAGATGTGGGCCTAATGATAATTTGTGGGGTCACAAATACATATGGCAGCAGTGTGATTAGAGAGAAGAATAGAAAGAGAAGAACATCCTGACAGCTCTTTCTCAACAACATACTGAGTAGTGATGGGGTGATACACACTACCGTTCAAAAGTTTGGGGTCACTTAAAAATGTCCTTGTTTTGAAAGAAAAAAAAAAGATCAGAAATACAGTGTAGACATTGTTAATGTTGTAAATTACTATTGTAGCTGGAAACGGCACATTTTTTATGGAATATCTACATAGGCGTACAGAGGCCCATTATCAGCAACCATTACTCCTGTGTTCCAATGGCACGTTGTGTTAGCTAATCCAAGTTTATCATTTTAAAAGGCTAATTGATCTTTGGAAAACCCTTTTGCAATTATGTTAGCACAGCTGAACACTGTCGTGCTGATTAAAGAAGCAATGAAACTGTCCTTCTTTAGACTAATTGAGTATCAGCATCAGCATTTGTGGGTTCGATTACAGGCTCAAAATGGCCAGAAACAAATAACTTTATTCTGAAAACTCGTCAGGACCCAAGCCAAATTGCCAAGTAACTGAGGATCTCGTACAACGCTGCGTACTACTCCCTTCACAGAACAGAGCAAACTGTCTCTAACCAGAATAGAAATAGGAGTGGGAGGCCCAGGTGCACAACCGAGCAAGAGGACAAGTACATTAGAGTGTCTAGATTGAGAAACAGATACCTTACAAGTCCTCAACTGGTAGCTATAAATAGTACCGCAAAACACCAGCATCAACGTCAACATTGAAGAGGCAACTCCGGGATGCTGATCTTCAAAAAATATGGATAAGAATAAGAAATAAAAGTAACAAGTAATTAAAGAGCAGCAGTAAAATAACAATAACGAGACTATATACATGCATCCTCTTCAACCGATTTCTGCCCGCACCCGCCCGCCCGTCTAGCATCACTACTTTGGACGGTTCTGTCTTAGAATATGTGGACAACTACAATACCTAGGTTTCTGTTTAGACTGTAAACTCTCCTTCCAGACTCACATTAAGCATCTCCAATCCAAAATTAAATCTAGAATCGGCTTCCTATTTGGCAACAAAGCATCCTTCACTCATGCTGCCAAACATACCCTTGTAAAACTGACTATCCTACCGATCCCTTCAGCGATGTCATTTACAAAACACTCTACTCAGCAAATTGGATGTAGTCTATCACATTGCCATCCGTTTTGTCACCAAAGCCCCATATACTATCCACCACTGCGACCTGTATGCTCTCGTTGGCTGGCCCTCGCTTCATATTTATCGCCAAACCCACTGGCTCCAGGTCATCTATAAGTCTTTGCTAGGTAAAGCCCCGCCTTATCTCAGCTCACTGGTGATCATAGCAGCACCCACCCATAGCATGCGCTCCAGCAGGTATAATTCACTGGTCATCCCCAAAACCAACACCTGCTTTGGCCGCCTTTCCTTCCAGTTCTCTTCTGCTAGTGATTGGAACGAATTGCAAAAATGACTGAAGCTGGAGTCTTATAGCTCCCTCACTATATATAAGCATCAGCTGTCAGAGCAGCTTACCGATCATCGCACCTGTACACAGCCCACCTGTAAATAGCCCACCCAACTACCTCATCCCCATATTGCTATTTATTTTTGTTGCTCCTTTGCACCCCAGTATCTCCGCTTGCACATTCAACTTCTGCTCATCTATCAATCCAGTGTTAATGCTAAATTGTAATTATTTCACCACTATGGCCTATTTATTGCCTTACCTCCCTAATCTTACTACATTTGCACACACTGTATATAGATTTTTCTATTGTGTTATTGACTGTACATTTGTTTATCCCATGTGTAACTCTGTGATGTTTGTGTCGCACTGCTTTGCATTATCTTGGCCAGGTCGCAGTTGTAAACTTGTTTTCAACTGGCCTACCTGGTTAAATAAAGGTGAAATAAAACAAATTAAAAAATATACAGGGGTACTGGTACAGAGGCAATGTATGTACATGTGGGTAGAGTTATTAAAGCGTGTGTGTGTGTGTGTGTGTGGGGGGGGGGGGGGTAGGTGTTCCGGAGTCTTATGGCTTGGAGGTAGAAGCTGTTTAGAAGCCTCTTGGACCTAGATTTGGCACTCCGTTACTGCTTGCCGTGTGGTAGCAGAGAGAACAGTCTATGACTAGGGTGGCTGGAGTCTGGCCCCAGTGATGTACTGGGCCGTTCGCACTACCCTCGGTCGGAGGCTGAGAATTTTGCCATACCAGGCAGTGATGCAACCAGTCAGGATATTCTCAATGGTGCAGCTGTAGAACCTTTAAAGGATCTGAGTATCAATGTCAAATCTTTTTTTGTCTCCTGCGGGGGAATAGGTTTTTTTCGTGCCCTCTTCACGACTGTCTTGGTGTGTTTGCACCATGTTAGTTTGTTGGTGATGTGGACACCAAAGAATTTGAAGATCCCAACCTGCTCCACTACAGCTCGTCGATGTGAATGGGGGCGTGCTCGGCCCTCCTTTTCCTGTAGTCCACAATCATCTCCTTTGTCTTGATCACGCTGAGGGAGAGGTTGTTGTCCTGGCACCACACAGACAGGTCTCCTCCCTATAGGTTGTGTTGTTGTTATCGGTGATCAGGCCTACCACTGTTACGTCATCGGCAAACTTAATGATGGTGTTGGAGTCGTGCCTGACAGTGCAGTCATGAGTGATCAGGGAGTACATGAGGGGACTGAGCACGCACCCCTGAGGGGCCCCTGTGTTGAGGATCAGCGTGGCGGATGTGTTGTACCTACCCTTACCACCTGGGGGCGGCCCGTCAGGAAGTCCAGGATCCAGTTGCAGAGGGAGGTGTTTAGTCCCATAGTCCTAAGCTTATTGATGAGCTTTGAGGGAACTATGGTGTTGAACGCTGAGCTGTAGTCAATGAATAGCATTCTCACATTGGTGTTCCTTTTGTCCAGGTGGGAAAGGGCAGTATGGAGTGCAATAGAGATTGCATCATCTGTGGATCTGTTGGGGCAGTATGCAAATTGGTGGGTCTACTTCAATAACAAATGTTCTACCACAGTCTTAGTGCCAGCCTCTGACTGTGGTGGTATGTAAACAGCTATGAAAAATACAGATGAAAACTCTCTAGGTAGATAGTGTGGTCTACAGCTCATCATGAGATACTCTACCTCAGGCGAGCAACAGCTCAAGACTTCCTCAGATATCGTGCAGCAGCTGTTATTTACAAAAATACATAGTCCGCCACCCCTTGTCTTACCAGACGCCGCTGTTCTATCCTGCCGGTGCAGCGTATAACCAGCCAGCTGTATGTTGATAGTGTCGTCGTTCAGCCAAGACTCCGTGAAGCATAAGATATTACAGTTTTGAATGTCCCGTTGGTAATTTATTCTTCCGCGTAGGTCATGTATTTTATTGTCCAAAGATTGCACATTTGCTAGCAGAATGGCAGGAAGTGGTGGTTTATTTGAATTCTCAGAAGGCAGCCTGCCTTCTGGCCCCTTTTTCTCTGCCTCCTCTTCATGCAAATCACGGGGATCTGGGCCTGTTCCCGAGAAAGCAGTATATCGTTTGCGTCGGGCTCGTCAAACTCGTTAAAGAAAAAAAAGGATATTGCCAGTCCGTGGTGAGTAATCGCAGTCCTGATGTCCAGAAGTTATTTTCGCACATAAGAGACGGTAGCGGCAACATTATGTACAAAATAAGTTAAAAAATAAGTTACAAACAACGCAAATAAACAAACAAAAAAACACAATCGGTTGGGGGCACGTAAAATGTCTGTCTTCTTCTCTGGCGCCATCTTAGTAGATATTGTATCGGCACCAAAGTATCGTGATAATATCATATCGTGAGGTCCCTGGCAATTCCCAGCCATAATACTGAGATAGCCTACAAACACCATTGGCAGTTGTCTGCATTCTGCTGGTGGGTGGTGAGATTTATGAAGTTCAATCAAGAGAGGGCACAACCTTCACATTAAAAGCCTGGCATTAACTAGTTTCATTGATCTACAAAGGCCCAATGTTCTTGTCTGATCCAAGTTTTTTTTATACATTTTTGCAGATTCACTGAAGACAGCCCCAGTTTGAGTTAAGGGAGGGAGTTATTGATATTCATACTGGCAGCATTGTGAGTGCGATTACCAGTCACATAGCAAATCCTCATCTGGCCACATTAATTGGTGACAGTAAGTCAGCTACTTGCTGCTGCAGCATGTTTCCTTTTAAAACTCATCAGTGAGGCATGGAGACAGTCACCTGACCAAAGCAGTCACACTCCAAGTACTCTAGTGTCTAGTAACGTTACACAGTGGAGAGGAACATCCAAGAAGACCCTTTACAACACAGCCTTACCTCGGCCTACATTGTCCTCGATTGCTTTCTTCACATGGTTCACGATATGGCTAACTGTATGGCTGTCCTCTCCTTACCCCAGTATGTAGCATTCGGTACTGAAACACTGTGCATGGCTGGCCCAACCAGAAGAGAGAGGTATGATGGATGACCCTGGAGGGTTTTTCTTACTGTAATCAATCATGTGGTGACTCTGAACAGACCTTTGTGGGTTGTGATGCCTAGGGAGCTGGATAACCCGGTTTTACCATACAACACAACCCCTTTAGGAGTGGACAAGAGAAAGGGGGCCTGACTGTAGGGGTCTCGCCGCCTACACTCACTGTTCTGTTGTCCACATCAACCTTGGATTTCTGAAGCTCTTCTGAAGGTTCCACATTTTTCATAGCGGCGGTTTCTTGCTTCTTCTACCGTATTCATAAACCAGCTCTGGGGTCTGAATGAACGTGTTTTCCATGCAGGGCGCTTCGCAGTGTGTGTGCGGCCGTGGAGAGCAGAGGTTAACGACAGACTGTGATTGCCATTAACACAGGTCATTAGGCAGTCCTTCTTGTGGGGCAGGTGAGGTCATGAGAATATCACTGACCACTAGACAATTGGAAGTCTCAGCTCAGGGCCCTTTCAATAGAGTTAAATGAATGTGGCCATGGTACAAAGCCTGTCCATCCACCCCCTTCTGCACAGCCTAATCCCATAAGCAAACAACAGGAACCAGGGGAATCTTAACGCTTTGTGTCGGGCCGGAAAACCTGTCGTGATGTTGAACCTTTGTGAGTTCATAATACATGCCGATGGTCGCTTTGTTGCCTTAATTCAGCAAGGGGGATTTCCGTTTTATATATAAATAATCTATTAATGGATTGATGATGAACAATTGATTGATGATGACGATCTATTAATGATTAATCAGTTTTCTTTGAGAGCTTTGACAGATGGACCACTGAATGACAGGACAGCACCCAGTGACATTCCACTGCTTTCAACCAGATTCACTACCTTCTTACATGTTGATGTTGTCTGCTCATCTACTGCTGACCCTGCTCCAGTGGCCATCGGTGCTGAAGCTGGAGGAGGTGGAATGTGCCAGAGTAGCTGCTGTTTCCTTATAAAGAAAACCAGCCTGGAAGGGGAGGCCATTTTAAGGATGAGGAAAAGGGAGGTCAATGTGAAGTGGGAGCCGGGCGGCACTCCTTGCAGAAAGTATTATCCTCCTCTTCCCTTTGAGGCCAGGCACAAAGGGGGACGAGGTCATTAGTTCAGCCGGGTCTCAAACGCTCCTAAGCTGGGCGACGGACCAGTGTATTCATCTGCTCACGCAATCACAAAGAGCATTTCTCTGTCCCATTCAGTCCTGCCACAGAGCAATGCAGAGCAGCGAGAGAGGGGCCCGGGGCAACAGTCTACGCAGAGGCCTCCACGGACTCCCACCCACACACTTTACAGAGTCACCAGCTCTCTCTGTGACTTGAAGGGATAAGTCTCTCAGGATAGAGGCCTCAGCTGCAGCCGTAAAACACTGCAAACTATACTGGCTCAGATAAACCGATACAGACTTGGAACGGAGGGATTATAAAACATATTTACTCACATTTAGTCAGAGGCTTATGTACTGTACACTAAATCATTCCTCATGTGCTGAGTCTAAACATGTCAGACGAGCGAGAGAAACACCAAATTAGGTGCACAAACACACAACGTCTGAGGGAGTGTGGAAGATGTCATGAGAGATAAAAGCCGAAGGAAATCAGACTAAAGGAATGTGTCTGTCTACTCAGTCAGGTCACAGTATAACGAGAAAAAGCCTGTGGCCCGCTGACCTCTCCAGCCAATGAACTGCCATAACAGCCACTATCGGCCTTCAAAAGCCTTCCAAAACCCCCGGCGTTGCTAACTGATACGACCTTTCCCCCCCTTTGAAGCACCAAGAGAATTCATCAGCACTCAGAGCCAGGGAAAAACCAAGATAACACTTTGCAGCCTGTGTGCTGTTGTATTTCAGTATGACATCACTCTGTTCCCAGCCAATTCTGATGCATTAGTTTTTTCTATCCCTCACTACACCAGCCCTTCCAAGGTCATGGACACTGGTGCAAAGCGCTGGGGAGCAGGGAGGGGAAATGAAGTGTTTCACCAGACGGTGCCTCTGGCAGCTAGAGGGCCGCTGGGAGCCTGGAGGGCCCACTCCGGATTCGTCACGGCACAGCAGCCACTGTTCAGGAAGCAGGGTGTAATATCTGACCCTGTGCCAATTATCACACCGCAAGGAGCGGATATGGCAACAACAGGCCTAAAGTCTAGGAAATAGAAGTTAAATAAATCAGTTTCACAGCTTCCCTGCCTTGATATAGACTGGTGACATTACAGCATTGGGACAGAGACACAGTGAGATATCCTCTAGATCTGCATAATGTGTACATAATGGAATGAATGGAATTCCATGACCTTTACAATTCAAGTCCCACACAATGTAAGTGGTGCAGGAATCCAAAGTGAATGATGCACTTCATGATGTGATTTAAATGCCAATTGTCTCCTAAATCAATATTTTTGCATTACCTGACATTAATGCTTTTATGATTGCATGACCGCATTAAAGGTTCAATACGTAGAAATCGCTCAGCCATTTCCTGGTTGCTAAAATTCTAGTAGTTTGCCTATTTTCCGTTTATGTGTAGAGAAGCATTGTACCATCTAAACCGGTGTGACATATATTTTCAATAACCAAAAATATTGTATTATCAGCTGTTTGAAGCTGGTGTACAAAACCGAAAGCAAAAAATTCTAAAACTAAACCTGAGAATGGGAAATAGCGTACATAGAACAGATCTAACACATCTTAGACCTGCTTTCAATTAGAATGACAGATCGATAACTCTGATTTCTATGCGAATTTTGTTCGGTTGCCCAAAAAGTTGCATATTGCAGCTTTAAGGGAGCATATTGGAGTGGAAATCTAGCCTAACTGCCCAGAAAGAGATTAGTCAAATTATATTTGTTTCAAATCCTCAGAGCTCCGCATCATATGATGTGAGGGGGAAATGTAACGCTTGTTGTTTGAAGGCTTCTACAAACACAAACCAGCGTGACTGGCGGAGCGGGTTTAATGATTTCCCTTCCCATTGCGCCCATATTTCGCTTTTCAGGAGACATGAAGAGACAGGGTGGGCCTCATGTGGACACACCTGAGGTCTGGTTTGAGGACTTTCTAAACTAAGGATATGTGTGCATGTGTGTCTGTGTGTTTGTGTGTGTATTTGTGTGTGTTTGTCATGTGGTTTGAGCTACGCCCTGCTAATCGTTGCCTGCTGGCTGTGGAGTACTTTGACACTGGTATAGGTCTGGAGCTAGCTTCAATGGTTACCTTAGTAACTCCTTTACTTTCCTACCGTCCAGCATGTAAAATCGCACCTCCACTGTCTGGGCCTGACCATTTAGACAAACACAATAACAAAGAAAGGCACCAACCAGTGTTCCAGCAAGGTCTTTTATTCATTGAATTAGCCGCAGTAATAGGAGTGGGCAAAGCAGAATAGCAAAACATCCTCAGAGTTATGAGTGGAACTGAGGTCTTTGTTGATCATTGTAATGGCATGAACTGTACTACAAAACACATTGTGCCCTGACAATGGTAAACCAAAAGGTAATTTAGTCTAGATGCCTTTTAATCTAAGCAAACTGGAACACATTGTTCACACGGGAAACTAAAAGAGGATGACAAAGGGGTTTGTTATTATGGTTAAAGTGCTAGGATATTATGGTTTTAAAATATAAAAAGTCAGTTGATTGTGGCGGCGGAAAATGTTCATTGCGGTCGTTCAAACCATGAAGGGGTGTGTGTTAGTGTGTGTCTGTGTGTGTTAGGGTTGGGCGGAATTACCATAGTATCGCCTATCCACGATGTTTGACAGCTATCGTCGATGGTGATGACATTGTGATGTGACAGACGATGGTTTTGCCTATTTGAACTTGACTGGTGTTGCGCAGTAGCCTAAATAATGTAGTCAGGCAGCCCACGGTGACATTCAGAGGAATCTGCCTGTTCCTATTTGCTATAGTCTATTTCAATAAATAGCCTATGTTAGGGGTAGGCAACCCTGGTCCTGTAGTAACGCAGGCACTTCATGTTTTTGATTTAAACGACCTGGAAGACCAGGGGCCTCATGTATAAATCAAAACCTGTGCGCAAACCATGCGTGGGATCATTTCTACGTAAAGTGTGAGATTTATCATGATAAACGTTTGCTTAAGAGTGTGCGAGAATTTGTGATTGTAAAATGAATGGTAGAAAAACGTTTGCAACCATTTCCCTGTTTGACCGCTAGGTTTTAGGGGTATTATGAAGCCTCCACTGTGAGGCTCTATTGGATTTGCCCCAAACATAACACTTTGCCTTCAACACCATAGTACCCTCCAAGCTCATCATTAAGCTCGGGGCCCTGGGTCTGAACCCCACCTTGTGCAACTGGGTCCTGGACTTCCTGACGGGCCGCCCCCAAACAACACCTCCACTTTGCTGATCCTCAACACAGGGACCCCACAAGGGTGCATGCTCAGCGTCCTCCTGTACTCCCTGTTCACCCATGACTGCTTGGCCACGCATGCCTCCAACTCAATCATCAAGTTTGCAGATGACACAACAGTAGTAGGCCTGATTACCAACAATGACGAGACAGCCTACAGGAAGGAGGTGAGGGCCCTGGCGGGGGGGACCAGAGAAAAAAACGTTCTCTCAACGTCAACAAAACGAACGAGCTGATCGTGGACTTCAGGAAACAGCAGAGGGAGCACGCCCCTATCCACATCAATAGGACCGCAGTGGAGAAGGTGGAAAGCTTCAAGTTCCTTGGTGTACACATCATGGACAATCTGAAACGGTCCAACCACACAGTGTGGTGACGAATGCGCAAAAGCGCCTCTTCAACCTCAGGAGAATGAAGAAATTCAGCTTGGCCCCTAAAAACCTACGAAACTTTTACAGATGCACAATTGAGAGTATCCTGTCGGGCTGTATCACCGCCTGGTATGGCAACTGCACCGCCCGCAACCGCAGGGCTCTCCAGAGGGTGGTACGGTCTGCCCAACACATCACCGGGGCACACTGCCTGCCCTCCAGGACATCGACAGCACCCGATGTCACAGAAAGACCAACAAGATAATCAAGGACATCAACCACCCGAGCCACGGCCTGTCCCCCCCCCGCTATCATCCAGAAGGCGAGGTCAGTACAGGTGCATCAAAGCTGGGACCGAGAGAGTGAAAAACAGCTTCTATCTCAAGACCATCATACTGTTAAATAGCCATCACTAGCCGGCTACCACCCAGCTACTCAACCCTGCACCTTAGAGGCTGCTGCCCTATAGACATAGACATGAAATCACTGGCCACTTTAATAATGGAACACTAATCACTTTAATAATGTTTACATATTGCTATACGTCCAAACCCGGACGACGCTGGGCCAATTGTGCGCCGCTCTATGGGACTCCCAATCACAGCCAGATGTGATGGCACTCCAGAAACAGACTTGCCTATGTTATATAGGCCTACAGAATGCAAGAGAGGAATGTAGGCTTCCACCAAAGCAACGCAAAATGTCCAGTTAGAAAATATTGTTTCTATCTCTCTCTCTGTCTCTGTTTCTCTCGCTCTGTCGGATGCATTGGCCTTATAGCCTAAACTTATATTGTGTCTAGCTGTTATAAAAAAAAAGTAGGCTATGTTCCCTTGTCTCCATTCAATATAAATATGACTTTGGGCTAGGCTACACTTCTATCGTTTTATGCATGTATGCTTTCTCTCCCGATGAAACAGTAACAGAGTTCCATCTCAAAAAGTTGTTTGAACAGCCTAAAACCTACAGTGAGGGAAAAAAGTATTTGATCCCCTGCTGATTTTGTACATTTGCCCAATGACAAACAAATGATCAGTCTATAATTGTAACGGGAGGTTTATTTGAACAGTGAGAGACAGAATAACCACAAAAAAATCCAGAAAAACGCATGTCAAAAAAATGTAATAAATTGATTTGCATTTTAATGAGGGAAATAAGTATTTGACCCCTCTGCAAAACATGACTTAGTACTTGGTGGCAAAACCCTTGTTGGCAATCACAGAGGTCAGACGTTTCTTGTAGTTGGCCACCAGCAGGTTTGCACACATCTCAGGAGGGATTTTGTCCCACTCCTCTTTGCAGATCTTCTCCAAGTCATTAAGGTTTCGAGGCTGACGTTTGGCAACTCGAACCTTTAGCTCCCTCCACAGATTTTCTATGGGATTAAGGTCTGGAGACTGGCTAGGCCACTCCAGGACCTTAATGTGCTTCTTCTTGAGCCACTCCTTTGTTGCCTTGGCCGTGTGTTTTGGGTGATTGTCATGCTGGAATACCCATCCACGACCCATTTTCAATGCCCTGGCTGAGGGAAGGAGGTTCTCACCCAAGATTTGACGGTACATGGCCCCGTCCATCGTCCCTTTGATGCGGTGAAGTTGTCCTGTCCCCTTAGCAGAAAAACACCCCCAAAGCATAATGTTTCCACCTCCATGTTTGACGGTGGGGATGGTGTTCTTGGGGTCATAGGCAGCATTCCTCCTCCTCCAAACACGCCGAGTTGAGTTGATGCCAAAGAGCTCCATTTTGGTCTCATCTGACCACAACACTTTCACCCAGTTGTCCTCTGAATCATTCAGATGTTCATTGGCAAACTTCAGACGGGCATGTATATGTGCTTTCTTGAGCAGGGGGACCTTGCGGGCGCTGCAGGATTTCAGTCCTTCACGGCGTAGTGTGTTACCAATTGTTTTCTTGGTGACTATGGTCCCAGCTGCCTTGAGATAATTGACAAGATCCTCCCGTGTAGTTCTGGGCTGATTCCTCACCGTTCTCATGATCATTGCAACTCCACGAGGTGAGATCTTGCATGGAGCCCCAGGCCGAGGGAGATTGACAGTTCTTTGGTGTTTCTTCCATTTGCGAATAATCGCACCAACTGTTGTCACCTTCTCACAAAGCTGCTTGGCGATAATCTTGTAGCCCATTCCAGCCTTTTGTAGGTCTACAATCTTGTCCCTGACATCCTTGGAGAGCTCTTTGGTCTTGGTCTTGGCCATGGTGGAGAGTTTGGAATCTGATTGATTGATTGCTTCTGTGGACAGGTGTCTTTTATATAGGTAACAAACTGAGATTAGGAGCACTCCCTTTAAGAGTGTGCTCCTAATCTCAGCTCGTTACCTGTATAAAAGACATCTGGGAGCCAGAAATCTTTCTGATTGAGAGGGGGTCAAATACTTATTTCCCTCATTAAAATGAAAATCAATTTATAACATTTTTGACATGCGTTTTCTGGATTTTTTTGTTGTTATTCTGTCTCTCACTGTTCAAATAAACCTACCAATAAAATTATAGACTGATCATTTCTTTGTCAGTGGGCAAATGTACAAAATCAGCAGGGGATGAAATACTTTTTTCCCTCACTGTATAGCGCTACCGCCTGTGCTTAGATTTACCATTGCGTTAGGTTTGTTAAAATAGAGCCCTAAAAGTGTGAAAACATTTGATCAGTGCTATTTCCTGATAGTTGCTGGTTGAAAATACAATCTAGCGTTAGAATGTACCAGACGCCGCCAAAATAGAGCGATACAATCGTACATCACAATGTTTTATGAGTACATGATCACGATAGATCAAAGGTTGACATCGCCCAACCCTGTGTGTGGGTGGGTGACCTCCTTCCTGTTTCACATGTATCACCTGTGGTCTAGACTTCCTGCTGTGGCTGCCTGAATATATTGGCCAGAAGAATACCTCAGACTGAGTTACAGCTCAGGATATTATGGAAGCAAAGTTTACCTACCTGCTCTCTGGCTAGTTTACAACAACCCCACGCAGGGCTTAAGCTCTGGTATAAATACCTCAGAGTCACTGCTTCCAATCACACCTAGAAGATAGAGCTCTTCTTTAACCCTGGGGATAGGTAGGATGGTGAAGGAGAGTCTGTTGATGGCCCCTGCATCCTCCCCTCCCCTATCTCCAAGGATGCTGAGAGGCTGTTTTCCTGCATGGAGCTGCCTGTTGTGGGGGTCGTGGACATTGAAGAGAGAGGAGAGCTGGGCTGACCAGTGCAGCTGTTCACAGACAGCCAGCCAGCCTGACAAATAGTCTTACAGTGGATTTTCACCAACAACAAATTCGGCAAAAGAAGTTCGGCCCCCATTCATTTTCAACGAGGGCACGTGGAGACATTTGCAGGGGATTGTGGGAAGTGAGCGGCGAGAACCGTACTAGCGGAGCAGTGGAGAAAGTTCAGCTCTGCTCTACTTTATGCACATTTCAAGCGAAGCGTTGGAGCGAAGCGTTGTCAAGAGGAGGCGCCGCCTCTGTTCAAAACCACTGAGGTATAATAACAATTGGGTGTTCGACCGTTGTTTTCAAGGTAATCTACTCACGTTTGCATATGCCGATTCATGGACCATCTATACGTCGGTTGCATCCGGTTTGCACTAGCACTCAGTGCGCACAGGAAGCAGTGCGAGCAGCGACAACGTCATTAGGTCCTCCAAAAACATGGCAGATATTGGATGAAATTAAAATGTTAATATCTTCTGCTGTGAGAGATGGGAAAAAAATCGGCCTCAGCGACAATTATTGTGATAATTCAATGGATGTTTTGTGTACAAAGGTGATGACTAAAGTGTCTTATTAGGAATTTTCTAATCTGACTTCTCTATGTGGCTGTCCATGGAAATTGTCCTTCTGGGCCGGGCGTCAGCTAAACTGCAGTACCGAAGCAAAACTGTATGAGCAGTCAAACCCACTGTTAGAATGGCACCTGTGGCCAGACATGCCATGAAAGTGCACAGTGTGGGACAGACAGGTTAGTATGTGGAGGCTCTAGACTACTACTACAGCCTCTGTGCTATGTGTCTACGTGTCTGTGAGCTGTCCCCATCTTCAACAAATAGCCTAGCCTATGTCCACACTCTGGGCTAACCCTTCTTCCACAGTGACGATGAAGCAGCACTGGACCAGCATCTAACAGGCAAACATTCACCCTGGAAACAGGAGGCTTGAGACACATGTCTATAGCATCAGGCACCTCATTAAAGCAAATCAGATTTAGAGAAATGGCTTCCTGCTGACCTAGGAAGCTGTGGCCGTTGACAAACAGAGAGAGAGGACAGACTAATGGTGAGAGAACAGTCCAGGAAAAACAACAAGCCTTCTGGGTGGTTTAGCAGCATTCCCCCTGCCTGTCTGTTTAATATTTCACCAAATGTTCTCTCTTCTTCACACAAAATAAGTCAGTGGCCCAAATGGCACACTGTTTGCTACATAGTGCACTACGTTAGAACCAGCACTATATAGAGAATAGGATGCCATTTGGGATGCAGCCAAAAAGGAGTACAACAGAGGGAGGCTTCAGTTCCAATGTCTGTATTCCCTGACCAAATACATTTAGGAAATTACAGGACTAAGCTCACTAGGGTTAAACTAACTGGGCAACAACAACAGTATAAAACATTATGATTAAATGTCAACGGTATGGTGACAATTCTGGACACAGTGTAGGCCTACTAGCATTTCAACCGCTAAAAGAATGACCCTGGTATGCTAAAAACACAAAAAAACGACATTCACCTTTCATCAAGTAATTTGCTATTGTTAAGCGTTTGTTTTGACAAATCTCTGTAATCTGTAAAATTTGTCTGGCCATAAACAACTCCCAAAACATCTGTTGTTGCTGATTATTGGGAAAGGTCCTCCATAGCAAGTGAAAATCCCTCGTGTTAAATCCCCGCAGACAGTCCAAAGGGGGAGAGAAATATGGAAATCACTGCAGCAGGAATCTCTGCATTGTCTGTTCAAGTGAAATCCTCACGCAAACATAATCTCTCTCTCTTTTACTTAAATAATTGTATTTTTAATCACTGATATTTTGAATGTTCAGAACTATGGCCGAGACAGAATTGGACAGCAGCACTCGGCAATGACAATAGCTCAGGGTGACAGCCATGTGTTTTCCTCTGTAATCTAAGTCTCCACCAACAAATCACCCTCCCATTTCCCAAACACACAGAAGCCCTGTCGAGACAGCCTGGAACAGCCGCCCTCACAACTGAGACAACAGTGTGGAGGCCTACATCTTACCACCACCACCATCCCCTCTAATGGTCACACACACGCACCCACGCACGTCAAGCGCACACACACACACACACAAAAGTGCAGTCATTAGTGTTCGGCAGAATCACAATATTCTTTTCATCTTTCATTTCCTATGAGCTAAATGACCGGAGACAAACTGCCTTTTGGAGCTCAACGTCCTAATTAAACATTGCTCTTATTAAAGAAGAGAGAGCGATTAACAACATTTAAATTCTGAGAAGCGGTGTTAATAAAGCGGACTCCGTTTACTTTTTGCTTTAATTTTCCTAAGCCTCTCAATTAAAAGTGGTTCGTATCCATTGGATTTTGGTCTGGAGAGCAAAACCACCCCCTGCTGTGGGAGCTCTTTGAAGGAAAGGTTGGTGGCCAAGTTGCTCTGTCTCTGGTTGGATGCAACGCCGGATCTGATGAGATCACAGGGATTTCAATGAAGTGCATCCCAATTACTTGGGGATTTGTATATGTGCAGGGTGTTATCATCATCTTAGCCATAGTATAGATAGTCCATGCAATTTACAATATCAGCAGGAGAAAGACGACACTCTTTCAGTACTCCAAAGGTGAGTTGACCTACTGTAACAACTGACCTCCTTCCACAACTGTACATGGCCAAGCCATGACATAGCCTGTCAAACAGGATTACATCATCACCAAATAACAACTTACACATTTACTTCAAAATCCAAATTACTTGTTATCATAAACTTAAATACAACAAATGTCAGATAGCTACGCTGTATAGGAAATTGTCTCTTTATGAAGTAGGATTACCCACAACTGCTGACAAAGATGAGTCAGCAAACTGGCTAGGGCTAGGTTCACCATCTGTAGCCTACATTGTTGAACGAAAAATACAAGACTGAAAAAAAAGTTCCCTGTTTGCTGTGGATACGGCCTCTGCTTTTGAGACTAGTGGTTAACGCAGGGCAACGGGCTTAGCTTGGGCCCACTCTGTACTGACTCCAACTTTCCTCTGACCAGGTGGCCTGTCTCCACGTGGCCAAGCTCAGAGGGCTCCTGCCAGTGCCAACTGGTAGCAGGCGGGGGAGTCAGTGGAGAGGAGCAGCTGAGGCAGTTTAGCCTAACTGCCCCAGAGAGTACAAGGCAAATACATGCTAGTGTGATTAACACTGGACCACAACAGTCAGCTCTGTTTGGCAGCTGGCTGTCTCCATCTCAGCATATAGAACTATAGCTAGAGCTGGGAGCCGCAGGAGGGATGAATCCAGCCCCCACAGCCTGAGCCTTCACAGCCAGCCTGCCTCTCTGGGCTCTGATCACTGCATTGAAAGAGATGAAACTGGTGGGATGTGGAAGTACAGTGCAGAAGGAAGGTAGGTAACGGTAAAACTTTACTTTAGAACAGGCCTGGGCAAAGGCTGGCCCGGGGGCCGTATGCGGCCCGCGACCTGATTCAATACGGCCCGCGGAATCATGCTCAGATCACATCAAGAATTTGCTAGAATTTGTTATTCAAATTAAAAGCCCAATGAATACTCGCCTTTGTGTAATGATTTAACTCCCACCGCTTGTGAGACATTTATTTTGAAGGCTGACTGACAGGCTTACACAGGCTGACACACACGTCACAGTTACAAATAGTAGCTAGCTAGATATTGGGCAAGATTTTTTCAAAGATTTCAAAGAAAAGGAAAGTAGACAATGAATGTAGGGTGTTCCAGCAAGAGTGGACATCGAAATATTTCTTTATTGAGGTATCAGGGAAAGCTGTGTGCTTAGTGTGCAAAGATAGCATCGCTGTCTTGAAAGACTACAACTTGTCCTGACACTTCCAGACGAAGCATGCAGAGAAATATAGGAATATGTCTTCTGAGCAGAGGGCAAGTGCATCGGAAGAGTTGCTTTCTCAGTTGCAAAAGCAGCAAGAACGTTTTCACAAAACGGTATTCAGCAAGACTGAATTGCGAGAGCTAGCTATGTACTGTCCCACAAAATTGCTAAACATAGCAAGCCATTCGATGAGTGCGAATTCATTAAAGAATGTTTAATTGATTCTCCAGCGATACTTTGCCCCGACAAGAAAGTGTTTTCGAACAGTGACACGGCGTGTTGAGGACATCGCAGACAATATGGTACAACAGTTGAAAGACAAGGTAAAAGATTTCACCTATTTCTCCTTGGCCCTGGATGAGAGCAGTGATGCACATGACACGGCGCAGGAGCAGTGATGCACATGACACGGCGCAGTTGTTGATATTCTTACAAGGCATAACCCCAGACTTTTAAATTACAGAGGAGCTTGCTTCAGTGCAGTCAATGAAGAGCACAGCCACATGGAAATATTTATTGGGGGAGGTTAATAAGTGTGTGGCAAAGCTGGGACTGAGTTTTGAAAAGTTATCCAGTGTGACCACTGATGGGTGCCCAAACTTGACAGGAAAAAAACGTTGGCCTTTAGAAAAGGATACAAGATCAAGTAGCTGAGCTGAACCCAGATCAGAAAATGATTTTGCTGCATTGCATTATTCATCAGGAGGTGATCTGTAAATGTGTTCTGAAAATGAGCCATGTTGTGGCTACAGTCCCTAAAGTGGTAAACTTCATAAGAGCAAAATCTTTAAACCACAGGCAGTTTGTCTCATTGTTGGAAGAGACAGAGTCTACCACACAAATGTGAGATGGCTGAGTTTGGGGAAGGTGCTTAAAAGGGTGTGGGACCTGAAGTCAGAAATTGTTGAGTTTTTGCAAATGAACTTGTAATATGATGCTTGGAATTCAGGCCAGAGAGTTCAATCTTGGTTTCATCTGACCAGAGAATCTTGTTTCTCATGGTCTGAGAGTCCTTTAGGTGCCTTTTGGCAAACTCCAAGCGGGCTGTCATGTACCTTTACTGAGGAGTGTCTTCCATCTGGCCACTACCATAATGGCCTGATTGGCGGAGTGCTGCAGAGATGGTTGTCCTCTGTGGAGATGGGAGAACCTTCCAGAAGGAAGTCAGGAGCTTTGTCAGAGTGACCATCGGATCTTGGTCACCTCCCTGACCAAGGCCCTTCTCACACGATTGCTCAGTTTGGCCAGGAGGCCTGGTTCCAAATGTCTTTTATTAAGAATGATGGAAGCCACTGTGTTCTTGGGGACCTTCAATGCTGCAGACATTTATTGGAACCCTTCCCCAGATCTGTGCCTCGACACAATCCTGTCTCGGAGCTCTATGGACAATTCCTTCGACCTCATGGCTTGGTTTTTTCTCTGACATGCACTGTCAACAGTGGGACCTTATTTAGACAAGTGTGTGCCTTTCCAAATCATGTCAAAGGATGATCAATAGAAACAGGATGCGCCTGAGCTCAATTTCAAGTCTCATAGCAAAGAGTCTAAATACTTATGTAAATAAGGTATTTCTGTATTTCAATACATTTGCAAAGATTTCAGAAAACCTGTTTTCGCTTTGTAATTATGGGATATAATGTGTAGATTGATGAGGATTTTTTATATCCATTTTAGAACAAGGCTGTAACGTAACAAAATGTGAAAAAAGTCAAGGGGTCTGAATACTTTCTGAATGCACTGTAGGTAGCTGTAGATCTCCCCAAAGACTGAAACACTGAAACATTAGACTCTGTTCATGTGGTTCCAGTCTGTCACAGGGACGAGATAGGGCCCCCAGTTCAGCTTCACTCCATCTCCAACTCATAAAATGTATAAAATCTACAACGCATCAGAGTTAGGACTTGGAAATACTGTATCCCCCATGCTGGCCATACCAATTTCCTAAGTGCTTCTTCAAGACGTTCTCCTCTAAAAACCCATCTTGTCTCCTTATGGTTGCTGCTGTGCACCCTGCGACTGCACCTCCTAGCTTTTAAGAGGTTTTAACAGGAGAAAACCAGCGTATTTCCTCAAAGGGAATACCAATTAATCCAGACGAGTTTAATTTAACAACTATATAATCCACTGAGCTCCCGGTGCTTTGAGCCTCAAATCCATTAACGTCAGTGAGGCTTGCTGGCAATGTGACCTTTTAAAGAAAGTGTTCACATCAAAGCCCAGAGGCCAAAGCTAAGCGGTATCCCACTTCCGGAATGCCGGACCATAAAAAAGTGTATTTAGAAGGGATTAAAAAGGCCAATTCCACACAGCAGATTTGGAAGAGGTAGAGTAGGAGAAAAGAGGAGGAAGAAGGGCTGAATTAGCGAATGGTGTGTTTGTGGGCCCTGGCAATATGGGGTTCCTAGAGGCAGCCTAATGACTGCGGTCCGGTGTCTGGCACAGGGGCCAAGTTTTTCCCTGACTCCTTTTAAGTTGCCTCCAAGCCACAGCGTTATGAGGAACATATGCCCAGCTATCATGCAGGGGCTTTTCATCACACTCATTTCCATGACACATCTCCGTGGACTTTTGATGTGCTTTTGTGAAGCATTTATCACTATCATGCTCTTTACAGGGAAGGGGGATGCTTTGATTGTTTGCTGGTCTCTCAGTGTTTATTTATTTGTATTTATTTTATTTAACCTTTATTTAACTAGGGAAGTCAGATAAGAACAAATTCTTATTTACAATGACGGCCAACCCCGGCCAAACCCTCCCTAACCCGGACGACGCTGGGCCAACTGTGCGCCGCCCTATGGGACTCCAGATCACGGCAGGTTGTGATACAGCCCGGGATCGAACCTGGGTCTGTAGTGATGCCTCTAGCACTGTGATGCAGTGCCTTAGACTGCTGCACCACTCGGGAGCCCATGTATACTGTACATAAGAGCAAACTGGTTAATGCTGACTCAATGGTGGTTGTCTTGATCCATCCACAACAGATACAAATACATTTGATGAGTCAAAGGAGAAAGGAATCAAATAAACTGTGTCAAACTATTTTGCCCTTGTTCAGGCAACGACCCCTTAAGCAAATCAGTTGTTGCCATTGTCAGTTGTTGCTCGATTTCTGAGGTCATAGCCAAGGCGGGATGCGCAAAACAATTCCAAACACGGCAGCAAGCAATACTTTCAGTCATATCCAATTCCGTTATAAAACCTAATCTTTGTACATAAATCCAACCTGAATATGCCATGAGGATATGGTCAAATTTTGGCAAATGAAGAGACATTTGACTGCACTGTATCAGACCAGACGGTAGATTTAAGCATTATTTCTTTGTCCAATACCATTTGGGAGTGTAATGAACTCTTTACTCACACCTAACAGAAGGTCCATTGAATATTTAATGTGCAATATGTTACAATTGATGCCCGGAGAGCATTAGATATTCGGCAGTCTACCCGATCTGATTAGCATGGCCGTCTCCAAGAGGACTACTTACTAACCTAATTTCAGGCTGTTTCAAGATGAGAGCTGACTTTACAAACAAATGGATCTCTTCCGGGGAAATGAACAAGTATCACATTCATATTTGTAATTTCGCAGACACTCTAATCCAGAGCGATTTACAAGAGACATTTGAGGTAAGTGCCTTGCTCAAGTGCACAGATATACAGTTGAAGTCAGAAGTTTACATACACCTTAGTTAAATACACTTAAACTCTGTTTTTGACAATTCCTGACATTTAATCCTAGTAAAAATGCCCTGTCTTAGTATAGTTTGGATCACCACTTTATTTTAAGAATGTGAAATGTCAGAATAATATTAGAGAGAATGATTTATTTTAGCTTTTATTTCTTTCATCACATTCCCAGTGGATCAGAAGTTTACATACACTCAATATTATTTGGTAGCATTGCCTTTATATTGTTTAACTTGGGTCAAATGTTTCGGGTAGCCTTCCACATGCATCCCACAATAAGTTGGGTGAATTTTGGCCCATTCCTCCTGACAGAGCTGGTGTAACTGAGTCAGGTTTGTAGGCTTCCTTGCTTGCACACGCTTTTTCAGTTCTGCCCACAAATGTTCTATAGGATTGAGGTCAGGGCTTTGTGATGGCCACTCCAATACCTTGACATTGTTGTCCTTAAGCCATTTTGCCACAATTTTGGAAGGATGCTTGGGGTCATTGTCCATTTGGAAGACCCATTTGCGACCAAGCTTTAACTTCCTGACTGATGTCTTGACATGTTGCTTCAATTTATGTTGCTTCATCCTCATGATGCCATCTATTTTGTGAAGTGCACCAGTCCCTCCTGCAGCAAAGCACCCCCACAACATGATGCTGCCACCCCCGTGCTTCACGGCTGGGATGGTGTTCTTCGGCTTGCAAGCCTCCCCCTTTTTCCTCCAAACATAACGATGGTCATTATGGCCAAACAGTTCTATTTTTGTTTCATCAGACCAGAGGACATTTCTCCAAAAAGTACGATCTTTGTCCCCATGTGCAGTTGCAAACCATAGTCGGGCGTTTTTATGGCGGTTTTGGAGCAGTGGCTTCTTCCTTGCTGAGCGGCCTTTCAGGTTATGTCGATATAGGACTAGTTTTACTGTGGATATAGATACTTTTGTACCCGTTTCCTCCAGCAACTTCACAAGGTCCTTTGCTGTTGTTCTGGGATTGATTTGCACTTTCTGCACCAAAGTACGTTCATCTCTAGGAGACAGAACGCGTATCCTTCCTGAGCGGTATGACGGCTGCATGGTTCCATGATGTTTATACTTGCGTACTATTGTTGGTACAGATGAATGTGGTACCTTCAGGCGTTTGGAAATTGCTCCCAAGGATGAACCAGACTTGTGGAGGTCTACAATTTTTTTACTGATTTCTTTTGATTTTCCCATGATGTCAAGCAAAGAGGCACTGAGTTTGAAGGTAGGCCTTGAAATACATCCACAGGTACACCTCCAATTAACTCAAATGATGTCAATTAGCCTATCAGAAGCTTCTAAAGCCATGACATAATTTTCGGGAATTTTCCAAGCTGTTTAAAGGCACACTCAACTTAGTGTATATACATTTCTGACCCACTGGAATTGTGATACAGTGAATTATAAGTGAAGTAATCTGTCTGTAAACAATTGTTGGAAAAAATTACTTGTGTCATGCACAAAGTAGATGTCCTTACCGACTTACCAAAACTATAGTTTGTTAACAAGAAATGTGTGGAGTGGTTGAAAAATGAGTTTTAATGACTCCAACCTAAGTGTATGTAAACTTCCGACTTCAACTGTATTTTTCACCTAGTCAACTCGGGGATACAAACCAGTGACCTTTCCGTCACTGACCCAATGCCCTTAGTCACTAGGCTCCTTGCCAGTGACACAGTTTGTTATGCCACTTGAACATTTATTTACAAAGTCATAAAAGAAGGTTTAAAACCAAAGCCTTTTTGTTGCCACTCCTCACTCATTCCAATGAATGGCTTAGCCTAACTGACTATAAAACATTTGGCTAGGTAAAGCTAAATCATAAAAGGGCCAACTGAGCCAATTCTTGGTTAACAAATTGAGTCATTTGGATTTGGAATTCCTATGATAGACAAATGAGGATGTAAATAGGCCTAAATGACCATCTAGCTGCTCCATCTCTAAAGACAGCAGATTGACCGAATGACCACTAATGACTGCCTAAAGCAAGGCTGAGGCAGCTCATCTGTCCTTCCCTGAATAATGGAGAAGAGTGGCTGACTTTTATTGTCCCAGCATGGGAAATGGAGAGAGACCTGCTCTTCTTTGATGGACAGCATCCAACTTTGTAAAGAGCTGGGAAAGGGTGAAGTAGTAGCCTTTTCCCGCCATTCACACCCTACTGCTCATCTACCGCAAGCGGTCCTGTGTGTTTTCGCCTCTGGTGGTGCCTGACTGGCTGACGCAGTGAAGGGCTCCATTGAAAACAACGCCTAGGCTTACTACATCGCTGTTCAAGATAGTAAACGTAACACGGATAGCATCATAGTAACATGAGGGGGAAACTACCGTACTGCTCTGTGATTCATTGCCGTGCAGTTTAAGATCCCAAGTCAACGAAAGTGTGTTCAGATCAAGGGCCTGCAGTTACATTCCTCATACAGACCTGAACTGTGGTTTAGACTGTCATCTGGGGTGCTCACAGTGGAGGACAGAGACTACATCCCAAATGGCACCCTATTCCCTATACACTGCACTTTGGGCCCTGGTCAAAAGTAGTCCACTATATAGGTAATAGTGTTCCATTTGAGACGCAGTCTAAAGAGAAGGGGTGGGGGAGGGGTAACCTGGTGCTGAAGGTAGGTAGCCAGTGTCTAGGCAAGCCAGACTCTGATCACTTTTGTTAACAGCGTGTCGACTGTTATATTAACAGAGGCAAGTCGCAGCCTGATCTAAAGATGAGCAAATTGACTCAAGATACTTAACTGCTGTACTGCTATAAAGTACTTATTATGTTACTTATAACCGTCCCTTCCTATAGTAGGCGAGTCTAGACCAGACAACATAGCCTCGTGTTAGTCCTACATCATCTCTGTCTGTTTATGAAAAGATAGATCGTGGTCTATGTTCGCTAGAGGTGAGTCAGAAATGTATTAGCACTGCTGAGTGACTCACAGTCAAACTCATTCCCAGTCATAATGGAAAATCTAACAGGTTACATGGGAGAGCCAGAACAACACCTGCATCCTCATGGGGATGTCACACTGACAATAATAGTAGTGTCAAAGAGTATACCAGTTCAGAGTTCTCCAGGGTCATTCTGACTGCAATAATAAGGCCTTCCTGTGGGATAGGAGGTAGGCCTATCTATTCTAAAACAGTTAATTACCCTACCCTGTTCTCTAGTTCCACATCAGTTTAACAACATTTTCCATGTTGAAATAGAGACTGTGGTATGGGTTATTTATAGCCAATAAACACGTTTTATAAATACTGAAAACTTGGAGCCATGGTGCTTATGTGTGTGTGTGTGTGTGTGTGTGTGTGTGTGTGTGTGTGTGTGTGTGTGTGTGTGTGTGTGTGTGTGTGTGTGTGTGTGTGTGTGTGTGTGTGTGTGTGTATACCCTGAGAGCACCAAGAAAATGACTCACTAAAGAAAAATGGTCAACGACAGTGACAGTGACACCAGTTTATGACCATATATGTTCAAACTGCTTGCTTGCTACAAATGTTGGCTCAGATGATGACATTTTTGTGAACAGTGATGAAAGGCATGAGCCATATTTGTGTGCTTTCTTCTCAACTCTGTGTGCATATTTCTATCTCAGAACTTCAGGTTACAAATTTAACTCATTACTACGTATCTGTATTTGTATGTATTATGAATCCCCATTAGCAGCTACTCTTCCTGCACAGTAAAAAAGGGTGTGTAAAAATTACACTGTTGATTTATTTTAACCCAGGATGAGTATTTTCAACACTATGAGGAGTCAATGAGCACTAGTGTTGGGATTAAATCGGAGTGTAAAATTATGCAGTCATTGCAGTGTAAATTCAACTCAATTCAGAGAAATTTTAACATCATTTTGAGTCAAATTAACTCTGAAAATGTGACACTACCTGTAGAGTAACTTTAACACAATGTAGACTGAGACCAAATGTTATCTGAAACAGTGTTTAATTCAACTCTATAGGAGTTAAATTAACACTTTTAATTTTACTGTCTGGGATCCAGCAGAATTAAGGTAAGGCAGGTATACCATTTTAAAAACATTACAATACATTCTCAACAGATTTCACAACACATTAAGTGCATGCCCTCAGGCCCCTACTCTAGAACCACATATCTACAACACAAATGTACGTGTGTGTGTATAGTGCGTATGTTATTGTGTGTGTACGCATGTGTATGTGCCTATGCTTGCATTGCTTCACAGTCCCCACTGTTCCATAAAGACTATTTTTATCTGTTTTTTTAAATCTAATTGTACAGTAAGCCTATTATGATCAACCCTTTGTATATCGCCAGCGAACTTCCAATCACATCCTTTGTCATTCTGTATAAAAAGTAGGACTAAACAATTAATAGATGCCCATTAAAACATATAAATAATGGAGACAAGTTGTGGCAGGTCTGTGTGTGAAGGCAGCCTGAGGGTAACATGTTGTTGCACATTGGTCAAAGTGACCTTGCAGCAGTCAACCATACTCCACATACCTGGCTCCTTCTTGCTCCCCTTCCCTCCGTCTCTGTTCTTCTTCAGCACTGCCTTGAACATGATCCGATTCTTGGAATCCTCTCGCTCTCCCCCTGCAAAAACACAACCATTTTGAGAGCAGGACAGGCAGAGAGTGAGTGAGTGAGTCAACAGAAACTTTACAAGCTGACGATAACGCAACCCGCATTTCATACCCTCCTCTCCTGACACTCCGCTGGGAGTTTTCCCACAGCGTTCCCAAGCCGGCAGGTCATCTCTAGAGGGCCGGCCGGGGAAAGAATGCTCTAATATTTAAACAGAACGGACAAGGTCTGCTCTCTTGCTATGCAGGAAAACAATCTGTCAGATTCTCCACATTCCACATCTAATTGATGCTACGTGGCTGAACTTGGGCCTTCACGCTCACTTTTCACAATATTTCTAAAGCTTGGATATTCGCTGACTCTTTAGAATCTTGAGTCAAGAGGCACATATGCTGGTAACTTGAAGTAGACCTAATTTAGATTTAGTACAAAGGCCTTGGTGAGTTGCATTTTTGTTATGCTATGCAAACATCTATTACTGAGTAACTAACAGGAATGTTAGCCTACTGTTCTGGTTGGCCATTTTCTGGTTGACAATTTTCTCACCTGATACACAATGCAATGCAGCCCAAATTAGAGCCCAAACTATTAGCAACCATGATTATTGTCAACACCTCATAAATTGCTTTCCTTCACTCTCCACTTCCTAATAGCTGAATACATGCTGCTGAATTTGGCACTCTACTTATAGAACCAGCACATTATTCACCATGGAGACAGGGAACGGAGGCCCTGCCAATTAAGGGTGTCTTTTCGCACACAGGACACAGGCTACAAGGACCCAGAATGTGGGCCCTTAGTTGTAAGCTCCACTAAGACATCCACTGGCTCCTGGAGCTGTGGAGGAAAAAACAATTGTTTTTCATTAGCATGGAGAGGTCTACCGAGATGCTTTGATCCAAGCCCTCAGATGAGGTGGTGTGCACTGGCCCTCTTTTGACTGACTGATGGGGGTGGATGAGTATCTAGTTTTTATTAGGATCCCCATTAGCTGTTACTGAAGCTACAGCTAGGCCTACTCTTCCTAGGGTCCTTCACAACAGACATAATAAATAATCCTTTTCATTCAATATTTTTTTTCCCAGGGCACAATGGGACTGCATTGTCCATCTGAAATCATATTGGGTAGGCATAAACTGGGATTTGCTTAAATCTGTCTAGACGAACAAAATGGACAAGGCCAGAACACCAATACCAGAGACAAAGGATTGGTGAGGCCAAGGGGAGCGCACACTCACCTTCAAACACACATTCATAACCCTTGGTTACTAATAAAGGTCCATCACTTACAGGCTTGACCCCACCCAGAGTAATGGACAGGGAGGTCTGTGCTAACCACATCCTGTTTGGAGACAATCGTACCACCCCCATCCAACTCACACCCAGCACCATAAACAACTTGAGAAGCACATGGGCTCTTGAAATGAAAGTGACAGCTGTAATCTACTGTGTCCCAAACTGCACCCTATACCATGTGGGCCCTGGTCAATAGAATTGCACTGAATAGGGTGACAATTGGGACGCAACCCTAGTCTCCACCTCCCAGTCTGGCAAAAAAGCTTATGACATGTTACAAGACAGGCCATAGAAAACATCTCCTGCTGTGATTACATTAGGGCCATTTCATTCACCTGCCCAGAGCTAAACCTGTTCACGGTGGATCTGAAAAGAATGTAGCTGGCCTAAATAGATCTGTACAGTATTAAAAAACACTTTCTCTAAAGCTCTATTCCAGTTAGGACTCTAGAGCTCTAGTTCTAGAACTCTATTCCAGTTCAGTAATGTGTTTAGGCCTATACACTGAGTATACAAAACATTAAAAACACCTGCTCTTTCCATGACATAGACTGACCAGGTGAAAGCTACACTCTTAGAAAAAAGAGTTCCAAAAGGTTTCTTCAGCTGTCCCCAGAGGAGAACCCTTTTTGGTTCCAGGTAGAAACCTTTTGGGTTCGAGGTAGAATCCTTTTGGGTTCTATGTAGAACCCTCTGTAGAAAGGGGGTTCTTATTTACAATGACAGCCTACAATGGCCAAACCCAGATGACGCTGGGACTCCCAATCATGGCCGGTTGTGATACAGCCTGGATTTGAACCAGGGTGTCTGTTAGAGGTCGGCCGATTATGATTTGTCGACGCCGATACCGATGCTGCTTATTGGGGGGACAAAAAAAGCCGATACCGATTAATTGGACGATTTTTTGATATTTGTAATAATGACAATTACAACAATACTGAATGGACACTTTTATTTTTACTTAATATAATACATCAATAAAAATCTATTTAGTCTCAAATAAATAATGAAACATGTTCAATTTGGTTTAAATAATGCAAAACCAAAATGTTGGAGAAGAAAGTAAAAGTGCAATATGTGCCATGTAAAAAAGCTAAGGTTTAAGTTCCTTGCTCAGAACATGAGAACATATGAAAGCTGGTGGTTCCTTTTAACATGAGTCTTTAATATTCCCAGTTAAGAAGTTTTAGGTTGTAGTTATTATAGGAATTATAGGACTATTTCTCTCTCTACCATTTGTATTTCATATACCTTTGACTGTTGGATGTTCTTATAGGCACTATAGTATTGCCAGCCTAATCTCGGGAATTGATAGGCTTGAAGTCATAAACAGCTCAGTGCTTCAAGCATTATGAAGAGCTGCTGGCAAACGCAGGAAAGTGCTGTTTGAATGAATGCTTAACACCACCGCTCAGTCAGACTGCTCTATCAAATATCAAATCCTAGACATAATTATAATATAATAAAACACACAGAAATACGAGCCTTAGGTCATTAATATGGTCAAATCCGGAAACTATCATTTAGAAAACAAAACGTTTATTCTTTCAGTGAAATACGGAACCGTTCCGTATTTTATCGAACGGGTGGCATCCCTAAGTCTAAATATTGCTGTTACATTGCACAACTTTCAATGTTATGTCATAATTATGTAAAATTCTGGCAAATTAATGATGGTCTTTGTTTGGAAGAAATGGTCTTCACACAGTTCGGAACGAGCCAGGCGGCCCAAACTGCTGCAATACCCTGACTCTGCTTGCACAGAACGCACGAGTAGTGACACGATCTACCTAGTTAATATTGCCTGCTAACATTCATTTCTTTTAACTAAATATGCAGGTTAAAAACAATATACTTGAGTATTGATTTTAAGAAAGGCATTGATGTTTATGGTTAGGTACATTGATGCAACGACAGTGATTTTTTCGCGAATGCGTTTTGTTAAATCATCACCCGTTTGGCGAAGTAGGCTGTGATTCGATGATAAATTAACAGGCACTGCATTGATTATTTGCAATGCAGGACAAGCTAGATAAACTAGTAATATCATCAACCATGTGTAGTTAACTAGTGATTATGTTAAGATTGATTGTTTTTATAAGATAAGTTTAATGCTAGCTAGCAACTTACCTTGGCTCCTTGCTGCACTCACGTAACAGGTGGTCAGCCTGCCATGCAGTCTCCTAGTGGAGTGCAATGTAATCGGCCATAATCGGCGTCCAAAAATGCTGATTACCGATTGTTATGAAAACTTGAAATCGGCCCTAATTAGTCAGCCATGCCGATTAATCAGTCAACCTCTGCTGTCTGTAGTGACACCTCAAGCACCTAGACCACTGCGCCACTCTGGAGCCCCCGAGATGAAGGGGAGGAGACAGGTAAAAGAAGGATTTTTAAACCTTGAGACAATTGAGACATGGACTGTGTATGTGTATTATTCAGAGGGTGAATGGGCAAGACAAAATATTGAAGTGCCTTTGAATGGAGTATGGTAGTAGGTACCAGGTGCACCGGTTTGTGTCAAGAACTGTAACGCTGCTGGGTTTTTCACGATCAAACATTTCTGTGTGTATCAAAAATGGTCCACCACCCAAAGGACATCCAGCCAACTTGACACAACTGTAGGAAGCATTGGAGTCAACATGAGCCAGCATCCCTGTGGAACGCTTTCGACACCTTCCAGAGTCCATGCCCTGACAAATTGAAGCTGTTCTGAGGGCAAAAGGGGGGGGTGCAACTCAATATTAGGAATACTCAGTGTATGTAAACAAAGACAAAGCCTGCATCTACTAAAGATGTTTCGTCATCAAACATCAGAAATCTAATCTTGAAACCTAGATAGTGGCACATATGAGAGCCTCAGTGAACTGTCAACTGTCAACACATTGAGGACGTTGACATGTACACTAATAATTCAATATTGAACTGATTATGGCAGAAGGCCAAGTAACAAAAAGTAACATGGTCACTGTGGTAGAACGTCCCATCGTAGCCTGATTTCAGATGTGTCCATGAAAATAGGCTTATTAGGGAAATCGTTCTTCTTGCAAAGAATGTAAACGTTTTAACTGAACTATCATATTAACCTGACTATCCACAATAATCGCATTTGTGCATGTAACCGTGTAAGTGTCGACAACTGTGCTTTGACGACTTAATCCACAATTCACAAAGACAGATAGATAGTCAGAGAGAGAGAGAGAGAGAGAGAGAGAGAGAGAGAGAGAGAGAGAGAGAGAGAGAGAGAGAGAGAGAGAGAGAGAGAGAGAGAATGGGAAACATTCCACTCAGTCCTATGGTACGTCCTCTGCAATTTTCAGCAATTGTTAACTTGTGGCATTTCTATCCCCCTTTTGCAAGACAGGAAGACCACTAATAATGGTGCTACAAAAGAGTGGATTAGTGCTTCAGTCAGGAGATTCGTCACAAAGGACTACAGTCATCCTGATGCATTGGGGCACTTTGCAGAGTCACACTTTTTCAGACAGATCTGTTTTCCATGTCTGTCTGTGTGCTGACTGTCCACAGACAACGCTTTCTCTAGCTAGGTCATTATTCCTGGTGCGTTACCCATGTTTAGGGCAGCAGGTAGCCTTGTAGTTCGAGCTTTGGGCCAGTCCCCGAAAGGTCGCTTATTCAAATCCCCGATCATGGTAAAAAATCTGTCGATGTGCCCTTGAGCAAGGCACTTAACCCTAATTGCTTCAGGGTTGATAATAGCACACCCTGTCCGTGACACCACTCTCAAGGAAAGAGAAAGGGGGATACATAGTCAGTTGTCCAACTGAATGTATTCAACTGAAATGTGTCTTCTGCATTTAACCCAACCCCTCTGAATCAGAGAGGTGTGGGGAGCTGCCTTGAGTGTCCACACTAAATATGTCAAATAAAACCATCCACCAAATTATATTGCTAAATCAATGTGATCAGATTTCAACTATCTGTTCTGATCAAATCAAATGTTTTTGTCACATGCACCCCGAATACAATAGGCGTAGACCTTACTGTGAAACGCTTACAAGCTCTTAACCAACAATGCAGTTCAAGAAATAGAGTTAAGAAAATATTTACTAAATAAACTAAAGTACATTTTTTAATAAAAAGTAATACAATAAAATAACAATAACTAGGCTATATACAAGGGGTTATGGTACCGAGTCAATGTGCGGGGGTACAGGTTAGTAGAGGTCATTTGTACATGTAGGTAGGGGTAAAGCGACTATGCATAGATAACAAACAGCCGTAGCAGCAGTGTAAAAACAAAGTTGAGGGGGGGGTGTCAATGTAAATATTCTGGGTGGCCATTTGATTAATTGTTCAGCAGTCTTATGGTTTGGGGGTAGAAGCTGTTAAGGAGCCTTATGGACCTAGGCCTGGTGCTCCGGTACCGCTTGCCATGCGGTAGCAGAGAGAACAGTCTATGAATTGGGTGACCGGAGTCTTTGACCATTTTTTGGGCTTTCTTCTGACACCGCCTAGTATATACAGTTGAAGTCGGAAGTTTACACACATTTACATACATTTGCCAAATACATTTAAACTCAGTTTTTCACAATTCTTAACATTTAATGCAAGTAAAAATTCCCTGTCTTAGGTCAGTTAGGATCACCACTTTATTTTAAGAATGTGAAATGTCAGAATAATAGGAGAGAGAATTATTTATTTCAGCTTTTATTTCTTTCATCACAACCCAGTGGGTCAGAAGTTTACATACACTCAATTAGTATTTGGTAGCATTGCCTTTAAATTGTTTAACTTGTATCAAACGTTTCAGGTAGCCTTCCATAAGCATCCCACAATAAGTTGGGTGAATTTTGGCCCATTCCTCCTGACAGAGCTGGTTTGTCAGGTTTGTAGGCCTCCTTACTCGCACATACTTTTTCAGTTCTGCCCACAAATGTTCTATAGGATTGAGGTCAGGGCTTCGTGATGGCCACTCCAATACCTTGACATTGTTGTCCTTAAGCCATTTTGCAACAACTTTGGAAGTATGCTTGGGGTCATTGTCCATTTGGAAGAACCATTTGCGACCAAGCTTTAACTTCCTGACTGATGTCTTGAGATGTTGCTTCAATATATCCACATCATTTTCCATCCTCATGATGCCATCTATTTTGTGAAGTGCACCAGTCCCTCCTGCAGCAAAGCACCCCCACAACATGATGCTGCCACCCCCGTGCTTCACGGTTGGGATGGTGTTCTTCGGCTTGCAAGCCTCCCCCTTTTTCCTCCAAACATTACGATGGTCATTATGGCCAAACAGTTCTATTTTTGTTTCATCAGACCAGAGGACATTTCTCCAAAAAGTACGATCTTTGTCCCCATGTGCAGTTGCAAACCGTAGTCTGGCTTTTTTATGGCGGTTTTGGAGCAGTGGCTTCTTCCTTGCTGAGCGGCCTTTCAGGTTATGTCGATATAGGACTCGTTTTACTGTGGATATAGATATATCTTCACAAGGTCCTTTGCTGTTGTTCTGGGAGTGATTTGCACTTTTTGCACCAAAGTACGTTCATCTCTAGGAGACAGAACGCATCTCCTTCCTCAGCGGCATTTATTTTATTTATTTTACTGTTATTTTACCAGGTAAGTTGACTGAGAACACATTCTCATTTACAGCAACGACCTGGGGAATAGTTTCAGGGGATAGGAGGGGGATGAATGAGCCAATTGTAAGCTGGGGATGATTAGGTGGCCGTGATGGTATGAGGGCCAGATTGGGAATTAAGCCAGGACACCGGGGTTAACACCCCTACTCTTACAATAAGTGCAACGGGATCTTTAATGAGCTCAGCGAGTCAGGACACGCGTTTAACGTCCCATCCGAAAGATGACGGCTGCATGGTCCCATGGTGTTTATACTTGCGTACTATTGTTTGTACAGATGAATGTGGTACCTTCAGGCGTTTGGAAATTGCTCCCAAGGATGTACCAAACTTGTGGAGGTCCACCATTTTTTTCTGAGGTCTTGGCTGATTTCTTTTGATTTTCCCATGGTGTCAAACAAACAGGCACTGAGTTTGAAATACATCCACAGGTACACCTCTAATTGACTCAAATGATGTCAGTTAGCCTATCAGAAGCTTCTAAAGCAATGACATCATTTTCTGTAATTTTCCAAGCTGTTTAAAGGCACAGTCAACTTAGTGTATGTAAACTTCTGACCCACTGGAATTGTGATACAGTTAATTGTAAGTGAAGTAATCTGTCTGTAAACAATTGTTGGAAAAATTACTTGTGTTATGCACAAAGTAGATGTCCTAACCAACATGCCAAAACTATAGTTTGTTAACAAGAAATTTGTGGGGTGGTTGAAAAACTAGTTTTAATGACTCCGATTTCAACTGTAGGTCCTGGATGGCAGGAAGCTTGGCCCCAGTGATGTACTGGGCCGTACGCACTACCATCTGTAGCGCCTTACGGTTGGATGCCGAGCAGTTGCTATACCAGGCGGTAATGCAACGGGTCAGGATGTTCTCGATAGTGCAGCTGTAGAACTGTGAACAGGAAGGGCATGTTTAAGATGCCTAATACTTCCAACCTCTAATAGCCTAAGCCGATCACACCTTCCACACACAAAGCATCAAATGGAGTAAGGGACAGGGTTCCATTTACAGTGCACTCATAAAGTATTCAGACCCCTTAACCTCCCTGGGCGAGGTGGGACGCAAGTTAGTCAACAGCCAGTGGAATCGCGTGGCGCGAAATACAAATACCTCATAAATGCTATAACTTCAATTTCTCAAACATATGACTATTTTACACCATTTTATAGATACACTGAGTTTGAGTAGGAGGCAGTTTAATATGGGCACATATTATTTCCGAAATTGTCAATACTGCCCCCTAGCCCCAAAAGGTTAACTTTTTCCCCCCAAAATTACGTTACAGCCTTATTCTGAAATGGATTCAATATTTTTTTCCCTCATCAATCTACACAGAATACCCAATAATGACAAAGTGAAAACAGTAATTTTTTGTTTTAGCAAATTCATTAAAAATATATAACAGAAATACCTTATTTACATAAGTATTCAGACCCTTTACTCAGTACTTTGTTGAAGCACCTTTGGCAGCAATTACAGCCTCGAGTTTTCTTAGGTATGACGCTACAAGCTTAGCACACCTGTATTTGGGGAGTTTCTCCCATTCTTCTCTGCAGATCCTCTCAAGCTCTGTCAGGCAAGCTCTCGAGGCTGTAATCGCTGCCAAAGGTGCTTCAACAAAGTACTGAGTAAAGGGTCTGAATACTTATGTACATGTGATATTTACATTTCTTTTTTTTCCCCAAAACTGTTTTTGCTTTTTCATTATGGGGTATAGTGTGTAGATTGATGAGGAAAAATATGTCATCAATTTAGATTAAGGGTGTAACGTAACAAAATGTGGAAAAGGGGAAGGGGTCTGAATTCTTTCTGAATGCACTGTAGCTCTACTGTTGTGATTCACAGCACCACAGTAGAGTGCAGTACTATGGTAAACTACTCTTGGTCCCATATTGTGCAGTGTGATTCGGAGCAGCAGGTTTCACTAGAGTGGGAGAACATTACGGAGGATGCCTGCCTTCCATCTCTATGGGCCTGGACTCCCTCCCTTCCTCCCTTCTCCAACCTCTAGGCCTGCTGCTGTGTGGGAGCTTACTGCTCATCTCTGCAGGAACAATAAACAAGTCCTAGTTTAACTAAAAGGAAATGAGGAATGCCTTCCTGATATTGTAAGGGCCAAACCAACAGACTTCTGTCTGTTAACCCCACACAGTGTACACTCAATACTGGTTCGGTCGTCACTCTCTAATGACATTTACTTTGGCCTATGTATGTAACCTGTTGACTTACAGTGCATTCGGAAAAGTATTCAGACCCCTTGACTTTTTCCACATTTAGTTACTTTACAGCCTTATTCTAAAATTGATTAAATTGTTTTTTTCCACCATCATCAATCTACACACAATACCCCATAACGACAAGCAAAAACTGATTTTTAGAAATGTTTGCATATGTATTAAAAACCAAAACTGAAATATCACATTTACATAACTATTCAGATGCTATAGTCAGTACTTTGTTGAAGCACCTTTGGCAGCCATGACAGCCTTGAGTCTTCTTGATTATGACTCTACAAGCTTGGCACAACTGTATTTGGGGAGGTTCTCCCATTTCTCTCTGCAGATCCTCTCAAACTCTGTCAGGTTGGATGGGGAGTGTTGCTGCACAGCTATTTTCATGTCTCTCCAGAAATGTTAGATCGGGTTCAAGTCCGGGCTCTGGCTGGGCCACTCAAGGACATTCAGAGGCTTGTCCCGAAGCCACTCCTGCATTGTCTTGGCTGTGTGCTTAGGGTCCTTGTCCTGTTGGAAGGTGAATTTTCGCCCCAGTCTGAGGTCCTTAGCACTCTGGAGAAGGTTTTCATCAAGGATCTCTCTGTACTTTGCTCCGTTCAGCTGCAGAGAGGGTTGTCCTTCTGGAAGGTTCTCCCAACTCCACAGAGGAACTCTAGAGCTCTGTCAGTGTGACAATTAGGTTATTGGTCCTTCTCCCCCGATTGCTCAGTTTGGCCGGGCGGCCAAGTCTAGGAAGAGTCTTGGTGGTTCCAAACTTCTTCCATTTAAGAATTTTGTTCTTGGGTACCTTCAATGCTGCAGAAATGTTTTGGAACCCTTCCCCAGATCTATGCCTTGACACAATGCTGTCTCAGAGCGCTACGGACAATTCCTTCAAACTCATGGCTTGATTTTTGCTCTGACATGCACTGTCAACCGTGAGACCTTATATAGACGTGTGTGCCTTTCCAAATAATGTCTAATCAATGGAATTTACCACAGGTGGACTCCAATCAAGTTGTAAAAACATCTCAAGGATGATCAATGGATCAATGATCAATTTTGAGTCTAATAGAAAAGGGTCTGAATACTTATGTATTTCTGTTTTTATTTTTAATACATTTGCAAACATTTCTAAAAACCTGTTTTCACTTTGTCATTATGGGGTATTCTGTTTAGATTGCTGAGGATTTTTATTTATTTAATCCATTTTAGAATAAGGCTGTAATGCAATGGAATTTGGAATAGCACTTGGCGGCAGGTAGCCTAAAGGTTAGAGCATTGGGCCAGTAACCGAAAGGTTGCTAGATTGAATCCCCGAGCTGACAAGGTAAAAATCTGTTGTTCTGTCCGTGAACAAGGCAGTTAACCCACTGTTCCTAGGCCGTCATTGTAAATAAGACTTTGTTCTTAACTGACTTGCCAAGCTAAATAAAGGTTAAATAAATAACATTTAAAAAACGCAACACAATGTGGAAAAAGTCAAGGGGTCTGAATACTTTCCGAAGACACTGTATAGACTGTATAGACTGTATTCCCATGGTACCATGCCCCCTTTTGACAATTTAATCGAGAACTTGGTATAGAGGTACATGAAATGAGGAAAAATTGCACTGGCAGTAGGCTATTCATAAACGTTACTGTGTTGTCCATACTAGTGCAGCCAAGTGCTATTAAGATGTTTCAAAAGATTGCCTATTGACAAGGTAATGAATTCAGTTAACCTCATTCCAATGTTATGATTATGTTATGGCACAATAACAGGATATTGTCTCAGAGAAGCACATTATGAATGTATACGAACGCACATGATTCTTATTACACTGATCCAATCAACTCATTGGACACGGCCGGCGATTACAAGACCGGCACTCAGAAGAAAATGGGCTGCACATTTTTACAATCACTGTATTCCACACATTCCTTTGTACTGTAGCCTAGCTCAGAGCCAGGTGGATCCACACTAACATTAACTGATGGAGGGGATGCTACTCCTAGATACTTAACTTTGCTCTAAGCTTGATTGCCATTCGGCCTAACTTTTGAAGGGGATGGATTTCTGAGGCATGCAGAGTTCTATTATTATCTAAAGGGCAGACTGCCTGGGTTTAAAGGTAGAGAGTAGTAAGAGTTAGGATACAGGCTATTCTGTGTCCTTAGATCTCCCTCTGACATATGATCCTAAGTAGTTAATGAAATCAACGTGTGCCCCTTACGAGAGCAAAGGGACAAAATCAACATCAAAAACTGATACGTTTTAGGTAGGAAAATAATGGTGACCTTTAAGAAAAACTTCAAAACAGAGCATACATGGATGCATCATAGAACATGGCCAGGGACCAAGATTTATCTAACCCACAGTTTGATAAGTGAGTTGACCACCAACCAACCTTGGGTATTATCTCCTTTAGGCAGAGCCCCTGAAAAGGGCCTCTATCAAAGCAGCGTTGCCAAAGACCTACTGTGGCTGTCAGGTCTTTGTGGACACACACTGAATAGAGGGGTAGACACTCAATATTCAAAAAAAATTCTGAGGCACCACAAAGCAAGCACTCTCCCCAGAGCCATAGCCACAGCTATGTATCGCAGTGATTCCCAGGGACTACCAGTCAAATAAAAATAGGGAGTTGGAATTCACATTCACATAGACACTGTATGCTCCAAGCCCAGATAGATCCAAATATTGTAAAAATGGAAGAGGTTTCTCTTTCGTTGCCCAGAAGCCAAAGGCACAATCCTACTCATATTAGCAACCCATGCTAGTTGTTGCATCTTTAGATTCCTCCTCTTTCTAAATTTCAGAGACCTTCATCGCCGTCAAATATGGAACCGCTCGCATCAGGTGTGCTGTTTACAAGGGTGTTTCCCAGCAAATTGCATTTTGGCAAATATTTTAAAGTGACATTTTATTTTCTGCTTCATTGCATGTTCTGGGACAAATAATAAGATCATAGATGTGATGTTATCTAGCGAGCCAGCCAGCCAGCTAACGTCAGCCAGCAAAAATTACACTTTAACTTGAAATGAAGATTTTCTGTCGGGTAACATCTTAAAATGGAGATAGCTAGTTTTTCTTAGCCATATACAGTGAGGGAAAAAAGTATTTGATCCCCTGCTGATTTTGTACGTTTGCCCACTGACAAAGAAATGATCAGTCTATAATTTTAATGGTAGGTTTATTTGAACAATGAGAGTGTCACGTCCTGGCCAGTATAGGGTTAATTAGTATTGTAGTTTGGTCAGGACGTGACAGAGGGTATTTGTTTTATGTGGTTCGGGGTGGTGTGTTTTTGTTAAAGGGCATTTGGTTTAAGTATTCCGGGGTTTTTGGGTACTGTTTGGTGTTCTGGTATTCTATGTCTAGTCTAGTATGTCTGTTTCTATGTCTGGTTAATTGGGGTTGGGACTCTCAGTTGAAGGCAGGTGTTGTCTATCTGCCTTTGATTGAGAGTCCCATATATGAGGGTGTGTTTGATGTTGTGGGTGATTGTTCTGTGTTCAGCCCTAGGCTTTGCCAGACTGTTTTGTTGTTCGTTCGTTTTTCATGTTTTGTTGTTTTGGAGTGTTCTTTTGATAGTTAAATAAAAGTCCAAATGAGCATACACGTACCTGCTGCATTTTGGTCCTCTTTCACCGACGACAACCGTGACAGAGAGACAGAATAACAACAAAAAAATCCAGAAAACCGCATGTCAAAAATGTTATTAAATTGATTTGCATTTTAATGAGGGAAATAAGTATTTGACCCCTCTGCAAAACATGACTTAGTACTTGGTGGCAAAACCCTTGTTGGCAATCACAGAGGTCAGACATTTCTTGTAGTTGGCCACCAGGTTTGCACACATCTCAGGAGGGATTTTGTCCCACTCCTCTTTGCAGATCTTCTCCAAGTCATTAAGGTTTCGAGGCTGACGTTTGGCAACTCGAACCTTCAGCTCCCTCCACAGATTTTCTATGGGATTAAGGTCTGGAGACTGGCTAGGCCACTCCAGGACCTTAATGTGCTTCTTCTTGAGCCACTCCTTTGTTGCCGTGGCCATGTATTTTGGGTCATTGTCATGCTGGAATACCCATCCACGACCCATTTTCAATGCCCTGGCTGAGGGAAGGAGGTTCTCACCCAAGATTTGATGGTACATGGCCCTGTCCATCGTTCCTTTGATGCGGTGAAGTTGTCCTGTCCCCTGAGCAGAAAAACACCCCCAAAGCATGTTTCCACCTCCATGTTTGATGGTGGGGATGGTGTTCTTAGGGTCATAAGCGACATTCCTCCTCCTGCATACATGGCGAGTTGAGTTGATACCAAAGAGCTCCATTTTGGTCTCATCTGACCACAACACTTTCACCCAGTTGTCCTCTGAATCATTCAGATGTTCATTGGCAAACTTCCGACGGGCATGTATATGTGCTTTTTTGAGCAGGGGGACCTTGCGGGCACTGCAGGATTTCAGTCCTTCACGGCGTAGTGTGTTACCAATTGTTTTCTTGGTGACTATGGTCCCAGCTGCCTTGAGATCATTGACAAGATCCTCCCGTGTAGTTCTGGGCTGATTCCTCACCGTTCTCATGATCATTGCAACTCCACGAGGTGAGATCTTGCATGGAGCCCCAGGCCGAGGGAGATTGACAGTTCTTTGGTGTTTCTTCCATTTGCGAATAATCGCACCAACTGTTGTCACCTTCTCACAAAGCTGCTTGGCGATGGTCTTGTAGCCCATTCCAGCCTTTTGTAGGTATACAATCTTGTCCCTGACATCCTTGGAGAGCTCTTTGGTCTTGGTCTTGGCCATGGTGGAGAGTTTGGAATCTGATTGATTGATTGCTTCTGTGGACAGGTGTCTTTTATACAGGCAACAAACTGAGATTAGGAGCACTCCCTTTAAGAGTGTGCTCCTAATCCCAGCTCGTTACCTGTATAAAAGACACCTGGGAGCCAGAAATCTTTCTGATTGAGAGGGGGTCAAATACTTATTTCCCTCATTAAAATGAAAATCAATTTATAACATTTTTGGCATGCGTTTTTCTGGATTTTTTTGTTGTTATTCTGTCTCTCACTGTTCAAATAAACCTACCATTAAAATTATAGACTGATCATTTCTTTGTCAGTGGGCAAACATACAAAATCAGCAGGGGATCAAATACTTTTTCCCCTCACTGTACATCATGGATGGACGCCTGTCCCTGTCACGGATGCCATGGTTGCCCTTAGTTTGAAGATGTAATCCGGAGACAGGTGTTTTCTCCATCTCCTTAGCTATCATAATCTAATTGCACTGATTTCAAAACTCGGTCCTCCAGAAAGTGGAGAGCAACACTTATGCAGTTCTACAGTATGTGTAGACAGGATTACCAACACATACTGACCAGCTCAAATAGACAAAAGTGTGCTATATGGCAGACCAATCTGAAATTCATCTCTCGGCATGTCCAGCCCACTCATTATCTCAGCTAATCATGGCTAGTGGGAAAGTTGCTAAACCAACTAGGCTCATAATTTAACAATTGTATTTGTATTTATCAGATGGCACACAAGTCTGTTATTAAGGCACATGAAAGTTCACATGTTCCAGAAGGCATTTCTGCCCAAAAAAGTATTTTTATTTAAAAAAGAAAAGTTTAAGTTTAAATGGCTCTCCTGTGAAGTAGTGACCCGTGGCATACGCCTAGTTTCCTGAAACGAGTAACAAATGGCCGGTAAATTTAAATCTTCCCGGTCACGTTGTCCGGCACCGCATTTTCCTAACGGAAACCCAGGGCCATCTATAAGATGGTCATCAGAGAAGCTGGACTATATATAGAATGGAAGTGGGATTGTTTTCCTGACTGCCTTCGGGGCTGGTGCCATTGACACACAGGCCTGGTTGAGTGTGGAGCTGCTTTGTGCTCTGTGAGATGGCAGACAATGAAGAGAGCAACCTTCAGCATGACTTCCCCTGCAGCCTGAGGTCAGTTTTCTATATACTACTTTCCTGGTAACGGCCATCGACCCGGCCTTTTCATCCACTGACTCTACATGAATGATTCCTCTAAATTCGCCCCGCAGCTGTTGTCATAGTGACAGTCAAAATTCACACCAGGCAGGCTCTGACCTTTCTGTCATCTGAGAAAATTGACACTTTGCCAATAACAGTAAAAAATGCCTCTATGAAATGAATTTTAATTTGGGGGAGATTGGGCAAATTAACATTTCCAGCCTATATTTGACAGGTTAAAGATAATGGCTGTTAAATTACTGTCCATTCTAAGGCTTTGCTGAATTCAAAGCTCACTGAAACATTGAGAAGTGAACAACACAATCCTAAGCCCTGGAAGAGGAAATGAAGTGGCAGGTATGGAAGAATGGGCTGCAGTCTGTCTGCTCTTCACATTCTATGCCTATGTTATGAAATGAGGAAATGGCAATGAGCAACCCTTTTTTACACAACCAATCCACCAGTCAAACTCCACTATGATTCATTCACATCCTGGCTCCAAACCTTTAACCACAGCCAGTGCTGTGCTCTCTATCCATATGAGAGGGAAGAGGGTGTATTTGGCTGGCTGAAATTTACAACACAACTATTTTATTCCTGTACAATTGAAAGTGGACAAACCCTCTCAAACTTTTTAAGCTAGTTGGCTGTCAAAATTCCACTGAAATGATGTGGAATATTAGCCTGCTTGTCCTTCTGCAGCTTGCCTGCCAATGCATGCTTGTCCCAACCCACGTTTTGACAACTGAATGGGAACTTACTTGCCTGCCTGCTCGCCCGCCCATTTGATCGATCCCAAATACATTTGACTGACAACTAAGAGACATGCTAAGTGTGGATAACAGTCATTCAAGTTCAGCATAGCTAGCTAGCTAGCTAGCTAAGCGATTCACACTTCTTGCTAGCTAAACAAATGACACAGGCATCTCTAGCTGTAGCCACCGAAAAACGATATGAGGTGAAAAAGTCGGTCACTCACCCACTCCTCCAATGACATGACATCCTCCCAGCAGCTAACTAACTAACGTTAGGCTCTGTTTTTTTAGCTTGCTAAATAAATAGCTAGCTACATAAATAGATATGCTGGCACAGGGGTGTCAAAATCAAAAAGAGTATGGGCCATACTGAAAAAACACAACGAATTCACGGGCCAGACATAACCTATTTGTTTTTACAAAACAACTTGCAACTGCGACACAAACCGGCCATTGTTTTATTATAAAAATATAGCCCTTTACAATGTCCACTTATGTACATAGGATGCTGTATACAGCATTTTAACATATTAAAACAAAAGAAGAGATAAATAATATACTTTTCTGCTAAGTATTCAATAACTCCAAATAACAAACTTAAAACATGTTTTTCATTTGTTTGCACTGCATGGATCACAAGTGCAGTTGAATGTAGCATTGCTGTATGGCGCAATCAAAATGTATTGTAAATGAGTAGCCAGTTTACGCTTCTGCTCAAATGTTGCTGTAATAGGCCTACATGTTTCTCCTTTGTATGGTGTTTTGTTGCAGGTTTACTTTTTTAGTTATTCATTGTCAAGCTTTAAAAACCAAAGCCAGTCTGAATTTTAGGTGCCTAGATAGGACTGTGGCATGTGTCATTACACTTTCCCTCCGCTGTGTGCTGTAAACAGGACACACTAAAGCAGCACAATTGAAGTTGAATTCACAGCTGCAAGCGCATCAGGCTGTAATTTCATAAAGTAGATGACTCAACCGTTGACTCATTTATACTCGCTTGTGTGTCCTATTCGGCCCACGGGCCTTGTGTTTGGCACATGTACGCTAGACTATTAGCCACGCTATGACTGACTTGTGATCTTTGCCCTTGCTAGTTTAATTGTATTGACATTCCCAGCCTTAGATACAGTCATCCGTTTTTGTTCAAAATATTGAGTCATTGAAACTGAAATGGTGCATTCCGAATGGGTGGAGGCAGCAAACAATGTACCAGGCCTGCTCTGATTTAAAACCTGATAGCAATATTTTTTGGACAACCAAGAAATGTATTGATGAATTATATTAATCATGCATTGAATTGCATCCATCTATTCTGCCAACAATGCCTTACTGTACGTCATGGAATGTTGAGTCAAATATAACATATTGTTTTTAAAACCTCTTCTAACGTTGGCTTTGAAGCATAAACTGTGAATTTGATAGTTTTGATTGATATTATGATTGTCTGTTTGTTTCATATGTGCTAAGAAATTAAAACGCTGCCAGTTCTACTTTAAGGCAGCAAGAATTAAGTTGTTAATTAACTCTTTAATGGCCATATCTGTTTCCAATGTCCTACTAATACTATACTAGCATTTGGGTTAAGAAAGTTAATGTAGTTAGACTTTTGAAGTAGCCTACACAATCCTCTCACACGGAGAGATTTAACATCCATGTTCATGCCTGCATAGGCTAATTCAAGTTGTGTGCAAACGTTTTCTGCTCCCCAGGTTGCACACAGGGTATAACATGACCATATAGGATGCATCCATCACAACTGGTGGTGTAATAGGAGGATTTAGGCTAGGACTGTTATGCTAGGCTATAACACAAATAATTGAACCGAGGGAATTCCTGTCTGTAGACATGATTTTTGTTGAAATTAAAAATGACAGGTTTAATCTGCTCATTAGCCAGCTATTTTGCCCAGGAGGATAACTTTTATTAAACAGACAGTTACACTTTTTCAGGTCATTTTGAGAGCAAGCTGATTCTGGTACTACTAATGTGATTTTGGGGGCATAAACTTCCACCCTCAAAATACCACTGCCTAGTCAGAAGTCAAGAGTGTGAGAAACGGTTCCTAATGCCCTATCCAAGCTTCCCAGCAGCGTTGAAGAGTTGAGACATGTTTTTGAAGGCGATCATTACTTAGAATGTACAGTTGTTCTTGAAGCTGTGGAATCTGAGTCAACCTGACATGTCTATGTCTATACCTGATGCTATAAAAGTTGAATAAATGTATTATTATTATTATTATTTTATTATTATTATTGCCTACCCTTTAGACACTTGCAGACAAGACATTGCTCATCCCTCCCTTTCCAAATACCTCACCTCATACCCAAGTTAAAACATTACCCTACACCAGTGGTTCCCAAACCTTTTTGAACCGTGGCACACCATGATGGAATAAAAATATTCTGTGGCACACCAAAAATGTCCCAATTTATTTAGTGGTAATGACCTCCATCTCATCTAATCCATACTGCAAATCATACATTTTCTGTGTCAAACGTTTATTTGAATTATTTTCATAGTTCCTTACTCACGATGATTCATGTGTATACCCCTTTAAGAGTGTCCCAGGAATTGTGCTAGATTTCTTTTTTTCTCAAGTAAAATAGGTCTTTAGTTTGAAAGGTTTGGTCTACAGACGAGCAGTTTCTGCAATGTAAAGGTAAAACCATGGACACAAAGCCATGCTATGTTTGTTTCTATGGCAGAAGCTGTGGTACAGCTAATGCCGCGTACACACGTACACGTGACGTATTTTATTATGGCGTACATCATCTTCACATTGGATGGAGCTAGCTGTACTAGCTAGCTAGTGAGTGTTGTACTAGTTAGCTAGCTAGCTAGTGTGTACTAGCTAGTGTTGTACTAGCTAGCTAGTGTGTACTAGATAAGTAATTACTAGCTAGTGAGTATTGTACTAGTTACCTAGCTAGCTAGCATGTACTAGCTAGCTAATGCTGTACTAGCTTTGTACTAGCTAGCTAGTGTGTACTAGATACGTGTCTACTAGCTAGCTAGTGTTGTACTAGCTACCTAGCGTGTACTAGCTAGCTAGTGCTGTACTAGCTAGCTAGCTAGTGTTGTACTAGATAGCTAGTGTGTACTAGATAGCTAGTGTGTACTAGATAAGTGTTAACTAGCTACCGAGTGTTGTACTAGTTACCTAGCTAGCTAGGACCCATGAGCACCAACATGTGAAGTTTATAGGAGCATATTAAATTTGGTGCCAAATGAAAGCTTAGAGTATACCCTTGGGAAATGATGGCATTGATATCTTTTTCAACAATTTTCAATCCTAAAAATGTGAATAAGCATAGGCTTTGATTTCTGGTCACACAGATCAGTTCTTAAAAAACATCTACTAGAAAAAGTATTAAAAGGTATTAGAAATCTGTCAAAAGACATTAATATTAATTAATAGAAAAGGCCCCTGCCAACATATATCAACATTTATATTTAGTTTTGCAGAAATAATTTGCCTTCTGTAAGTTTAAGAAATATTCCCTAGTGTCTTGTCATTCTGTTACCAAAAACTCACATATCTTTTAGATTAGAGGTCAACCGATTATGATTTTTCAACGCCAATACGATACCGATTATTGGAGGGCCAAAACAACCCAATACCCATTAGTCGGACAATTTTTATATATATATTTGTAATAATGACAATTACAACAATACTGAATGAACAATGAACACTTATTTTAACTTAATATAATACATAAAGAAAATCTATTTAGTCTCAAATAAATAACGAAACATGCTCAATTTGGTTTAAATAATGCAAAAACACAGTGTTGGAGAAGAAAGTAAAAGTGCAATATATGCCATGTAAAAAAGCTAACGTTTAAGTTCCTTGCTCAGAACATGAGAACATATGAAAGCTGGTGGTTCAATATTCCCAGTTCTTCAATATTCCCAGTTAAAAGGTTTTAGGTTGTAGTTATAATAGGAATGATGACGTGTCGACTATTTCTCTCTATACCATTTGTATTTCATATACCTTTGACTATTAGATGTTCTAATAAGCACTTTAGTATTGCCAGCCTAATCTCAGGAGTTGATAGGCTTGAAGTCATAAACAGCGCTGTGAAGCAAGCATTGCTAAGAGCTGCTGGCAAACGCAGTAAAGTTTGAATGAGTGCTTACGAGCTTGCTGCCGCCTACCACCGCTCAGTCAGATTGCTCTATCAAATCATAGACTTAATTGTAATATAATAAACACAGAAATACGAGCCGTTGGTCATTAATATGGTCAAATCCGGAAACTATCATTTCGAAAACAAAACGTTTATTCTTTCAGTGAAATACGGAACCGTTACGTATTTGATCAAACGGGTGGCATCCATAAGTCTAAATATTGCTGTTACATTGCACAACCCTCAATGTTATGTCATAATGATGTAAAATTCTGGCAAATTAGTTTGCAACGAGCCAGGCGGCCCAAACTGTTGCATATAACCTGATACTGCGTGCAATGAACGCAAGAGAAGTGACACAATTTCCCTAGTTAATACTGCCTGCTAACATGAATTTATTTTAATGAAATATGCAGGTTTAAAAGATATACTTCTGTGTATTGATTTTAAGAAAGGCATTGATGTTTATGGTTAGGTACATCCGTGCAACGATTGCCCTTTTTTCGTGAATGCATTTTGTTAAATCCTCACCCGTTTGGCGAAGTAGGCGGTGATTCAATGATAAATTAACAGGCACCGCATTGATTATATGCAACGTAGGACAAGCTAGTTAACCTAGTAATATCATCAACCATGTGTAGTTAACTAGTGATTATGTTAAGATTGTTTTTTATAAGATAAGTTTAATGCTAGCTAGCAACTTACCTTGGCTCCTTGCTGCACTCACGTAACAGGTGGTCAGCCTGCCACGCAGTTTCCTCGTGGAATGCAATATAATCGGCCATAATCGGCATCCAAACATGCCGATTACCGATTGTTATGAAAACTTGAAATGGGCCCTAATTAATCAGTAATGCCGATTAATCGGTCAACCTCTATTTAAGATATTTTCTCATTTCTCTCCCTCATGAGGGAGGGTTATGAAAGTTCACAGAAATAACTAAAAGGTAGGCCTAGACCTACCAATTAGTTAAAGTGTTTTTACTGATAACAATCAAGGACCCATGTCATTATGTTACCATCATTCTGTTACCGGGTGTTGATTCATTTCACTTACTGTAGTTCAATAACCAAAATAGAGCAAGATTTTACTGTCGTTCTGTTATTAAACTTTTCATCTGCACTGTTCCTCAACTAAATGTGTTTTAGTAAAATGTTCAGTGGTTTTTGCTTGGCATACATTTTAAAGTAAAAAAGTGAGTCTCAGCGTCACTTTGTTATTGCGAAATTGCCCCTGTGCTAATGGTTCTCAAAGGAAAAGTAAAACGATACAAATTATTTTGCTAATGATGCCTGCCCCTCAAATGATACAAATGGAACAACAGCATCCAGACAACGATTCAGATGTAACCATGTTCTATTCAATATATTATCTGGTGCCCCAAGTCAAAATTTAATGTGCATTCCACTGGTCACGTTTATAAGTGAGTGTTCAAATAAATAATCAAGATTAGAATATATTTTGCAGCACACCTGAGAGTTCCTCAAGACACACCAGTGTGCCGCAGCACACCCGTTGTAAACCACTGCCCTATACACATAACATGATGGCCTCCATAGGAAAACACATTTCACATCAGATATTATCATCTCTCTCCGTGAGAAGCCAAAGTGTTTCAAAAAAATATATCCCTCAAATATCAGCAGTGAGCTCACAAAGGCCTAGTTCCCCCATCTTGATCTTGTAAACTGACCTGATTGAGAGGATGATAGCTAGCTATGAGTTAGGATACCATTCGCCAGCCTCAGCCTGCCCACATCTATTTACAATCTTTATCTGGTTTCTTTTAATGAACATCAGGGAGACTCCTTAAATCCTCCTCCTCACCTGACTAGGAACACTCCCAAACAGGAAAAAACTCCCTTGTTTGTATGTGTCAGTGGTCACCAACCTTTTCTGAGTCAAGATCACTTTCTGAGTCAAAATGCATGCCGAGATCTACCGCTCTGATTTTTTATTAACATGACTTAAAAAATGTAAGCCTATGCAACATTAACCAATTAAAAACAGTACTGTAGCAATGAGGTTTGTGCAGTAAGCTATAGGCCCAATACATTATCACCGCATACTGGCTTTGCTTGAATTTACCTGTCAATGCATTGTTGTTCGGGACATTTAAAAAAATTATATTTCAAAATTTGAGGTAGGCTATATGATCACACCGGTAATAGACCCATTGTTGTTTTACCAGTGAGGCACAGCTGAGTGAGCATACATTTAAATAATTTGCAGAGGGAGAGAGCAACAGACTGAGGGTCCGTCTCTCAACATCCCTCCGCTCTCCCAATTCTCCACTGACACTGACCAAAAAGGGACACTGTCTTCCAGCTGATGGCAAAACTCGAGTCGCACCACCTTATTTCTGCCTCATGCACAAATTCATGTTGTTACTCATATGAACAGAGAAAGTTAAATATTCCTTGAAATTAAAAAAGACCCAAGCTGCTAATAATAACAACAACGCAAGCCTATAGATACACTTTCCTACTCATTCACTACAGCTGCACCGCTTGTTGTAGCGTTGAGTGGAAATAGGAAGAACGTGCATTTTATGGCTTATAAAAGTGTTGAATACAAAGTGTTGACAGTGCTGAGTAAGAACTTAAACATGAACTCACTCATAAAAACAGCATCTCTTTGCTGTATTTGTTGACAGTTCTCTCTAGTCATGGTTTTAAAAGTTTTGAAATCTCACAGTATCAATTTTGTCATATCTTTCTTTTATGCCTGCTATGTTACTGCAGACTCGATCATCTGCGCAATCTGATTGGCCAGTGGTAGCATAGTGCACTTGATTTCCTCTCCAGGTCCACCGGGAAGGCAGAGTTTGTACCTTCAGACACATGAAATGGCAACAGTTTGCCTACCCGGCGCGCAGGGCAGCAAAGAAAATAGGAACACAAGGCTTTATCGTTGGGTTTTAATAGAAATGTTTGGCGATCAACTAGAAATGCCTTGGAGATCGGCAAGTCGATCGTGATCGACCGGTTGGTGACCACTGGTCTATGAGATTATAAAAAGTTGGACAGCACCAACTATTCCTCAGAATCTCGTTCCTTCCCTGCTTACAGACAACTCTGAGTCAGACTTAGCATATCCAGACCGTAGCCAGATATTTGGCAGGGAGTTTGGGGTTTCCTGCTAGGCTATTTGATTAGAGTCAAACATTAACTTGCCAGGTTTAAAGTCTACCGGCTTTTTCTTAACACATAGCATCTTCATCCGTTTTACTTCATGAGTTTCTCTCGTAGGGATTCCTAGGCCAGTAAGACATTTAATAGAATTGGCATCATAGGGACTCAGAGCCGTTTCCTTTGTTTAAAGCAGATGTGTACGTCTAATAAATCACTCCTGGGTTTTGGCTGATAAACATTCCGCAGGTGTTCAGCCTGAGCCCAGACAGTTTGCAGATAAGACTTCATGGCCACTCATCACCACAGCAGCAGAGGTTTATTATTAGACTACCTCACACTGAACAAACAGTAATATAGACTATATACCGCTAAGAAAAAGACCACAACACAGCACTCTCTCATGGCAGGTAGCCTAACTGTTGTGAGAGGCTATAGGGAAACATGTTTGAATATCATAAGAGTGCACTGCATTAACCACCACAGTCATGATCACCTTGAAACTGTTTTAACTGTGAGTGACCCTCTCTCAAGAACCAGTTGGCCTGAGAGTTACAGCCAATTATTTATATATACACTAGATGACTGAAAGGGGGATGCTGTTCTGTAGCCACCGCATCTCCATCTTGGCACTTCCCCATCATTGTAAAAAATATTTTGGAAGCTATAGAAATGCATTTATTAATGTCTACATTTCTTTTTGCAATATTTATGCTATTACGGACACCTTAATGAAAACTATGAAATTATATTATGTGAGATAAACAACAAATATATATATATATAACATTAAAGTATATATTTTTAAGTTCTAAAGTTAGTGTCCCCACAACAATAAAAAATACTTAAATAGCTGTAATTTTGTCCTTCGAACACTTAATTGAAATACTGTAGAATTCCAATAGTTCCTATAAAGGACTGCTTCTTCTGGGGAGTGCCAATATGGCCGACCGGTGGCTTCAAAGCCTCTCATTGGCAAAGTGGGTGGGGTTATATCCTGCCTGTTTGGCCCTGTCCGGAGGTATCGGTGGACGGGGCCACAGTGTCTCCCGACCCCTCCTGTCTCAGCCTCCAGTATTTATGCTGCAATAGTTTATGTGTCGGGGGGCTAAGGTCAGTCTGTTATATCTGGAGTTTTTCTCCTGTCTCATCCGGTGTCCTGTGTGAATTTAAGTATGCTCCCTCTAATTCTCTCTCTTTCTTTTTCTCTCTTTCTCTCTCTCTTTCTCTCTCAGGACCTGAGCCCTAGGACCATGCCTCAGGACTACCTGGCATGATGACTCCTTGCTGTCCCCAGTCCACCTGGTCATGCTGCTGTTCCAGTTTCAATTGTTCTACCTGCAGCTATGGAACCCTGACCTGTTCACTGAACGTGCTACCTTGTCCCGGACCTGCTGTTTTGGACTCTCTCTCTACCGCACCTGCTGTTTTTATCTCTGAATGATCGGCTATGAAAAGCCAACTCACATTTACTCCTGAGGTGCTGACCTGTTGCACCCTCGACAACCACTGTGATTATTATTATCTGACCCTGCTGGTCACCTATGAACGTTTGAACATCTTGGCCATGTTCTGTTATAATCTCCACCCGGCCCAGCCAGAAGAGGACTGGCCACCCCTCAGTGCCTGGTTCCTCTCTAGGTTTCTTCCTAGGTTCTGGCCTTTCTAGGGAGTTTTTCCTAGCCACCATGTTCTACATCTGCATTGCTTGCTGTTTGGGGTTTTATGCTGGGTTTCTGTCCAGCACTTTGTGACATCGACTGATGTAGAAAGGGCTTTATAAATACATTTGATTTGATTTGATTGGCCTATACATAGCATTAGCAATTCAGGGTTTACATATAGTACATTCGGAATGTATTCAGACCCCTTGACTTTTTCCACATTTTATTCTAAAAGGGATGAAATATATTTTTTCCACTCATCAATCTACACACAATACCTCATAATGACAAAGCAAAAACAGGTTTTTAGAATGTTGGCAAATGTCTAAAAAAAAATACTTTACTCAGTACTTTGTTGAAGGACCTTTGTCAACGACTACAGCTTTGAGTCTTCTTGGGTATGACGCTAAAAGCTTGGCACACCTGTATTTGGGGAGTTTCACCCATTCTTCCCTGCAGATCCTTTCAAGCTCTGTCAGGTTGGCTGCAAAGCTATTTTCAGGTCTCTCCATAGATGTTCGATCAGCTTCAAGTCCGGGCTTTGGCTGGGCCACTCAAGGACATTCAGAGACTTGAATGTATTGTCTTGGCTGTGTGCTTAGGGTCGTTGTCTTGTTGGAAGGTGAACCTTTTCCCCAGTCTGAGGTCCGAAGCGCTCTGGAGCAAGTTTTCATCAAGGATCTCTCTGTACTTTACTCCGTTCATCTTTCCCTCGATCCTGACTAGTCTCCCAGTCCCTGCCGCTGAAAAACATCCCGCCAGCATGATGCTGCCACCATCATGCTTCACTGTAGGGATGGTGGCAGGTTTCCTCCAGACGTGGCACTTGGCATTCAGGCCATTGAGCTCAATCTTGGTTTCATCAGACCAGATAATCTTGATTCTCATGGACTGAGAGTCCTTTAGATGCCTTTTGGCAAACTCCAAGTGGGCTGTCATGTGCCTTTTACTTAGCAGTGGCTTCCGTCCTGCCACTCTACTATAAAGGCCTGATTGGTGGAGTGCTGCAGAGATGGTTCATCTCCACAAAGGAACTCTGGAGCTCTGTCAGTGACCATCGGGTTCTTGGTCACCTCCCTGACAAAGGCCCTTCTCCCCCGATTGCTCAGTTTGGCCGGGCTGCCAGCTCTAGGAAGTTGGTGGTTCTAAACATCTTCCACTTAAGAATGATGGAGGACACTGTGTTCTTGGGGACCTTCAATGCTGCAGAAATGTTTTGGTACCCTTCCCCAGATCTGTGCCTCGATACAATCCTGTCTCGAAGCTTTACGGACAATTCCTTCAAACTCATGGCTTGGTTTTTGCTCTGCCATGCACTGTCAACTGTAGGACCTTATATAGACAGGTATGTGCCTTTCCAAATCATGTCCAATCAATTGAATTTACCACAGGTGGACTCCAATCAAGTTGTAGAAAGATTGCAAGGATGATCAATGGAAACAGGATGCACCTGAGCTCAATTTCGAGTCTCTGAATACTAATGTAAATAAGGTATTTATGTTTTTTGCAAAAATTTCTAAAAACCTGTTTTCGCTTTGTCATGATGGGGTATTGTGTGTAGATTGATGAGGGGGGAAAAGAATTTAAGACATCTTAAAATAAGGCTTTAATGTAACAAAATGTGGAAAAAGGGAAGGGGTCTGAATACAATTGGTCACAGCCTGAGCGGAGACCCAGCTCCTCTTATACTCCACAGTGATAACAACACAACTATCTACCCCTCCATTTCTCTCTGGGGCTTTCTAAATGCTTAACAAAAATGTTAATAACAGCTGTTTCATCAGAAGGTACTGTTAAAACCATTTGGTTGTGCTCACACACAGGCTTAGGATCTCATACAGTACTGTAGCCCCACTGAGGGTTTTTATGGGAGTCCTTTCATAAATGTACAATTCCCATGTCAGTTTAATGAAATGCCTCATTGAGTCGAATGTGTTGATTAAAGCGTGCAATCATAAAACATTTGGCAGACCAAAATAATTGTGGTTTCTAAACTGTATGTTCTCAGTGCGCTAATGAGGTCACTGAAATTTCACAGTGTCATACAGTAGCTTTGTTTGCTCACCACATTCTCTCTGTTCTCTCTACCGGAGCTGCTCTCATGTTCAGAAACCAAATCCTCCACCAATATACATAGGCAACTCAATATGCATCTGTCATTCTGCTACATTTTAATTGATGCCTAGAGGGAAGAAGTGCAATTAAATGGTGGGGTTAAAAGAGTTAAGGCGAATGTTTAGATACAAACTGCTTTGAACCCTTCAGAAATTGTACCTAATGCAATTACACAATGCCTCGTACCCCATAGGCTAGAAACTGGTGAATGTAATAGCCTGTGTACAATTTTTAAATTAGGCTAGCCAATGGCAGCTGTACTGAGCAGATCATAGCACTAAGAACCAATGATAAAATTATTGTATATCAGTATCATCCTATTATTAACTGTGAGGGATCCTATGACCGCAGACAAATAATAGCGTCTAGTTATATCACATTAATAATAAAACAACCTCTTATTATGACAATCTACACAGATACCTTCTTCTGGATTTATTTGGCCATGGGAACTCTTCAAATACTACAATGATGTTTAACCTGTTAGGGCTAGGGGGCAGTATTTACACGGCCGGATAAAAAACGTACCAGATTTAATCTGGTTACTACTCCTGCCCAGTAACTAGAATATGCATATAATTATTGGCTTTGGATAGAAAACACCCTAAAGTTTCTAAAACTGTTTGAATGGTGTCTGTGAGTATAACAGAACTCATATGGCAGGCAAAAACCTGAGAAGATTTCATGCAGGAAGTGGCCTGTCTGACAAGGTGTTGTTGTTCTTGCCTCTGTTTATTGAAGAGTCAGGATCTTAGCTGTAACGTGACACTACCCACGGCTCCCATAGGCTCTCAGAGCCCGGGAAAAAGCTGAACGATGTCGAGGCAGCCCCAGGCTGAAACACATTATCGCCTTTGCCAAGAGGCCGATCAGAGGACAAAGGAATTAGGCGCGTGCCCGAGTCGACCCAGTGATATATTTTCTTTCGGCTGTTTACCTAATTGCAGATTCCCGGTCGGAATATTATCGCTTTTTTACGAGAAAAATGGCATAAAAATTGATTTTAAACAGCGGTTGACATGCTTCGAAGTACGGTAATGAAATATTTAGAAATCTTTTGTCACGAAATGCGCCGTGCGCGTGACCCTTATTTACCATTCGGATAGTGTCCTGAACGCACTAACAAAACGCCGCTGTTGGAACATAACTATGGATTATTTGGGACCAAACCAACATTTGTTATTGAAGTAGAAGTCCTGGGAGTGCATTCTGACGAAGAACAGGAAAGGTAATCAAACTTTTCTAATAGTAAATCTGATTTTGGTGAAGGCTAAACTTGCTGGGTGTCTAAATAGCTAGCCCTGTGATGCCGGGCTATCTACTTAGAATATTGCAAAATGTGCTTTCACCAAAAAGCTATTTTAAAATCGGACATATCGAGTGCATAGAGGAGCTCTGTATCTATAATTCTTAAAATAATTGTTATGCTTTTTGTGAACGTTTATCGTGAGTAATTTAGTAAATTGTTAGTAAATTCGCCGGAAGTTTGCGGGGGGTATGCTAGTTCTGAACGTCACATGCTAATGTAAAAAGATGGTTTTTGATATAAATATGAACTTGATTGAACAAAACATGCATGTATTGTATAACATAATGTCCTAGGTGTGTCATCTGATGAAGATCATCAAAGCTTAGTGCTGCATTTAGCTGTCTTCTGGGTTTTTGTGACATTATATGCTAGCTTGAAAAATGGGTGTCTGATTATTTCTGGCTGGGTACTCTGCTGACATAATCTAATGTTTTGCTTTCGTTGTAAAGCCTTTTTGAAATCGGACAGTGTGGTTAGATTAACAAGAGTCTTGTCTTTAAATAGCTGTAAAATAGTCATATGTTTGAGAAATTGAAGGTATTTGAAAATCGCGCCACAGGATTCAACTGGCTGTTACGTAGGTGGGAAAATTTGGTGCCACCTGCCCTAGAGAGGTTAAAGTAATTACATCAGAGGGCTTGCAACGAGCAACCTCGTGCATGGGGTTGGCATGACACAGAGGGGCAACAGCCACTGTTAATAAAGGATCATTTCACAACAGGCCCCTCAAACCACTGAAACAACCATGACACAATAAAAACATTCCCATAATGATCTATGAATCAAACTGGGAGTGTGAATACAAATCATCAATTTGCTGTTTCAAACAAACACTCCATCCCACCCAACTTCTTGCCTCTGGAAGGTGGACTGACCTCCTTCAGCCACATTTGTTATTGGTGTCAACCTAATAGACATTAGCCCACAACCAGATTAGAGCAGAATCCTTCCAATAACATTTTATTTTACAAAACCAACTGACACAGAGAGCTCTGCAAACTCCACACACTTTCCAGTCTTTGCCACACAAATCAATTCTGGTGTACACATTTCTATGCATGACTGTAAGTCACTTTGGAGAAAAGCATCTGCTAAATGCCATACATTATTATATTAATTAAACTCTTAAAGTCAGTAGACATTCAATATCGTTCCTTATTACTTGAATAATGTGCCACAATGTGGATGCTGTTTGGACACTGATTCAAAGCCCCCTGAACACTCTCTGGTCAGTGGCTCCATTGACTCCTCAGCCCCAACATTGTCTCCTTGGTGCAAGCACCTGTTATTGGCCAACTGGCTATGAACCATGGGAACTAGGTTCTCTGCTGTGACTACAGACCTTGTTGGCACTTCAAAGGCTAGCCTACATAACTTCACAAATGCATGATAAAATCTTTTTTCTTCAGATAAACTATTATGACAGTTCACACTTCAGTCCTGTCATCACAAGCAAGCACCTGTCAGCTGCACAGGTAGCTCTACCTTGCATCTTGTTGAGCTGAAAATCTTTTTAAGCATATATTTCATGATTGTGAAATGGATAATAGACTAATTCTGTAAAGGTTATGAATGTAGAAATGTTTGGAAATTGTCCTATAAAGTTAAAACTGGGCTAATTTCTGTCATCGGTTATTTACCTTTCGCCTTACTGTCTTAACCCATAGAAACACAGGGTGACACCGGCGGATGTGGTGGATTGAGACGCAGCCCATACAAAAATCTGATATCCCTAGCTTAAAATTACAGATTTTGATGGGGATTTTTTTTATTATGCTAATCACGGAGGCGCGGACATCGACACTAGGGGGTGTTAAAGCATCTGAGGTCAACATGAGTTCCAACAAGCAAGTAAGTGTCTTATGTAAGCATAAAACAAATTTAGGGCTTGTCTAAAGCAAATCAAATGTATGTATAAAGCCCCATAACCCCTTTTACATCAGCACATGTCACTAAGTGCTTATACAGAAACCCAGCCTAAAACAGCATGCAATGCAGATGCAGAAGCACAGTGGCTAGGAAAAACTTCCTAGAAAGGCAGGAACCTAGGAAGAAAGCTAGAGCTCTAAGGGGTGACCAGTCCTCTTCTGGCTGTGCCGGGTGGAGACTATAAGTGTCCATGACTTGACAGATCATGCAGTTTTAGTATTCTGATCGTAGAGTTCTGATCATGGAACTCCGAACGCATCATGCATCTACACCTACATGTGTCAACCGTGTCCAGTGTGTCCGGATTCCCTTTTCCCGCACTATATTCAAATGCCAGTATGCATTCTACAAATGGTGGAATAGGCAAAATATGAAAATAACACAACAACAACTGACGGCAGTAGCTAACTACTGTAGCTAACCTTTGTAGCTTACTACTGTAGCTAACTAGCCAGCTAACCTCTGTAGCTAGCCAGCAAACTAGCAAGCAACGCTAAAGGGATCGCAAACGGGTTAGCGTAACTCTAGCCAAACAGAACATATTTTTTCCAAATATTAGCTAGCTGCTAGCATTTATGAGGCCAGCAAACACATTCCTCACACTCTAGGAATGTATTTCTTCCAACGTTATAATGAAAAGGTGCCTCTCGGTCACAAAACACACGTTTTCTAGAGACTTGTGGGAGGAGTGCTAATGACGTCGCCCACAGTATGCGCTTTCGGTAGCTTGATTGCGCCCAGACTGAGGATAAATCCACACACAATGCATCCCTAACCACCTGAAGTGGTCAGACAGATCTGAACACAATCTGACCAAATCAAATCAAATGTATTTATAAAGCCCTTTTTACATCAACAGATGTCACAAAGTGCTTATGCAGAAACCCAGCCTAAAACCCCAAACAGCAAGCAATCCAGATGTAGAAGCACGGTGACTAAGAAAACTCCCTAGAAAAGACGGAACCTAGGAATAAACCTAGAGAGGAACCAGGCTCTGAGGGGGTGGCCAGCCCTCATCTGGTTGTGTCTGGTGGAAATTATAAGAGTACATGGCCATTAATTAAGGCCAGATCGTTCTTCAAGATGTTCAAACGTTCATAAATGACCAGCAGGGTAAAATAATAATCACAGTGGTTGTAGAGTGTGCAACAGGTCAGCACCTCAGGAGTAAATGTAAGTTGGCTTTTCATAGCCGAGCATTCAGAGGTTGAGACAGCAGGGGCGGTAGAGAGAGGGAGGGAGAGAGAGAGAGAGACCACAAAGTGACTTTTGTGTGTCTAGACAGAATCAGAATACGAAATACGAAATGACGAAATGACGAAATGACGAAATGACGAAATACGAAATGACATTTTCGTATTCTGATAGCAGAAGTCGCATGTAAGTGTCAAGTGTAGACACGACCTTACTTCAACATGACTCAAACCCATGTGGGTGAGCAAGATTACTGCATATGGCTTAGGTCTTGATTTCAAAACCACCACATCTCATCTAAGAATACAGTTCAAGCATCAACAAGACCACATTACTATGTAATAATAAAACAAATCAGATCCACTAAGGACAGGGTATCATTTTTAGCACTTTACATTACAGTACAGAATAATGTGCAATAACATTGGTAACAGTATAGTAACAAGTTCGTTTCTCAGTGACATTGATATAATTTGAGTATCTTGTTTCAGGGTAATACACCACATAGGACTACTTTGTTTTGTTATAGAGGGGTAACAACACGAGAACAGTATGGTAAAATGGAAGAAAGGCTTTGAGGATAAGGCTGAAAAGGGGGTTAACCGTTATTCTACTATGGCACACAGTGTTTGGTGTTCTAGCTACCCTGAAAAAAATATAACTTGCCTATACTGTACTTAAATTAATTGGTGTCTGGCCAAATGTTTTCGTGGTGTGTAACTAAGGTGTTACTATACCATTACCATGTTATTTCTAGTAGCAAAGTCAACAACTGCTTTTTTAGTTTCTCGTAGGGATGCATTGCTGACATTTTACACATTTCCTATGCACACCAATGTGCGGCAGTTTCAGTGTGCGACTAAGATCAAATAAGGCCAAAATTATTTAGGTAGTCAAAGTTCTGAGCGGACTGATTGATAACAGCGACAATACCTGACACGTTGCACATCTAGTTTTTGAACTTTTCAGAAGTTTCAGTTATGGTTGGACTCAATAGAAATGTCTGAAAAAATATTTTTGCTAAGACGTGACAGCTTGCCGAGAAGCTCAAGCTGTCAAAGGCACTTCACAAGAGCCCCCCCCCCATACTTTGCTCAAGAATCATGTATTTAAAGTGAGGCCATATCGCTCACTATAATAAACCCACGTTTATTAACGTTCTGTTTCTCTCTTCAATGTGAACTCACAGCGCTTCCAGTCTGAGACATGTCCCAACATATTCTCCTTGCTAGCTCTTCCTTCACTAACGTCAGCTAGTAACGTTAGACAGCTGGAGAAAAGCTAGTAATAATAGCTAGTTATGCTACTTTCTCCTCAAAACGAAGCAAACACAGTCCAAGCTGTACTTGATATTTGAACAAAGACGAAAACACTGAACTTAAAAGTCCAATATTTACCTGGTAAATGTCATGGATATCCCAGTAGAAAAAGTTTTCCGACAGCTTAACTCCACATGAATCCCTTGATGGACCGAAGGTAGGGCGCGAGCTCCTCCCTCTCTAGACTAGTAGGCTACTCTACTCCATGAGGTCATTTAGAGCTGGTCCGGTACGCAAACTGCGCATCAACAGCACCGGACTTGTAACCAAGTAACCAAGTAACCAAGCCTCATGTGCATGCTCTTATTTAATCAAACTACAGTAGTGACGACGCACATTGATGATGGGAAGAAAACGACTTCTATTTTTGTACTGTGTCCCATACGATGAAATTGGCCTATATGACATTATATTACGTGTATCTGATGTGGTGACGTAGTGTATCATTATTTGTTAAACGAGGATTACTGGGTGAGTCCTTCATTGAGTGATGATTTAATGTAAAGTAAATCAAATGTGGATACGGCTTTGCTCATTGTACCCATTATAGTCAGGTGTATGGCGACACCGTGAGGAACAAACTAATATCATTAAAAGAAAACTTTAGTCCACTATATTACTTAGTATTTTCAAGATGGGAGCGACCGGTCTGAAAACAAATAAAAAAAACTATTATAAACTATTTTTTATGTGCAACTTTAAAACAATTTTTTCATGACACTTGGCAACCGCTAATACCAACCTAGTCAAAAGTTCCTGACAACCCACCTAGCACCGGTGGTATAGCAAATGTTCATGAACCAGTGCAGAACAAAGATCATAGATCTTTGGTTGCTTCTTTTGTCCATTTATTAGAGGCAAACAGTGCCGACCTGTCATTCAGGGCAGGTGTGGCAGAGCCCCAGCTCTTTTGAGCCCCACCTGTTTAGCTAAAAAAATATAAAACATACATAATTGTGTTGCATGTCACGTATCAGTTTGCAAACAATGTTTTTTTATTTCACCTTTATTTAACCAGGTAGGCTAGTTGAGAACAAGTTCTCATTTACAACTGCGACCTGGCCAAGATAAAGCAAAGCAGTGTGACACAGACAACAACACATGGAACAAGAGTTACACATGGAGTAAACAATAAACAAGCCAATAACACAATAAACAAGTCAATGACACAGTAGGGAAAAAAAGTATATATACAGTGTGTGCAAAAGGCATGAGGAGGTAGGCAATAATTAGGCCATACAATTTAGCAAATTAACACTGGAGTGATAAATAAGCATATGATGATGTGCAAGTAGAAATACTGGTGTGCAAAAGAGCAGAAAAGTAAATAAAATAAAAAACAGTATGGGGATGAGGTAGGTAGATTGGGTGGGCAATTTACAGATGGACTATGTACAGCTGCAGCGATCGGTTAGCAGCTCAGGTAGCTGATGTTTAAAGTTGGTGAGGGAAATAAAAGTCTCCAACTTCAGCGATTTTTGCAATTCGTTCCAGTCACTGGCAGCAGAGAACTGGAAGGAAAGGCAGCAAAATGAGGTGTTGGCTTTGGGGATGATCAGTGAGATATACCTGCTGGAACGTGTGCTACGGGTGGGTGTTGTTATCGAGACCAATGAACTGAGATAAGGCGGAGCTTTACCTAGCATAGACTTATAGATGACCTGGAGCCAGTGGGTCTGGCGACGAATATGTAGCGAGGGCCAGCCGACTAGAGCGTACAGGTCGCAGTGGTGGGTGGTATAAGGTGATTTGGTAACAACACGGATGGCACTGTGATAGACTGCATCCAGTTTGCTGAGTAGAGTAATGGAAGCTATTTTGTAGATGACATCGCCGAAGTCGAGGATCGGTAGGATAGTCCGTTTTACTAGGGTAAGTTTGGCAGCGTGAGTGAAAGATGCTTTGTTACGAAATAGAAATCCGATTCTAGATTTGATTTTGGATTGGAGATGTTTAATATGAGTCTGGAAGGAGAGTTTACAGTCTAACCAAACACCTAGGTATTTATAGTTGTCCACATATTCTAAGTCGGAACCGTCCAGGGTGGTGATGCTAGCCGGGCGGGCAGGTGCGGGCAGCGAATGGTTGAAAAGCATGCATTTGGTTTTACTAGCGTTTAAGAGCAGTTGGAGGCCACGGAAGAAGTGTTGTATGGCATTGAAGCTCGTTTGGAGGTTTGTTAGCACAGTGTCCAAGGAAGGGCCAGAAGTATACAGAAAGGTGTCGTCTGTGTAGAGGTGGATCAGGGAATCGCCCGCAGCAAGAGCGACATCATTGATATATACAGAGAAAAGAGTCGGCCCGAGAATTGAACCCTGTTGTACTCCCATAGAGACTGCCAGAAGTCCGGACAACATGCCCTCCAATTTGACACATTGAATTCTGTCTGCAAAGTAGTTGGTGAACCAGGCAAGGCAGTCATTAGAAAAACCAAGGCTATTGAGTCTGCAGATAAGAATACGGTGATTGACAGAGTCAATAAATAATTCTTGAGTCAGTAAAGTCGCATTTAAACATGGTCTCTTTGATGCTTTCTTCAGTAAGGCAGTTCCAAAATGCAGGTGTTTCAGTCTAGCTCAGTGCTTTCTGTGGTGGTGGGGCAGCCAGTGGAAAAAACTGAGCGCAGCGGTTGGTAATGTTCTCCAGTTGCGCAGAGATTGGCTCAGTGTAAAGTCATTCATGGGGACATTACGTCACTGTAAAATCTACTGGGAGAGCTCGAAAATTCAAGCGCCTTGGGTGCTGCCATAGAGTTACATTAAAAGTGCCCCTCCAAGAAGGCTCAAGGTCATTGGCCACAATATAAACTCAGCAAAAAAAGAAACGTCCTCTCACTGTCAACTGCGTTTTATTTTCAGCAAACTTAACATGTGTAAATATTTGTACGAACATAACAAGATTCAACAACTGAGACATAAACTGAACAAGTTCCACAGACATGTTACTAACAAAAATGGAATAATGTGTCCCTGAACAAAGGAGAAGGGGTCAAATTCAAAAGTAACAGTCAGTATCTGGTGTGGCCACCAGCTGCATTAAGTACTGCAGTGCATCTCCTCCTCATGGACTGCACCAGATTTGCCAGTTCTTGCTGTGAGATGTTACCCCACTCTTCCACCAAGGCACCTGCAAGTTCCCGGACATTTCTGGGGGGAATGGCCCTAGCCCTCACTCTCCGATCCAAGAGGTCCCAGACGTACTCAATGGGATTGAGATTCGGGCTCTTCCCTGGCCATGGCAGAACACTGACAATCGTGTCTTGCAGAAGATCACGCACAGAACAAGTAGTATGTCTGGTGGCATTGTCATGCTGGAGGGTCATGCCAGGATGAGCCTGCAGGAAGGATACCACATGAGGGAGGAGGATGTCTTCTCTGTAACGCACAGCGTTGAGATTGCCTGCAATGACAACAAGCTCAGTCCGATGATGCTGTGAGACACCGCCCCAGACCACAACGGACCCTCCACCTCCAAATCGATCCCGCTCCAGAGTACAGGCCTTGGTGTAACGCTCATTCCTTCGACGATAAACGAGAATCCGACCATCACCCCTGGTGAGACAAAACCGCGACACATCACTGAACAGCACATTTTCACAGTCATGTCTGGTCCAGCGACGGTGGGTTTGTGCACATAGCTGGCATTGTTGCCGGTGATGTCTGGTGAGGACCTGCCTTACAACAGGTTTACAAGCCCTCAGTCCAGCCTCTCTCAGCCTATTGCGGACAGTCTGAGCACTGATGGAGGGATTGTGCGTTCCTGGTGTAACTGGGGCAGCTGTTCTTGCCATCCTGTACCTGTCCCACAGGTGTGATGTTCGGATGTACCGATCCTGTGTAGTTGTTGTTACATTTGGTCTGCCACTGCGAGAACGATCAGCTGTCCGTCCTGTCTCTCTGTAGTGCTGTCTTAGGCGTCTCACAGTACGGACATAGCAATTTATTGCCCTGGCCACGTCTGCAGTCCTCATGCCTCTTTGCAGCATGCCTAAGGCACGTTCACACAGATGAACCGGGACCTTGAGAATCTTTCTTTTGGTGTTTTTCAGAGTCAGTAGAAAGGCCTCTTTAGTGTCCTAAGTTTTCATAACTGTGACCTTAATTGCCTACAGTCAGTAAGCTGTTAGTGTCTTAACAACCGTTCCACAGGTGCATTTTCATTAATTGTTTATGGTTCATTGAACAAGCATGGTAAACAGTGTTTAAACACTACAATGAAGATCTGTTAAATTTGGGGGGATTTTTATGAATTATCTTTGAAAGACAGGGCCCTGAAAAAGGCACGTTTCTTTTTTTGCTGAGTTTATCTACCGTAGCCTTGACTGGACTGATAATTTCAACGTCATACTTTTAAAATCTTAGCTAGCAAGTTAGAAAGCAGTCATTATCATAAATCATGTCAACAATCTACTGCCAAATCCTTTTCAAATGAAGAGAAATTATAGATTTAATATTTTTCTTTTATTTAACTAGACAAGTCAGTTAAGAACAAATTCTTATTTATAATCACGACCTACCACGGCCAAACCCTACCCCGAAGAGCCCGAATCTCAATCCCATTGAGGACGTCTGGGACCTGTTGGATCGGAGGGTGAGGGCTTGGGCCATTGGACACAACAAGTTAAAAATCGCAAATTCAACAATGAGTGGTTGAAACTAATCAGTGGCTAACAGCAAGCGTTGCAAAGCAATCACTAGCCTGCTATTCAGTGGAGTGGGTGTGTGGTCCAAGTCTGAGTGTAAGGGTCTCTTTTCCAAGCATAAAAGGATAAACATTCAACACCATGGGCATTGGCCATGCTGTCAATCTAGCATGACTTCTGCTGCGTTCAAAACAACTGGAAACTCGGAATTGGGAAATCTCAGACTTCAATGAGTTCAGGACGACTGCGAACTCTGAAAAAAACTAGCTACGACTGGAAAAATACGTTTTGTACAGTCCTCCAACTCGGGCCTCTTTCTAGAGCTCCGACGTGATTCAACCTTGTTCCCAGTTGTCTTGAAAGCACCATAAATCCAGAGAATGCCAGACTTAGATGACAAAGTTTGATGACAAAATTTGCCCACAAGGACCGCCACACCACCTTCCTGTTCAAGTGAGCACTGCACAACAAGGTGAGTCCAAAAATGTCTTGTATGCTGTTGCATAAATTATGAAATATGCCAGGTAGATATGTATACTGTAGCTAAGGAAGTAAATGTAAGTGTATGTTGTGTAGTAAGCTGTTGGTAGCCCATGTGCCTCACGCTAATAATTTGGTCCCTTTCCCCTCATAACTTAGCCTAGTGTTCTGACTTGGCACACTTGGTGGTGCCTATAGCCTGTTTTAGAGAAATGTAATCATTGAATATTGTAAGAGCTTTCATTGTCTGCTTGTATGCCCCTTTTATTTATCCTACGGTTTTGACTTGGTATACAAATAGTTATATTGACTACGTCCGTCTTAGCTCGCTCATTTATGTATGAATCGAAATTACGGATTGCCTCTTATCTGCTCGTCGTCCCCTTATGCCATAGTTTATACATCTCAATTGTCAGTAGAAACCACATTTATTTAAGCAAGTCAGCCATATCAGCTTTGTTTTTTTAGAAGGCAGTAAATGAGGCTGAATGAATTGTTTCGCTGCCAGACAAGGCTCCGCTGATAGCCTCGTGTAGCAGTGGTAAGGATTCACTCCATGGTGCTGAAAAGAAAGCTCTGCAGTTGGGAGAGCTTTATGTAGGCCCTAACAGTATGTGGGCATAGTTTGACACGGTAATAGTGTAATTAATGTATTGTTTAGTATTGTGTTGTGTATTGGCTTTGCTGGCATGCATCCCCATTTTTTGGTTTTTGTTTGCCCCACCAAGATTTACATCCTAAAATCGCCACTGGCAGCAAAGATAAAAAATAATAATAAATATAGGAAGAATTCCATACAGGTAGATGCAATTTCCTGCTCTCAATATCTGTGCATTCCTACTTCCTGGTCACCTGTACAATTGACCAATGACCAATGATCCAACATGTTGTGCCCTCTAAAATCAAGTGAATATACAAAAACAGACAAATACAACAACCACAGAAGTACGCTAGGCCACATTGGCTGCGTTTAGACAGGTAGCCCAATTCTGATATTTTTTCCACTAATTGGTCGTTTGACCAATCACATTCGATCTTTTCACGTCAGTGTTTTTTTAGATCTAATTGGTATAAAAAAAACTATTAGTAAAACAAAAAGTTTTTTACAATGCCTATAATTATTTTCTTGAGCAGAATAAATGTTGTGTTTTATTAAAATATAACAGAATATGATTTTTAAGAAAGCAACAGAGTCCCTCTTATTCCTCCTCCCCTCTGTGAGGCAAGGTTATTGTTGGACTCAAGTGTTTTTTCAGCAGTACAGCAGACGTCAGAGGGGCAATCGACCCTGTCAGATGGCTGGGAATGGGCAGTCATTGGCAGGGAAATGCGCCCTGTCCATCTGCAACTCAGCATACCATCAACCACTCCATCCCTCCACAAGAGACTATGAGGCCTCATAATTACATACACAGAAGGTACCAAAGGTTTGGGTGAAGAGTATGTGAGGAGAATCACAGATATAAACTTTTGTAGCTCTTGAAAAAATTTAATTGCTTCCCTGTTAATAAGGTTGATCTCCGCGCCCCACGGAAATCAAATTAGCATAATAATACAAATTCCCATAAAAATCTGTCAGTTAGAGACGTTTTTTTTGCATTGGATACGTCACAATCCACCGCATCCGCATGCACTTCCGCATCTGTGGTGAAAGGTGACAGAGCTAGAGCGATGTTTGTCAGACCATGAGACATCCCGAAAATAGGTCTTCTCACAAAATCGTCTGTAGGGTCCGAACGGTTTGGGCTACACACTAATATGGAAAGGTGAGACTCTCATGTACATGTACACGTCGGTTGTTTTTCTCTCGGATGCCCACAGGCCTAGCAAGTCTCGTCTGAAGGTCCCCAGGTACCAGTTGAAAAAATGAATGGAAGTATACAGTGCATTCAGAAAATATTCAGACCCCTTCCCTTTTCCACATTTTGTTACATTACAGCCTTATTCTAAAATGGATTAAATTGTTTTTCCCCTCAACAATCTACACACAATACCCCATGATGACAAAGCAAAAACAGGTGTTTAGAAATGGTTGCAAATGTATTAAACTGAAATATGACATTTACATAAGTATTCAGACCCTTTAGTCGGTACTTTTTTGAAGCACCTTTGGCAGCGATTACAGTCTCGGGTCTTCTTGGTTATGACTCCACAAGCTTGGCACACCTGTATTTGGGGAGTTTCTCCCATTCTTCTCCGCAGATTCTCTCAAGCTCTGTCAGGTTGGATGGGGAGCGTCTCTGCACAGATATTTTCAGATCTCTCTAGAGATGTTCGATTGGGTTCAAGTCCGGGCTCTGGCTGGGCCATTCATGGACATTGAGACTTGTCCCAAAGCAGCCCCTGCCTTATGTTGGCTGTGTGCTTAGGGTCGTTGTCCTCTTGGAAGGTGAATTTTCGCCCCAGTCTGAGGTCCTGAGCGATCTTGGCAGGGAAATGCGCCCTGTCCATCTGCAACTCAGCATACCATCAACCACTCCATCCCTCCACAAGAGACTATGAGGCCTCATAATTACATACACAGAAGGTACCAAAGGTTTGGGTGAAGAGTATGTGAGGAGAATCACAGATATAAACTTTTGTAGCTCTTGAAAAAATGTAATTGCTTCCCTGTTAATAAGGTTGATCTCCGCGCCCCACGGAAATCAAATTAGCATAATAATACAAATTCCCATAAAAATCTGTCAGTTAGAGACGTTTTTTTTGCATTGGATACGTCACAATCCACCGCATCCGCATGCACTTCCGCATCTGTGGTGAAAGGTGACAGAGCTAGAGCGATGTTTGTCAGACCATGAGACATCCCGAAAATAGGTCTTCTCACAAAATCGTCTGTAGCGTCCGAACGGTTTGGGCTACACACTAATATGGAAAGGTGAGACTCTCATGTACATGTACACGTCGGTTGTTTTTCTCTCGGATGCCCACAGGCCTAGCAAGTCTCGTCTGAAGGTCCCCAGGTACCAGTTGAAAAAATGAATGGAAGTATACAGTGCATTCAGAAAATATTCAGACCCCTTCCCTTTTCCACATTTTGTTACATTACAGCCTTATTCTAAAATGGATTAAATTGTTTTTCCCCTCAACAATCTACACACAATACCCCATGATGACAAAGCAAAAACAGGTGTTTAGAAATGGTTGCAAATGTATTAAACTGAAATATGACATTTACATAAGTATTCAGACCCTTTAGTCGGTACTTTTTTGAAGCACCTTTGGCAGCGATTACAGTCTCGGGTCTTCTTGGTTATGACTCCACAAGCTTGGCACACCTGTATTTGGGGAGTTTCTCCCATTCTTCTCCGCAGATTCTCTCAAGCTCTGTCAGGTTGGATGGGGAGCGTCTCTGCACAGATATTTTCAGATCTCTCTAGAGATGTTCGATTGGGTTCAAGTCCGGGCTCTGGCTGGGCCATTCATGGACATTGAGACTTGTCCCAAAGCAGCCCCTGCCTTATGTTGGCTGTGTGCTTAGGGTCGTTGTCCTCTTGGAAGGTGAATTTTCGCCCCAGTCTGAGGTCCTGAGCGATCTGAAGCAGGTTTTCACCAAGGATCTCTCTGTACTTTGCTCCGTTCATCTTTTCCTCGATCCTGACTAGTCTCCCAGTCCCTGCCGCTGAAAAACATCCCCACAGCATGATGGCTGCCACCACCATGCTTCACCGTAGAGATGGTGCCAGGTTTCATCCAGACGTGACACTTGGCATTCAAGCCAAAGATTTAAATCTTGATTTCATCAGTTATGGGGTATTGTGTGTAGATTGATGAGGGAAAAATAATTGTATCCCTTTTAGAATAAGGATGTAACGTAACATTTGTAAAACGTCAAGGGGTCTGAATACTTTCCAAATGCACTGTATAGTGCCAAAAATAAAGGATTAAATACATGCAAAATAATTCTCTCTCAGGTATAGGACAGACACTTCAGAACAAACAAACTTTAGATTTTTTGGGGGGGACCATCTCCATGTAGTGAATCTGTTATTCAATGCGTTTGTATGGGTAACAGCAGTAAGGCCCCAAAAAATGTCATCAAATATTTTTTACATATATTTTTGGGATACTCCAAGGGATCTTAATATTCAAAATCAAATAGTAAAATTAACGTTAGTATGACCTTCTTAAAACGATTCCATATAGCTTAGTAGAACCCCCCCCCCCCCCCCCCCTCCTTTTATGGGTCAAATACAAGTATTTTCTCAATTGAAACCAGTTGCCGTAATGAAATTGTATTGGGAATTGAAACAATGATCTCAGGGTTGACATTTCCTTGACAAAGGTTATTCGCCACAATTAGATAGTTTTGTATCAAGATTTGTGTCATAAAAGTGCTGTGCTATGCATAAACAAAATGAAAAGGAAGTCTAAATGGATTATAGATAACTCAATCTGGCATATTTATTTATTTTACAGCAAAGCAAATGCGCAGTCTAATTGCTATAATTAATAATGCAACAATTTACATTTACTGTATATTGAGTATCAAAACATTTACTTAAGTCTACACAAACATGCCATTTTGTCATATTAATGAATCACTTCATGCTTTGGTTCATTCCTGTAACACAGCCAGATGCCCTGGACTTTGGGACAGGGTGTGTGTGTGCATTGCTTATTTCTGTCCTCCAGTCTCCTCATTATGCATGCACAGGTAACCAGCCAAATCCCAGCGGATCAAAAAGCCTCAACACAGCCGAAGGAGGGAACAAAGCCAGTACCTTCTCATATTCCAAATCTGTCCAACCTCACCATCAGCTAGAATGGAAGCTGGCAAAGGCTGCCAGCTGTTGTAAAAGCATTTGTTTCCAAGGTTATTCTACTGCCTACCGCCATCTTACAAAATGCCTAAGGCTAACATGGCATATCATCTTCCTGTGTGCCATAAAAGGCCTTCACTGTCACTGACAGCTGACTTCCTCGCCACAAAGGCAGACAAAATATTAAATATAAGCCGCGAGGAGCCTGGAAAGTGGAGCCCAAATGAAATGGTTTGAAATGTGGTTTTGGCTCCTACAGTAGTCCCCCCCACACACACAACTCTCCCACACATTCCAGATCATAATCTTACACACGGTCAGTAAGACCTCACTCACACCAAGCCATAACTTCTCTGCATTCCTCAAATATTTCCACTATATACAGCAACTTCCATTTACTTAATGTGCCTATACTCTGCAATGCCTAGTTAAATAAAAATACATGTACAGTATGACTGTCAGGAAGAAAATTATTAAACTGTGTCGACGTCATACAAACTTAGGATATAATTCAAGCAACTTCATTGAGACTTGCTGCCTGTTTCTATCATAAAACAGCCAACTACCCAATAACTGAGAGTGGAGCACAACTCAGGTTAATATCAGACAATAAGAGCCCATAGATACTCTATGGTGGATCTGGAAGAAGTCCTCTTCAGTGCTTTGCTGGGTTCAGCCTCAGATCTTTTGTGAGTGCACCTTTATGAGAGGTCTACACATGGCGAGAACTTCTTCCAAAGAAGCACTTCCATTCAAAGACACAGTCTGCTGTGGGTCAGTTTCTGTGGAGACACAGTGAGGCAAAGCTTCCCTGAGACATGCCAGAGTAAGTTTCTCTCAGAAACCATTGTATTGTATGCTGTAGTAACATGATTAAAGTATGTAGATTATGGAAATGGTCTAGAGACGTAGGCTAGTGTTCAAGCTCATGTGGAAGAGCGGCTCCTGTCAATATGATAGGCCAGCGAGCCAGAAAATACCTCACGACAAGGAAAATGCACCCAAAGACCTTTGGCAATAGTGCTTCGTGACATCTGATCTTCAGGTAGGATGAGCAGAGTTTCTAACTTGGAATCCCCCCCCCCCCCTCCAGAGTTGCCAGTTGAATTGAACTCACTGAATTTCAGAGTTGTCCTGAACACGACATACAAGTGTGATGCATAAAGAAAAAAAATTAAAACATATCCTTCAAGCTAACAATGTACTTGTCACCACCCTGTGGTCACAACAACATTTGCAGCATGATGAATAAACACTTTCAACCAAACTATTCAATGAACTGATTATAAATGTGAATCTTGTTAACCATAAAACAAAAAGGACATGTTTCTAACGCCATGCAACTTTTTTTTATTCAAGCCGTAAACAAATGCTAAGCTTTTCACTAAGAAAACAGACACTGATGAAAACAGAACAGTCATCCATCTTATACCCTCTTATGCAACATACCAATTCCAAAATCCCCACCATGTGAATTTTAGTTCACTTGCATACACTTATTAATAGAAAGGCACAGTAAATGCTGGTTTGTAGTAAGCAGAACACCACCCATATCCCCACAAAGCTCCACTTTCTCACCTAAAAGCAGTTACAAATTGCAACCAAATCAAAGTAGATGAATGGATTCTAGAGTACTAAACATTAAACATTCAAGTCTTTTCTGACATCTCACATTGGTCCTCTCATGCATGTAACTAACCCTTCCTGCTAGTCTTTCACAGTTGACTTCACATGTTTCCTTCAGGCAACTTCCAACACGTGTTGCTTCAGAACTTTTTCGGTTGCTGGATGCAGAAGGTAGACTTGAAAGCTGGCGAGTGTGCCTTCTCCAAAGCAGGTCTGAGTCTGCTGTGTTTCACACTTACTGGGGTCTCTGGGAAGTCATGTCCCAACTGAAACAATTAAGAAATCATTTTATAAAATCGTGGCTTACAAAGCAATCTGGAAGAAAACTATTTTACTATGCCAATCTGTAGTAGGTAGGCTATGAGTAAATGGTTGACTTGCATGATCATTACAAATGAAGCCAAAGGATTGTAGTTTACAGCAAAACCTGTTTCTTGGCCAACCCTTGTGGGAGACGGACGCAGCCATTATTTTAAGTCAGATATCCTTACCTTGTCAAGTGTTCCTGACATCAAGACACTGACTAGCTGCATTCGGCTGGAGGAGGCTGCAGATCTAGAACAGTATTACATGTTTAAAGACAAAACTCAACATTGCAGTTAAAAGGTTTTCCTGGATGTTCTCTCAATGTAAAAAAAATAAAAAATATCCTCCAAGCTCCATCAATCAGTGAGACCCTGTAGGTGGAGTATTGGGTCGTATTCATTAAGTACCTAACAGAACAAAACAGGTAGGGACTACCTGAACTGTACCTGGGTTTGGGAACCTTGTGTTCCCTCTCTGGGTTCACATGGTGGTGGGCATGACTCTCCTCATAGCTCTTCTTGGCCACTCGCTTCCCCCCAGCCTTCACTGTGGAGCCAGAGTGGAACCGTTTAAAATAAATAGTTAACATTCTTTCACTTGTTCAGAACGGAGTTAAAACTATTCAGAGTTACTGTAAGACTAAACTGTGCATGTTTTAATACCAGTTGGGTTACTTCAATATAGAAGTAAATTGAGAGAGTATCAGTGTCGGAAGAAGTTGGTAGACTGATCAAGAGGTGGCACTGGCAGTGAGAATACAGTTAAGCATTGTGTCTGCTTTTTATTTTCCTCAGTTGCTTGCAATAGGCAGGGTTAATCAAAACATATATACTTTACCCACATCCTGTCAAAGCAACAAGCGCATATAGCCAAACAATGGGCAGCTCTGATCAGAGAAATAGTTCATTTGTACCGCGAGAGTCCCTTTCAGGGTCCGTATGTATTAGCGCATCTCAGAGTAGGACAAAGCAGATGCTAAAGCGCTCCTACTCTTGATATGGCCCGAGAACTTATTTTCTAGGACATCATGTCACACCATAAGTCTAGTCAACAGGCAGTGAACTACAGTGCCTTCAGAAAGTATTCATACCACTTGACTTATACAACATTGTGTTACAGAAGGAATTCAAAATTGATTCTCCCCCCACCCAGAGGCAAAGTGAAAACATGGTTTCTAAATGTACATAAGTATTCACACCAGAGTTAATACATTTGAGTCACCTTTTGCAGCAATTACAACTGAGTTTCTGGGTAAGTCTAAGCTTTGCACGCCTGGATTGTACAATATTTGCACATTAAAAAAAAAAAAAAAGTAAAGCTCGATCAAGTTGGTTGTTGATCATTGCTAGACAGCCATTTAAGTCTTGCCATTAATTTAAGTCAAAACTGTAACTAGGCCACTCAGGATCATTCAAGTCATCTTGGTAAGCAACTTCAGTGCATATTTGGCCTTGTTTTAAGTTATTGTCCTGCTGAAAGGTGGATTTGTCTCCCAGTGTCTGTTGAAAAGCAGACTGTACCAGGCTTCCCACCGCCTCCAGGATTTTGCCTGAGCTCTATTCAGTTCATTTTTAGCCTTAAAAAAAATTATAATCCTTACCAATGACAAGCATACCCATAACATGATGCAGCCACCACCATGCTTGAAAATACAAAGAGTGGTACTCAGTGATGTGTCGTTGGATTTGCCCCAAACATAATGCTTTGTATTCATGCCAAAATATATTTCTTTGCCACATTTTTTGCAGTTTTACTTCATTGGAAACAGGATGCATGTTTTGGAACACTTTTATTCTGTACATGCTTCCTTTTCACTCTGTCAAGTAGGTTAGAGTAACTACAATGTGGTTCCATTCTCAGTTGTCACCTACCTCAGCCATTACATTCCTTCTTCAGCAACCGAGTTAGGAAGCCTGTATCTTTGTAGTGACTGGGTGTATTGATACACCATCCAAAGTTGAATTAATAACTTCACTATGATCAAAGGGATCGGTCTTTTTCTTAACCCATCTACCAATAATTGGCCATCTTTGCGAGGCATTGGAAAACATCCCTGGTCTTTGTGTTCGGCTCCCTGTTTGAAATTCACTGCTCGACTGAGGTACCTTAGAGATAATTGTATGTGTCGGGTACAGAGATGAGATCATTCGAAAATCATGTTAAACACCATTATTGCCCACAGAGGGAGTCCATGCAACTTAAGCACATTCTTACGCCTGAATTTATTTAGGCTTGCCATAACAAAGGGGTTGAACACTTGATGCAAACATCTCAGCTTTTCATTTAAAAAAAAAAGTCTGGAAACATAATTCCACTTTGAAATTATGGGGTATTATGTGTAGGCCAGTGACAAAATCTAACTTAATCCATTTTAAAATCAGGCTGTAACAAAAAGTGGAAAAAGTCAAGGGGTGTGAATACTTTGAAGGCACTGTACATATATTCAACTAATGTTATTACATTTTGCAGTAGTTGAACTAATTCAAAATTTTACCGAACAAAAATATAAGAGCCAACATGTAAAATGCTGGTCCCTTTTTTCATGAGCTGAACTAAAATGGCCCAGAAATTTTCTACACACATAAAGCTTATTGCTCAAATTTTGTTCACATCCCTGGTTAATGAACATTTCTCCTTTGCCAAGATAATCCATCCACCTTTGTCCCCAGCACAAGATGTGCAAAAAAATCAGGACAAAAATGTGCCGTTTTGTCACACCAGAATGTCACAGATGTCTCAAGTTGAGGGAGCGTGCAATTGGCATGCTGACTGCAGTAATGTCCACCAGAGATGTTGCTAGAATTTAAAGCCACCTCCGCAATGTTAGAGAATTTGGCAGTACATCCAACCGGTCTCAACTACAGACCCCGTGTAACCACGCCAACCCAGGACCTCCACATCCAGCTTCTTCACCTGCGGGATCGTCTGAGACCAGCCACCCGGACAGCTGATGAAACTGAAGAGTATTTCTGCCTGTAATAAAGCCTTTTTGTGGGGGAAAAAAAGAAATCATTCTGATTGGCTGGGCCTGGCTCTCAAGTGGGTGGGCCCCTGCCCAGTCAGGTAAAATCCATAGATTAGGGCCTAATGCATTTGTCATTTGACTGATTTCCTTATGAACGTTTACTAAGTAAAATTGTTGAAATTGTTGCGTTTATATTTTAGTTCAGTATTGGTAACATTTTTAGTAGTTAATTACTTTTGTCATGTAGCCAACTACTGGAACTACACTTTTTATTAGTTAATAACTCCCTTTCAGCATCAGACCTGCCTAATTCTTACTTGAAACACTGTGCCTCATTCTCGCTTTGTGTTTAAGACACTAAATAATTACACATTCTCTTAACATCTGACTCCAGAGTGATCTGTTATTGCAATTCGTAGTCTGACATTTCAGATTTTCCATTTTTTGTAGTGAACTACTTTTTCCTACATACAACGCAACTTTTATGGCGACGTAACACAATTAATAGAACTAAGTTATAGATATCATTCTCAATTACACCTTGCCTATAAGCGGGAGATCAGTTCTATGTGCTCTATTTCTATGCTTTCCGTTTAAGTTTCTGCAGCTTTTACTTTTGCACGACAGCTTCAAACACCTGAAAATACAATATTTGGGGTTATGGATCATATATTTCACAGCGGTTTAGATGGGACAACGATTCTCTACACTATACTTGTTTTGTCACAAACGTAAAATTAGACTATTAGAATTTTAGCAACCAGGAAATGGCAGAGTGATTTCTGCAAAGTGCATCTTTAAGGGTAGCTTTAGTGTAATTTCATTTCTTCCAGTGTGAAGAAACTGGTACCTTGGGAAACTATTTTCAGAGCACTGTTAGCTTCCCCAACACTGCCAATAGACATTCAGCCTGTATGAAGTTAGACGGCGTCGCAATAATGCCGTTAATTAGCATTTTAATAAACAGTTTGACTGTGACTACGACTCAAAAACATATGTATAAGCAAGAACCTGCATGGGAAATATTCACTTAACTACATGAACTGAACGTCAGTGCTGGCCATCCCGTCCACCGAATGTACCACGGTTGAACAATAGGCTATGTTATACACTGATTCAAGTTTCATACCGCATTGTGACGATAAATACAATGAAAGTAGCAAGGACGAGAGCATTTAGGCCCACTACTGCATGCAATCGTTCTAAGTTTCCATATTTTATTAGTTTACCACCTACGCACTTGAGGTTTGAGCGTGCGTAACACTGTAGCAGAACTGTACCGATGTTCGCACAAGACGAAAAACAAACATCAATTCAACAGGAAGAGTAGACCTATATGGTAAATACACTGAATGTAGACCACACTTACTTCCTCCAAAAAAAATAACCCATTACATCGAACACATGGTTTTACAAAGAAAATACGCAGTTTAGTGACAATTACGAATTAGTATGAAGTAATCAACAATATACCTGCTGGAGGATGGCCAGCCTTCAATTCAAGACTCTCTCTCATTTCAGATTTAGATAGCTGAACCATTCTCGACTTCTGAACAACAATAACAGAACACGAACTAGCACAATACCCACTCCGTTGCTTTTATACTGCTGAAAGGAACATGACGTAGCTGATGCAGGAAGCAAGCATCAGCAAGCATCAGCATATGGGGCTGCAGCAGACTCATTTATTCCACATGAGTGGACCAGACATATGGCGTGAGCAGCCTCAAAAAGTTACATGGTTTTATTTAGTATATCGATTGGCGCATTTGTGTCTGTGGTGCGCATTGAGGATGTTAATGATCTAATCACATTTCCTACCTACCAATCCTGTCGTTTATACAACACCATTGTCTAGTTCAAAAACAACCTTCAGCCACTCCCCTCTGTGTTTGCAGATCTGAATGAAGCAGGATAGAAGTAAGCAATATGGTAATTCACCATCTGGTTGTGTGGAGCATATAAATTGCTATGTGACTTTTTAAAGATCTGTACATTCTGAAGGACCTAGTGTAGAGGGAGGGGCAAGAGATTGTTTTTGAACAGAACTCATCTCACATTCGTCTTAGTGGAACATGCTTGCTATTTATGTAATAAATTGTTTAAAACAACTTGATATCCTGGCAAAAAGCAATGCCTGCATTGTCAGTCTTTTTTGTCACTTCTAACAACTTTTTAAGTATTTATCTGAAAAGGTCTATTGTCTGGTCATGAAATAAGACAAAGAAAATGCTGAGTGTCTGATCGGTCTTTATCATGTTGGTCGTGTCCCAAATGGCACCCTACTCCCTATATAGGACACTACTCTTGACCAGGGCCCATATGGCTCTGGTCAAAAGGGGCCCATAGGTCTCTGGTCAAAAGTATTGCACTATATAGGGAATAGGGTGCCATTTGGGGACCGTGGTCAGAAGAAGTGCACTATGTAGGGAATAGAGTGGCACTTGGGATGCATCCATTGCCTTCATTGTCTACGTTACGCATGCAAAGACGAGAGGATGAGCAACAGAAGGGAGGAGTTGTAGAGCTCTTCATGGACCAAACGTTCACATTTATTTCTGTTGGTTGGTGTGCAAAGAAAATGGCAGTGAACCATCCCATGAAAGGTCCAGCACAGAAAATGGAAAAATAAAGAGAATATCTGCAAAGTCACAAAAATGTCTGCAATTCCACAATTCATTGAAAAAACAAAAGTCAACTTTTATTAACTTTGCAAGTTTGTGTTATGATGTAATCTTTTCCCACCTCTACTTCTTCATATACTGTATTTATAGATCTATAATATAGATTTGACATGGCACAAGTCTTTACCAGTGCTGATGAGCGAAAACCAGATGGCATTTTTTCTGTATTTACAATTAAATGACGGAAATGTACAACACTCCATGGCATACACAATCTCAACATTAAGAACAAATACAATGTGATCCCTCTGTACAAACTAACATCTTTAGATTACTTTTTTTTGTTTACAGATATGAGTTCATGATCCATTTTAGCCTACAGACATACACATACACATTCCCCATCTGACTCTTTACCACAAACCTTCCGTCACATATCCCACACCTTCACCATGCTGCCACAGCTACGCGTTCCCAAAAGAAAAACTAACATCTAGACCGAGCAGAACGCCGCTCACAATTATGTCCAATGCCGACCATTCCCCAAACACACCACTGCATGATTCCCTCTCTTCGTTTAAAACAACAACCACATTCCTTGATTTCCTTCTTTCTTGGTTAACGTTCTGTTTTCTCCATCTGCCATCGCTTCCAGCCCCACATTCAGATTCACTTAAAAAAAATTAAAAATGCACAAATAAAAGTTAACGGACGAGTTCATCAGACGGGCTCCAAAGACGGAGTCCCCTATACCCAGGAGTCTGGTGAGCCTGGGTACTGCTCCGCCCTGTAGGAAGGCCTCCGGGTGGTGGAGTAAAAGTCCACGTAGTTCGTGGTGGATTTGAGTCCGTGGCCGTGCGACTGAGAGCTGTAGTCTGCCGTGGGGGGGAAGGTGACTACTTCCTCCACGTAGGCCTCCTCGTAGCCGTGTGGAGACTGCAGGTACATCCTGTAGGGGTCGTAGTTCCGCCTGCTCGGCTCCTCTGTGGAGTACACCTGCTGCTGTGGAGACGAGAGGAGCAACACTAAATCAGGTCTGTTTATGTGAAAGGCAGGACCATCTCTTCTTCGAAGTCCAGTGTTTGTTTGATTTATGGGTCATTTTTGGTTGAAATTCTAGTAACAGCTAATCCACACTCTTTTGGCACTTTCCCAGACACAGATTCAACTTAGTCCTAAAAAGCAAGATCAATAGAGAATCTCAATTTAAAAAAGCATTTTAGTCGAAGACTAGGCTTAATCTGTGCCCGGGAAACGGCCCCTACGTGTATCGAAACTCGAGCTGCATGGCTATACAGGGTTGGGTGTAATATCCTGATTGTCCAGTCTGAGAGGGAGTGGAGGGAGGGAACTGAGCTCCCTCTACCTGGGTGCTATCTAGGTAACTGAGACGCCCAGCCCTTCCCTCTCACAGCAGTCACATCCACTCTAACTCACACAATGGCTGATATGATGGCTGTCTCCTAGATGGAGATGGCTGTCCGACCAGAAGGGATTGATTTAGAGTCTGTATTGTGTTTACCTGTGTTCTTCTGGGGTCCTCTCTTGTTGGCGAGGAGTAAGATCCGATATAATACGGCGGCGGCTTTCCAGACCCTGGCAGAGAAATGCACAACATAACGGCATAACTTCAACGTCGCCGTGAACTCGACTTGTTAGCGTACAGTATAAATATCCCATTCCACACATTCCCCTTAGGCAAGGTCTCTATATAACGGTCAGACACAGCTACGCTGGACAGAACAGACTAATATCATACAGTCAAAGAGATGGGCACCAGTGTCTTATTGTTTGCAAAGCCTGTGGGATGATATTTTCCTTGGCCCAAGCCAGAGGAATCCTGAAAGTCCTTTTCCACTCTTGTTCCCAGCATTCTGGGGTTTTCATGGCTGGCCCAGGGAGTGTGGCTGGGTAGACAGGAGGGGTAGGAGGGGGTTCACGTGGATGAGGCTGCAGCTCTGTTTACTCAGCGCCCCATTGAGGGTTGTCCGTCTGGCAGCGGCGAGTCTGGGTGCCCTGCATACATGGTCCGCGTCCCAAATGGCGCCCTATTCCCCATGCGGTGCACTACTCTTGACCAGGGCTCTGGTCAAAAAGCAGTGCGCTACATAGGGAACAGGGTGCCATTTGGGAAGTAGCCCTACTGTTCCTCAGGGCAACTGACAATGGGCGCTTTGTAGTGGCTGCACAGCCAAGCGGCTCACAATGCGGGTGGACCAGCAACTCTATTGATCAGCAGACCCACTTAAACGCAACAAAAAGGCTCAAGTGCTCTTTTGAACTTAGCCGATCGTCCAAGAGCCTCCAGCTCCCAATAAGAGCGATAAGAAAGAGGGAGATAGGGTGGTCATGGTGGAGCTGGGGGAGAGCTGGGGGAGAGCTGGGGGAGAGGGGGCATGGAATGTGATTCCAGGGAGTGGTGAGGGGAGATAAAATGGATGACGGCCTACATAGAGGTAAAGATGACCCTAGGGGATACTTTAATCACGGTGTGGTGTACACGGCTGACACATTCTCAATCACATTCCAAAGTCTCACATCATATACTGTGTTTTATGTACAGTAAGAATTCTGAGATCCTGAGAATTCCGTATGCACATCGCCTACCTGTATACTGATATTTATGTACATTGTTGTCCCCTTGGTTATTATAAAATTGCATAGTTGACGGTGCCCTCTGATAATCAGAACGGTGTTCTTCGATTCCCAGTATTGCAGGAGAGGAGGTGGCACTACCAGCTGTGGACAACAGAGCACGGAGGTAAGAAGGATGAAACTTTGAATTGAACCGTCTTTGTGTCCTTATCTAGGGCAACGTCCCAAATGGCTCCACATTTCCTATCTAGTGCATTCATGTTGACCAGAACCCTGTGGGCCCTGGTGAAAAATAGTGCACTAAGACAGTGTTTCTTAATCCTGGCCCTGGGGACCCAAAGGGGTCCACATTTTAGTTTTTAACCTAGCAGTACACACTGGATTCCACTAATCATCAAACCTTTGAGGGGTGTGTGTAGTGCTTGGGCAAAAACAAAAATGTATACCCTTTTAGGTCCCCAGGACCAGGATAAAAAAAAAAAAAAAATGGGGAATAGGGTGCCATTTGGGACGTAACCTAGGTGAATTATTGTTTATGTGGCTAGGCTGACCTGACTGGTTGACCGGTGACATCTGTATGGTGCTGGTGGGGAGGGTGGGCTGAGACTTGAACCTGTCGCGCTCTAGAGTGGATACTGGTGTGATGAAGTGGTTTTGGCTCCATCCGTCCTAAAGGCCAGCAGAGAAAGGAGACAGTGGTTAGTTTGAGCCACAAAAACCTCGGGTGCGTCCCAATAATATCTCCTTTCTCCTGAATTGTACACTTGTTCACTACTTCCCACAAATCTAAAAGCATTGGAGTGGCGGCGGGACACCGGCTTGTTTGAGTTTCCTCCATATCTCATACACCAGCCATTTCCTTTCAATGAAGGGAAGTGAACAAGTGCACACTTTGGCAGGAAGGAGAGGTAATTGGGACGTAGCCCTACTGTATTTAGCCTCCTCACCCCAACACTGGTCCTTCCCTTACCTTCTTATAGATAGTCCTCAGGTCTTTGTACTGCCACAGTGTGTTGAGGACCTGAGCGGCAGCTTTCACCACCTTCATAGAGTACCTTTGAGGACAGAGAGATGCATGTCACCACACATTACCACTGAGAAGTTAGAACTGAGGCCTCTTAGGAATATACGGCAAATACATGGCATGTTTCTGTGGTTAAATAATGAGTCTACTCTCAACTGTTTGAAATTGCTCTCACTCCATTCCGGGGTGTAACATCAGCGCATGAGCCTAGAGCAAGCTTCTGTGTGGAAGCAATTCCTCGTGCTCTCTGTGTGCATCCCAAATGGCACCCCTATCCCCTATATAGTAAACAACTAAAGGAGTAGTAGTAGACTGAAAAGTAGTGCACTATGACGGGAATAGGATGCCATTTGTGACGCAAGCCTCTGTCTGAGCAGCAGCTGAAGCCTCTCTCTCACCTCTCTCCCCTGCCCTTGGTGATGTTGACCAGCTTCTCGATGCCGCCCGTGTCAGCCAGTGCCTTGGCGTTCTCCATGTTCTTGCTGGTGACCTCGTGCAGGGTGCAGCAGATGGCCGCCACCGTCTCGTCAGAGAGCTGGGTGGTGTTCCCCCCAGGGAGACGATTCACCAGGTCCCTCATCGCATACTTCCCTGGGCGGGAGGGAGGGAAGGAGGGATGGGAGGAGGGTGGAGGGAGGGAGGGAGGGATGGGAGGAAAGGTGGGAAGGAGCAAGTATTAATATTGTACTTATAATTTCTGTTAGGAATTTATGATCGAGGCAAGGCTTCTTTATAAACCCATTCTGGCTTCCTCATCCTTACCTCCACAGACATTTTGTTCTATTTGACTTTTTAACAGCAAATAAATGAACAAGCTACACCTTTAAATAAAACTGGAACGCAACAGGGAGAGAGAGAGAGACAAAACGGAAATAAAGAGACATTCATTGCATTTTTGATATAGCTTGTCTTACGTAATGTATTTGTACAGCAGATGCCTTCCTCTAGGGCAGGAGACCTAGAGTACACAGTGTACTTTTGTACTTTGCTGATACTATATTTGTTCAGCTTGAGTTGTGCTGCCACAGCCTACCATGTGCCTTTCCTATAGGACATAGCATTAGTGCCCCCCAGACCCTGGGTTAAAACCACTTGATTTTCCCCCTGAGTCTCCCTCAGAAGATCAGCCCCTCCAGAGTACCTCTCCACACAGCCCCTCTCCCCCATCTCCCAGGCTGCAAGCTCTGCCTCTGCCTCTGCCTTGCTGGAACACTAACTCCTTATTATTTCCACATAGCTATCCCATAAAAACCTGGTTTCCCTGAAAAGGGGTGATTTCACAAAAAACAAGTAGAATTGGGATGAAGGGTAGCAATCTGGGCATATAATCAGAAGTTAGATTACTAAACGTGAACATAGCCCTTCTGGTTCTACTTCATCTGAAACCTCCTATTTTCCATCTCATCTCTTCCCTTTTTAAAAAAAAATACACTGAGTGTACAAAATATTAAGAATGCTATTTCCATGACATAGACCAGGGATGGGCAACTGGCGGCCCACCGGCCACATGCGGACCCCCAATTTTATCCAACTCGTTCGGGGTCTCAACTTACTGTTGAGAGTAAGAATAATAGAATACACAAGGTGCAATTTCAAAATGTGGTTGTGCATCAGCAGTCCATCAATTAGCCCATGTCAGCTAACTTATTTTAGATTGGTAAATTACTCTAGTGACCAGCTATCTAAACATGTACTGTAGTAAGCATAGTCAGATACGTCAAACACCTATCCATCAGATACGTCAAACACCTATCCATCAGATACGTCAAACACCTATCTATCAGATACGTCAAACACCTATCCATCTGATACGTCAAACACCTATCCATCTGATACGGTAAACACCTATCCATCAGATATGGTAAACACCTATCCATCTGATACGTCAAACACCTATCCATCTGATACGTTAAACACCTATCCATCAGATACGTTAAACACCTATCCATCTGATACGTTAAACACCTATCCATCAGATATGGTAAACACCTATCCATCAGATACAGTAAACACCTATCCATCAGATACGTTAAACACCTATCCATCAGATACGTTAAACACCTATCCATCAGATACGTTAAACACCTATCCATCTGATACGTTAAACACCTATCCATCAGATATGGTAAACACCTATCCATCAGATACGGTAAACACCTATCCATCTGATACGTTAAACACCTATCCATCTGATACGTCAAACACCTATCCATCTGATATGTTAAACACCTATCCATCTGATACGTTAAACACCTATCCATCAGATATGGTAAACACCTATCCATCAGATACGGTAAACACCTATCCATCAGATACGTTAAACACCTATCCATCTGATACGGTAAACACCTATCCAGGTGTTGTGAGATCTGTAAGGCATCTGTAATGGAGCCAGTGTTTGTTTCTCACCTATGAGCTCCTTGTTCCTGACGTCCAGGGCCATGTTCCTCAGGGCGGTGGCCACAGAGCAGACCACCCTGTCGTTGTCCATCCTCAGCAGCTCCACCAGGATGGGCAGACCCTTCTCCTTACGCACCGCTGCACGGACGTACGCCGTAAACTAGTACAGACGCAGAGACGACACAGAGAGGCCGTTTCAACTCTATCAACTTAAGAGTGTATATATATATATATATATATATATATATATATATATATATATATATATATATATATATATATATATGTTTAATTGTCACATACACCGGATAGGCGCAGTGAAATATGTAGTACAGCCATAGTAGTAAAGACATTTTTTATCTTCAGAAAACCAGACAACAATGATGTCATAGCCCCTGTGATAAATGTCCTAGAGCTAGTGTCCTTCCTCGTCCCAGAAGCTAAAATTAGCAACTAGGGGGTTTAGGAGAAAGCACTAAAAGTGACTATTGACATTTGTTTCACTGAGGAGAGTTCCCCTTTAAAAATGTATTCACTTTACATAGCTAATAGAATATTCATTGTAAACAGGGGAAAATAACACACAGTAGACTAGTGTTCTCGTCATCTCCTGTCCTGGGTGCTGTGTAGTGTGTACTCCGTAGTGTTCTCCATACCTTCCAGTTCCCAGCAGACAGGTTCTGCAGGGAGCCCGCCGAGCCCTCCAGGGTGGCAGGGTTGGAGCTCTCGGCCAGCAGGGTCAGGTAGGGCTTCACCACGGCTGGGTGCCACAACATCTCCGCCCCCTTGGGGGACTTGGAGAAGCCGGGGATGGGGCCCACTCCATCCCACTGAGAACACATTACAAGCACATGGTCATGATTAGAGGTTCTAATTAAGGAATAAGGCCCGAGGTGTATTGGCCATATTCCTCATGGTTTATGGCCAATATACCACGTCTAAGGGCTGTTCGTATGCACAATGCACCGTGGAGTGCCTGGATACAGCCATTAGCCGTGGTATATTGGCCATATACCACAAACCCCTGAGGTACCTTATTGCTATTATAAACTGGTTACCAACGTAATTAGAGCAGTAAAAATAAATGTTTTGTCATACCCATGGTACACTGTATATACACCACGGCTTTCAGCCAATCAGCCAATCAGGGCTCAAACCACCCAGTTCATAATACAATTTTGACTATATATGTATCAAGTGTCCCAGAGTAGGAGTGCTGATTTAGGATCAGTTTAGCCTTTTAGATCATAATGAAGATGATTATATGGACAGGCGGGACCTGATCCTAGATCAGCCCTCCTACTCTGAGACGCTTTGTGAATACGGGCCATGGTCTTCTCTAGAGTGCTCCTAGAAGAGTTAAAGTCAACATGTCAGTGTGTTATGTCTGTCTGTAACAGTGTGTTATGTCTGTCTGTAACAGTGTGTTATGTCTGTCTGTAACAGTGTGTTATGTCTGTCTGTAACAGTGTGTTATGTCTGTCTGTAACAGTGTGTTATGTCTGTCTATAACAGTGTGTTATGTCTGTCTGTAACAGTGTGTTATGTCTGTCTGTGACAGTGTGTTATGTCTGTCTGTGACAGTGTGTTATGTCTGTTTGTAACAGTGTGTTATGTCTGTCTGTAACAGTGTGTTATATGTGAAAATGTGATTGTATTATACATTGTATTTTAATGTTTAAGGACTTAAATGAGGACTAAAAGAGATCCGAATAAAATAAAATCAAAGTAATAGTTCACTCCAAAATCAAAGTTGGCAAATGTTTTCCATTTCTCAGAAGGGAGAAACGAGTCCACGTCCCATCATGCCATCTGTTGCATAGATCCAGCTATAGAGCGCCTCGATCCCAAATGATTTGAAAAGACAGGCAGGCACCGTCATCTAATTGCGTCATGTCAGACAAAACAGATGTAGTGGGACTTGGGCTCTTGCTACTAGACCACTGTTGAGATCTTAAAAAAACGTTTGACAAACATGTGGAGTCAACAATCACTTAAGGCCTAGGGAAGTGTCGTGTTACAATTCCCCCACTCAGTGATGAGTTGTTGTCCCGGAGCTCAGCTGGAGTGAACATTCACTTTGAACACCTAGGAAGTGATATTTCCACCCTCAGACTGAAGTTTCGTCCCCAAATGGCACCCTATTCCCTTTATAGTGCACTGCTTTTGACCAGGACCCATAGGGTGGACGACATAGGGTGCACTACAAGAAGGTGCACTACATAGGGAATAGGGGTGCCATTTGAGATGCAACCCAAGTTGTTATTCTGGAGCTCACCTGCTCTTCCTGGGAACCCTTCTTCTTCCTCCTCTTCCGGCCCCAGCAGCTGGAGTCCACATCATTACTGGGAGACTCACTTCCCAGCAGGCCGTCCAGCTCCTGGGCTCCCTGCAGCCTTGACGGTGGCATCTCCAGCTCCAGGCGATACGACAGGTTCCTCAGAGTGCAAATACAGTTCTCCACAATCTAGAGAGAGAGAGATGAAGGGAGGAGGGTCATTTACTTGATTTATTGACATCTTCATTGGTTTAATATGTTTCTACAGGTTTGATATGTTTCTATAGGTTTGATATGTTTCTATAGGTCTGAGAGAGAGAACGAGAGAGATAGAGGGTTGGTGAAAGAGAGAGAGAGAGAGATAGAGGGTTGGTGAAAGAGAGAGAGATAGAGGGTTGGTGAAAGAGAGAGAGAGAGATAGAGGGTTGGTGAAAGAGAGAGAGATAGAGATAGAGGGTTGGTGAAAGAGAGAGAGAGAGAGGGTTGGTGAAAGAGAGAGAGATAGAGGGTTGGTGAAAGAGAGAGAGATAGAGGGTTGGTGAAAGAGAGAGAGAGAGAGAGAGATGGTTGGTGAAAGAGAGAGATAGAGGGTTGGTGAAAGAGAGAGAGAGAGATGGTTGGTGAAAGAGAGAGAGAGAGAGAGAGAGAGAGAGAGATAGAGGGTTGGTGAAAGAGAGAGAGATAGAGGGTTGGTGAAAGAGAGAGAGAGAGGGTTGGTGAAAGAGAGAGAGAGAGAGAGAGAGAGAGATGGTTGGTGAAAGAGAGAGAGAGAGAGATGGTTGGTGAAAGAGAGAGAGAGAGAGAGAGAGAGATGGTTGGTGAAAGAGGGAGAGATAGAGGGTTGGTGAAAGAGAGAGAGAGAGAGAGAGAGAGATGGTTGGTGAAAGAGAGAGAGATAGAGGGGTTGGTGAAAGAGAGAGAGAGAGATAGAGGGTTGGTGAAAGAGAGAGAGAGAGATAGAGGGTTGGTGAAAGAGAGAGAGATAGAGGGTTGGTGAAAGAGAGAGAGAGAGAGAGAGAGAGAGAGAGAGAGAGAGAGAGAGAGAGATGGTTGGTGAAAGAGAGAGAGATAGAGGGTTGGTGAAAGAGAGAGAGAGAGATAGAGGGTTGGTGAAAGAGAGAGAGAGAGATAGAGGGTTGGTGAAAGAGAGAGAGAGGGTTGGTGAAAGAGAGAGAGAGAGAGAGAGAGAGAGAGAGAGATGGTTGGTGAAAGAGAGAGAGATAGAGGGTTGGTGAAAGAGAGAGAGAGAGAGATGGTTGGTGAAAGAGAGAGAGAGAAAGAGAGAGAGAGAGAGAGAGAGAGAGAGAGAGAGAGATGGTTGGTGAAAGAGAGAGAGAGAGAGAGAGATGGTTGGTGAGAGAGAGAGAGAGATGGTTGGTGAGAGAGAGAGAGAGAGAGAGAGAGAGAGAGAGAGAGAGAGAGATGGTTGGTGAGAGAGAGAGAGAGAGAGCGAGAGGTGAGATCTCAATAAGTACACTATACATCCTAAGAGGTCAGTTCCAGTGAAAGAGCGCTCAATAAGCTAGACAGCCTCTGTGTGTTGGTGTGGAGACATCGCAGGCCTGCTGTAGCAGTAGTAATGAATTAGGTATGGGACCCATGGTGTTAGAACAGAATAAAATGTCTCCACTTAGAAACAGAGATCTGGATTTAACAAATGGGTCTAATTCCTTACTGTTTGATGCCCACTACTGGGATATGAGCATAGCAATAAATACAGGATGTATCCCAAATAGCACCCTATTCCCTTCACAGTGCACTTTTCTTGACCCGGGCCCATAAACGCACTGGTCAAAAGTAGTGCACTATATAGGACAGGCCAAATTTATAGCGGAGATACTCAACCGGAACAGCTGGCTAAGGGACCAGTGATAAAGTCCATAAACTTTTAAGTGGACGCTATTAACATTGTAGACCTATGGGCTGATAGAAGGCCTTCCCAGTCAAGTAACTGAGCTGTGCAAGTCAATGTGAGCGAGAAATGATCTATTCAACTCAAAACTGGTAGGGTAGAATTTCTCCTGCCATCGTGTGACAACATATTTTCTAGTGGACACTGTGTGTGTTCGCGCCCGCGCGCGCGTGTGTGTGTGTGTGTGTGTGTGTGTGTGTGTGTGTGTGTGTGTGTGTGTGCGTGCATGTAGGTGTGTGTGTGTGTGTGCGCAGACCTTGCTGTCGAAGTCCGAGGTGTTGACACAGGCCTTGATGACGTAGAGTAAAGAGTCCACCAGTCCTTCACAGGCGCGCATCTGTTTTCTAGCCTCCTCCCCCGCCGAGCTCAGGTTCCTTTAACAACAACACACACACACACACACACACACACACCAGTCAGGATATCGGCCCCTACAGCACACACACAATCACACACAAAGACGGCCCAGCGACATAACCTAACAGCCACTTAAAAAAAAAAGAGAGAAAAAAAAGGCTTTGTCCCAAATGCTACCCTATTCCCTATTCAGTGCACTACTTTCAACCAGGGCCCATAAGGCTCGGTTTAAGGTAGTGCACCATGAAGGGAATAGGGTAGTATATGGGACATAGACAAACCGTGTGTGTTTGTTCCCCTAGCGTGACTCTGGTGTGTGTTGTGGGGGTTTTTACGCGCGCCGTCCCATCCATAATGGATGAGGCTCTCTGGTCGGCCTGGGTGATGCCGTTATGAGTGCTTTGGAGGGGGAAATGAGAGCCTAACTGAGCGCGCTCAGAGGCACAGCTCCATTTGCCGTCACCAATTAGAGAACAAACTCCACATTCAGTGACTGGCATCCGTCCCTAACGGCAACCTCTTCCCTATTTCGTGCAGGAATTTCGACTAGGGCCCATAGGGTACTGGCCAAAAGTAGTTTACGAAATAGGGAATAGGTTGCCATTTGGGACGCATACACTGCCTTCAAAAGGAAGTGCCCTGGGAGGGTGGCGGGAGAGCCAGAATACCCTTCCCTACGGCTGGGGAGTTTTTTTTTACCCTCTACACCGTCTGACTGTGTCACCACAACAGACCGACTCATTTAACCCAAATCCAATGACAGGGTGACATTTTTGGTTGACGTCACGTTAAGTGAACGTTGAACTGACGTCAGTTGCCAGTGGGACATTATCGTATCCGTAAACCCACGGTACACAGAATTTCTGTCACTGTGTATTTTTGCCATAGATGACCTGTTAACAGTGCATTATTTGTAAGTCCCCGTGGGCAGGTTCGTCTCATTCCCTAGTCATGACTGGTGTTTGTAATATTATTCACAGGACAGCTGGAAGGCTATGTTCAAATATGAACCTGGCTGCAGGAGCTTGAAACATCCAGAAGGGGGTGGTATCATCATACACAAAATGTCCGTTACCTCATACAGCCACTGGTGTTCCTCAGGACCAGAGACGAGTGGAATTTGAGTTTGTGGTCCTCGTCGAATGTCGAGCTGCTCCACCCGGAATGGGGTATGATCACAGTGTTGGTCAGAGTAGTTAAGGCATCCCGAATGATTGTCATCTTGACGGAGTCACAGGAGGACAGGTTCCACAGCACCCCTGCAGAGAAGACGGAGGAACGTGGGGGGGGGGGGGACATGAGACAGGGCCACAAACTCCTGGTTGTGTCAGCTGTCATGTGCAGTTAGGCAAGCCCCACAGAGCTGCCGAGGACCAGGGCTTTTTTTTATAGCTCAGCACACGCACACGCAAAGAGAAGAGAGGACCAAAGGAAAAATAATAGCTCTCATCACAAATGAAACCCATCCTCCAGCTGTGAGACGTCGGGCATCTGGATCTAATAGAACCTCCAGGCAACCGAGGAAGACTCTTCACTGGAAACGAACACAACACAGCATATGGCACCGGCTCGGTGGTTTAAAACGTACCGTATGAATAACGGAGCGCGTCTTCCCCATATCACGTCATCATTTCATTCGTTTGAAATGCGTGTATGTTAACCAGTGACACTTCTGGTATACAGTATTTGATGCTTCAGTGTGGAGCGGGTTCTTTATATCAGATGGCTGTGACTGGCAGGCTGATTTCTGCAGGGCGTCACTAACCTTGGACAGGGCTGCAGCTCCTATCTAACCACCGGCAGCGAGAGAGACCTAGGATATGTCCCAAATGGGACCCTGTTCCCTATGTGGTGCGGTACTTTTCAACAGAGCCCTACGGCACCTTATTCCCTATGTGGTGCACTACCGCTGACCAGATCCCTATGGGAAACCCTATGGGCCCTGGACAAAAGTAGTGCACCATATAGGGAATAGGGTGCCATTTGGGATGCAGCTATAGCTGCTATCTCCTGCTGCGGGCAGAGCAAAAGAGAATGATCTACACCCCGCTGACTGGAGGATCTCTTTGGTTTGTGTGTGAGGATCGGCGAGCATGAAATTCTACACATTTTGCCATGGCTGATCCTGTGCCCTTATGCTGTCTGAGTGACTCAAACATTACAGCGAAATCAATTGACATTTTGGGGAATTGTAGATTCTCGCTGACCGTCTAGTTTTTATTTTGCCGATTGTTAGCGCTCAAAGATGATCTTCTTTAACAATATATAGCTCTATTATATTTTTCGACATGCTTTATCTCTGGTTTTAGTCGTTTAAGTTTACACTGAAAACTTCTTACCACCCTGAAATCATATATTTTGGAGTGGCAGCAACGGTTTAGAAGTGGCGGCCCGCCTCTGCTAAATTAATATAGGGGAAACACTGGTGTGTGTGTGTGTGTGCTTGTGTGTGTGTATGGTGTTGCTGTGTGTATGTGTGCGTATGTGTGTGTGTATGTGTGTGTACAAGTAATCCTCGTGGTTTCCTTGAGCTCTCGCATTTCCACCACAGTGTGTGTACCCTCTGTTTCCTAGACACTGGTCTGTCTTATCTTCTCTCCAATGAAACCAGTGGAGATCATCGCGCCCGTTACCACAGCCCCAAGGGCACAGTATAAAGAGGATGCCAGCAAGGCATTATAGAGACAGATCTGTCTGTGGCCCAAATAGCGTCTCTTCCGTCCCTATCTTTGAGTTACCCTGTTTACCCATGAAAGCATCTCTCTCCGCGGTTAACACTCAGCCGATGAAGCCTCTTATCTGCTCCTGCCAGGACCATGTTGGGCTGCATACGCTATAACATCACCTCTGCTATAACGTGTATGCTCAGGCCCTGGGATTCATTTCAATAAAACCTCCCCGCGGTGATTGAGCGCCTTCCTCTACTAGCTTAGCCTATAGCCTAGTTTGTCTTTCTCCGATGGCTGTTTAGTGAATTCCCTCAGACAGAGGGCCTCGTAATGTAGAGATGACACAAACACACCCGCAGCGCTGGTCTAGCACTTCAGGCAAACTGAAATGTCCCAGGTCTGTCCCAGTAGCCATCAGCCCCCTAGTTCCTCCTCCTCGGCCCCGAAGCTCTATTTGAAGAAGCCGCTAACCGGGCCAGCTTCTAAACTGGCCCTGTGGAAGCCGCCGCAGTCTTTTTTGGACTCGGGATAAAATCGGGCAGCTGAGCCCGGTGAGGTGTGACTGACAGGGGTAAACACCCATGTGTCACATTCTGACAGTCAGAGGGAACAGCCTGTGTGAATGAGGCTTGATCTCTCAGATCTTGGCTCAGTCCTGTACACACTACTGTGTGTGTGTGTGTGTTTGTTGGTGTGTGTGTTGGTGTGTGTGTGGTGTGGAACACTAGCCCCAACGTAAACGAATGCCCGAGCTGGAGAGGAAATACGCTGAGATACACTGTGACACGGGAGCCATTCATCTGTCTTCGAATCAATCCTCGAAAGACAAAATCATTTGACTGTGGCCTAGATTTCTAAAGTTAGGGAGTGTGTGTGTGTGTGTGTGTGTGTGTGTGTAAGAGAGAGAGAGCGATGGGGAAGGTAGTGTGTGTGGCTCTCTGTCATAGCTTGGAAAGCAGTGACCCGGCTAAAGGGCTCCATTCCGTCCCATAATGAAATCTCCACTGAGCTTGTTATTCAGTTACAGTCGGCATGAATTAGGTGTTGAAGCCAGGATAGCCCTTACAGTACACTGAGGTAGTGTGGGTCAGGTGTTTAGCCGCTTCTGATTGGCCAGAGTAAGGGTGTGGTCGGGTATGAACAGGCTCTGATTGGGTAGATGAATGGGCATAGGCCAGGCATCAGTTGGCTCTAAGAGTTTACATGCTCTTTGCAATAGAGCTGTGATAAGCATGTAGATCCATTGCGATACTAGACCCAAATAACACCCTATTCCCTATGTAGTGCACTACTTTTGACCAGAGGCCATATGAAATAGGGTGCCACTGCCAACGCAGCCCTGGACAGTCTTGTGTCCGCTCAAAGCCAAAGGCTCGCTCCAACATGCATTATTAAAAAATCAAGACGAGCTTTGACACTGTTATTCGAACCTAGGGCCAGTGGGGGGCAGAGCGGAGAGCTGTGTGTAGACTAGCGGTTAGTAGAAAATCATTTTGTTTTCCCCCAGTCTGTAGGGTGTGGCTGACTACAGTATAACTGTGTGCCTGAAGTCTCAAAACATTTCCAGTGTGGCTGCAGGGTGAGCAAGATGACAATCTGTACTCTGCCCTACATCTGAGGAAATGGAGGCTTTGCAGCAGCTCCAGTGTGTCTCGCTTGATGAGCTCTGTTCAATTTCAAAGGAACGCTGATTAGAGACGAGCGCCGTCGGGCTGATTTCCCTACAGCTGTCTCGAAAAACACTCATCACAAGGCCCAAGGTTAGCCCTGTACCTGCTTTGCCATCTAAACATAGACACTTCTATTAAAGGAAAGCTACATAGGGACACAGGAGCAATGATCCCCCCCCACCCACACACACACACACACACAAACTAATGTGATTTTGTTCCTTCCCTGGTTGTGTCGGTTGGTCGTTGGTCCTGCCCTGGTTGGTCGGTGGTTGTAGTTGTGACAGCGGGTCACATGCGGACAGACAGTGCTTTGTAGGACAGGGCCCCTGTGTGCTGCTCGGAGCAGCAAGGTCGGCAAGGGCCAGGCTGTGTGTGTGTGTGTGCCAGCGTGTGTACAGATGCTGCTCCCACTGTAGGCGCCAGGTGACACCTGTACTGCCACTGGGGTGACAACAGCCAGGGGAGGCCAGGCACTTTGATCTCAGAAGCCTTGTGAGGACAGGCCATAACCACAACAGCTGCTGTGGGAGCCAGGGACCAGGCCTAGACGGCTTGACATGTCCCCCACAACATGAACCCCTGACCTGATTAGAGAAGAGAGGCGGCGGCTCCATTAGTAGCTCACATGGAGCATGGCTGATGATTCGCTGGAATAATAACAGAATAAGGTGTCACTGACATACAGGGGAACAAACATTTCCTGCTCAGAGATGGGCACACTGAGTACCCCATAACCGTCTCAAACATCATCTGTATCCCAAAATGGCACTGGACAAGGCGGCTGCCGTCTCCTAACCAATTACGCTACTGTGTGTGTTTTTCCACGTTGTTTCTAACTTATTTTGTACATAATGTTTCTGCCACCGTTTCTTATGACCGAAAAGAGCTTCTAGATATCAGGACCGCGATTACTCACCCCGGACTGGAAGAAGATTTTTTCTTTAACGAGTCGGACGTGGAGGATTTACTTCAGACACCCGACAAGGCCCTCATCCTGGTAACTTGCCGGAGAAAGAGACGGAGATATCGTGGACGTAGTTCGGGGTGCCTTGTAAGGATCCGACAGCGATTGGGTAATCTGCCTTTACAATCAAATAGATGAACTACGATCACGTATATCCTACCAACGGACATTAAAAACTGTAATATCTTATGTTTCACCGAGTCGTGGCTGAACGACGACATGAATAACATACAGCTGGTGGGGTTCACGCTGCATTGGCAAGATAGAACAGCCGCCTCCGGTAAGACAAGGGGTGGCGGTCTGTGTATATTTGTAAACACCAGCTGGTCCACAAAATCTAATAGTAACAAAGTCTTGAGGTTTTGCTCAGCCTGAGGTGATGATAAGCTTATCTCATGATAAGCTGTAGACCACACTATTTACAAAGAGAGTTTACATCTATATTCTTCGTAGCTGTCTATTTACCACCACAAACCGATGCTGGCACTAAGACCGTACTCAATGAGCTGTATATAACGCCATAAGCAAACAGGAAAACGCTCATCTAGAGGCGGCGCTCCTAGTGGCCGGGGAATTTAAATCCATTTTACCAAATTTCTACTAGCATGTTAAATGTGCAACCAGGGGAAAAAAAACTCTAGGCCACCTTAACTCCTTAAACAGAGACGCATACAAAGCGCTCCCTCGCCCTCTACTTGGCAAATCTGACCATAATTATATCCTCCTGATTCCTGTTTACAAGCAAAAACTAAAGCAGGAAGCACCAGTGACTCGGTCAATAAATAAGTGGTCAGATGATGCAGATGCTAAGCTACAGGAGTGTTTTAATAACACAGACTGAAACATGTTCTGGGATTCTTCCGATGGCATTGAGGAGTACACCACATCAGTCACTGGCTTCATCAGTAAGTGCATCGATGACGTCATCCCTACAGTGTCTGTACGTAAATACCTCAACCAGAAGCCATGGAATACAGGCAACTCCGATGCTCATAGGATGTGGCAGAGCTTGCAAACTATTACAGACTACAAAGGGAAGCACAGCCACGAGCTACCCAGTGACATGAGCCTACCAGACAAGCTAAATTACGTCTATGCTCTCTTTGAGGCAAGCAACGCTGAAGCATGCATGAGAGGATTAGCGGTTCTGGACGACTGTGTGATCACGCTCTCTGTAGGCCGCAGGGCCAGACGGATTACCAGGACGTGTACTTCAAGCATGAGCTGACCAACTAGCAAGTGTCTTCACTGACATTTTCAACCTGTCCCTGACTGAGTCTGTAATACCAACATGTTTTAAGCAGACCACCAAAGTCCCTGTGCCCAAGAACACTAAGTTAACCTGCCTAAATGACTAACTACCCGTAGCACTCACGTCTGTAGCCATGAAGTGCTTTGAAAGGCTGGTCATGGCTCACATCAACACCATTATCCCAGAAACCCTAGACCCACTCCAATGTGCATACCGCTCCAACAGATCCACAGCTAATGCAATTTCTATTGCACTCAACACTGGCCTTTAACACTTGGACAAAAGGAACACCTATGTGAGAATGCTATTTATTGACTACAGCTCAACGTTCAACACCATAGTGCCCTCAAAGCTCATCACTAAGTTAAGGTCCCTGGGACTAAACATCTCCCTCAGCAACTGGATCCTGGACTTCCTGACGGGCCGCCCCCAGGTGGTAAGGGTAGGGACTAAACATCTCTCTCCGCAACTGGATCCTGGACTCCCTGACGGGCCGCTCCCAGGTGGTAAGGGTAGGTAACAACACCATTGTTGTTACCATGCTGATGTAGTTGTTACCATGCTGATCCTCAACACGGGGGCCCCTCAGGGGTGTGTGCTCAGTCCCCTCCTGTACTGCCTGTTCACTCATGACTACATGGCCAGGCACGACTCCAGCACCATCATTAAGTTTGCAGACGACAACAGGGGTAGGCCTGATCCCTGACAACGATAAGACAGCCTATAGGGAGGAGGTCAGAGACCTGGCCGTGTGGTGCAAGGATAACAACCTCTCCCTCAACATGATCAAGACATAGGAGATGATCGTGGACTACAGGAAAAGGAGGACCGAGCACGCACCCATTCACATCAACGGGCTGCAGTGGAGCAGGTTGGGAGCTTCAAGTTCCTTGGTGCCCACATCACCAACAAACTAACATGGTCCAAACACACCAAGACAGTCATGAAGAGGGCACGACAAAACCTATTCCCCCTCAGGAGACTGAAAAGATTTGGCATGGGTCCTCAGATCCTCAAAAAGTTCTACAGCTGCACCATCTAGAGCATCCTGACTGGTTGCGTCACTGCCTGATATGGCAACTGCTTGGCCTCCGACCGCAAGGCACTACAGAGGGTAGTGCATACGGCCCAGTACATCACTGGGGCCAAGCTTCCTGCCATCCAGGACCACTATACCAGTGTCTGAGGAAGGCCCTAAAAAGTGTCAAAGACTCCAGCCACCCTAGTCATAGACTGTTCTCTCTGCTACCGCACGGCAAGTGGTACCGGAGCGCCAAGTCTAGGTCCAAATGGCTTCTTAACAGCTTCTTACCCCAAGCCATAAGACTCCTGAACAGCTAATCAAATGGCTACCCAGACTATTTGCAACCCCCCCCCCCTTTACGCTGCTGCTAATGTCTGTTTATTATCTATGCATAGTCACTTTAACTCTACCTACATGTACATATTACCTCAATTACCTCGACTAACCTGTGCCCCCACACATTGACTCTGTACCGGTACCCCCTGTATATAGCCTCGCTACAGTTATTTTACTGCTGCGCTTTAATTATTACATTTGAATTTTTTACTTAATACTTATTTTTCTTAAAACGACATTGTTGGTTAAGGGCTTGTAAGTAACCATTTCACTGTAAGGTCTACACCTGTGACAAATTAATTTGATTTGATTCCCTACACAGTGTAGTACTTTTTGAGACAGACATATAGGACACGTCGCTTAAAAAACAAGGTTAAATTACACCGCCAACCGTGCTTTCAAGGGAAGAAATATGTTGGAGGGTAATTGGAGAGTAAGTCTTGTCGGTTCCAATTAGCCCATTGGCTTTGGCCAGTAGGACGAGAACTGAAAACTCCTCCTGTGGATTATACTGATTGGTTGTGATTATCCAGAGGTGACGCTGTGATCGATGACCTTCTCTAATGCTAAGCATTATGGGTCTTCTACTGCCAATTAGCCATACTGCCGAGGTTTTACAATACACGCAGTCGTAAAGAGTGCTCACGACAGGTCAAAGCAATTTAGTCCAAGATTTGTGTGACACACATCTGCCTCGAACTGGCCTCTCTTTTGAATGACAATGGAAAAGACTGGCTAGAAGTGACTGAAATGCCAGTGGTTCCATCCCCCATAATCCATTCTGTTATGGGCTGCATGTGGTTCTGATGGGTTAGTTCTGTAATTCGCCCTATCAGTGCTTAGGAGACTAAGAAAAACCGGCTCTTCCTTTCCTTGGAGAAGAACAAAACAAACACCAACTTGATTGACACATGAGGCCAATGCTCCCTCCCTGGGACAGCCACACAGAAGATATATCAGCCCGCACAGAGAAGCACGAGATTGAACTTCACACAACTTTCTAGAGTTTTCCTCCTTAGTTAACACTATCAACGGTTCCCTTCACTGTGGGGAATTGTGATCGAATCAACGCAACATTAGCCACTTTCAACGCAACATATCGAAACAAAACGAACTATGCGGGAGATTTTGTTGTAGGCAGAATGCATCGGAGTAGGATTCTAGTGCTTTGACACGCCTTACTCTACACAGCATGAGTGATGTGAGTAGATTGTTTTCAGATCAAAGCGAGAGCTGCATGTAGCCACATGTGCACATTTGTTAATATCCTTTGCTAGTTAGTGATTTATTAGCTCAGTTACAGATCATTTGTAGTCAGCAATAGGGGAGGGATTGCTTCCTACAAGAGCACAAAACGTGTACATTTCTAGACATCTTCGAAAAGTCAGTCAGGAAAATAGCTTTTTATTTGTCTTAAAGGGGCAGTGTTGTATTTTGAGACGGGCTTGAGTAAACTAAGCAGCCAATAAGCAGAGGGTAGCATCATTTGTCTGATTCTCTGTAATAATGGTATTGGAATAATAATGCATTTTATTTTGTAAAGTGGTTTCTTGCATCAAACAACACAACACCATTTTCAGTCATAGAACAGCTATTTCCATGTTAAAATGTTACAGGATGCATTTTCTCCATGGTTTCTGATGGTAGCCCACTCTGGTAGGCCTACATGATGGTCAAATAGCCACAGTAGCCTACTTGACCACTGTTAAAACTAACTTAAAGCGGGTACAGCCTCAGTGTTCACAGTCAACGCGCCGGATGTTGCACCGAATTTTCACCATGTTCAACTTTGCGCTCAGCAAACAGGAAATTTGCTCAGTGCGGGATTTGGTTTTGGAGGGAACACTGCACGAGACTCAAGCCATATCTCCACTTCACTTCCACAATGTATTGCTGCAGAAAGGAGCAAATGGACGCTGCATTTTGCTGGCGCTCCCCGTGTATTGGTAGCCTGAAGGACCTATTACACTGTAACCTGAGCTACGACAGAGACCGAGTAGAGCAGGAGCTGAGCTGTACACAAACAGCTGATTCAGCCACCTGGGAGCCAAACATCTTGGCTTGCTTATTTCTGTAATACTCCTCCTTGATCCTAAACAACTTGGATTTATACCCTGTTCGCAGAGCTCCAGCCACGCAGGGAAAACTGCACCGTGTGCACTGGGGAACGAGTGTCCGCTCAAACGGCAAGGTCGGTTTGTGTTCACACAACTAGCAGCAACTGAATCTCTGATCTCCCCAAGGCCTTGTTCAAGGCATAGAAAAAACAAAAACATCTGACGTTTTGAAACGGCGAACGGAAAAACGAGTGTTCTCATTGGAAAGTTCAGGCAGTACCCTCCTCCGTTTTTAGAGCACCATCGCCCATTTCGTGTCTACCGAACACGACCCAGGGGAGGCTAGCGAGGGACTCCGACCCCCTGCGATGAACGACAGCGACTAGCGGAGAACTGGCCAAGACCAGACTAGCATGCACAGTGGCTTTTCCCTTCGTAGTGCACTACTTGTCACCAGGGCCAGTCAGCAGTAGCGCACTATATAGGGAATAGGGTGCCATACGGGACACAGCCAGTGACTCATGCCAATTGACTGGTGGAGAGGAGGACGGGCAGGCAGGCAGGCAGGCGAGAAGGTGAATAATTGAACAGCTCTACTTTAGGCTGTGTAGTAATGTTCCTGTCCCACAAAAACCCTGGAGTGGATCTTCCGTGGATCTGATTCGTGCAAACGTCACTGAATAATGAATGAGTGGAACAACATGGAACTGTGGAAATGTGACCTTTGTGAATACGCCAGATGGCAGAGCGAGAGAATAGCACACAGAGCTGTGGTGTGGAAAGGCCCGGTCCGTGGGGGTTCAGAGTTAAAGAGGCCATTTGAAAGGAACACAGCTTTCTCACCCAGAGAGGCAGAAAGACACACACACACACATATGCAAGCGCATGTGCGCACAGAGCAAATTCACTATGCATGCACGCGAGCTCATACACACGTGCACGCACACAGACATACTCGGTGTGAATTCACCACGCACATACAAGCGCACACACACACATAACACACACTCTCCCTTACCCGTGACCAGCTCCCTCACTTCAGCGTCCACCGTCTTCCTCAGCAGCCTGAGCAGAGCGGGGACGCCACCTGCGTTTCTCACGGCGACCTTGTTGTCGTCCGTGGCTTTCCCGTAGACCAGGTTCCTCAGAGCCCCACAGGCGTTCCTCTGGACCTCCAGGGTTTTGTGGTCTAGTAGGTCCACCAAGTGCTTGATGCCCCCTAGACGGCACACCTGCAGAGGTAGGGTTATACAGTGTTGTTAAGAATGCCCTGAACACAATCTCATTGGTTTCCACAGCAAACAAAAACACAGAGAACGGATCAACAACAAACAGGGGGGAATATTCTAAGGTGGATGGATATTATAAGATAAGATGGTCTCCTTTACACAAACTAGGCTTTGCATCGATTGATGTAGCTAAGCCGGGATGCGGAGAGAATAGCTTTCTTCATGCCAGATGAAGGAAATATGGAAAATGTCATGCAAATCTTTAGTGTTCACATAGAATGCCTAAACTATAGGGTGGATACAAGGTCTGAAACTCCTAGTGCAAAGTACTGCAGTAACTTAAAGAGATGAAGTAAAAAACAGCATTCTTATGCATCTTTCGGCGTATGAATAGATTTCAACGTGTTGACTTTCTGCACCTGGGGGAAAGAAGAAAAAACACATCTGCAGAGCTGACGGTAGCCTCTTATCAAAACTTAGAAAAGACTCAATGTTCTTTCCTTGAAATACTTGAAATGGGTGTCTTCGTAATGTATGAGTGTGTGACCGAGAGAGAGAGAGCGAGAGAGACAGACACACACAGAAAGAGATACTGTGTGTGTGTGTGTGTGTGTGTGTGTGCGCACGCGTGTGTCTTAATAAAAAATAAAAAAAGTAATTCTTTGTGTGTGCGTGCGTGTGGCTGTGTGCGTTTGGTTTTACTATCCTTGTTGGGACCAATTTATTAATTTATTTCACCTTTATTTAACCAGGTAGGCAAGTTGAGAACAAGTTCTCATTTACAATTGTGACCTGGCCAAGATAAAGCAAAGCAGTTCGAGCCCCGGCCTGTCCCCCCCTACCATCTTGAAGGCGGAGACAGGTGCATCCAAGCTGGGACCGAGAGACTGATAAACAGCTTCTATCTCCCGGCCGTCTTACTGATGAAGAGGCACCACTAGCCGGCATCCACCCAAGCACCCTGCCCTAAACCTCAGACACCGTCATTAGCTACCGCACAATACTCAACCCTTCACCTTAGAGACTGCTGCCTTATGTACATAGTCATGAAACACTGGTCACTTTAATAATGTTTACGTACTGTTTTACACACTTCATATGTAAATACTGTATTCTAGTCATGGCTCATCCTATATGACTACTGCTGTCCACTTCATATGTAAATACTGTATTCTAGTCATGGTTCATCCTATATGACTACTGCTGTCCACTTCATATGTATATACTGTATTCTGGTCATGGCTAATCCTATATAACTACTGCTGTACACCCTTTTCTATTTACATACATATACGGTATATTTCCTGCAATTGTATCCATTTTGCTATGGGGTTTTGTACTGTGTATTCATATACTGGATTCTCGACAAAGCTCATTTTAATATTTCTACTACTGTACATTGAACTTTAGTTACACTGTTTATACACGCCACCAAATATGTATTCATATACAGGATTCTCGACAAAGCTCATGCTAATATATCTACTGCTGTACTTGTCTAGTGTAAATTCATCCGGTGTAGATACGTGTAGGCTGCATTCCTCGTATGTCTAGTGTAAATTCATCCGGTGTAGATACGTGTAGGCTGCATTCCTCGTATGTCTAGTGTAAATTCATCCGGTGTAGATACGTGTAGGCTGCATTCCTCGTATGTCTAGTGTAAATTCATCCGGTGTAGATACGTGTAGGCTGCATTCCTCGTATGTCTAGTGTAAATTCATCCGGTGTAGATACGTGCTATTTGGGTTGTTAAAATTGGATTCGTTTAGACATTTCTTGATTTCCTGTTGTTCTTTCAGCTTTTTTATTTGTATTGGTTATTTGTGTACCTGTTTGACATTTTACTGCATTGTTAGGAGCTAGTAACATACTGTAAGCGTTTCGCTGCGCTATACCATCTGCTGAACTGTGTGACCAATAAACTTAAGATTTATATATAGATTTTTTAAGTCCTCACAAGGATAGTAAAACAAGGAACATTGGACAAGGACAAGTGGGGACATTTCGCCAGTCCCCATAAGGAAAAAGGCTATTTTAGGCTTAAGGGTTAGATTTAGGGTTACAATTAGGGTTAGGGGTCAATTAAGGTTAGGGCTATGGGTTAGGGATTTTGAATGGGAATCAATAGTTTGGTCCGCACAAGGATGGTACAACAAACGTGTTAGTGTGTGTGTGTGTGTGCGCGTGTGTGTGGTTAAGTGTGTGTGTCTAAGGATAGGTTAAGTGCTGTGAGGCCCCTGCTGATTCTGAGCTCAGCATTTTCAGCCGATGACTCCGGCAGCAGTCCCAGCACCCTGTTGAGCCGTGAAAATCCAGAGAGAGCTGGAGGGTAATGGAGTGGTAAACCCAACCCACCCCAGTCAGGGAGTGAGAGAAAGAAAGAAAGAAAGAAAGAAAGAAAGAAAGAAAGAAAGAAAGAAAGAAAGAAAGAAAGAAAGAAAGAGAGAGAGAGAACCTCTGCAAAACAGTCCTCTCACTCCCTGGGGGAATCTCAATTGTTTTTCCTTGATTCCTCGCATCTGCTCTGCTTACCTCCTCCTTATAACGCATCAGAGAAGATCCGATAGAAGCCTCCTTTGTGCTTTGAGATGAAGACGAGGAGAGAGGGCGTGAGGAATCAAGGAAATTCAGGTGAGATTCACCCCCTCTGGGATGGGCAGCACGTCACAGTAAACTGCAATCTGGGTACTGATGAAGGATATGTGGAGCAGGGGAGAACGGAAGCAGTACCTCAGCCTTGACTCTATTATCTCCGAAGCACAGGTGCTGCAGGTATGCGGCGGCGTTGGCCTGCACCGAGGGGAACTGGTGCTGCAGCATATGAATCACCTCAGGCAGCTCAGGGTCACGCCACGCAAACTCCCTGGAACACAGACACACAGAGAGAGATATCAGACACACAGACAGACAGGGAGACGTAGAGACAGGGAGACAGAGGGAAAGAGAGACAGGGGGACAGAGAGACAGGGGGACAGAGAGACAGGGGGACAGAGAGACACGGAGACAGAGAGACACGGGGACAGAGAGACACAGAGACACGGGGACAGAGAGACACGGGGACAGAGAGACACGGGGACAGAGAGACACGGGGACAGAGAGACAGAGAGACACAGAGACACGGGGACAGAGAGACACAGAGACACGGGGACAGAGAGACACGGGGACAGAGAGACACGGGGACAGAGAGACACGGGGACAGAGAGACACAGAGACACGGGGACAGAGAGACATGGGGACAGAGAGACACAGAGACACGGGGACAGAGAGACACAGAGACACGGGGACAGAGAGACACGGGGACAGAGAGACACAGAGACACGGGGACAGAGAGACACGGGGACAGAGAGAGACAGAGACAGAGAGACACAGAGACAGAGAGACACGGGGACAGAGAGACACAGAGACACGGGGACAGAGAGACACAGAGACACGGGGACAGAGAGACACGGGGACAGAGAGACACGGGGACAGAGAGACAGGGGGACAGAGAGACACAGAGACACGGGGACAGAGAGACAGACACACACACAAACGTATCACTATGATGACATCACGCAACAACTATTCCACCTTACCACAGGGCTGGTACACTGCAATAAGGAAATGACATCGACGGCTACAACACGCCAGGATTCTTGCTTTTCTCCCAATATAAAAGGAAGATACTTCACTGGGGGAGTTTCATTTGGAAGACTCTAAAAGGTACGTCTTGCCTTGTGGACAATCACTGCCATGAGCTTCTCCCGGTTAATAGAGCTTCATTCATTTCATCTGCAAGGCCCGTATCAATGACGTCTACTAGAATTTTTTACTGGACCTTTTCTACCGGAATCCATGAACCTTACGACAAGAGAAGAGCATAGATTACAAAGTCTGCGTCTATTTCAGAGCGCGTGTTTCACGTTGGCCTTCTGACAAACGGAGGAAACGAAAGAAATGGAAGTGATAGGAGCAACGAGAGGTGCACCGCGTCCTCATCGTGACAGACTTGTATTGATGTCTGAGGCGCAGGCTGTAATGCTCCTTGCATCGGTGTGTGTGCCACATGAAGCAAGACACCAATCAAATCAAATACTACTATAATCTAAACGACCCTGGGGGGGGCAAACAGCCAATACCAACACCACGGCTACATTTCCCCTGGTACGGAGTTGAGACCCAGTTGATGCAGGAACATGTTTCTCTCAGATGCTTTTAGCCCTGCCTCGGAATATGTCCCAGATGGCACCCTATTCCCTTTATAGCGCACTAGTAGTGACAAAAGTAGTGCAATATATAGGGAATAGGATGTCATTTTGGGACACAGCGATCTGACCTCGGTCCGCAGTGCAAAGCAGACTTTGCTACCGCTCTCAGCTAGAGCAACACACAGGGCTGTGAACAGCGCTCCCGACGTGCAAGGTGAGGGGTTTGGCGCCCTCCGGGTCAAAAAACATAGAACACATGCCTCCGTGGCAAGAGCAGACGCAGCAGTCCACTGAATCTGAGGATCCATTGTAGAGTGGTCCGTGTAGCCGTGTAGCTTAATGGCTAAGGCTCTGGATGTCTGCCCAGGGGGCTTTCTGTTTGACTAGTAAGAGGACACTAATGTTGACCCAGCACTATATAGGAGCCCAGTAAGCACTGTTAGTGCCAGTGGGTCATATTCAGAAGGTACCAAACGGAAGCAAAACGGGCCAAAACGGGGAGGGATCTACCGGGATTCATCCAATTAGAAATTAACGTTTTCGTTTTTGCTGTTGTTGCTGTAAAACGTTTCGCTACGGTGTGCAGTCATGAATACGACCCTAGTGCCTATTGACCCTCTTACCTTGGGTCCTTCTGGATGCTGTCTATGGAGGGCGAGCGGGTGGTCCCGTCGTCCATGACGACCGGCTGCCGGGCGTAGTTGCCCTCAGAGGGCCGGTACTGGGCAGAGCGGTAGGGCTCGGCGTACGAGACTGTCGAGTTCATAGCGTAGTTGCTTCTTTGGTACGTCATGGCATTGCGCTGGCTGGAGGTCCTCTGGAGGGTCCCCACGCCTGGAAAGACAAAGGAAAACAATTCATATTGACTTGAACCGGGGGACAGAGGGACACACACCAGCCTCCAGATCTATACTACACTAGACCTGCCTGAGTTAGCGAAGACTAGCAGTGTGGTTCAAACTTCTTCACCTAGACTCAGAGGATGTGTCCCAAATCATACCCTAATTCCTTTATAGTGCACTACCGTTGACCACGGCCCATAGGGCTCTGGTTAAAAGTAGTGCAATATATAGGGAACAGGGTGCCATTTGAGACACACAGGAGGTTGGTGGCACCTTAATTGGGGAGGAATGGCTGGATGGCTGGAGCAGAATTGGTGGAATGGTATCAAATCCATCAAACACATGGTTTCCATGGTTTCCAGGCGTTTGATGCCATTCTGTTCGCTCCATTCCAGCCATTATTATGAGCCGTCCTCCCCTCATCAGCCTCCAGTGGTGTTGACTGGAGTATTTAGTATTTTATTAGGATCCCCATTAGCTACAGCCAAAGCTACTCTTCCTGGGGTCCACACAAAACATAAAACATCACATAATACACAACATTAATAGTCAATTACAGCTGAAGGACAGAACTACATAACATTACATACCATTAATAGACAGGTACAGAACTACATACTGTACATTTAAAATAAGAATACACACTTTCATATTCTCATGCCTTAGCAATCCATACAACATGTACTCATAATAACAGCTACACTGCAGTCATCCATTTTGTTACATTTGCTTACTGTTACATTTTCTGGTCCTGATCCTAATCTCTCAGAACCAGTTGTTCTGTAAACACTAGGACGACTTTCACAACATTAAGAGCCACCTGTGTCCTTGGTTCTCCCATTTGACGTCAAGACTATTAATAATAATGTGATTCATAGATGTTATGGAATGCAAGTGCAACGAAAACGACAATGGAAATGCAACAATTCCTCTAGCTAAGGCGTCAACCACAATTTTCACCCTAGCAACCGTGCTATTCCGCTCATAAATGAGCTACAGACGGAGTTTTCTCCCCGTTAACGGCTTCAATTTAATCCCTTACCTCAGCAACCGTGTTGGCGTTTCCTCCAGATAAAGTTTGAGTTTAATCCTTCACTTTAGCTACATACGAGGACATTTTAGAGATCCATCACTCCACTCTGCTCGATAAATTGAACAGCCATCATTATCGTCAGATGGGCTTCACTAATGTCCGTCTTCACGTCCAACTATTTTTATTTGTACCTTTATTTTGACAGGGAGTCGATGCTGAGATCAAGGTCTCTTTTCCAGGTGAGCCCTGTATAGCACCACACATTAAAATACAACGAACTACACATTCATATACACATGGAAATACACGTTATCATACGCAACAATACATGAAAAGTTCAACACAATCATAAGAAGCAGACACATTCTTCAGTAAAAAGGTTTTCTGAAAACGCCCTAGAGGCACCAACTCCTCCCATTTTAAAGTGGACTGTAGATAATTCCACACGTAAAGTGCGAGGAAATTAAAGTCTGATTTACCTAACTCTCTAGACACCAAAGGAGTCTCCAGAGCTAACCAACCCTGTGAACGGGCTTGGTAACTTTTTTCAATCTGAACAGTGATGTTAGGTAAGATGGGAGTGTTCGGTGTGATCTACGTGACTTCAAAGAGGTCCAGCCAACATGTTGGTAAAGAATACAGTGAAGTGTAATAAAACTGTGTCCTGGAATAAAATGAAGGGCACTATGAAAATCCAAGAGTTTAAGAGAAGAGGCAGCTGCAATAGTATCATAATCAAGAACAGGCAAAATCTGAATCCTAGAGAGACAAGATGTGTCTCTGTAAAAAAAAGCCCACTTTAAATCTTAAGTTTCTTAACAAGCTCAGTCGTATCTCTTTATAAAACGGTAAATCATTGTCAATCCAAATACCAAGGTGTTTGTATACGGGGACTCGTTTGATTATAGAACCATCCCATAAGTGATCCATCTGAGACAATCTTACGAGAACTTGAAGTATGTGTTTTAAATCAGTAAAAACCTTGTCACAGCCAGGTCAGCAGTCGGGCAATTGCGTACATGATAGTATTATCCACATATAGAAGAAATTCAAATGTTTTACCAGATTGACCAATATAGTGTAATGTGTTACAGTCTACCACCCGTAAAGGGTTAGCTAAGGTATAGTGTAATGTGTTACAGCCTACCACTCATAAAGGGTTAGCTAAGGTATAGTGTAATGTGTTACAGTCTACCACCCATAAAGGGTTAGCTAAGGTATATTGTAATGTGTTACAGTCTACCACCCGTTAAGGCTTAGCTAAGGTATAGTGTAATGTGTTACAATCTACCACCCGTAAAGGGTTAGCTAAGGTATAGTGTAATGTGTTACAGTCTACCACCCATAAAGGGTTAGCTAAGGTATATTGTAATGTGTTACAGTCTACCACCCGTAAAGGATTAGCTAAGGTATAGTGTAATGTGTTACAGCCTACCACCCGTTAAGGCTTAGCTAAGGTATAGTGTAATGTGTCACAGTCTACCACCCGTAAAGGGTTAGCTAAGGTATAGTGTAATGTGTTACAGTCTACCACCCGTAAAGGGTTAGCTAAGGTATAGTGTAATGTGTTACAGCCTACCACTCATAAAGGGTTAGCTAAGGTATAGTGTAATGTGTTACAGTCTACCACCCGTAAAGGGTTAGCTAAGGTATAGTGTAATGTGTTACAGTCTACCACCCGTAAAGGGTTAGCTAAGGTATATTGTAATGTGTTACAGTCTACCACCCGTAAAGGGTTAGCTAAGGTATATTGTAATGTGTTACAGTCTACCACCCGTAAAGGGTTAGCTAAGATATAGTGTAATGTGTTACAGTCTACCACCCATAAAGGGTTAGCTAAGATATAGTGTACTGTGTTACAGTCTACCACCCATAAAGGCTTAGCTAAGGTATAGTGTAATGTGTTACAGTCTACCACCCATAAAGGGTTAGCTAAGATATAGTGTAATGTGTTACAATCTACCACCCGTAAAGGGTTAGCTAAGGTATAGTGTAATGTGTTATAGTCTACCACACGTAAAGGGTTAGCTAAGATATAGTGCGTGGCCTTTGGACTTGTTCATAAAATTAATAAATTCCCCTTGATATGGAGTTTCCTCCGGTTCCCTTACGGAGTTTCCTCCGGCTCCCTTACGGAGTTTCCTCCGGCTCCCTTACGGAGTTTCCTCCGGCTCCCTTACGGAGTTTCCTCCGGCTCCCTTACGGAGTTTCCTCCGGTTCCCTTACGGAGGATCCGGTTCCCTTACGGAGTTTCCTCCGGTTCCCTTACGGAGTTTCCTCCGGTTCTCAGAAACTTGTTTTGCATTTCTATTGTCATTCCCCGCACCACACACACACCCAGCAGCATCCACCAGTCAAACACAAAATAAGAATACACTTTCATACACTTCTATTAAACTTTGCTCTACTGAATAACATTAAGCTTACCAGAGTACCTTGCATTATTTCCTCGTACCCCTGCACATCGACTTGGTACTGGTACCCCGTGTATATAGCCAAGTTAACGTTACTCATTATGTATTTTTTATAACTTTTATTATTACTTTTCTATTATTTCTCCATTTTCTTTCTCTCTGCATTGTTGAGAAGCAAGCATCTCATGGTTAGTCCACACATGTTGTTTACAAAGCACGTGACAAATAAAATGTGATTTCATTTGAGACTATCACATCGCATTACGGAGGAGTACCTCCTTCCTGTACCGAGGTCGTTGCTTACGATCGCTTTCTCTCAGCAGGCCCTGATATCCTGATGCCAAAGGCACATCTTATCTTAAACTTTAACCCAAACACCAGATGTGCTGCAGAGGGACATGCTACCACTATTTAGGTCAGAGATGTTGTGCTGTGCTGCATTATTCGTTTTTTCTTTAAAGCTACTTTTGCTGCTTGTTTGAGTGATTTGAAATGGCAGGGAGTTCTATGCTATCATGGCTCTCTATATATCTATATATCTATATATCTATATATCTATATATCTATATATATATATATATCTATATATATATATATATATATCTATATATATCTATATATCTATATATATATATATATATATATATATATATATATATATATATATATATATATATATATATATATATATAGCCACATTTTCCATAACCAGATCCAGCTTAGGTCTACAGCTTAAGGAATGATTTGTACAAAATACTATGCTCTTAGTCTGATATATTCAGGACTAGTTTATTGCTTTCCACCCATTCTGAAACTAACTGCAACTCTTTGGCATAGGGTGTGGCATAGGGTGTGGCATAGGGTGTGCCAGAGGGTGTGGCATAGGGTGTGGCAGAGGGTGTGGCAGAGGGTGTGGCATAGGGTGTGGCAGAGGGTGTGGCAGAGGGTGTGGCAGAGGGTGTAAAGCCGTAACACGTACGTTTTTCCGCTAACAGATTATGGTCAATAATATCAAAGGCTGCACCGAAATCTAAAAGCACATCTCCCACAATCTTCTTATCAAACAGTTTATTTCAGCAGTCATCCGTGTCAGTGCAGTACATGTAGAACGCCCTTCTCTATAGGAATGCTAATAGTCTGTTTGTTCGTAGATACATAACATTGTATCTGATCAAACACAATTATTTCCAACATTTTGCTAAGAGCTGGCAGCTGTCTTATTGGTCTGCTGATAGAACCAGAAAAGGATGGTTTACCCTTCTTGGGTAGCGGAATGACATTAGCTTCCCTCCAGGTCTAAGGGAAAACCTTTTTCTCCGAGCTCATATTGAAGATGTGAGAAATAGGAACGGCAACATATTCCGCTACCATCCTCAAAAGCTTCCCATCTAAGTCGTCAATACCAGGTTTCTAATTATTTGAGGGCCATCCACAATGTTTTAACTTCTTCCACGCTAACTTTATGAAATGTTAATTGCCATTGCTTTTCTTGGCATTTTATGCATGAATATGATGGCCGACAGTTTGTTGTTGGCATGTCATGCCTGAGTTTGCCAATTAAGTAGTTTTCAAAAGAATTGGTCACATCAAAGAGTTTTGTGATGAACGAGTCATCTGATTCAATAAAAACAGTGTTGAATTTGTCTTTCTGCCCATAATTTCATTTCACGTTCTCCAAAGCTTTTTTTCTCCATCATATTTTATATCATTTATCTTAGTTTCTTCGTCTTTATGTTGAGTTTAGACACATCATTTCTCAATTTGCAGTAAGTCAGCAAGTCAGATGTGCAGACAGACTCATTACCCACTCCTTTTGCTTCCTTCTCATTCAGCCATACAGTTGTTCAGCTCCTCATCAATCCACGGCGCCTTAGCAGTTCTAACAGTCACTTTCTTAATAGGTGCATGTTTATCAATAGCTGGAAGGAGCAATTTCATAAATGCTTGAAGTGCAGCGTCTGGATTCTCCTCATTACACACATCAGACCAATCCATCTTCTTTATATCTTCAGCATAGGAATCACTACCAAACTTTTAGTATGATCTCTTATACACTATTTTAGGCCCTGCCTTTGGAACTTTGGCTTTTCTGGATAAAGCTGTTATATTGAGGTTACTACATCCAGCGAGTGTGGATACACCTTCAGAACAAAGCTCTGCAGAATTAGTACAAATATAATCAATACACATGGATGATACAGTTCCTGGACTGTTTGTAAACACCCTGGTAGCTTGATTAGTAACCTGAACTAGATGACAGGCGCTGGTTACAGTGAGCTTCTTCTTTTTGAGCGGACAACTCAATGAGAAGCAGTCTATATTCAGGTCACTCAGAAAAGAGACCTGTCTTTTAACACCACATACACGATCAAGCGTTTCACACATATTATCCAAATACTGACGGTTCGCATTTGGCAGGCCGATAGCAGCAACCCAAAAGAATAAGCTTTGGATGTGGCAGGTGAACCTGCAACCACAACACTTCGACAACCTTTGGCGTGAGATCTCCTCTGGGGATCACAGGAATTTGGCTCTGAAAACATACAGCGACACCATATGCATTCCTGTCTCTTCTATAGATGTTATATCATGTATTGCTACTGCTGTGTTGTCAAAGGAATTATCAAAGTGAGTCTCAGCGATGGCTAATATATGAATGCTATCTGCGGTTAGCAAGTTATTGATTTCATGAACCTTATTTCTTAGGCTGCCTATATTAATATGGGCTCTTTTTAGCCATTTCCTGGGTAGCTTATCAGAGATAAGCATCATGTGGGAAACCACAAACAAAGCAAGCCTCAATCCGGGTGCGGGGCTTAGGCTATGAACCCCTCTGCTTGGTTCTCTCACCCCTTTCAGGCTTTTGGGTGGGAGGGTGGATAACGACCCTGTCGTAGCAGATGTAAGCAATGTCCCCACGCTCTCTGTCAGCTTTAATGGCTGGAATCAGTTCTCTTCGCCTCTGGCGCACAGTTTCAGAGTAGTCGTCGTCGAGGAAGATGTCGGTTCCTCTCAAGATCTTGGCACTGTCCATAACAGCCACCTTGTCTTTGTACCTCAGGAACTTTATCGCTATCGACCTGGGTCTGTCACCTGGATAGGTTTTTCAATCCTGTGGGCGCACTCCACCTCAATCTTCTTATGATCTATCGGCAGCTCTTCAATCATTTTCCTCACTTTCACCTCAGACTCCGTCCAGGTCTCGTTTGGAGACTCTGGGATTCCATCCACAACAATGTTATTTTGCCTTGATTGTCCTTCTAGTTAAGCCTGTATCCCTGTCATTACTAACATCGATTCACCGACAGTGTTGACGTCTTTCCTCGTGGACTGACAGTTAGTTGTCGTGCTGCTGCAGTCCTTTTTCAAATCATCAAGCTGAAAACACACAAGGCTTTTTCACTCACACAGCAATTCCTCCAATCTGGTTTCCACTTAACGACGAGGGTAAAACAGCACTCCCATGATTCCACACTATATAAGTGTCCTTCTTCAAAGGGACTGTTATTTTCTTTTTAAAGAGGTAGGATTAAGCCTGCAGATTTTCACAGGGCTGCAGTCTTGTAGTAGGTGATCCAGCAACACTCCTCTTCTTATCCCTCTCTCCTGTCTGCTTCAGCGTGGTCTGAGGCCAGCTCCACACAGTGCAGTGAGCCCGGCCAAGTGTCCGGCACAGGAATAGACACACACAGCCCTTCCTATCTAGGTGAAACCGCACCGCCGCTAACGCCAGCTAAGCTAACACATAAACACACCAACAGGAAATCCTTCCTTCGAATCTTCCAGGCAATGGCAAATGTTTAGTCGTTGAGCGTCTTGACTGTGTCACTGTCCATAAAACAATGTCTATTTTTCTGCCCCCTCTCTCCTCCTCGCGTTGTGATATTGTGACCTAGTTTCTCTCACAATATCACACACTGTCACACACACTCACTCACACAGCCTGGCCCTTGACCGCCTTCCTGCTCCGAGCAGCACACATAGCCCACGTGACTGCGTGACAGCTTGACTGCTGCTCTCCTCTCCTCCGGTCACATTTCTGTCCTAACATCCTGCAGGGACTGGGTTAGCATACGCTGCAAACACACACACACACACAAGGCACACATACGACACTCACAGTAAACACACACACACAGTCCCTCCCACCAGAAACAGGACGTCAAATTGAAGCGGCCCTCCAAAAATCACATTTTTTCACATCAATGCCCCGCTCTGCTTGGCAGTTCATAGGCCAGTCCAGACTCGCTGCCTTCAGGCTGTGCATTCGGAAAGTATTCAGACCCCTTCACTTTTTCCACATTTTGTTACGTTACAGCCTTATTCTAAAATTGATTAGATAGTTTTTTTCCCTCATCAATACCCCATAATGACAAAAGAAAAAACAGGTTTGTAGAAATATTTGCAAAATTATTAAAAACAAAAAACTGGAATATGACATTTACATAAGTATTGGCAGCGATAACAGCGTCCAGTCTTCTTGGGTATGACACTACAAGCTTGGCACACCTGTATTTGGGGAGTTTCTCTCATTCTTCTCTGCAGAATCTCTTAAGCTCTGTCAGGTTGGATGGGGAGTGTTGCTGCACAGCTATTTTCAAGACTCTCCAGAGATGTTTGGTCGGGTTCAAGTCTGAGAGACTGGTCCAGAAGCCACTCCTGCGTTGTCTTGGCTGTGTGCTTAGGGTTGTTGTTCCGTTGGAAGGGGAACCTTCACCCCAGTCTGAGGTCCTGAGCGTTCTGGATCGGGTTTTCATCAAGGATCTCTCTGTCTTTCCCTCGATCCTGACTAGTCTCCCAGTCCCTGAAAAAATCCCCACAGTAGGATGGCTGCCACCACCATGCTTCACCGTAGGGATGGTGCCAGGTTTCCTCCAGACGTGAAGCTTGGCATTCAGGCCAAAGAGTTCAATCTTGGTTTCATCAGAACAGAGAATCTTGTTTCTCATGGTCTGAGAGTCTTTAGGCAAACTCCTAGCAGGCTGTCATGTGCCTTTTACTGAGGAGTGGCTTCCACCTGGCCATTCTACCATAAAGGCCTAATTGGTGGAGTGCTGCAGAGATGGTTGTCCTTCTGGAAGGTTCTCCCATCTCCACAGAGGAACTCTAGAGCTCTGTCAGAGTGTTGGTCACCTACCTGACCAAGGCCCTTCTCCCCCGATTGCTCAGTTTGTCCGGGCAGCCAGGTCTAGGAAGATCTTGGTGGTTCCAAACTTCTTCCATTTAAGAATGATGGAGGACACTGTGTTCTTGGAGACCTTCAATGCTGCATAAATGTTTTGGTACCCTTCCCCAGATCTGTGCCTTGACACAATCCTGTAGACAATTGCTTCGACCCCATGTCTTGGTTTTTGCTCTGACATGCACTGTCAACTGTGGGACCTTATCTAGACAGGTGTGTGCCTTTCCAAATCATGCCCAATCAATTGAATTCACCACAGGTGGACTCCAATCAAGTTGTAGAAACATCTCAAGGATGATCAATGGAAACAGGATGCACCTGAGCTCAATTTCGAATCTCATAGCAAAGGGTCTGAATACTTAAGTAAATAAGATATTTATAGTTTTTGCAATGATTTCTAAAAACCTGTTTTCACTTTGTCATGATGGGGTATTGTGTAAAGATTGCTGAGAATTATATACATTTTTTAATCCATTTTAGAATAAGGCTGTAACGTAACAAAATGTGGAAAAAGTCAAGGGGTCTGAATACTTTCAGAATGCACTGTAGGTAATGGGGAAAACTCAACTGGCACACCGCAGCAAAAACTCCTACCGCAAATTTCCGGAAATATCACTAAAACTCACATTTGTCTTTTCCTACCAGCACGGACTTTGCTGAAGGCTGTTTAATTGAGGATTTGTTTACTTACTATGACTGTGATATGTGGTTGTCTCACCTTGCTATCTGAAAGGGATACCGCGAGATTTTGGCAATTTACTACTTACTCAGAGTCAGATGAACCCGTGCATACCATTTCTATGTCTCTGCATGCAGTATCTGGTATCTACAGGTTCATTGGACTCTGGGTATGTAGAATAATCTTGCAGTATCCCTTTAGGATGAATGCGGTAACTGTGAGTTGCTCTGGATAAGGGCATCTGCTAAATGACTAAAATGTAAATATAGAAAAGTGTCCCTTAATTAACAAAGTTATACGTTATGTAACTACAGATCAATTCTCATAGTTTCTTAAGTAAACAAAACCTGGCTACAAGCCACCACTTTTAAAGTCTACTAAAATAATCTTATAGGGGGAAAAAAAACACTCCATCTCTAAAATGCTACAAAATCAGCATTGATCAGTATTTGCATTCTCACCGTACCCGAGTTTGGCAATGTTCTTTTTCTGCGCCAGGAATCAATATTGCCATTTAGCATAAAAAACCCTCGTTCTCACTAGAAATACACCAGAAATACTGTAGATAAAGAATGTAGCCGGGGAAAAAGACCATTCAAATGTAATTTCACACCATAACAAAGAGTGCTTGGGGATGAAATTCGTTTTTTTTTCTTCTAATGAGGCCAAACGTCCTTTCTTCTATTCCTCTCAATATAGCTGGGCCCAAGCACATTATGGACCCTTATCGTTATCTGAGAGGCTTCTTCTGAGCATCAATACCATTTATTACTGGACTTATGGGTCAGGGAGGATCCCAGGTCTGCTGAATAGAGGATGCTGAATTGGGTGAGTGCTGGAGGACAACGGAGGGACGATGAAGCGAGAATGCTAACATCCAAACACAAACCGCTGGCAGTGGCTGCAGTATCTATGTCCCAAATGGCACACTATTCTCTATGGACCCTGGTCAAAAGTAGCGCACTAAATAGGGTGCCATTTGGGGCACGTGCTGGCCATGCTGGGATAGCATGTCCTACTTTTAGGCCTGTGTGTGGACATCCTGCTGTCCCCTGGCCCCTCATCCCTCTTCTCATTATGAGTGTGACACACAGGTAATTGACTCTTTTGTGGCTTGAGTATCAGCCCATGCCTTTCTCCTCTCCTGTCTCAGCCCCATCTTTGACGGAGGAGGGAGGAAGGGAAGGATGGAGAGACAGGCTAGCATGCAGACTGGCTGGGCTGGATGGCTGTCTGGCTTGGGCACAAAGTGTTCCCGCGTGAGATTGAGTGAGTGAGTGAGTGAGTGAGTGAGTGAGTGAGTGAGTGAGTGCGAGAGAGAGAGAATCTGGGCTAGAGTGGGGCTCTAACATATATAATACATGACAGAGTCATTTTAAATGAAGGCTACTGCTCTCTCCTCAACATCTGTTTCTCACTAATGCTGCCTGTCTGTCCTCACTGCTGATCAAATCTGCTTATTAATGCCCCGATACCATAATGTTTGCATTAGTGTTCTCATCAGTGCACATTGAGATGACGATAGGGTTACAAAATTCCAGGAACTCTCCCAAAATTCCCAGGTTTTCCAGAAATCCCAGTTGAAAGATTCTCGGAATTAAGAAGGATATAAACAGGAAATCCAGGTATCCTCCAACCAGGATTTCTGGAAAACCTGGGAATTTTGTGAAAGTTCCAGGCATTTTGCAGCCCTGGTCATGTGGTTACTGTACCTGAGGGCCCCCTGTAGATGGCGCTCTGCGAGGCATGGTTGAGGTCCACGGGGCCTTGGTGGCTGGGGCTGCGGTACAGGGGCCCATGGAAGGCCCTGTCCTCGTAGATGGGCGTGATGTGTCGGTCAGGGGACATGGCTGACCTCAGGTCCTGGCCCAGCTGGCTGTGCTGACTGGCGTACGAGCTCCGCATGCCTAGAGGGATAGGGGAGGGAGGCGAGGGAGCGTAAGTATGCATCCCAAATGACAACGTATTCCTGATATAGTACACTCGTTTTGGGCCCTGGTCTAAAGTAGGGCACTATATAGGGGACAGTAGTACAGGTTCAGGGTTAGAGACTGCCACCGGCCTCGTGCGTCTCCCAGTGTATCTCCTCTAATCACCATTAGCATCACACAGTGACAGCACTGGAGCTACTACACAGCAGCACACACCACAGATAGGGATCCACTGCGATGATTCAGGCACTCTGGAATTGCTAGCGAGAGCTCAGAGAAAAACTCTTGCGTTATCTGCGTTGGAGTTTGACATTTCAGCGGCTAAAGACTTAATTGAAATGAATTCAGGGTTCATTTCCAATTCTGTGTAATGCTAAGGCAGTAGCTTTTTCAGTTTGTCATGCCACACCACCCCAGCTCTCATCTCCACCCTCTCTCCTAATGATCCAGAGAATTAGTAAGCACACTCTTCTCTCTAGCAACTTAGCTGGGAAAATGTACTCTTAGCCCTACTTCTCATAGTACCTATCTGGCCTAGGAGGAAAAATATAGTGAAATATAGCCCAAAGCCTCGATCACTAGTTGAAACCGCCCAGCGGTGAACTCAGCATCATTTTTCAGTATCAGAGGCCACGCCTGGCAAGAGTATCAAACGGCACCCAGGACCCATAAATAAGGCTCTGGTCAAAAGTAGTGCACTACAAAGGGATTAGGTTTCCATTTGGAACGCAAGCCTGGTCCTTGATAGGATAGAAGTTGCCTTCCCCATTCTCAGGCTTTGTAGTGAGAGAGAAGATATATAGGCTAGTAGAACAAGGCTGAGCCAGAAAAAGTCAGAATGTGGCCAAGCTTGTTTCTGGAAATGGAGAAGGGGGTTTCTCTTCACCATAAGCTCATCTACCAGGGGGAAACCCCACTGAGGTCAGTCAAATTACAAATTCACACCAGAATAATTACCATGACGATAGTATTTGGGGGGAGTCGCAACGCAGCATGGCTGACCAGCTGAATGACACGAGGGCCGGTCGGTCCAAATGTGGAACAATTCCCAGCGTCCCAAATGGCACCCTATTCACTTCACAGTGCACTACTTTTGACTGGAAATCAAAAAAAAAAAAAAAAAAAAGTTGTGGACTATACAGGGAATAGGGTACCATTTGGGACACATATCAAGCCTGCAGCAATTATGAAGCATATGCTGCTCTGCATCCACACGTATAAACCCGAAGCTCCAGGGCCAAGACGCTAACGCCACGATACTCTCCCATCCCCTCAGCTTCAGGCAAATGGGTCCCACGCCCATGGCTCCTGTGGGTGTTACGGGTGACGTAACCTCGCACCAAGGGGTCTTAACCCCCCTCAACTCCCCCAGCCCCGGTGCGAGAGAGACCGCAGTGGCCGACTCACTCACTGCACACGTCACTCGCGTCAATAGAGCGGGCGCCGGTCCAACACCGCCCGGCGAGCTGAGGCGCCAAAGCTGCTCAACACTGACGCTGTCATGCGTTAACGAAACGAATTAGGGATTCTTATCGGAGTTCAAGACAGCGAAAAGGAATGAATAAATATGAAATATATACACGTCTTTCTCCAGGACAGTTGAAGCCCAGTGAGGCAGCTAGATATATACACTCAGTGGCAGCACACTGTTCTCCTCCGCCTCAGAAACAGGACCAAATAAACATGACCTCTGGAGCATCCGCAGTGTGCCTTCAGCTGTGGAGAGAGAGACCCGGGGGGGGGGGGGGATGCAACAGCGAGACCCCTGATAACATCCAGCTTCGCACACTAACTAATGAACAGGCTAAACGACAAGCCAGTGGAGAATAAACCCTTTTCAAACAGTTTACTGGGCGACATGGAAAGCATAGCTAATGCCATCCACTAAAACGGTATTTCCCCGTGGGTAAGAGGTAGTGACATCTACTGCATAGCTTCAGAGAGGATGGGAAGGGAAAGGACTAAGGCTACACAATGCCGCTAACTTTCTCAACATTCCCAGGTTTTCCCCTCCTGATTCCGGGAAACTTCTAACTGGGATTTGTGAATTTGGGGGAAATTACAGGACATTTCCAGCCCTAGGTGGGACTTGTCATTGGCGAGGTTAATGTGTGCTGATGTGGCGACACGCCCAGCAGTGGCTCAGGCAGTCAATCTGCAGCGCTTCAGACAAAGGTGTTCCTTCCGTCTGGCAGTAAATCGCTTCGGCTTCTCTTGTTTAAATGTTGCCGACCAAAGAGGGGGAATATCAATGAGCCGGTGTAGGACACCACATCACAGCCTGCCACAGCCCAATAATCAGCTAAACCCATCAAACATAAGGAAGGCTTTCAGTAGAACTGTAGCTGGAGAGAAGGAGAGAGGGAGGAGAGGAAGAAGTCTCCCAGAGACAGGAGCATCCATGCATAACCGTCCCGCACGGCTCTGCAGGCTCTCTCTCTCTCTCTCTCTCTCTCCCTCCCTTCATCTCTCTCTCTCTTTCCCACTCCCTAACGGCACCATTATAAACCTTAGCACACCGATCCCCTCCGCCTTTATTCTGCTCCCCTGGTGAAATGTGGCGTTCAGGTTCGGAAGCAGCTTCAAATTGTCTCTGAAAATAATATATGACTGTCCGTGATGAACATTCATGGCGTGTTATACTTGTTTAAATGCTGCCTTAAACTCCTCCTGTGGCCCTAACAGATTGCACTTGGCAGAGGCCAGACGTACTGTAGGGAGATGGTGGTTTGGCACACTGACTCCGCAGAAACAAACATTTAAATGGATGCAGCTGACTTACATTCCTGGTCCAAAATAATTCTCGAAACCTTTTCCCAACAAGGGAGTAAGAAAAGCAAAATCCATGAAAACAATCTGTTCCGCTCCCAAGAAGAAGATTACACAAGTATGAAAAGCTGGACGCTTTAACTCCACACCAGTGTTTCCGTAAACCAAAGTGTTTACGTCAGGCGTGGGCTGAGCACCCCACCTGCATAGAGGCTGTTGATCGCCATTTCCCTTTGCTCTCCTCCAGTGCTCTGAAATGGACATCGGGCATAATGGCCAAGGGATGATTTGTCTTCATCTTCCAATTTTCATCAGGAGAGAGGAGAAATGACTTCCTGCCAACGCTGCAGCAGGTGGGGGAGGAGGAGGGGAGACCAGGGAGGGGGTGGATCGTGGTCTGGCTCTGGCCAGAGACAGAGACGGAGAGAGGGCTGCAGCCTGCAGACTTCAGGTTTCAACTTTCAGGTGGCGTTTGTCAACTGAATGCAAATGAGCGCGGGCGTGTGAACATCCACATCCCTTTCACTGCTACTGCAGACATAATCCACAGGGCACACAGGCAGTCCTGGCCCAGATGACCACAGGAGAGAAACTGTGCCATGCACATATATAATTTTGGATTGGTATTTGTAGTTGTCCACGTATTCTAAGTCAGAGCCGTCCAGAGTAGTGATGCTGGACGGGCGAGCAGGTGCGGGCAGTGATCGATTGAATAGCATGCATTTAGTTTTACCTGCGTTTAAGAGCAGTTGGAGGCCACGGAAGGAGGTTGTATGGCATTGAAGCTCGTCTGGAGGTTAGTTAACACAGTGTCCAAAGAGGGGCCAGAAGTATACAGAACGGTGTCGCTTTCAAGTTGAAGGCGATTGATCTGACTGTTGGAAAAGGAAATAGAGCTGCTGCACGGGAGCTTGGTCTTAATGAGTCGATGATAAGACGTTGGAAACAGCAGCGTGAGGAATTGACTCAGTGCAAAAAGACAACTAAAGCTTAATGCAAATTTTTTTATTTTTGTTACAAGCCGTGTTTCGTTAAAGCCTATTTATTTTTGTTACAAGCCGTGTTTCGTTAAAGCCTATTTATTTTTGTTACAAGCCGTGTTTCCTTAAAGCCTATTTATTTTTGTTACAAGCCGTGTTTCGTTAAAGCCTGTGTACATTTCATTTGTTTCAATGTACCGGTAGGCACCAGCGGCTTATAGACATGTGCGGCTTATTTATGTTCAAAATAATAAAAAAATATATATAATTCAGTGGGTGCGGCTTATATTCAGGTGCGCTTAATAGTCCGGAAATTACGGTAATCAATTTTAGAATAAGGCGGTAACATAATAAAATGTGGAAAAAGTCCAGGGGTCTGAATATTTTTCGAAAGCACTGTATGTGACTTTGTGCCAGCTAGTTCCTTTGGGGGCAGCTGGCTGCGAGGCGGCATGGAGGTTTGGGACAGAGCAGATAGCCGATTTAGACAAGAGCTATTGGGCTTGACTGGCCAAAGAGACCAATCTGTTTGCAGACTTTGCACCTTTGAGAAAGAGGTTTAAAAAGCCATTTGTGTCTGGGAGAGAGATCATCAGTCACCGTATGTGGATTATGGCCATCAGCACGAGAGAGAGAGAGAGAGAGAGAGAGAGAGAGAGAGAGAGAGAGAGAGAGAGAAAAAGAAAGAGAGAGAGAGAGAGAGAGAGAGAGAGAGAGAGAAAAAGAAAGAGAGAGAGAGAGAGAGAAAAAGAAAGAGAGAGAGAGAGAGAGAGAGAGAGAGAGAGAGAGAGAGAGAGAGACACACACACTGGGCAATACAGTGATATAATGGCCTCGTGGAGATTATTATTCTTGGGCCCTGATTTACAAAAGTTCAAGAAAGTAATGGGAAAGAAATGGGAAAAGCACAGACTTACTTGGTCCGGAAATGATAACTGTACACTTGAAGGCATTTCTCCATAGCCGTTTTAACTTCTGCCCTATGTGAATGGGGTTTTAATGCTTGTGAAAGGAAATAGGTTGAAAATGACGATCATGCTACGAACAGAAAGGTGACACGCGTCGTCCCCACAGAAATAAAAAAACATACATGCCATGCTCGGACACTAATGTAGGGAGAAGTTGCCCCTAAACGCTGATCTTGGGTCAGTTTGGCATTTTCCCCACTAATGGTTGTCATGACAGGAAGCTGGTCCTAGATCTGTACCGAGGGGAAACTTCACCCAGGAACCACATTATGAAGGGAGGGCAACATGATGAAGTTACAATTCACCTTGAAGGTCATTATCGACCAGGATGTCTGTAGATATCCAATGGCAGCAGCAAAAGTTGGTCAAAAAAATAAAAAATCTGACATAGCAACCTTTTCATGATAAAAACATGGAGAAATATCGCTACTATCTGGGACTAAAGGCTATGTATTGCCAGGGACCTCACGAGATGTATTGCGATTCTCACGATTCTATATGTTTTGCAGTTCGATGCTGTGATTCTATTTGCGAGGGACAAGAGGGACGAGAGCAGGAGAGCATTAGCTCACGATTTAAAAAGAAGATGAACAAGCTGTAGGATGAAAAATACCAGAGCATTTGCACAGGTACGAAAAAACCCCACATCTATTTAACTAGGCAAGTCAGTTAAGAACAAATTCTTATTTTCAATAATGGCTAGGAACAGTGGGTTAACTGCCTTGTTCAGGGGCAGAACAACAGATTGTTACCTTGTCAGCTCGGGGATTCGAACTTGCAACCTTTCAGTTACTAGTCCAACGCTCTAACCACTAGGCTACACTGCCGCCCCATACTCGGAGTCAAGTATAAATGTCCAAATATATACTGTATATCGTCGAAAGTAAAATCGGGATACGTAACTGTTTAGTTTTTTTTCTCCCATCACTAGTGAGACAGCTGAAATAATACAAAGTAACACAAAGTCATATGAATATTCGTTTAAAAGACGGGCACCATAGACCGTATATAAATGACGGCAGGCACTCAGAAAATTGAGATAGGCCTTGTATCAGAAATTGGCTGCATGCATTCTATATTCATCTGCAAAGCCGTCCATTATGAAAACAGGAATCATTTGTAACCCCTTCTTTTATAATCCCTGTGCCTTGGAATAGCAGCCATTTTCCTAATCTACCTACATGCTTATCTCCAGTAGATACCTAAAGCAGCAAAACGAGGAGTACTCAGGTCAAAAGGAAGAGGACAAACGAACATATGTTGACCCGTTACTCTTCCTGTAGTGATAAACTGCTGGCCCACAATAGCAGAGAATCAGGTTCCACTCTCTTCGAACAGCCCAGAGAACGAATGTATGCTTGGGTTCTAGCTTTGAGTGGAAAACTCTAATCCAGGGGTCTCCAACCCTGTTCCTGGAGCGCTGTCCTCCTGTAGGTTCTCGCTCCAACCCCAGTTGTAACTAATCTGGTTCAGTTTAGGTGCTAGATTAGGGTTGAAGTGAAAATGTACAGAATGGTAGCTTTCCAGAAACAGGGTTGGAGAACCCTGCATTAAACCGCTATGTTTCATATAAGAATGCCTCAAAATATCAGAAATGATTCTGGAGTGGAAAACATATCCTTAATGGCACCCTATTCCCTATATAGTGCACTACTTTCAATCAGGGCCCATAGGGCTCTGGTCAGAAGTAATGGAATATGTAGGGAATAGGGTGCCATTTGGGCCGTACGCCCCCTCTTATTACACTTTCTGAAGTTGCTGGGCCTTGTTCCCCATACTGCTTTGTACCAGGAAGAGAATCCCCTAGTGTGAGAAAATTATAGAACATCATTTAATTTAAACTGTTTTGCACCACAGGGATCTTTTCTTCCAAAGAGGAACAAAAACTCTAAAGAAAAATGTCTGATAACACGCACTACACAACCCTCGCGTCTCCAGCTCATTTCTGATGCAGTGGAGGAAGTAAAGCCTCGGCAGCAACAGAGGACAATCATTCTAGAACTCTTCTAGCCTTCTTTCTACAGACTCCCTGTCAAGCAGCTAGTATTTACGGGGGTTTGAAATGTCAAGTCAGACTCCTCTGGCTGACAACCGCGACGAGAAATTACAACAGATCTATCAATCAGCACACAACATATGAATTACTTAGTGGAGCTGTCACCCAGAACACACTGATTCATCTCAGGGGGAGGGCAGGCAGGCAGGCAGGCAGGCAGGCAGACAGGCAGGCAGGCAGGCAGGCAGGCAGGCAGGCAGGCAGGCAGGCACCCTTCTTCATTTTAAATGAACTTGACAGGAGAAACAAAATCTAACTTGACTTTAACGCGCGTATCTTATTTATGCACTTGGGACAAAATCGGATAATGTACACAAAACAACAAAGTCGAAACAACAGCTTTGTCTTTGGTATGTCAAGACGTTATTTCCAGTCTATTTTCTAGTACCTCTAGGAGTTTTTCCGCAATGGATGGAAGACTATCTGCATGCCTTCTAGTGCAATGGCGTATATCTAACTGTGCGAGTGGATGGATGGACCGTGCCAAACCCTCTGGCGTTTCCCTTCAAACAGTGGCCTGTGGTTTATGACGCGAGTCTACATGAAAGAGAGAAAGAGAGAGAGAGAGAGAGAGAGAGAGAGAGAGAGAGAGAGAGAGAGAGAGAGAGAGAGAGAGAGAGAGAGGGGCCTTGGCCCATGCCACAGACTGACATGGCCCGCGTCCCGAATGGTACCTTATCCCCCCCCATATAGTGCGCCACTTTGGACCAGAGGTTGACCAGGTTCCATAGTGATCTGGTCAGAAGTAGAGCACTATGTAAGGAATAGGGTGCTGTTTCCTGGGCTGTGTGCAGTGTCTCACTGTGTGCTGCAGCATGCCAATGCAATGGAAAAGCATTGACGGCAGCGCCACAGACTGGAGTGGAGAGGACGTTACCGTACTCATTGTCAGAACAGCCTCAATTCTCCGGGGAACGGACTCTGCAAGGTGTCAAAAGCGTGTTGACTACAATGGTTCCCACAGTTGTGTCAAGTTGGTTGTATGTCCTTTGGGTGGTGGACCATTCTTGACACCAGTGGAGGCTGATGAGGGGAGGACAGCTCATAATAAATGACTGGAATGGAGCGAACAGAATGGCATCAAACGCATGGAAACCATGGAAACCATGTGTTTGATGTTGTTGATACCATTCCACTGATTCCGCTCCAGCCATTACCACGAGCCCGTCCTCCACAATTAAGGTGCCACCAAGTGTGAAAAACCCAGCAGCGTTGCAGATCTTAACACAAACCGGTGCGCCTGGCACCTGCTACCATACAACCGTTCAAAGGCACTTAAATATTTTGTCTTGTCCATTCACCCTCTGAATGGCACACATACACAATCCATGTCTCAATTGTCTCAAGCCTTAAATATTATTCTTTAACCCGTCTCCTCCCCTTCATCTACACTGATTTGAAGTGGATTTAACAAGTGACATCAATAAGGGATCATAGCTTTCACTTGGATTCACCTGGTCAGTCTGTCATGGAACGAACAGGTGTTCCTAATGTTTTGTTCACTCAGTGCACATAGTGCACTACTTTTGACCAGCGCCCTGTTTCAAAAGTAGTGCACTGGATAGGCAATAGGGTACAATTTGGGACGCACCCATTATCTCCTGCCCTGTGGAGGCATGCATGTATCATCTGTAGGGAGAGTAGACACTTGGAGAGAGTGAGCACACCCAATCTAGATAGCCTTCTGGGTATCTGTGTACAAAGGGGAAGGCATAAGAACGGACCTGTGAGGCTGTCAGGCCGTGGGATCATCCTCTCGTAGACGTCATAGCTCTGGGCTCCGTAAGGGTCTGAGTCGTGGTGGATCAACGAGCGAGGCAAGGTGGAGCCGTAGTGCTGGGGCTGGGCCGTCATGCTGGAGCGCACCGGAGACGCCGACGACCCCACCGGCTGCTGGGTGAGGGGGCCGTCCACCATCGTTAAGGGGGACCCCATGCGCCCCGATGCCGACCCCAGGTAGGGCGAGGTGGCGCGGCTGGCGCTGCCCGAGCGGGAGTTGGCGCTGCCCATGCGGCGCAGGGCGGCGGGGGAGCTCCTCTGGGTGTTGTAAGGGGAGCCGGCGCGCTGCGCCGAGGGCAGGGTGGTGGAGAAGATACTGGACAGGGGCTTGGGCTCCGTCACAATGGGGGAACCGTAGTTGCTACCCACAGTGGCCCTCAGGGAGCCGCGAGAAGGGGACACACTGCTGCCGTAGGCCGGGGACTGGGTCCGGGCGGGCACCGAGCTCACCCTCCTCATGGCTCGGCCCGGCGCTGCGGCGGTTAACAACGGAGCCTGCCAGGACGGACAAGGAGAAAGTACTGAGCAACCCCCACACGCTTTAACATCACGTTTAATACAGGCCTAAAATCTTTTTACGGTGATCTCCATTAGACATTCAACAAATATCTATGTCTATATATATCTATATATATCTATATCTATGTCTTTTGGGAGTATTCTAGATTCTATTCATCTCTCTTTTCTCTAACTTCCCCCTCATCTCCCTGTGACTGTGTGTAGACGGCAGTAGCATCTGTGTGCTCAACAGCAGTCAGTGTCTGAGTCACGACCATAGAGATGCACTAGAGAGCTCATCTCCTATCTTCGCCATTTCCGCTTCTGTGATAGCATGCGACCCTCTATCCAACTCTATGGTCGTGGCTGCCGCAGACGGTGTGCCCACTGCGCCGTGTCCGTACCTGGACCTGGGCTTGGCCCTCAGCCCTGGCATTCCTCAGGAGGGTGGAGGTGCCGCCTGTGCCCGGGTACGAGTGCTGCATTCTCAGCTCGGCCTTGGCCAGATTATTCTGGTTCTGGCCGCTGTAGTAGCTGCTGGCATCCTGGTAGCCACTGTCTGAGTACGAGTTCATCTGGGTGGAGCTGCGGGAGTTCCCTGTAGACCCTGAGAGAGAGAGAGAAGAGAGGAAAGGAGGGAGAGGGGGACAGAATGAGAAAGAGAAACATAGAGAGGGAGGGGAGAGAGAGGGAGAGAGGGACAGAATGAGAGAGAAACAGAGAGGGAGGGGAGAGAGAGGGAGAGCGGAGAGAGACAGTGTGAGTGTCCTCAAAGCACTGCATGACCTTTAGCTAGTCCACACAGTGCTAATGACCTCACACAGTGGCTGTTTTCACCTCCCTACCCTCCACGCTGTAGCATACACTGACTCATTCAAACTATAGAGAGAGGGAAGGAGGGAGACAGAATGAGAGAGAGAGCAAAAGAAAAAGAGAGAAAGACAGGAGAAGAAAAAAAGAGAGGGGATGAGAAGAAGCGTGAGAAAAAGAGAGAGAGAGCAGCACCACAGTGGAACCCGAGGCGGCATTAGTAACAGACCCTCACTTTCATGGAGCGAGGTCTGCTCTGGGGAGTAGAGGACCACCTGCTCCTGCTCTGTTCTGAGGCGGTAGGTGGGCGACTGAGAGCTGTCCGTCACCCGAGACTTGGACTCCCCCGAGGTCGTGGCATCTGGGAAAGGGAGGACGAAGTCAGTGTTGCCTGTGTGGTCCAGTAGGTAGAGCATGGCACCGTAAGAATTGTGGTTTCAACTGCCAGTGGGGGCCACCCATAGGAATATGTACCAATAGGAAAATGTAGTGTACACTCTATGTTAAGTCACTTTGGATAAAAACGTCTGCTAAATGGCATATATATATAGTGGTATACATATGGAAGAGCAGAAGGCCGTCCAGTTGCAAGAGAGGATAAATAGAAGTTAAAGGATTTCGCTTCAGGGCAATAGCATCAATTCCACAACATTCCTTTCACACTCGTGTAAATTCCAAAATTGTTCCATTTTGTTATCATACTAAGACATTTGTTGTGCTCCTGATTTGCGGTGCCAGGACACTGATGAAAATGCTTCCTCGAAACGGTTTCCAAACTATAAAGTTTCCCCGGGGTTCCGTCCCAAATGGCACCCTGTTCCCCACGCAGTGCCCTACTTTTCACCAGGGCCCCATAGGGAATAGGGTGCAATTTGGCACACAGCCCATGAGAACAGCCAGTGAGGCAACGAGGAGGAAGAATTACACCAGTAATGTCTCTCATAGGCTGCTGCCCAATGTTGCTCCGCAATCAAAATCGAGTTAAGCGCGACAGGTGTGAATGAGCTCCGCTGTAACAGCTGGAACAAATGGGACGCACGCATTGGCAGTGAGCTAGCGAGTCAGATCTGGAGGGAGGGGCCTTGTTGGCTGGCATACATGTACGGATGAGGAGGGAGGCTGAATTTGACGGAGAACAAGACCTCTGTTGTTCCTCTCTGGCGCGGCTGTTTGCACAGATCTGTTAACACCGACGCTTGTTTGACAGCCTGACGGCTTGTGCTCCCACTTGTGTCTCAGCCACCCGTTTCTTTGCCGGGGGTCCACCGTCTCCGCTCGACGCCGCCACCTCTAGCCGTACGGATTGGCTGCAACTACGGCACCTCAATAAATTCTGCTGCTGCAATTTTTAATGGAGGATGCGGAAATTACCGCTATTTCACCGTGAGCTGCGAGGCGGACACTTAAATCTTTCAAAAGGCCACGTTCGCCGTGTGACTGAATTCCATGGCGGAAAACGTCATAAAAGAGGAGGATAAAACGAAAATTGTTAAAAGCAGAATTCACAGAACAACAACAACGGGAAATGATCTGACAGGGGTGTCGCTTCGGCCCAAACAGCAGCTGTATTCCCCACAAAAACAACCCGGTGGGAAAGGTCTAGTCCACCCTGGGTTCAACGTGGGTTAAAACGGCGTGGAAACAGCGTTGATTCAACCAGTCTGTGTCCTGTGGGAAGCTTCACACATCCCTCCTGCTCAACACAGCATATTAGGAGGAACTTTTCAGACAGTGAACCTTTCTGCCGTTTTATTTGTCATTTCTGCCCTCGGGGCATCTTTACCGAGCACAGAAGCTCTTTGAGAAATGAGACTGTACTCAATGAAAGAGTGTACCCTCCGTCCCTCCTCCTGAATCATGGGATTAAAGTGTGCCTCCGTCACAAAGGGCTCTGGTTAAAAGTAGGGAATGTACTTTTTATATAGGGAAGTAGGGTGACATTCGGGACACAAACCTGTGAGTGTGCCGCCCCAGTGCTCGAGGTGAACGAAAGCCTATCTTCACAGTAACACTTCCTACTTTAATTGACAGCCTGGCGACTGGCGAATGGGACGTGAGCCCGGGAGGGTAATAAGCAGCCCAGCCAGACATAGTCATTATCCTCTACAGCAGCACACTGCAGCTCATTCCACTGCAATCACACTCTCTCACCCATAACACTTTACGTCTGCGTCCCAAACGGCACCAAATTCCCTATATATAGTGCACCACTTTTGACCAGGGCCCAGAGAGCCCCCCCCCCGGAGGGCTCTAGCCAAAAGTGGCGCACTATATTGGGAATAGGGCGCCATTTGGGACGCAGGCCTCCAACTTAACATAATGCAGGGTGGAGGAGTTCCAATCTAAGGAAGACAAAATAATACTCCGTGTATTAACTCACACAATTATGGCTAGACAGTTGATTAAAACACTGAGCGAACAACATTTCTCTCTCGCGCTCTCCTCATCCACACAGCCTGTCCCTCACTTAATATCAATAAACATCCGCTGTCATTCCTGCTTCACATTTGGATTACAAAAACACGTTACCGTGGCTAACGACGTTTTTATCAACCACAATAAGGAAATCAATACTCATCCAAATAGCACGCGCCCCCCCCCAAACGGCACCCTATTCCCTACAATAAGGCACTACTTTTGACCAGAACCTTAATGCATTCTATTGTAGAGAATAGGGTGCCATTTGAAACCCATGTCCTTATTCGTACTGTATCCCTCAGTATAGTAATGCTTTTCAGCAACAAACCGACTGGAGCGAGTGAAGAATTGGAAACCATAGCGGGACAAGCTATATTAACATTCCCAGTGCATATGTACAATCATAACCCCATAGGGGCCCTCTGACAAGATCCGCAATAAAAGATGAATGACGACCGCGCCGATTCACTTAGTTCCATTATACAGCTAATAAGCCATGAAACACATGAGCAAAATGCTCTTCATCAATTCCAGCAGCGGCGGCAAAGCGTCTGGGGATCCGTTAAGGGCGTGACAATAAAAACATGTATTTCTTTATTTGTTTGGGGTCATCTCAGGGAGTTGGAGAGGAGGGGAAGTGGGAAGGTATTCAGGTTTGAGAGGGTGGGATTAACGCGAGATAAGGTTGAATTTGAAATGTGCCAGAGGAGAATGTTATCAAATCAGTCAGCAGCCGTACGATACACATTATCTATGGTATAGTGGTATGCTTTTCAATGTTTAAAACGAATAAGTACGTCTACATATGGTGATTGGTGACATGGGATTGCATCCCAAACGGCACCTGATTCACAAGTGCACTACTTTTGACCAGAGTCCCATAGGGCTTTGGTGAAAAGTAGAGCACTATAAAGGGAATAGGGCGCCATTTGGAACAGTGGCATGGTGTAGGTAAGGAAAGGTGAGCAGTCCTTACCTGCAGATCTCCAGGGGAGAGACTTCTCAGACGAGCTGAAAGACAAAAACAAGAGAGGAGGAATTAGATAGGATTGACCCCGTTCTGGTTCCGGATCTGGTCTGCGGTCCGCCAGTTGAGTATGCAGGGCCTATTCAATTGTGCTTTAGATAAACGTGTGTCTCAAATTGCACTCTATTCCCTATAGGGCCCATAGGACTCTGGTCAAAAGTAGTGCACTATATAAGAGGATAATGGCACCTGCCCAAACATTCACTATAAAGATGAAATGGAATAGCCCCTGTTAAGTGCGGATGCAATAATGGACCGGACGAAACACAAAAAGAAAGAGAGAATTGTTATGGCAGTGCAGAACATGCCTCCATACACATAAGAAGTATACAACCAAAAATGGAAATGAAATTCAAAATGGTTGTTTCTCTGATTCAGAGGGGTTGGTTTAAATGCAGAAGACACATTTCAGTTGAAGGCATTCAGTTGTACAACTGACTAGGTATCCCCCTTTCCTCTCTAGCCTCTCTAGTTGTGAAGGTGATCTTTCCTGCCATGACAGACAGAGTACGAGAAGGATCATCCTTTTCGCTGAGGTTCCCTGAGGTTTGCGACGGTTATTTTTCATCCTCGTCGGTGCTTGAGAAACACACTTTGCGAATAAACGGAAAAGGTCAGGTTTGGCAATTCATCCTGGCTGAGGCTCTGAGGCTGTAGCACAGTGCTGGTACAGTAAATAGAAAACATATTGATCTCGCGGCAAAAATGCCAATGCGCCGCCGAGGATAAAACTTACAGACGGAAGCAGGCAAGCATGACCTGTGTACACACACACACACACATCTGGACGCACAGGCATGGACGGACGCACACACAGATGGATGCAGATACACAGACGCGCACACACACACACACACACACACACACACACACACACACACCTGACCGCTCTGATTTACTGCACGTTGAGCGTACACATATTTCTCAGCGATAGGGCAGCTTGGCGGCCGGAGAGAAAGTCCATTTTAAAAACACATCATGGCCCTCAGACAAAAACTGAGGCCCAAATGGCACCCTATTCCCTGTGTAGTGCACTACTTTTGATCAGAGCCTGCTGGGATAGCAGAGCCAAATGGGTCTGTAGGCGGAGAGTGTGATGGATGGCGGGGTCAGTCGTGCCTGGTCCTGGATCAGTGGGAAGGTGAGCAGGCAGGCAGCTCAAACTCTTCTGTGAATCCCAAATGGCACCCTATCCCCTATATAGACCACTACCTTGGACCCGGACCTCACTAGACTGGTCAAATGTAGTGCACTATGTAGGGAATAGGGTGCCATTTGGGACGCATTCTCTGTCTGGGAGAGGAATTGTGATTCATTCTTCTCGTCAATGAGAGCGGCCATAACACTAGGCCCTGAGTAGCTCCCCTATTGCAAACCTCAGCCACTTCAACATGAGTTTAAGGGAAGACCTCTCAAAAGCACAGAAGAACTAAACTAAAACACACTGTAAAAGGTTGATCTAACAGCTACCTGGACCCAGCCAACTTCAATTACATAAGAAAATGATCTTTAGCGAAAAGGACATCGTGGTCATTTCTAATGATCAAGTCAAAGAGAAGAATTGTGTGAGCGCTGGACCTTAAAGCAGGGTTCCCACCCCTGTGCTTTCAAATGAAATATCTTAGCGGGTCATTATTGCCATGCTGCCGTTCTCTCGCTGTATCTTTCCATTCCAGGGGATGTTAAATGAGCTTATAGAATAAGGGGAGGGTGATCGGCATGCCAACGAGACGCAGGCAATTAAACGAGGAAGCGAGGAGAGGTATGCTCCATTGAGCCGTTGGCAGATGTAGTGGCGTAGGCTTGCGTCCCATACGCCACTCTATTTCCTTTAAAGAGCACTACCTTTTGAACAGGGTCAAAAGTAGCGCACTATATAGGGTATAGGGTCCCATTTGGGACGCGGCCCCCAAACTCCTGCTACCATCATACCCAGACCCATCTCACAGTCACAGCCGCCTGGGTGGGTGGAGAAGAGACCCAGGCAGTAAACTACCGATACTCACAAACATTACAAGCAAACCCATCCCTGACAGGAAAACGTACAGCGCCACGGACCGCCCCACCGCCGTCGGTATTGTTTTTGATGACGAAACGGAGGCGAGGAGTGCCGCGCGACGCGGATGTGTTTCTTCTTGCAGTAGGCCTACATATTCTGCTTTTCCATGGCAAGTGCAATGATGTCCGAGGGGGGAGAAAAAAGAGTGTTTGTTGTTTGCTGTAGCTTCGTCGCTGTTTTAATATGTCAAACGGACGTGGCAGTTCCACCAATAATGATTCCAGCTTCAAGCTCACAATCATATCACTCTGGAGGAGGACTACAAAGGGGAAGGGTTTACGTCTTCCATTCCAGTGTAGGGTGAAATGACCCCTAGACAATGATCTTGGGTCAGTTTAGCATTTCCCCACTAATGGTTAAGGTTAGGGTTGGGGGAAGGGAAGCTGATCCTAGATCTGTATCTACGGGACACTTCACCCTGGAGCTTCCATTCCCCAGGTGGGAGGTCTCCTCATCAGTCTCAACCCACTCAGAAAGTCTTGCCGCTGGTCAAGTAGTACCAGCCCAGATGACTGATACCAAGGACCGCTGCAGTCCTGGAGGTGTAATGAAATTGAATGAGCCTCATCAGAACACCTTAGCATGATGCCACGTCTATTGACGGGCCGGGTGGCCTACTGAGCAAAACGCTGTGACTTTAGGATGACGGAAATCTCTTCCCTTCAGACACAAATCGCCCCAGGATCGCTATCTTGTTCTTTCTTCACAGGCTGTAAAAAGGTATGAAAATCACTGAGCATGTTTTGTTTTTTACAGGGCTGTGGAGGAGATGCTGGGTCTGTGTTGATCCCAGAGTGGGACGCCAATGACTCTCTCTCCCCCAGACTGATGATGGTGATGGCTTAGCTCTGTAGGCTGCTTCACTACAGACCAGGGAGCAGGTAGCGTTACCCAGCCCTCCTCAATACAGTACAGGGAGCGTTACCCAGCCCTCCTCAGTACAGTACAGGAAGCGTTACCCAGCCCTCCTCAGTACAGTACAGGAAGCGTTACCCAGCCCTCCACAGTACAGCACAGGGAGCGTTACCCAGCCCTCCTCAGTAAAGTACAGGAAGCGTTACCCAGCCCTCCACAGTACAGTACAGGGAGCGTTAACCAGCCCTCCACAGTACAGTACAGGGAGCGTTACCCAGCCCTCCTCAGTACAGTACAGGGAGCGTTACCCAGCCCTCCTCAGTACAGTACAGGGAGCGTTACCCAGCCCTCCTCAGTACAGTACAGGAAGCGTTACCCAGCCCTCCACAGTACAGGGAGCGTTACCCAGCCCTCCTCAGTACAGTACAGGGAGCGTTACCCAGCCCTCCTCAGTACAGTACAGGAAGCGTTACCCAGCCCTCCTCAGTACAGTACAGGGAGCGTTACCCAGCCCTCCTCAGTACAGTACAGGGAGCGTTACCCAGCCCTCCTCAGTACAGTACAGGGAGCGTTACCCAGACCTCCTCAGTACAGTACAGGGAGCGTTACCCAGCCCTCCTCAGTACAGTACAGGGAGCGTTACCCAGCCCTCCTCAGTACAGTACAGGGAGTGTTACCCAGCCATCCTCAGTACAGTACAGGGAGCGTTACCCAGCCCTCCTCAGTACAGTAGAGGGAGCGTTACCCAGCCCTCCTCAGTACAGTACAGGGAGCGTTACCCAGCCCTCCTCAGTACAGTACAGGGAGTGTTACCCAGCCATCCTCAGTACAGGGAGCGTTACCCAGCCCTCCTCAGTACAGTACAGGGAGCGTTACCCAGCCCTCCTCAGTACAGTACAGGGAGCGTTACCCAGCCCTCCTCAGTACAGTACAGGGAGCGTTACCCAGCCATCCTCAGTACAGTACAGGGAGTGTTACCCAGCCATCCTAAGTACAGGGAGCGTTACCCAGCCCTCCTCAGTAGAGTACAGGATGCGTTACCCAGCCCTCCTCAGTACAGTACAGGGAGCATTACCCAGCCCTCCTCAGTACAGTACAGGGAGCGTTACCCAGCCCTCCTCAGTACAGTACAGGGAGCGTTACCCAGCCCTCCTCAGTACATTACAGGCAGCGTTACCCAGCCATCCTCAGTACAGTACAGGGAGCGTTAACCAGCCCTCCTCAGTACAGTACAGGCAGCGTTACCCAGCCCTCCTCAGTACAGTACAGGGAGCGTTACCCAGCCCTCCTCAGTACAGTACAGGGAGCGTTACCCAGCCCTCCTCAGTACAGGGAGCGTTACCCAGCCCTCCTCAGTACAGTACAGGGAGCGTTACCCAGCCCTCCTTAGTACAGTACAGGGAGCGTTACCCAGCCCTCCTCAGTACAGTACAGGGAGCGTTACCCAGCCCTCCTCAGTACAGTACAGGGAGCGTTACCCAGCCCTCCTCAGTACAGTACAGGGAGTGTTACCCAGCCCTCCTCAGTACAGGGAGCGTTACCCAGCCCTCCTCAGTACAGTACAGGGAACGTTACCCAGCCCTCCTTAGTACAGTACAGGGAGCGTTACCCAGCCCTCCTCAGTACAGTACAGGGAGCGTTACCCAGCCCTCCTCAGTCAGTAGTACAGGTAGCGTTACCCAGCCCTCCTCAGTCAGTAGTACAGGGAGCGTTACCCAGCCCTCCTCAGTCAGTAGTACAGGGAGCGTTACCCAGCCCTCCTCAGTACAGTACAGGGAGCGTTACCCAGCCCTCCTCAGTCAGTAGTACAGGGAGCGTTACCCAGCCCTCCTCAGTCAGTAGTACAGGGAGCGTTACCCAGCCCTCCTCAGTACAGTACAGGGAGCGTTACCCAGCCCTCCTCAGTACAGTACAGGGAGCGTTACCCAGCCCTCCTCAGTCAGTAGTACAGGGAGCGTTACCCAGCCCTCCTCAGTACAGTAGAGGGAGTGTTACCCAGCCCTCCTCAGTACAGTACAGGGAGCGTTACCCAGCCCTCCTCAGTACAGTACAGGGAGCGTTACCCAGCCCTCCTCAGTACAGTACAGGGAGCGTTACCCAGCCCTCCTCAGTCAGTAGTACAGGGAGCGTTACCCAGCCCTCCTCAGTACAGTACAGGGAGCGTTACCCAGCCCTCCTCAGTACAGTACAGGTAGCGTTACCCAGCCCTCCTCAGTACAGTACAGGGAGCGTTACCCAGCCCTCCTCAGTACAGTACAGGGAGCGTTACCCAGACCTCCTCAGTACAGTACAGGGAGCGTTACCCAGCCCTCCTCAGTACAGTACAGGAAGCGTTAACCAGCCCTCCTCAGTACAGTACAGGGAGCGTTACCCAGCCCTCCTCAGTACATTACAGGGAGCGTTACCCAGCCATCCTCAGTACAGTACAGGGAGCGTTACCCAGCCCTCCTCAGTACAGTACAGGAAGCGTTACCCAGCCCTCCTCAGTACAGTACAGGGAGCGTTACCCAGCCCTCCTCAGTACAGTACAGGGAGCGTTACCCAGCCCTCCTCAGTACAGTACAGGGAGCGTTACCCAGCCCTCCTCAGTACAGTACAGGAAGCGTTACCCAGCCCTCCTCAGTACAGTACAGGTAGCGTTACCCAGCCCTCCTCAGTACAGTACAGGGAGCGTTACCCAGCCCTCCTCAGTACAGTACAGGGAGCGTTACCCAGCCCTCCTCAGTACAGTACAGGAAGCGTTACCCAGCCCTCCTCAGTACAGTACAGGAAGCGTTACCCAGCCCTCCTCAGTACAGTACAGGGAGCGTTACCCAGACCTCCTCAGTACAGTACAGGGAGCGTTACCCAGCCCTCCTCAGTACCATACAGGAAGCGTTAACCAGCCCTCCTCAGTACAGTACAGGGAGCGTTACCCAGCCCTCCTCAGTACATTACAGGGAGCGTTACCCAGCCATCCTCAGTACAGTACAGGGAGCGTTACCCAGCCCTCCTCAGTACAGTACAGGAAGCGTTACCCAGCCATCCTCAGTACATTACAGGGAGCGTTACCCAGCCCTCCTCAGTCAGTAGTACAGGGAGCGTTACCCAGCCATCCTCAGTCAGTAGTACAGGGAGCGTTACCCAGCCCTCCTCAGTCAGTAGTACAGGGAGCGTTACCCAGCCCTCCTCAGTCAGTAGTACAGGGAGCGTTACCCAGCCCTCCTCAGTCAGTAGTACAGGGAGCGTTACCCAGCCCTCCTCAGTACAGTACAGGGAGTGTTACCCAGCCCTCCTCAGTCAGTAGTACAGGGAGCGTTACCCAGCCCTCCTCAGTCAGTAGTACAGGGAGCGTTACCCAGCCCTCCTCAGTACAGTAGAGGGAGTGTTACCCAGCCCTCCTCAGTACAGTACAGGGAGCGTTACCCAGCCCTCCTCAGTCAGTAGTACAGGGAGCGTTACCCAGCCCTCCTCAGTCAGTAGTACAGGGAGCGTTACCCAGCCCTCCTCAGTACAGTACAGGGAGTGTTACCCAGCCCTCCTCAGTACAGTACAGGCAGCGTTACCCAGCCATCCTCAGTACAGTACAAGGAGCGTTACCCAGCCATCCTCAGTACAGTACAGGGAGCGTTACCCAGCCCTCCTCAGTACAGTACAGGGAGCGTTACCCAGCCATCCTCAGTACAGTACAGGCAGCGTTACCCAGCCATCCTCAGTACAGTACAGGGAGCGTTACCCAGCCATCCTCAGTACAGTACAGGGAGCGTTACCCAGCCATCCTCAGTACAGTACAGGGAGCGTTACCCAGCCCTCCTCAGTACAGTACAGGGAGCGTTACCCAGCCCTCCTCTGTACAGTACAGGGAGCGTTACCCAGCCATCCTCAGTACAGTACAGGGAGCGTTACCCAGCCCTCCTCAGTACAGTACAGGGAGCGTTACCCAGCCCTCCTCAGTACAGTACAGGGAGCGTTACCCAGCCCTCCTCAGTCAGTAGTACAGGGAGCGTTACCCAGCCCTCCTCAGTACAGTACAGGGAGCGTTACCCAGCCCTCCTCAGTACAGTACAGGGAGCGTTACCCAGCCCTCCTCAGTACAGTACAGGGAGCGTTACCCAGCCCTCCTCAGTACAGTACAGGGAGCGTTACCCAGCCCTCCTCAGTACAGTACAGGGAGCGTTACCCAGCCCTCCTCAGTACAGTACAGGGAGCGTTACCCAGCCCTCCTCAGTCAGTAGTACAGGGAGCGTTACCCAGCCCTCCTCAGTCAGTAGTACAGGGAGCGTTACCCAGCCCTCCTCAGTACAGTAGAGGAAGCGTTACCCAGCCCTCCTCAGTACAGTACAGGTAGCGTTACCCAGCCCTCCTCAGTACAGTACAGGGAGCGTTACCCAGCCCTCCTCAGTCAGTAGTACAGGGAGCGTTACCCAGCCCTCCTCAGTCAGTAGTACAGGGAGCGTTACCCAGCCCTCCTCAGTCAGTAGTACAGGGAGCGTTACCCAGCCCTCCTCAGTCAGTAGTACAGGGAGCGTTACCCAACCCTCCTCAGTCAGTAGTACAGGGAGCGTTACCCAGCCCTCCTCAGTCAGTAGTACAGGGAGCGTTACCCAACCCTCCTCAGTCAGTAGTACAGGGAGCGTTACCCAGCCCTCCTCAGTCAGTAGTACAGGGAGCGTTACCCAGCCCTCCTCAGTCAGTAGTACAGGGAGCGTTACCCAGCCCTCCTCAGTCAGTAGTACAGGGAGCGTTACCCAGCCCTCCTCAGTCAGTAGTACAGGGAGCGTTACCCAACCCTCCTCAGTCAGTAGTACAGGGAGCGTTACCCAGCCCTCCTCAGTCAGTAGTACAGGGAGCGTTACCCAGCCCTCCTCAGTCAGTAGTACAGGGAGCGTTACCCAACCCTCCTCAGTCAGTAGTACAGGGAGCGTTACCCAGCCCTCCTCAGTCAGTAGTACAGGGAGCGTTACCCAGCCCTCCTCAGTCAGTAGTACAGGGAGCGTTACCCAGCCCTCCTCAGTCAGTAGTACAGGGAGCGTTACCCAGCCCTCCTCAGTCAGTAGTACAGGGAGCGTTACCCAGCCCTCCTCAGTCAGTAGTACAGGGAGCGTTACCCAGCCCTCCTCAGTCAGTAGTACAGGGAGCGTTACCCAGCCCTCCTCAGTCAGTAGTACAGGGAGCGTTACCCAGCCCTCCTCAGTCAGTAGTACAGGGAGCGTTACCCAGCCCTCCTCAGTCAGTAGTACAGGGAGCGTTACCCAGCCCTCCTCAGTCAGTAGTACAGGGAGCGTTACCCAGCCCTCCTCAGTCAGTAGTACAGGGAGCGTTACCCAGCCCTCCTCAGTCAGTAGTACAGGGAGCGTTACCCAGCCCTCCTCAGTCAGTAGTACAGGGAGCGTTACCCAGCCCTCCTCAGTCAGTAGTACAGGGAGCGTTACCCAGCCCTCCTCAGTCAGTAGTACAGGGAGCGTTACCCAGCCCTCCTCAGTCAGTAGTACAGGGAGCGTTACCCAGCCCTCCTCAGTCAGTAGTACAGGGAGCGTTACCCAGCCCTCCTCAGTCAGTAGTACAGGGAGCGTTACCCAGCCCTCCTCAGTCAGTAGTACAGGGAGCGTTACCCAGCCCTCCTCAGTCAGTAGTACAGGGAGCGTTACCCAGCCCTCCTCAGTCAGTAGTACAGGGAGCGTTACCCAGCCCTCCTCAGTCAGTACAGGGAGCGTTACCCAGCCCTCCTCAGTACAGTACAGGGAGCGTTACCCAGCCCTCCTCAGTCAGTAGTACAGGGAGCGTTACCCAGCCCTCCTCAGTCAGTAGTACAGGGAGCGTTACCCAGCCCTCCTCAGTACAGTAGAGGAAGCGTTACCCAGCCCTCCTCAGTACAGTACAGGTAGCGTTACCCAGCCCTCCTCAGTACAGTACAGGGAGCGTTACCCAGCCCTCCTCAGTACAGTACAGGGAGCGTTACCCAGCCCTCCTCAGTCAGTAGTACAGGGAGCGTTACCCAGCCCTCCTCAGTCAGTAGTACAGGGAGCGTTACCCAGCCCTCCTCAGTACAGTAGAGGAGGCGTTACCCAGCCCTCCTCAGTACAGTACAGGTAGCGTTACCCAGCCCTCCTCAGTACAGTACAGGGAGCGTTACCCAGCCCTCCTCAGTCAGTAGTACAGGGAGCGTTACCCAGCCCTCCTCAGTCAGTAGTACAGGGAGCGTTACCCAGCCCTCCTCAGTCAGTAGTACAGGGAGCGTTACCCAGCCCTCCTCAGTCAGTAGTACAGGGAGCGTTACCCAACCCTCCTCAGTCAGTAGTACAGGGAGCGTTACCCAGCCCTCCTCAGTCAGTAGTACAGGGAGCGTTACCCAGCCCTCCTCAGTCAGTAGTACAGGGAGCGTTACCCAGCCCTCCTCAGTCAGTAGTACAGGGAGCGTTACCCAGCCCTCCTCAGTCAGTAGTACAGGGAGCGTTACCCAACCCTCCTCAGTCAGTAGTACAGGGAGCGTTACCCAGCCCTCCTCAGTCAGTAGTACAGGGAGCGTTACCCAGCCCTCCTCAGTCAGTAGTACAGGGAGCGTTACCCAACCCTCCTCAGTCAGTAGTACAGGGAGCGTTACCCAGCCCTCCTCAGTCAGTAGTACAGGGAGCGTTACCCAAGCCCTCCTCAGTCAGTAGTACAGGGAGCGTTACCCAGCCCTCCTCAGTCAGTAGTACAGGGAGCGTTACCCAGCCCTCCTCAGTCAGTAGTACAGGGAGCGTTACCCAGCCCTCCTCAGTCAGTAGTACAGGGAGCGTTACCCAGCCCTCCTCAGTCAGTAGTACAGGGAGCGTTACCCAGCCCTCCTCAGTCAGTAGTACAGGGAGCGTTACCCAGCCCTCCTCAGTCAGTAGTACAGGGAGCGTTACCCAGCCCTCCTCAGTCAGTAGTACAGGGAGCGTTACCCAGCCCTCCTCAGTCAGTAGTACAGGGAGCGTTACCCAGCCCTCCTCAGTCAGTAGTACAGGGAGCGTTACCCAGCCCTCCTCAGTCAGTAGTACAGGGAGCGTTACCCAGCCCTCCTCAGTCAGTAGTACAGGGAGCGTTACCCAGCCCTCCTCAGTCAGTAGTACAGGGAGCGTTACCCAGCCCTCCTCAGTCAGTAGTACAGGGAGCATTACCCAGCCCTCCTCAGTCAGTAGTACAGGGAGCGTTACCCAGCCCTCCTCAGTCAGTAGTACAGGGAGCGTTACCCAGCCCTCCTCAGTCAGTAGTACAGGGAGCGTTACCCAGCCCTCCTCAGTACAGTACAGGGAGCGTTACCCAGCCCTCCTCAGTCAGTAGTACAGGGAGCGTTACCCAGCCCTCCTCAGTCAGTAGTACAGGGAGCGTTACCCAGCCCTCCTCAGTCAGTAGTACAGGGAGCGTTACCCAGCCCTCCTCAGTCAGTAGTACAGGGAGCGTTACCCAGCCCTCCTCAGTCAGTAGTACAGGCAGCGTTACCCAACCCAGTCAGTCAGGTCATTCCTACAATACGGGGCCTTTTCTGTACGCAGGAAATATTACTTCTTATTTAGTGTAAAATGTAGATCCCAAAAGGATTTAAATTTAAGGTACCTTAAAAAAAATATGTATGGGAGTTATGTTTTTTTTAACTCTTTTTTCAGTGGATGTGTTTTTGCCATGTCCCCGGGTGTTATTCATCAACTTCCACAAGACATATAAGGCATAAAATAATAAAATATTTATTCTAGGACTACTATAGTCCTAGTTGTTGTCATCAATAACGCTTTTCCTAGTCATCAATAACATTTTTCCTAGTCATCAATCATCAATAACGCTTTTCCTAGTCATCAATCATCAATAACGCTTTTCCTAGTCATCAATCATCAATAACGTTTTTCCTAGTCATCAATCATCAATAACGTTTTTCTTAGTTTTCAATCATCAATAACGCTTTTCTTAGTCATCAATCATCAATAACGCTTTTCTTAGTCATCAATCATCAATAACGCTTTTCTTAGTCATCAATCATCAATAACGTTTTTCCTAGTCATCAATCATCAATAACGCTTTTCCTAGTCATCAATCATCAATAACGCTTTTCTTAGTCATCAATCATCAATAACGCTTTTCTTAGTCATCAATCATCAATAACGCTTTTCTTAGTCATCAATCATCAATAACGCTTTTCTTAGTCATCAATCATCAATAACGTTTTTCTTAGTCATCAATCATCAATAACGCTTTTCTTAGTCATCAATCATCAATAACGCTTTTCTTAGTCATCAATCATCAATAACGCTTTTCTTAGTCATCAATCATCAATAACGCTTTTCTTAGTCATCAATCATCAATAACGCTTTTCCTAGTCATCAATCATCAATAACGCTTTTCCTAGTCATCAATCATCAATAACGTTTTTCCTAGTCATCAATCATCAATAACGTTTTTCTTAGTCTTCAATCATCAATAACGCTTTTCTTAGTCATCAATCATCAATAACGTTTTTTTTTCATGATTATTGTATTCATTATTATTATTTAATAGAAGATGTGCTCTGTGTCTCTGATATCGCTCTCCACACTGTAAGCTTGTTGTAATTCTCCATTTAAGAAAACAACCCCTTCCTACAATGACACCACATTCAGGAAGTGTCGACATTTCTTTGGTGGGGAAACAATAGTGCAAAGCTAAATAAATATAAATACTCAGTTGAATCTATTTTTCCACGTTTCATGTTGTCGGTCTGTATGTCACACTTCCATCCTGTTACGCTGAATGATAGATTAAATTAGCCACATTTCAAAATGTAAAAATATGTTTGATAGAGAAGTTAAACTCATGTTCAAGTGTTCACCATTATGCTAGCTCAATCTCGCTCACTCACTATGGCTAATTTAGGCTCCACATTTCCACCCTGTTAGGATTATGCATAGGTTGTAAAAAAAAAAATGTCTGAGCTTGACCAATGTGTTTTTCTGAAAGTGACACGTCCTTTTTCTGACAAAAAAAAAATATATATATATAAAATATATATATATACATACATACACACACACACACACTTTTCCCCCCAAAAGTGAATAGGTCCAAAAGGCATCGCAGGGTAGGAACGACCCAGTCAGTACAGCGCAGGCAGCACCACACAGCTCTCTGACCACCGGGCCATCCTGGACATAATATGACCTCCCAAAGCCGATTACTCTGGCTAGGGTCGCCAAAAGGCCCCAACCTCTCCCAACTACCCATGGCCATCACATGACTGGAATTCATTGTGTAGAAGAAGTGACCAGGCTGAAAATAGCCCTGTAAAACCACACCCTGTTATGATGTCCCCTATCCTGTAGGGAGGAAATGGTACTTGTACCTTGCTAACGTCAACAAACAGGATCAATATCATGACAAGATCCACTCTCATTGAGGCTGCAGAAGCCTCTTGTGGAGGAGATAGCAGCAAATAGCCCGCTTGCCAATTTTGACAACAATTTTCCCTGTAGGACAGCCTTTGTTTGGAGACTCTCTGGCCAGGCCTCTCTCTATCTGCAGCCCGCTGAGCCCTGAGAGCTGTAATGGACACTCACACTGAGTGCTGCTATTGGACGAGGACATGCTTCATATGAGGACCTCGGGGTTATTACTAGTCAAGAAAGGAGCTTTCCTGATTCAGGGTACACTCTACTTTGAAGAGCGGAAGCACTATACCCACATAGGACTACACTGGCTATGGCAAATGACTTCCAACGGGCAAGCCACAAAGAGACAAACCTACTTGAGACCGCATTTCATCACCATAACACATTGTATCCACGTTGTGTGTCCGAAATGGCACCCTACTCCCTACGTCTGCGGTCAAAAGTAGTGCACTACACGGGGTATCATTTCAGACGCGGACAGTGTGCCACACAACCCGGCATGCCTTTTCCATTAGTCAAGAAAGCAGAGCGATAATAATCTTCTCGCAGCAGCACAGTGCATCCCTGACTGACTGACTTAATAAAAGCGGAGATATGCATAAACCAACAGAGAACTCCGGTATTAATAGCAGCCACTAAAATGTGTCCATTAAGCAATTTCCCCTCAAAAGTCACAGGCCATTAACCTCCTCTCTTTTTTTCCCCCAGCCGCATTTCACAATTAACATTCCTACTCAACAGCACATCATCACGTTCTTCAAACAGAAACACCAAGAGGTATGACCCCCCCCCCCCAAAAAAAAAATATTATTCACTGTTATCCAATGCTGCATTGGTGGATTACTTCAAACCATATCTTCCAATTAGATACAGGATGCGTCACCAATGGCACCCTATTCCCTATATAGTGCACTACTTTTGACCAGCGCTTGTCAAAAGTAACGCACTATTTAGCGGAACAGGGTCCCAATTAGGACGGAGTTCCTTAAATAAATCCAGCAACGGCAATACACAAGAGGACGTCCATATAGCGTCTCAACGTGAGCATGCAGCGCGGAGAGTTAGGTAAAGCTCAGCGATTTGAACGTAAACAGTAGCCTAGCCGATGTGAAAGCCTATATTACTGTATGTTTGATAACCTATAACCTATAAAGTACAGTAGCACTTCACTAAAGGCTCATTTATACCCTATGCAAGTACGCAACGCAATTAGCTACGCAAAACGGCTAGCAAAAACACGTGTGCAAATTAGGCCCAAGCCGTGAACATCCCGCCATTTCTCCCTGGCTGCATTCCAAACACTTACAAGACACACCCTCTCCCCTCAAATGAAGTGGACACTTCTGATGCCGTAGCATGACGTCTGACGAGTTGACACTTGCGGGGCGAGGGGCGACGGAAGAACGAGTGAACTTCAAATGGACCGCTCTTGCCCGGGAATGTGTCGCTCGTTCATCCTGCGGTTGTGTTTTCAGTCACCATGGAACTGTTGTGTGCCTTATATACAGTCAAGTATGATTTATATGCTCTACAGTCAAGTCTGATTTATATGCTCTACAGTCAAGTATGATTGATATGCTCTACAGTCAAGTATGATTGATATGCTCTACAGTCAAGTATGATTGATATGCTCTACAGTCAATTATGATTGATATGCTCTACAGTCAATTATGATTGATATACTCTACAGTCAAGTATGATTGATATGCTCTACAGTCAAGTATGATTGATATGCTCTACAGTCAAGTATGATTGATATGCTCTACAGTCAAGTATGATTGATATGCTCTACAGTCAAGTATGATTGATATGCTCTACAGTCAAGTATGATTGATATGCTCTACAGTCAATTATGATTGATATGCTCTACAGTCAAGTATGATTGATATGCTCTACAGTCAAGTATGATTTATATGCTCTACAGTCAAGTATGATTGATATGCGCTACAGTCAATTATGATTGATATGCGCTACAGTCAATTATGATTGATATGCTCTACAGTCAATTATGATTGATATGCTCTACAGTCAATTATGATTGATATGCTCTACAGTCAAGTATGATTGATATGCTCTACAGTCAAGTATGATTTATATGCTCTACAGTCAAGTATGATTGCATTTCATATCTTGGCTGGAAGACAACTCATCCGCAGACATTGAATGTTAGCCATCCTACTATATCAGGTAATATCGAAAATTACAATGTATAAGTATGATGTCAGGGCAAGTTGTGCACAAGGTAACGTTTCCAACAAGCTAACGTTTCCAACAAGCTAACGTTTCCAACAAGCTAACCAAACAAAAACATAATTACTTTTATGAGACGTGTTTGAGCCATCATGTGCATTAGTAGCACAATTTCTAACTTATTTACATTCGTTTTGTTTTTTTTACTTACACTTGTATGTTGACTTCTCCATATTAATGTTGGTTGTAAGTATTGGCTGACTTTTCTTAGCGGATGTACAATCATCGCCAATTGAATTGGGCGTTTCAGAACATTTTTTATTTTGTTTTATTGAAACTTTATTTAACTAGGCCAGTCAGTCAAGAACATAATTGTACACTCGCAAACTCGATCAAAAACGAGAGCCGAGGAGCTTACACTGCCAACTTCCCTTGCTTGGCTAATCAACGACAAAGATGGCCGCGGGGATTCCCCCCAGGGGGATAAGGAGAAGGTGTGTCTTTTATGACTTTGAAACACAGCCCCTGTTACCGTCCACGTCGACCATTTTTCAACATCTGCTACCATAGACAACATACTGTGTGCGTTTGTTTTCCACAGCAATGTCATGGCTCGTCAAACTGAAAGGCGAATTGATGAGAACATCTAGGATGACGTCGCCATCTCCGTTCCGTATACACAGTCCATTTAGACGTCGATTCGCCGCCACTGTATTCCTGTGCCAAGAGGTTCAACTACGGCCCACTGCTGCAACTGAGGAAGTAGCTATGTGCAAAGCTATGACCAGCATGTAGGCTCTCTCTGTGTGTGTGTGAGTGTGTGTGTGTGCTTTCATGCACGCACGTGTATGTGTGTATACATGCATGTGTGTATGAGCGTGTGTGTGTGTGCGCTCGTTAACCTGCCGCTAGCAGTGTCTGGCGATTCGGCCCCAAGTCTGCATCTTTCCAGCTGATTGGCCACAATCTGTCTCTCCACCTCCAGCTCCCTGGTCAGCCTCTCAAACTGGATCTCCTGCAGAAGGACAGTAAGGACAAGACAGAGTCAGGAACACAAGGTCAGAGATGCCATGCCTTACAGAATGGCTGCCTTGTAAAATAGGTATTCTGGTCCGAGTGGGATTTCCTGGTTCGATGAAAATACATGGATGAGGATGATGCTGACGAGGAGGAAGGATAACAGTTTGACAGCTCTGAGGAACAGAAGCGTGTACAGACGCCTCGCCATAGAGGACGTACAAAAACACCACACACACACACACACACACAAACGCTACGCCTTGGAAAACAAAGTAACCATTTGAAACGCGCGCGCACACACACACACACACACACACACACACACACACACACACACACACACACACACACACACACACACACACACACACACACACACACACACACACACACACACACACACACACACACACACGTGCATCACAATGCACAGCCCACACACCAAGATTGAAGTACCACTTTAGCCTGGGCAAAAACAGTGTTATTCAACCTTGCTTCTACTAGCTTGTCCGCAGGGAGCAATGCAGGAAGCAGCATCGGACTTTTCTAATTATCGAACCCCAGTGAGGCTGTCTGCCGAGGGTTCTACCTGGGCTCTCTCTGTGTGTCAGCCTGGCTTCAAGCACTGCAGCATGTCACAGGAAGAGAGCCTCACATATACAAACGCGCGGACACACAGTACACTACTAGACCTACGTGTATACATAACACACACACACACACACACACACACACACAAACTACTACAACCATACATCACACACAGCCCTTTCCATGCACCCATGCCACCCCCGCACCGTCACACACAGACATGCCGGGACTCAGTCTGTTTCTCTCCCTTTCTCTCACGTACACAGACCCATTCCCACTCACCTTAATAGGCGATAATCTAGCTAGACTAGCTCTCTCGCTCTCCCCAGCCCAGCTGTAGCCCCCTCCATATAACTGTAGCCAGTCACAGTTAGCCACTGTCCCTGTGGCTTCAGGCTGCCCACGTTTCACGCCTCATCTCCACCACCCCTCTTTAACTTCTGGAGGTGCCACGAGAATGCCTCTCCTGACTGGAGACTCATTTGGCTCAGAAGAGAGCGTTAGCTAGTGCTCGCCCGCCCTCCCTCCCTCCTTACCCCCCTCCTCCGCCTGCCTTGCATTGCCTTGTGCCCTCCCCTCCTCTGCTATCCTCTCCCCTGGCTCAGTAGTGGCCATGTGCAGCCTGGCTGCTGCAGAGAGGGGAGAGGGGAGCTCTGCTAAGCCCTGCCACTCCACACACAGAGAGAGAGACAGAGACACAGGCCACGCTGCAGTTTCCTCAGGAAGGAGGAACATCTACACGGTGGCTCTGCTCCCGCCGCTAGCACACACAGAACAGAGGATACTACTCTGTAACGGGGACTGAAACAGACCCCTCTGTAGAGTATATTACAGCCCTCTGTCCTGACAGGAAGACTGACACTGATCTACTTTAGAAGGAAACGTTCAATAAATCCTTCGCGGCAGCCGCTCTAGAGACGTGCGGAATAAACGAGGGAAACTAATTTTCTGTTTCAAGAATCAAAAGAACCTGAGTGCACATTTGTAAAACCAAACTATTGTATAGATGTAGTCAACAAAAGGTAGTGGCATAGAGAACGCGTTGAGACGAAATCTCCTTATCGGTTTAGCCCGAGTCTTGCTATTCCAGGTTCTCTGTTATTTAAATCAAACATACTAAAAGTTCACGGTCTGCGAGACGACGGTATCTTTTTAGTGACGTCTGGCAAAATATGTCCCCGGGTGATCTTGTAACTGCTCATCCATCTGAATGAAGCTCAGCACCGCAATCTAACAGCGCTAGTGTACTGTGTGTGTGTGTGTGTGTGTGTGTGTGTGTGTGTGTGTGTGTGTGTGTGTGTGTGTGTGCGTGCGCGCGCGCGCGCAAACCCAACAGCTTGTACCTATCCCCGTGCACTCTCAGCAGCACTGCAGCACTCACACCACATTACATCTACTATTAAACGTCTCCGATAGCGCATCACTGATACGTGCATGTCTCTGCCCATTACACTTTCAGGTGCATCTCTTCAAAGCGCGTGTGCAGTTTAACTGGCTACGCTGTCAAATCACTAGCGCAGGAGTATCTGTTTAGACTACAGCAGAGTAGCAGGGTCTAAAAACAGATACAGAAGGCCCTATCCTTTCAAAACGCCCCTAAAACCTCTGAACATATAGACTTTACAGTTCACGGTGTAGGCTAAGAGAGTTGTGGTCGTCACAGAGAAAAGTAGGCCCGCCGGGATCCAAGAGTTAATATTGTGGTACAGAGAGTGTTGTTGTGTATAAGAAAGTACATTTGAGAGCCTGATAGAAACACAGGTAACGAGGTACGTCCCAACTGGCACCCTATTCCCTACGTGCAGACGTAGGATCTTAATTTGAGCCAGTCTGCTACAGCAGGAAAATAATATGGATTATAATTCATGGCCTTTTTTTTGGGAGGCTTTGATACATTTTAGTCAGGGCAAATCAAGTCTGACAATTTAAAGTGGAAATTACAAACTTTAGAAGCCTTTTTAAACCTCGGAGACACGATACGTTTGCATATCCGTGGTGGTCCCCTGTAGCTCAGTTGGTAGAGCATGGTGTTTGCAACGCCAGGGTTGTGGGTTCGCTTCCCACGGGGGACCAGTACGGGGAAAAAAATGTATGTATGAAAAATGTATGAAATGTATGCTTTCACTACTGTAAGTCGCTCTGGATAAGAGTGTCTGCAAAATGACTAAAAGGTAAATGTAAAATATCCCGCTGTGCAGGAAGATTCTCAGCAACAAAAGAGTGATCAAATGTACTGCACAACTTTTGACCAGAGCCTATATAGGGAATAGGGTGCCATTTGGGATGGAAAGGGTGAACGACCCTTCCAGGAAGAAAATAACAGATAGGCTTCAGTTCCACAGCCTCCTCCCTTTCTCATTGGCTCACTGCAGAAAACACTTGTCACATGATACAACACGATCCTATCATGGACCATTTATGACCAGGAAAACACTTTAAATCACACATTCTTGAAGATGTACATATGTTTGTGAGTAAACACAAAGAAATGGGTGTCTTATGCCATGAACATGGTTGGTTCACCATCTATTTGCCTTCTAATCTAATGTCCTGTTTGACTGTGCAGCCTTGAATGTCCGAGGGGCGGAAACCTGGTCTCAGAGCTACTAGATAATGCACAGCCAAGGGCAAACAGTGTTGCTTCTTCTACTGAATAACTCCAATGCAGCAGGTTTCTATAGAATCCAGATTGTGTTTCTGATGAAACAGGGCAGAGGGGCATCTGCTGCTGCCATATGGCTCTAAATGCTTGATCCCAGCTCCGAGCCTGTCCTACCCACGCTCTGTACCCCAAACCTGTCCTACCCATGCTCTGTACCCCAAGCCTGTCCTACCCACGCTCTGTACCCCAAACCTGTCCTACCCACGCTCTGTACCCCAAACCTGTCTTACCCACGCTCAGTACCCCAAGCCTGTCCTACCCACGCTCTGTACCCCAAACCTGTCCTACCCACGCTCTGTACCCCAAGCCTGTCCTACCCACGCTCAGTACCCCAAGCCTGTCCTACCCACGCTCAGTACCCCAAGCCTGTCCTACCCACGCTCTGTACCCCAAGCCTGTCCTACCCACGCTCTGTATCCCATAGCCCGCCTCCACTGTGGATGCCTGCCTGCCTGCACGGAGGAGATTCAGAGCTTCCTGTACGAAGCAGAGCTAGCTAGCCTCTCCTTCTCCACCCTGCAGCAAACAATCCTCCTCTCTTGCATCTGCTGTCTTTTCCTCTCTCAGGTGGCCATCAATATTACTAAGACGTCGTCCTCAACGTCCCTCTCCCTGTCCTTTATTAGACTACGATGCAAAAAAGAAAACATATTTTATGACTTTTACCTCTCATACATTTCAACAGGAATTTCCAGAGTATAGGTCATCACAAGCCTTATGAAGCCCGCGACAAATGTGGATCCAATACATTAGCTTCTCATACCAGACTGTTACAGACGTAGGATCGTAATTTGATCACCCTTTTGCAGGAGAACTTTACATTTAAATGTATAGTGTACTTGAGGTTTAAAAAGACTTCCAAGGTTTGTAATTTCCACTTTGAAATTTAAGAACTGATTTTCTTTTACGAAACAAAATGTATATCAATGACTACAGAATTGTCCATTATTTCACAATTCCTGTTGATGCAGGATTATTTTCCGGTGTAGCAAACTGGTTCAAATTAAGATCCTACATCTGTACTTGTTGCTACAGGAGGCAACCTAATGAAACAAGAGCAAGACAACACGGCCTAAGTGGCGCGTCCATTACAGCCTCAAACAGACCGGCTCTGCTCTGGTCCCCATGTATAATTCATTGAGTTTGCAGAGTCAGTGAAACACAAAATGGGACACATCTATTCAGCTTAATGATGCGACGCGTCAGGACGAAGGCCGCGGGTAACGACCATTAAACAAGGCCCGTGTTTATCTAGCCCATGTTGCCGGCGAGGGGGTGAGGCGAGAGCCCTCTCTCCCCCCCCCTCGGTCCGTGCCAGGCTTAGTGGAAGGAGGGTTGGAGACAATGAAGGCTGGTCGTCCTGTACCAACATGCGCTTTGCTCTGCTAAGCTCTGCTCATTGTTCGGCATGACAATGAGTGTCAGTCCTCGGGCCTGACTGCCCTGTCACCCAGCGCTGAATCAGATCCTGTCCCCCTCTGTCTCGGCCTGTCCTACTTCATAGGGCCTAGTACAAACAGATGACATACCACCACGCCACAGGTTGCATGACCCCTTGCAGACGCATAATGGACAGTGACTGGTAGACTCAGCTCAAAGCTTCAAGCATTGGCCTCTACTCTGCTCTGTCCTGTCGTGCAGCCTCAGCACGTCCTCTCACTCCACCTACAGGTCTACACTTGACATGATGGGCCACATCCTAAAAGAGCCCCCTATTTCTTATTTAACCTTTATTTATCCCGCAAATCCCATTGAGAGGTCCCTTTATACTTTGAAGTGCACTACATTTAACACCGGTCATTTGGGACGCAATCGTGATAAGACAACGGAGGGCCACTCGCAACATTTTTCCGAAACCCTGAAAAATGACATTTTCTCTGCTGAAAATGAAATTCTATGAAATAGAACAAGTAGGAATTAAAGAGTTGGGTAGTCTAGGTCACGTTCAACCCCGCATGAAGAATTAGAAAGACTGCGACTGCATTGTAACGTCATACCAGAGAGGAAGAGAAGCAGAGCAGTCTTTGGCCCTATAGGCCAGGCAAAGTGAGGTCCCGCCAACGTTATACAGGCTCAGCTGTGTCAGTTTATTTTTAGTAGCAGAGTCATACAGTATATAGAGGTATCGGGCTCTGACTAGAAGCTGTTGATCCCTTCCACTCCAACAGGCTCTCCTCTCCTCATGTCCTGATTGGGCATGATTGAGCCATCATGTTCAGAGGGCTAGTTTGGGTGACCCTGGATTGGCCGCCTTGGGCCAGAAGAAGCACGGGTTTTTTTGGAACGCTCTTTGTCGGCTCTCAAACATCAGCTCCGACATAGTAATCACGCCCTTAAGCCGAGATAAAAATCTCAGCCAGATCATGCAAATATAATAGTAGATGTCATTTAACCAGATGCTTTTATCCAAAGGGACTTACAGTCACATGTGCATACATTTTACTTATGGGTGGTCCTGGGAACCATTTGGGGCTCAAACTGGGGTTCTGATCTGATCCGGGCGCTGCAGGAAGAGGGCGCGGACGCTTGTCATCCAAAAGGGCTGCAGTTCCATTATGGATGCGGAGGGACATTTTATGTAACTAAGGCAGATGGCTTTTTTTCCTTGACCGGGGGTTGAGAGAAATCTCTGGAAACATATTTGTTCATTAAGTGGCAATGGGGCTTGACAGTTCTGCTCTCTAGCAGCAGCAGTGTGTGGCTGCTAACGTATTCTAATGAGGCCCACGACATAGCTGAATGTGGGAGGGATAGATAGATATATATGTATGAAAGAGAAAAAGAGAGCGAGAGGGAGGGAGAGCGAGAGAGAGGAGAGAGGGAGAGAGAAAGAGACAGCATTATTTCTCACTGGAAATCACTGCAACACAAAGTCACCTTGGGACGAAACTCTGATTTTGAGAGGAAGAATGTACAGGCTGCAGTAGTGACAGACATTTGTAAGCAATATGCATAACACAATGCTAGCAAAGTGAACAAGAAAATCTAAGCACTGAACAAGAGAACTGATTTCAAGGCCTCCTACAACACTACTTAAAAAGGTCTTAGTAACTACATCTAAAAACCTCAAGTGATATGAAGAATTTCATAACATTTCATGGAATGCTATTCATCACTTGCAAGACGACTCGCCCTGAATTTAATTCAGCTGCTCTATCGATCGCTACATACATTCAGTCTGAAACTGGCACCGTAGAAGCCGTTTGTGCGACTTCAAAACGAAGGGCGTTGAACGAAAACAAATTCATTAGGGATTGGATCGTCTCTAACAAATCTAAGCAATCAGAGTATCAAAGTTGATCATGTCATTATCCGGCCCAACCCATCGGTTTCTGGGACCAATCAGAACGGTCAGAATGTGTTCGCATTCTAGAAATCATCGGGGAGGGAGGCAAATCCAGACTCATCGTGGAGAAGAAACTTTAGTGGGCGTGGCGTTTGGCTGGAGTGATGTGGATGGGTAGCCAGGCAAATTCCTCACATTCTGTTTCAGTATTTTCACATATAGAAAAGGAATCCCTGTTGACATTGGGTCAACCGACCTCTCTGATGACAGTCTACGTGAAGCGCGGCATTCAAGGTCTTCTATACATATGATCCTCAGAGCTCTAGCTTCTCACATGAAGACATTCACTTAGATTACTAATGAAGGGACTGCATTAGCAGACAGCGCCCTGGACCACTATATCAGCCACCCGAGCCATAGACTGTTCACTCGGCTACCGTCCAGGCAAATGGTACCGGATCTCGGAACAACAGGCTCCGCGAGAGCTTCTGCTAAATAGTCAATGAATGGTACCCAAGCTATCTGTACTGACTCCATCTTCCACTGACCCTATGCACACTCACTGGACTATATATACACACACTCACTCCCACACACTACACTGTCACTCCCACACAAAATCCTCACACACACACATGCACACCGACACAACACAAACACACGTGCACACTCACACACACTTTTACACTCCTCATATGCTGCTGCTACTCCGTTCTTTATTTGACTCTCAGTGTTATCTTTTACGATGCCTTCATGTACAAATCTACCTCAAGTACCTGGTACCTCTGCACATTGATCTGGTACTGGTACTCCGTGTATATACAGTTGAAGTCGGAAGTTTTACATACACCTTAGCCAACTACATTTAAACTCAGTTTTTCACAATTCCTGACATTTAATCTTAGTAAAAATTCCCTGTCTTAGGTCAGTTAGGATTACCACTTTATTTTAAGAATGTGAAATGTCAGAATAATAGTAGTGAGAATGATTTATTTCAGCTTTTATATCTTTCATCACATTCCCAGTGGGTCAGAAGTTTATATACACTCAATTAGTATTTGGTAGCATTGCCTTAAACAATTTAAACTTGGGTCAAACGTTTCGAGTAGCCTTCCACAAGCTTCCCACAATAAGTTGGGTGAATTTTGGACCATTCCTCCTGACAGAGCTGGTGTAACTGAGTCAGGTTTGTAGGCCTCCTTGCTCGCACACGCTTTTTCAGTTCTGCCCACAAATGTTCTATAGGATTGAGGTCAGGGCTTTGTGATGGCCACTCCAATACCTTGACTTTGTTGTCCTTAAGCCATTTTGCCACAACTTTGGAAGTATGCTTGGGATCATTGTCCATTTGGAAGACCCATTTGCGACCAAGCTTTAACTTCCTGACTGATGTCTTGAGATGTTGCTTCAATATTTCCACATAATTTCCATCGTCATGATGCCATCTATTTTGTGAAGTGCACCAGTCCCTCCTGTAGCAAAGCACCCCCACAACATGATGCTGCCACCCCCGTGCTTCACAGTTGTGATGGTGTTCTTCGGCTTGCAAGCCTTCCCCTTTTTCCTCCAAACATAACGATGGTCATTGTGGCCAAACAGTTCTATTTTTGTTTCATCAGACCAGAGGACATTTCTCCAAAAAGTACGATCTTTGTTCCCATGTGCAGTTGCAAACCGTAGTCTGGCTTTTTTATGGCGGTTTTGGAGCAGTGGTTTCTTCCTTGCTGAGCGGCCTTACAGGTTATGTCGATATAGAACTCGTTTTTCTGTGGAAATAGATACTTTGTACCTGTTTCCTCCAGCATCTTCACAAGGTCCTTTGCTGTTGTTCTGTGATTGATTTGCACTTTTTGCACCAAAGTACGTTCATCTCTAGGACACAGAACGCGTCTCCTTCCTGAGCCGTATGACGGCTGCGTGGTCCCATGGTGTTTATACTTGTGTACTATTGTTTGTACAGATGAATGTGGTACCTTCAGACGTTTGGAAATTGCTCCCAAGGATGAACCAGACTTGTGGAGGTCTACAGAGGACCAGAGTGCAACTGGTCCTTGTTTGGGAACACACACACACACACACACACACACACACACACACACACACACACACACACGAATCATGCCTTCATGATTCGTGACCGCCGGTGTGGCGGTAATACGGTCACCGCATCAGCCCTATCTGTGACATAGATAAGAGGATGGACGAAGAGGAAGGACGTTTTCCTTTCTGCATCGGAAACATGAAAGTGGAGTTGCATCTTGGGCTAGATCATTAAAATGCCATTAAAGAGGCTGTCATCTGTGTGTCTGCTGAAGTGACAGCCAGCGCCTGGCACGGAGGCTGTCTGAGAGAGAAGAAACAGAGCCTGAGTCCCAAATGGTACCCTATTCCCCATGTAGTGCACTACTTTTGACCAGAGCCCTATGGGTGCTCAAACTTAGTGCACTCCTTAAGGAATAGGGTGCAGACACCGTCTTCTGATGTGTAGCTTACAAACCACCTCATCTGCAGTACAGTCTATAGAGAATCTTGTGGGTTTTGGAGAGAGACCAACGGTCCAAATTTGTCTGTGGTCCAATCTCTGTCCTTTTCTTTGTGATAAAACGGCCATTGATAAGATGCAAAATAAGATGAGAGGAATCCTCTTTTAGATAGAGCAAAAATGGGTTCCCGCCCTCTCTCCTTCCACGTCCCAAATGGTACCCTATTCCCTACATAGTGTAGAAACTACTTTTGACCAGAGCCCATAGGGCCTTGACCAAACATAGTGCACCAGATAGGGAAAAGGGTGCCATTTGGGACGCATTCAATATCCTCCAAGCTCACATAAAACGGCCTGATGGTAGAGGGCTGCTGTGCAGTTGTGTTGTTCTGCCTGGCTGGCTGTGCCACAAAAGCTGCTGCAGTTGATGATGATGCCTTCTGCAGCTGAACAAAAGCAACACAAAAGCCAATCTGTGTGTCTTTAAGGACACAACAAAGATCCAAACACTGCCAAAGAAGGGCAATCATTTCTTCCTTTCGGACTGCCATTCATCTGGGCCTCACAAACATACATTTCCTCTGGTAGCTCGATAGCTAAGTATTTTCCAAAATGTGGCACCAGGCACGGTCTGTCTATGGGGAGAGCAATGTAGAAACGTTCGATCCTGCCGTTATACTGCTATTGCAGTGAACAAAGGGATGTAGGTAAGCTGACCTGCAGTGTTAGTTCAGCCTACATCAGTGCTCGTTGGTGGGAGAGTCTGGGCTCTGTGCTGCCGAGAGATGGACATCTCTGAGAGAGCTGCTAGAGCTCATGGGTAATCCACCCTGGCACCGCTTACTCCGCTTTCTGGTCTTCCTTAGGGATTCCGAGTGAGGACGGCCGAGTATATGTAGTACGGCCGAGTATATGTAGGACGGCCGAGTATATCCTTCCTGTAATGACACCATCACCCCATGGTTCTAGAAGCTTCTTATTGGTCCCAGTTAGGGCTGTGGCTGTCACGAAATTTCGTCAGCCGGTGATGTCAAGCAAATAACTGTCGGTCTCACAGTAATTGACCATTAATTAACATGAACACATTTAGCATCTCCTGGCTTCCACACATAGCCTACAAGCCACTGATGCGGACCTTCGGGAACATCTACATTTTAAAAAGTCTAATAAATCCATGTAATATCTCCTACACCATCACAATAAATCCATTATTTATTTTAGACAGATCTAAAAGAAACATGATATGAAGAAAATGTAGTCTATTTCAGAAGAACAGAATAGCATACTCTGAGTTGTCCTTATGTTAGGTCCTGATCTGGCTATGCCATATGGATGTGGGCTACACTAGTTCATTTAGCAGACAAGATTTGCTTAGACTTCCGTGGCATTATTTTATATTATTTATATTATGAAGAATACAATTGAACAAAGCTGAATAAAATAAAAAAGGATATTTTTCTCCAAACGATTTGAGGGAGTGCGCACATGCAGCTACTCTGTGTTGAGCGGTTAACAAAGAAATTAGGTATTCCTATATGCATAATTTACAGGTATCAAATCGGTCACATACACATGGTTAGCAGATGTTATTACGAGTGTAGCGAAATGCTTATGCTTCTAGATCTGACAGTGCAGCAGTATCTAACAGGTAATCTCTAACAATTTCCAGTCGCCTTGCCTTGATTAAATGCGGTGGTACGTGCTCTCAGTTTTGCGTGAATGCTGCCATCAATCCACGGTTTCTGGTTAGGGAAGGTTTTAATAATCACAGTGGGTACAACATCTCCTATACACTTCCTTATAAACTCGCTCACCGAGCCAGCGTATACGTCAATGTTATTGTCTGAGGTATTAGTTGTTCTACAAACGTTAGGCTATATGTTTTGATTTGTAAGGCTGCATGATGAGACTCTAATGATGATTTGAAAAAAGTAACTTGAAATGCATGAGCTCTGCTTTGTTTTTTTTTGCGCAGGCTGTACACTCCAATAGTCTCTCATTTACAATTTGTCAAGCACTTGATAATGCCTCTAATTTCCCCTTTGTGTGGCCGTATTGCACCCCCAACAAATCCATGCCTTCTGCTGCCAGTGTTTGTGCTACGAAGCACCTCACACTCACATGGCTCTCCATCACGTGATCGGGTCTTTCTCACAGGCTACAAGTGAAGACAGACACTTCGGGGATGCAACTGTGCGCGTCCTTATCAAATTCCGAGCTGCATATTGAAGATATTGGAAGAGCTGTCCACATTTACTTTTCGTCAGCCAACAAGATGAGTAGGCCTAACGAACAGCAAGAGCACTAGCCTATGTCAATCTACTATCCCCCATAGTACAAAAGTTGGTTTTATTATATTCTGTTACGACAAATAAATATTCCATACAAAGTCTGGGACAGTTGTGTGATGCGTTAGATCCCAAATTAATACAACAACTAGCATAAAAAAATTCAAAGATGTACGCAATGAGGCTGACACAACAGATCAGAACGTTTAGCTTAAAATGTGATAGCCTAATAGCCTATTTCTTCACATTATAAGCGCAACAATACGCACACAGCATAAGCGTGAATGTTCCAATAGCAGGAAAACACCATTAACAAAAATGACCGCAAATGCGATTATGCATGTAATGCTTTTCTTATAAAGGTGAATTTTTATGGAGAAAATTATCGTCCCCAAACTTGAAACTCGCAGGCTGCGTATGTATGCCAGTTAGGCTCTACACCCCTTGTAAAGTGGATTAATGTGCATATTTTTAAGAAGTTATTTGGCCACTTTAGTTGTGATACAACCCTTATAAAAACATACAGGCCTATGGGCTAGACTACATGAGGTGTCAAAAAAGTCGGGGGGGAAAAGGCATTGTTTCTTGCCTTACGCTGGGCATCATTCACAAGTGATAATATAAAATTCACAAGTGATATGCTAATATTGTCACCTATCAGACTATTCTTGATTTAATCTTGTCTTTACATATACTAAATAATATATGTGTAACATTTGTTTCGATTTAGAATTGACTATTATTATGCGCCTGTCTCGAAACAGGGGCAGGGGGAAAAAATACATGCCATCTACGCTCTTAATGCTCTTAAATAGCGAATGGAGGACGCTTTTCCCGTGGTTCATTTTCATGCCAGCCAGGTAGGCTATACTCCTGTTGTAAAGATAAGCAATGTGCTTTATATTAGGAAAGTTGAGAAATAAATATCGTAGGCCTAGCCTATTGAAAGCTGATGGGATCCTCCTCTTTTTAATAGAGGCCATCACTCTGTTTTCTCCCACAATTGCATAGCCTATAGAAATGTTGCGCAACATGAGCTCATGGGCTCTCATGCAGTGTTTGATTCAATTTCTTATCACATTTGCATTGATGTCAGAGTGATTAGAGGGACAACAGAATGCTGAGTGCCAGGCAGTTAGCAAGTTTGGTAGGTTACTAATGACCATCAGCAGTATCAGAGCTTGGCGAAGCCCAATTACCGTGACTAAACGATCATGTGGAATTTGACTGCCTTCATGACTAGTGACCGCCGGTGTGGCGGTAATACGGTCCCCGCCACAGCTCTAGTCTCAGTCGCACTGGTACCTGGTCTTTGTCACGCTTCTGTTGATGCCTTCCTGCCTACTACTGATGACACTGATGGAGATACGGAGGAAAGGAGAGGGTTGTCCCTGGGCTGGGTTTAAACACACAGACAGGCCTGTGTGTGCCAGGGTCAGCCCAGTACACACTGCTCCCCTCTGTCATCACGTCACGTTGGCAGCAGATTATCTGCCCTCCGTTCTGCCAGTCAGTCAGCCTCTGCAGTGACATCAGGCTCCTGCTGAACAGCACAGTGAAACAGCCGACAGGCTGCAGCCACTGCTCTGTTCTCTGTCTGTCCATTTCTCCCTCTCTCACTCTCCAGGATAATTGCTCCAAGAAGGGCATCCCTTTTTTATGGCTATAATCGAGGCGGGAATGCTTTCAGATTTCTCCTAGCCTGTCACAGCAGTAGGTGAGAAAAGAAGAAGGAGGAGGAGGTAAGGCCAGAGGTAGCTAGCTTCCTAGTCGATTGTATTTACAGGCCTTAGTTCACCCGCAGTGGTGGAACTGCTTCTGCCATCATGGCAATTTGAACCTAACTCCTGCTTTTCTCGAGCAGCAGATGTAGAAATTCCACAAAAAAGTCAAACCCTGCCTTTTAGTCAACGGCCAAATGATTGTATTTCTTTAACTTCTCCAGCTCCAAGAAACACAGGTCCACACAGAGGTCACTTGGATCAGTCTGCCAGAATGGAGGAAGCATTGCATTGTGATCTCAAGAGGGATAAAGAGGTCGTCACATTTTGAGCACTCAAAGCAAGGACACCCCCCTCTGAGCAGTACTTTACTACACCACACACCAGCTGCAGAGGAAAGGCTGTGTGTGTGTGTGTGTGTGTGTGTGTGTGTGTGTGTGTGTGGTTTGGATTTACTATCCTTGTGGGGACCAGAAGTCCTCACAACGATAGTAAAACAAGGACAATTGTGGGAACATTACACCGGTCCCCACAAAGAAAAAGGCTTTTTTAGGCTTTGGGGTTAGGTTTAGGGTTAGAATTAGGGTTAGGGTTTTGGGGTTAAGGTTAGAGTTAGGTTAAGGGTTGGCTTTAGGGGTCAGGGAAAATGTATTTTGTGTGGGAATAAACTGTTTGGTTCAAGGATAGTAAAACAAACATCTGTGTGTGTGTGTGTGTGTGTGTGTGTGTGTGTGTGTGTGTGTGTGTGTGTGTGTGTGTGTGTGTGTGTGTGTGTGTGTGTATGTGTATATGAGGCTAAGCCAGACATAGGCAGGGTCATAACAAGTGTGCCCTGGTCGGCCAGAAAAGGCAATTCAGCAGACAGATTCTTCGTGTTTAAAGTAGTGCACTACGTAGGGAATAGGGTGCCATTTGGGATGCATTCAATATCCTCCAAGCTCACATAAAACGGCCTGATGGTAGAGGGCTGCTGTGCAGTTGTGTTGTTCTGCCTGGCTGGCTGTGCCACAAAAGCTGCTGCGGTTGATGATGATGCCTTCTGCAGCTGAACAAAAGCAACACAAAAGCCAATCTGTGTGTCTTTAAGGACACAACAAAGATCCAAACACTGCCAAAGAAGGGCAATCATTTCTTCCTTTCGGACTGCCATTCATCTGGGCCTCACAAACATTTTCTCTGGTAGCTCGATAGCTAAGTATTTTCCAAAATGTGGCACCAGGCACGGTCTGTCTATGGGGAGAGCAATGTAGAAACGTTCGATCCTGCCGTTATACTGCTATTGCAGTGAACAAAGGGATGTAGGTAAGCTGACCTGCAGTGTTAGTTCAGCCTACATCAGTTCTCGTTGGTGGGAGAGTCTGGGCTCTGTGCTGCCAAGAGATGGACATCTCTGAGAGAGCTGCTAGAGCTCATGGGTAATCCACCCTGGCACTGTGTCCGCTTACTCCGCTTTCTGGTCTTCCATGCTTTGGTTTTATTTCCCTGGCACTGTATACAAATGCTAACATTTTAGCATTTGTGGCACAAATCCCATTCAAGTCATGGGACCGATATTAGCATTTTTCGTGCATCATGTCCAAATCATCCAAAAGTACCTCAAATGTATTGTGCAGCTCATCAAAGTCACTTATAGATGATTTGAACATGATGCACAAAAAAATGCTAATATCGATCCCTTGGCTTCAATGGGATTTGTGCCACAAATGCTAAATGGGATTTGTGCCACAAATTGATTTGGAAACAGTGACAGGGAAACTAAACCAAAGCACAGATTGCTGTCATACCTTGTCCATAGAGTGCTTACAGGGTAAAGAAACCAACATGTCATTTGGTAATTTGGGTTAAATATCCCTTTAAGCCCAGCTCCTGATTGTCTAACCCCCGGAGTCACAGGCTACATCCCAAATGGCACCCAGCTTTGGTCAAAAGTAGTGCACTATAAAGGGAATAGGGTGCCATTTCGGACACAACCACACAGTGGGATTGGCGGTTTAAGTTGAGTTGACCTGAGGGCACCTGTCTATGTGAAACAGACATGAACCCCCCTGCTAGCTGTTACGTAACCACTGTACCCCACAGTTAGCAGGCTAGCAGCCACACACACAGTTCAGAGTTACACCCTTATCAGAAGGTTGTGTGAGAGAGACAGAGAACTTCTGTGAGTGTGGTGTTTACAGTTCATTTTTATTGTTTATTTCACTTTTGTATATCATCTACTTCACTTGCTTTGGCAATGTTAACATATGTTTCCCATGCCAATAAAGCCCTTGAATTGAAAGGGAGGGAGCATTATAATGCATGCTCAGCTCAACTGCCTCCTTGTCTGCTCTGAATGGCACCACACCCTTAGAGGAGCTCCTCCTCTAAATCACATTGCACATAGTGTTGAACACTTGATTAATGCAATGATTGACAAATGTGTGGATATTTTTAAAAGCCTCTCATTTTCAAATTGGCTAACAGAGCAAAAATACTGTCTACTGGTATTAAGATAATTATTGCAGGGACATGGGGTGTGGGAGAGCTGTTGTTTTTACACTGCACCACTTAGAGGGGGGGTATGTTGTGTAGAAAGAGATAGTCGAATCTAGATCCGTCTCTTTATATACAAACACACACACACACACACACATATATACTTCATGACCAAAAGTATGGGGACACATTCTCGTCAAACATCTCATTTCAAAATTTTGGGCATTAATATCGCCGCTTTTTACAAATGTATAAAGTGAAGGTCTTTTAAGGGAGTATGCGAGCACACTCGTTTAGCTCGGCTAGGCACCAGCCGAACTGAAGCATGCTTACGCCTTTAGACAGCAGCTCCAAATAGTCCCGGTTGTAAACGGCTAAGCTAGGCTGCATTACAGCTTAAAGAATTCCTCTTTGGTTGTTGACTTAGTTACACCCAGTGTCACCCGGGCCAGGCCAGGCTGAGGTGATTAAGTCATAAACTAGGCCTGCTCCGGAGAGGAGTCGTCTGGATGAAAGCATTCGGCTTCCTCCTCTTTTTCCTGCCTTTCATTATTGCAGGGCACATTGTACCCTTCAGCCGTGCACAACAACGTCCATAGTAGAGGGTTACTCTGAATCAGCCAACTTTCCCCGCACATCAGATTGGGAGTAGGAGTTCACTTTTCTTCTGTTCTCCCACATTTTCCATGTTGCCTTTACTAACTTCAGGGTAGCCTAAGCTTTCGCATTGAGAAAAAAAAAGGCTCGCATTTCACTGTGTTATTGTCTTAAGCCCACATTACAGCGCTCCAGTGCTCAGTTCACAGGGATAACCTTGCTAATGTGGCAGAAAAAGCATTAAAAGAAACATAGTGTTATTGCTGAATTCACAGAAAATGAGAAGCTGACTGGCTGAGTGCCATTCTGTGGCTTCGCTCCGGTATCCGGCTTCATTCCACTTCAGAAGAAATTGATAAGAAAGTAGGTCTTAGATTATATACAAAAACACCCGTTCAGCTAAAAGAAATTATAATAAGATAATAAATATTAGAGAGAGGGAGGACATGTCTGAATACCCATACTAGCATACTATGGGGAGGACCATCATCCTAAGTGAATTTCATAAAAATAGTAAAACATTTAAAAAGTTATCCTTTTTAAATGAAACTATACTAAATATATTCACATGTTACCAAATAATTAATTAAAACACTGTTTTGCAATGAAGGTCTACAGTAGCCTCAGCAGCACTCTGTAGAGTAGCACCATGGTGTAGCCAGAGGACAGCTAGCTTCTGTCCTCCTCTGTGTACATTGACTTCCATACAAAACCTAGGAGGTTCATGGTTCTCACCCCCTTCTATAAATGTTCACAACTTCCAGAGGACGTCCTCCAACCTATCAGAGCTCTTGCAGCATGAACTGACATGCTATCCACCCAATCAAAGGATCAGCAAATTAATCTGGTATTGAAAGCATACGCTACAGCAAGTTAGCACTGAAGTACATAAAATGTGATGAGTAGATGACTCAAAGAGAGAGAGAATGAGGGAGAGAGCTTTTTCACTTTCACTTAGCTAGCAAATGCAGCTAGCTAGTTTAGTCTACTCAAACACCAGGCTCAAATGTTAGCTAGCTGGCAATGACTATCCAACACAACACTGGAACTCTTCCAAGTCAAGGTAAGCTTTTGATTTTACAAATTTATTGTCACCTGGGCCCACCTGTGTAACTGCTAAACTGCTTACTGACTGTTCACTGTAACTTTACTGTATGATTGTAGCAGGTTTACTAACGCGTTAGTTCTATTAGCCATGTTGACTATGACGTTACTTTAGCTAATATGGTGACAACGATGTATGCTGTGTATAGCGGTTATGATAAGGTTTGCCTTGAAAAATGTTTTTACCTTGTCACATAAAGCTGATGTGCTGTGCATTGAAGTCTACAACCGAAGGGAAAAGGTGAGAGGGGAGCGCATAGATGCAAGAAGGAATACAACGTGGCTGCTATGAAAGTGAACTGTGTTTACGTGTGATCAGGGGTGTACTCATTCCGCCGATTTTGTTGAAAAACCTTTCTTAAACGGAAGCAAACGGAATGAAACGGGGATAAACATACTGAATTTGTCCAATATAAACTCTTGTTTGCAACTGTTGGACTAATGATTACACCCTAAATCAGATAGATGCAGGCAAGAGTGTGCAAAGTGGTATTGAATGTGTCACTGTCTGTCCATGTGTCACCTCAAATTTCTCTCTCAGCCTGTGTGCCCTTACATTGTAAACTTTCTTTCATAGGCTAGGTTGTAGCAATGATGGGTATAGGGAAAATGTGACTATTCTATAGTAGCCTAAACCTATCAATGTTACATTGAACTGGGTGAATGGAATATAAATGACAGTCATCCATTATGCTGTAATAGAAATAAGGCCATGCTCATAAAAATAAATAAAAAATGGTCCTCCCTCATCTGAAACGGCATCGACCTCCACTGCGTACTATATACGTACCTAAACTGCATACTATGTACTCATCGTCGCATACAATTTAGCACATTCCATTTCGTAAAAAGTATGCAGTGTGCCACGGCCGCAACACAGTAGCGCTCCTGACTGGCTGAGTAGGTGGGGCGGGGCCAAGTGCGGGTAGATTTTTCCAAATTCAACAGACATGCGTCATATTAACCAGGCAGATAATAGCTCATTTCCAATTCGATTAATTTCTCTAAACTCTGAATAGAATGGGAATGGGCCTACTCAGGCTGGTTATAGGCAGACTATCAAATTTGATTTATACTGTATACTGTAGCCAACATGTTTATAGCAGACCACCATAGTCCCTGTGCCCAAGAACACTAAGGTAACCTGCCTAAATGACTACCGACCCATAGCACTCACATATGTAGCCATGAAGTGCTTTGAAAGGCTGGTCATGGCTCACATTAAAACCATTATCCCAGAAACCCTAGACCCACTCCAATTTGCATACCGCCCCAACAGATCCACAAATGGTGCAATCTCTATTGCACTACACACTGCACTTTCCACCTGGACAAAAGGAACACCTATGTGAGAATGCTGTTCATTAACTACAACTCAGAGTTCAACACCACAAAGCTCATCACTAAGCTAAGGACCCTGGGACTAAACACCTCCATCTGCAACTGGATCCTGGACTTCCTGACGGGCCACCCCCAGGTGATAAGGGTAGGTAACAACACATCTGCCACGCTGATCCGTAACATGGGGGCCCATCAGGGGTGCGTGCTCAGTCCCCTACTGTACTGCCTGTTCACTCATGACTGCATGACCAGGCACGACTCCAACACCATCATTAAGTTTGCTGACAACACAACAGTGGTAGGCCTGATCCCCAACAATGATGAGACAGCCTATAGGGAGGAGGTCAGAGACCTGGCCGGGTGGTGCTAGAATAACAACCTATCCCTCAACGTAACCAAGACTAAGGAGATGATTGTGGACTACAGGAAAAGGAGGACCGAGCACGCCCCCATTCTCATCGACGGGGCCTACAGTGGAGCAGGTTGAGAGCTTCAAGTTCCTTGGTGTCCATATCACCGACAAACTAACATGGTCCAAACACACCAAGACAGTCGTTAAGAGGGCACAACAATGCCTATTCCCCCTCAGATCCTCAAAAAGTTCTACAGCTGCACAATCGAGAGTGTACTGACTGGTTGCATCACCGCCTGTTACGGCAACTACTAGGCCTCCAACCGCAAGGCGCTACAGAGGGTAGTGCGTACGGCCCAGTACATCACTGGGGCCAAGCTTCCTGCCATCCAGGACCTCTATACCAGGTGGTGTCAGAGGAAGGCCCCAAAAAAATCCAAAGACTCCAGCCACCCTAGTCATAGAGTGTTCTCTCTGCTACCGCACGGCAAGCAGTACCGGAGCGCCAAATCTAGGTCCAAAAGGCTTCTAAACAGCTTCTACCAACAACCCATAAGACTCCTGAACAGCTAATCAAATGGCTACCCCCCCACACATTATTACGCTGTTGCTACTCTCTGTTTATTATCTATGTATAGTCACTTTACCTCTACCTACATGTACATATTACATCAATTACCTCGACCAACCGGTGGCCCCGCACATTGACTCTGTACCGGTACCCCCTGTATATAGCCTCGTTATTGTTATTTTATTGTTGCTCCTTAATTATTTGTTATTTTTCTATTTTTCTTATTTTTAACTTTAAAGTATTTACTAAAATAAACTAACTTTTTTTTCTTCTTAAAACTGCATTGATGGTTAAGGGCTTGTAAGTAAGCATTTCACTGTATGGTCTACACCTGTTGTATTTGGCACATGTGACAAATACAATTTAATTTTATTTCATATAGGCCATTTATCCTATTGAAACAGGACTGAAGACAGAAACAGATCATTTGGTTCCATTTCAACATATTTATTCATGAAACCAAAGTGCTGTTACATACATAATTTAAATAATGAAATAGGTAGCCTATGAAACTAAAACAATCCACATGTTCAAATCAAAACGCCTGATTAACATGACATCAAAATCGCATCCACATTCCGAATCTCCGGTGCCGACACATTCAGAAATCGAAAGATTTTGTTTAAAAGCGCTGACGAAGGCCAAGAGAAGAAACACTTTTCAATGAGAAAACAGAAACCCACTTTAAAAAAAATACTTCTGTTTTCAAATATATAATTCTCGTGATTACGGAGAACAAAAAATACTTAGCCTGCATTTGAACACCACCACAGAAGCTTCACTATTGTTTGGCTACTTGAAGAGAACTAGGGCCTGTCACTCGCGGCCCAACTCTTCCAATGCATTGTGGGAAAGTGTGCATCGAATTCTACTAGATGAAGAGCCGAAATGAGTATTACATCCTGGCATTTAAACTATTGTTAATCCATACTCTAGCTTTGAAAATTCACATATACAACATTTTCGCAGCTGAGAATGCGTCATTTGCGATTGCTTTGTTTCCCATTATTCGTTGATTTCGGAAGCGCATCCCCATACATTATTAATCAGCTGTTGTCAAAGAAGAAAAGTGTATGACATCCAGGCATTTAAAGTATGCTTGATTTTTTAAATGTTGCATGCTAATAAACGTAAAAAAATTTCGCATACTCAAATGGCCGAATATTTAGGGGGCGCAAGTATGGCTATTCGGTAACGGCCAGAGAGTAAAGTTAATTTCAAAAACCTTTCGAGGTCTTAAGGAGAGAAGAAATAAAACTCCCAAAGTCTCTGAGTGAGATGAGTGTGAATGAGCAAAAAAAATGGTGGCTGTAATAAGCTGAAATGGTGGCTGTAATAAGCTGAAATGGTGGCAGTAATAAGCCATTATGGAGGTGTCACACAGATAGTGGGTCAGAGAACAGTAAAGACTAAAGAGGGAGCAGCAAAGCCAGACAGCGTCCCAAATAGCACCCTGTTTCCAGTTTAGTGCGCGTATGGCTCTGGTCAAAAGTAGTGCACTACATTGCGAATAGGGTGCCACTTGGGACGCGGGCCGGGAATAACTAGCAGTTCCAGTCTGAAAACCCTGACATTAACATCAAACACTCTCTGGCTCATTAGCAGTCAGGAGCGGAGGCACGACTCCACAATGAACAGAGAACGCAATCAAAGAAATCCTGGCCAGCCTGTCCTTGTTTGGGCATTGGGCAGAGCAGGGTGAAGACTTACATGGAGAAGTTTTAACAGAAATATAGAGGGGGGGGGGGGGGGGGGGGTGTTAGCATACTGACTCACCATGCAAGCACTCGTCATAAGCCTGTCCACAGGCACGGGTTAGCATGTTTAAACCAGGCAGGATCCCTCGAAGGTCTGCCTCCTCACAATCACAGGAAAGACTCGTGCAGAACCAGGAAAATAACTACAACCCCAGCAACAACGGTGACCTCCACAAGGCACCCGGTTTCCTCCTCCTCTCCCTCCCTCTTGTCTCTCTCTCCAACTCCCTTTAAACACTGAGGACGGATTAATTTACGCTCTCCCAAATCCCAAACAAGAATTGCCTCCGAGGCATGTCTCCATCCAGCCTTTTAAAGTACAGAACTCTCTATGGCTACTCTCTCTCTCTCTTCCTCTCCGTCATTCTCTTCCTTTCCTCTCTCTCTCTCTCTCTCTCCCTCTGTCACTTTCTTTCTCTTCCTTTCTCTCTTTGTCGCTCTCTCTCTCTCTCTCTCCCTGCCTCACTTACTGCCTTCTTGTCCTGACTAAGCCTAAGGAGGAGCGGCAGAGCAGATGAGCACTCTGGGGGAAGGAAGTGACATCGACAGGTGCTCTCCAATGGAACTCTCCTTCCTGTTGACTTGGGTAAACAATGGGAGTGTGAAGCGCTGCCAGGGAGGAAGGGAGAGAGCGAGGGGTGAGCACAGGGAGGACTGTGAGTCAGAGCGTGTCCTTACACAGATGGCTAATCTCTCTGTTTGCACTAGATGGATCTCTTGATTGTGGAAACGCAGCACCGCCGGACACAACTTAGTCCCCGGTTCCTACCTACCGCCAGCTAGGACTGCCTGCTAACGGTCAAAGGACCAAGCATCCGGAGCTTTTTAGCTGTGTTCACAAACAGTAAGTGTGGCGAAGAGTCTGGTGATAAATGTCGCGGTAAAAACGACAGCCTCTCGACGAGGCACTTTCTACAGTAATCTGGGCCAGCTCGCACTAGGTAAACGAGATAGTACCACTGTTGATACAGGGTGGGTGTGTCTAAGAGTGCAGGGATAAAGTACAGCCTGACTGTACCTACTCTTTAGCAGTGGTGCAATATGGTAGGTGTTACAGAGGTTTGTGTACCTTCTATTGGGCTATGTTACAGTGTGAGAGGTGTTACAGAGGTGTGTGTACCTGCTCTGTGGCAGGGAATGATACAGGTGTTTTTTGGGCACTATGGGCAGGGATACAGTTTGAGAGATGTTATGGAAGCTGAGTAATCTCGGTTAAGCCAGAACTAACGTCTTGCGTAACCGGTCAGACGCTCGATTAAGGTCTTGGTCCATACATGTTAAGAGAAGAGATGCTAGAATGAGGATCGGAACCGGGAACGAAGAGATCCACCCTCTCTCTTGGCAAGTTACGGGCAAGTGTACGGGCCAAATGTGCCCTCCCCTTCGTAAGATGCTAACCCCTGAGAAATCGGGATTTGTCCAAATAACCAGTGAGCAAAAACCTCAGCAACTGTTGCTGCTCGTTATCAATCGGTACTCCTAGTATAAAGACAGATCCTCTGTACCATTTATGTTTACATAGTCTGTCCTCGAGTGATTGCAGCATGATTGATGTTTTAGAAGTTCCTGTACCTGCTCTGTGCAATGATACAGTAAGATAGGTGTTATTGGATTTGCTGTACCTGCTCTTTGACAGAGGCCAGGATGTTGTTGGCGGTGGTGTCAGCCTCCATGTTCCTGTTGGTGTGTTGGGTTCCCTCTCTGATGGTCAGCAGAAGCCCCTCCTCCGTCACTGGGCTCTGCTCAGGAGCTGGCATTCCTCCTGTAGGGACACAAACAATCTGGTCACCCAACATGGTCCTCGTGACACATACATGTGGACATATGTGTGTAGTTGCGTACACACTACCATACCATCCAAAGACCATTGGCACAGTAGATACAATAAGACACACAAGCACGCAAGTGGGCACAGAACCCACCAAGCAGACTTAATACACAGTCTGGCTATAGATTCACTGAAGATACAACAACAGTAGGCTAACACACACATAAACACACCCACGCATGCCAGATGGATCATTCCAAAGATAGACAGCCAGCGATTCAATTCCATATGGCCTTAACGCAACAAATAACTTAAGTGATGATGTGTCAAACTCATTAAAAAAAAAATTAAAAACAACACAGACAAACACACAACATCTTCAAGTGTCCAAAAAGGACATTTGACTTCCCACAATTCCCAGAGCGTGCGGCGGCACCACACAGGAAAACACACACCAGCAGGCGTAAGGAAGAGATAACGCGTTCTCTTTCTTCCCTCGCTCCTGGGCGACAGGAGTGAAATGAAAAAGTCAGAGCGCAAGTAGTTGTGGCCTTCATTATAATTGTTGACAGGTCTACCACCAGGGAAATGTATGGGAAGGCCATTCCTGATTAATATTTACCTGAAGGAGCCTGTTTAGCCAGACAGGGTGGTTAAGCACCGGGGGCCGAAGCCGGTGAATTTCTGCCCAGATATTGGCTTCTGGAAAGCGTCATTAAACAATATCTTTACACCAACCAGAGCACCACCCCTCCCAGCATAACTCAATAAGACCTCCATGAAACTGTCTCTTTTAATACACCTCATTCATTATGGTAGTCAGCTGGTGATTGGTGGAGTCGTTCTGGCGTATTACGCCAAAAGTGCCATACACTATTAAAGTTATGAAGTACAGTACTACTGGAGGTGCATACACACCACAACATACCAAGTACATGAATCAGTTAACACAGGCTGACAGCCAGCCAGCCAGCCAGCAGAGAGGCCCACTAGGCTGTTTACAGTAGAGACAGACAGGCCCTGGATGGGAAGCTCCTGTCCTGCGAAGACTAGCCAGGCTAGCCCTGCTACGTGTGGGAGGTCCCCCAGACATTCGGCCCATACGTGACCCCGTGGTATTCTAGGATGTTGTCACCACACAGAGGCGATGAGTATTTCACGGTGACAGCTGATCGGATCACGTGTCTGGTCATTGGGAGGCAGACATGGGATATTACTACAAGCAGGCATGTCGGTAGCAGGGTTACAGATACTTTGCAATGTGGCAGGGTGGAATGTTTTTATTCCCCTACTTGTTACACACTCGCTCGTCATTAGTTTCTATGAAATGGAGCAGCGACAGGAAGCCAGAGAGTTACAGTTTCAGTGTGTGCTCCTTCTCCCTGAGTCAAGACAGTTACAAAAACAAGAGCAAAAAAAGACAGCATTGTCCGGGAATTTTTTTTTAACTGGCAAGAAGAGGCCAACCCAGCAAGAGTAGTCAGGGCTCACAGTCGGTTTCTGTTGAAACCCTATACTATGGAAGGATTAGAGAGAATGCCATTCAGCTAGCATGTCCCTGTCAGTGAGAAAAACAGGTCTGCTTTAGTCACCACAGACAAAGTATCTGGAATGGCCTTTGTTCATGTACAGTGCATTCGAAAAGTATTCAGACTCCATCACTTTTTCCAAATTATGTTACGTTACAGCCATATTCTAAAATTGATTAAATGATATATTTTTCTCATCAATCTACAACACAATACCCCATAATGACAAAGCAAAAACAGGTTTTTAGAAATTTTTGCAAATGTATTACAAATAAAAAACAGAAATACCTTATTTACAGAAGTATTCAGACTCTTTGCTAAGAGACTCGAAATTGAGCTCAGGTGCATCCTGTTTCCATTGAGATGTTGATTGGTCAATTGACTGGACATGATTTGGAAAGGCACACACATGTCTATATAAGGTCCCACAGTTGACAGTGCATGTCAGAGCAAAAACCAAGCCATGAGGTCAAAGGAATTGTCCGTAGAGCTCCGAGACAGGATTGTGTTGAGGCACAGATCTAGGAAGGGTACCAAAACATTTATGCAGCAGTGAAAGTCTCCAAGAACACAGTGGCCTCCATCATTCTTAAATGGAAGAAATTTGGAAGCACCAAGACTCTTCCTAGAGCTGGCCGCCCGGCCAAACTGAGCAATCGGGGGTCAGGGAGGTGACCAAGAACCCGATGGTCACTCTGACAGAGCTCCAAAGTTCCTCTGTGGAGATGGGAGAACCTTCCAAAAGGACAACCATCTCTGCAGCACTCTACCAATCAGGCCTTTATGGTAGAGTGGCCAGACAGAAGCCACTCCTTAGTAAAAGTCACATGACAGCCTGCTTGGAGTTTGTCAAAAGGTACCTAAAGACTCTCAGGCCATGAGAAACAAGATTCTCTGATCTGATGAAACCAAGATTGAACTTTCTGGCCTGAATGCCAAGTGTCACATTTGGAGGAAACCAGGCACCGCTCATCACCTGGCCAATACCATCCCTACGGTGAAGCATACTGGTGGCTTCATCATGCTGTGGGGATGTTTTTCAGCGGCAGGGACTGGGAGACTAGTCAGGATCGAGGGAAAGATGAAAGGATACAAAGTAGAGAGATCCTTGATGAAAAGCTGCTCCAGAGTGCTCAGGACCTCAGACTGGGGTGAAGGTTCACCTTCCAACAGGACAACGACCCTAAGCACACAGCCAAGACAACGCAGGAGTGGCTTTGGGACAAGTATCTGAATGTCCTTGAGTGGCCCAGCAAGAGCCCGGACTTGAAGCTGATCTAACATCTCTGGAGAGACCTGAAAATAGCTGTGCAGAGACGCTCACCATTCAACACAACAGAGCTTGAGAGGATCTGCAGAGAAGAATTAGAGAAACTCCCCAAATACAGATGTGCCAAGCTTGTAGCGTCATACCCAAGAAGACTCGAGGCTGTAATTGCTGCCAAAGGTGCTTCAACAAAGTACTGAGTAAATGGTCTGAAAACTTATGTAAATGCGATATCAGTTTTTCATTTTTTTTTTATACAAAATGTATTAAAACCAGTTTTTGCTTTGTCATTATGGGGTATTGTGTGTAGATTAAAGAGGGGGAAAAAAGAATTAAATCAATTTTAGAATAAGGCTGTAATGTAATAAAATGTAGAAAAAGTGAAGGGGTCTGAATACTTTCTGAATGCACTTTACATGCATACAGTATTACTTTTTACGGAGAACATGTAACCCAACTCTCCAATAAACAGATGAGTGCAACCAAAAACAACGCCATAAATTCACAGTGATACGCAGGAAGACCGAGGCAATGCAATACGACTCATGACACATTTCCTTGAAAATAAATTTAAGGTTGGGAAACTGCTCACTGAGCAGAGTGAGAGAAAAAACTCAGAAAACAAATATGATTCGGCAAACCAAATCGGCGCTCCCCTAAAGCAAAAGGAAAATGATGATTTGTATCTTAGCTTACCTCTGAAATTCCCCATCCTATCTGGGACAGGACTACTTAACTCCTCTCAGATCGGGGTTCTCGGCTGCTCCCAGATCAGGCTCCAGAGAGCTCTGCTGCACACTACTCCTGCTACTACCTGGTAGTTAGAGCGGCGCTGCTGACCCGGCAGGATCTTCAGGATTACCTCGGTTGTTTCCCTTCAATCCCAGATGAGAAGAAAAAAAAATAAAACCTGAATGAACTAGTGGCTTGTAAAAAGCTCCTGTGCATCAGGTCTCTGTAGGTGTTATTTTGGCGTCTGGTAATTTCAAAGCCCAGCTAGAGGCTGCCTGCCAAGTACCCATAATGCACATGGAGTCAAATGCAATCAGCGCGGCTTTAAATACCGTAATTAGAATAATGCCTCCAAGACAATACCAGAGGAAATCACAGGATCCAGGTTAAGTCACTCAGAACAAATAGACGGGCCCATGTCATTATGAGCCTGGTCATTTCCTCTGGTTAAGCCCAAGACATAAACATGGTCAATAAAACACACAGACTATTAGGACTTCCTGTGGGACTCAGTGACAATATCTTGGGAGGATTATTGTGCCTTCTGTGCGAGTCAAAACACACCGTGGCAAAAATACATCTGCCTGGAGTAAAGAGCTTTCCCTAGAAGACACACCCCCCCCCCCCCCCCATTTACACAGGCAGAAACACAGGGAGGGACACAACTGACCCCTGGTCAGCTTATCCATTTCTTCTGGCCAAAAACACTGGGCTAATTCGACCTCTTCCCACCATCTAATGGGCACATGATATAAACTGGAGCTGGAAGTGCCCCAAGTGTCAAGGAATCAACAAAACAATGAGCATTTGTAAACACTATTATCCTGCTACCAACTGGCTACTCGGCCAAGCAGCCTTGACAAGTCAAATCCAAATCCTCTTTCCTAAACTATTAAAATCCTCAGCATCTCCGTAATTCCCACCGACGCCAATCAGGTCACATGGTCTAGTAGTCCAGTCAGTGACCTCATGGTGCAGCCGCTCTTCTAAGCTTCTATTACGCAATCGATATAGAAGCGGTGCCTCCTGCCTCGCATCCTCCCCAGGGAGCACAGAAAAGCAACTCAAACACAGTGGCAGACAGACATACTCTTTCATCGTTCGTGTCCCATCTACAAACGGTAGACAACCCCTTCGAGTCACCCGATTGAAAGCAATGGCGCCCTGGGTCAAAAATACACATTGGAACGTTAGTCGGCGGAGGGAAAGAACCGCGGAGAAGAAGGCCTCATAAGGCTGACTGACACCCAAATTAACCAGGTCACATTTGTTGAACAAAGAAACGTGGAGGGGAAAACCTGAGCTCAGATATAATTATACATCAGCCTGAATTTCAGAGGCAGAAAGTCTCAGCAGAGCAGCAGTCTTCAAGAGAAAAGCCTGGGAAATGTGCAGTGCAAATAGAGTTGTGCGCTGCCTCAAGCTAGCTACTCACAGTAATTGGAATGAAAGCCTACCACAATATGGTGCTCCCCTTGCTTTCACTACTAAATTAGGTAAGGTGTTTTAACTTCTACGGAAACCCACATCTGTCTAAGTTAAATCTCTGTCCCTTACAGAAAAAAACACACATGATTTCACATGCGGAAAGCCACATGATTTCAAGGGGAATGTCACATGTTTTTGGAACACTTCACATGCGGTAACATGTTTTCACAGGTGCAGTTTCACGTTATCACTTGTTGCTTGACATGTTGTCCCATTCACTTCACCTTAGATCACATGTGATCACCTGACATTCATGTGGTTTTTCCCCCATAAGGGTGCTAATTGGACCAGCAACAAGGCAAAAAAAAAAAAAACTAAAGCGTATAGTACACTATGCAGGAGGCCTAATAAGTGTTATATCGGTCCAAGTTTAAAGTTCCATTAGAACTCTTTGCCCCCCCCCTATCATTCGTTCCTCTGGACTTCTTAAGCCGGCGTGAGGATGAGGGAAAAAAATAAAAACATAATTAACTCTTCTATAAGCCAACTGATTGATGCCTTAGCCACGTGCAATGACCCGCCAGCCAGGCCAGCACGGAACATGAAGAGACCTCCATTTCACAGCACAAAGCAGCCGCTGCAATGTCCCCAAAGACCCACAATGCTTAATTGCCTCTTTCAAATAGCATATTGACTTAGCTAAATAAAAGTGATATTAATGGTCTCGGATTGCCTTTTCAGACTTCACTAAGTGAGGCTGATGCCATATTTCAGCACCGATAAAGAAACCCCCCCCCAAAAAAGAACAAAGACATTCATTATAATTGTACGTCGGGCCAAAATAAAGCATTTATCCAGGCTACAGCAAGACTGCAACATATTTCTTACTAAGTAGTTGTCAAAAACATATCCTGAAAGCCCCAGCACAGAGTATTCCGCAGACAAAACACACATGCTTAGATAGCCAGAACTACAGTAATTCAAGTCATCTGGTTTTTTAAAAAGCATGGGTTGTACACAAACAAGTTCAAGTGCTCCACAAAATAGGCCCTAGAGCACAGAAATACCCTGCTGAGGCAATTCTGTGTCATTCAATTTCCTTTGAAAAACTCCCAGTAAAAGGACTTACGAATTCTGTGGTTTACCTCCCATCAAAGATTCAAGAGGATGGCAAAGAGAGTCGTGTGTGTACATACCTGATGCCTTCTTTGACAGCGGAACACACAAGGCTACTGATGGATCTCTAAACATGTGACTTTCTGTTGAGCTGAACAGGCTCGACAGCTGAAAACGCTTTACTCTGTTTGACACACCCCAAAAGCTAAGGAATGTAATCTCAGCACGCGCTGGAGCTCGTCTCGAACACACACACACACACACACACACGCCGCATGCATAACGCACACGTATGCGTGCGTACACGCCTCGGCATGCATCTGCAGTATGTAGACACGCACACCCTCGTACACACACACAAACACACATATATATATACACACACACACACACTCTCACGCATGCACACACACAGATCAATAATATAATAATACTGTATACACATTCACTCTTTTTGGGTTCTTTACACAGAGGGTTCTGCCTGAAACCAAAAAGGGTTCTACCTGGAACCAAAAAGGGTTCTCCTATGGGGACAGCCTAAGAGATCAGAGGTAGAAGCAAAACCTACCTCTTGACGTGGTGATGTGGGACTTAATAAAAGTCAGAGGTTAGCCTTGTGGAGAAGCTGAGACCTTGAGTCACAAGTCACCCCACTCAATCGGATGACTTGAAAGGGATTTCAAATGAGGGAGGACATCTTCAGAGGATGTTATAGATGTTCTGTCTGCCTCACACCTCCTTGAATCATATCCTACAAATGTTGCGACATCTAACTCACTCTGAGCGTGTGTGTACAGGGATGGGCCTGGCTCAAGATAAGCCAGGAGTCAGGCAGGAAACACAGTCATACCAGATCAGCCTAAAGCAGTTCATACAACACACAACTTATAACCCAGATAGCCCTCTTCCAATGAAATTCATTCAGCCAAAGCGACTCACCATTCAAAGTGGATGACTTCATGCGCGAGCATTTTAGACATGTCTACAGCGTTGCAACGTTCCCAACAGAGGACTATGATCGGTCATTCTATGAGGAACTTCCTCCTGCTCTGTTCATTCACCCCTACCTCCATCCCAAATGGCACCCTATTCTGTTTATAGTGCACTACTTTTGACCACAGACTATTGCGCTCTGGTGCGCTATATACTGTAGTAGGGCTGTGACGGTGCCAGTATCCCATGGCAACAATGAAAACACAAACCTGCTGTAGGTAAAATATGGTGCGCTATAGCTTGGGAAATAAATGCTGGATGACAATACAATGTTTGTTTCCATTAGGGCTGTTTTCCTAAAGAAGTGTTTTGTTTCCTTGTCACGATACGAGTATCGCAATACTGGTATCGTTCCGGCCCTACTATATAAGGAATAGCCTCACAGAGAGACTGATCCAAATGGCTCATCAGCGTTTTGAAACATGTCATCAGTAACATGTTGTGACAGAGTGGGGGCATAAATTACACTCTGATTGACGACGCCCACCGAAAGACGACTTTAAAGGGGGAACGGAGCATAAACATGCCCCTTCACGTCAAATGGAGTCAGCTGCAAACCCTCAAGAATCACAAGCTTTCCGTCGGCTCTGTAGGCTGGTTAACTCTCTGAAGAAGTGAAAACGGCGGCCACACACTGAGACAGAACACAAAAGTCAACTGAGGGTTCTCCCTGGTAGAGCTGAATACACGATGAATGCTCGGATTTTCTCCACAAGAGTGAACACGACCAGGCTCATTTTGCTGAAGCAAAAAAAAAAAAACAGCAGCAAAACAAAGTCAAAACAGAAATAACACTCTACATAATTCTGAGTGCTTCGTGTATTCACGGCTCACGCCGCCGCCGTGGTTCAAAAAGAAGGGAAATTAAATGGTGATCAGGGCCGCACTGAAAGTTATTTATTCTTTCAGACAGAAAAGCGGAAATAAATTCAGTTGAATCAATTTTCCATTCCATTCCGCCTCACACTCATAGCTGTTGATTTCAATTTCTACCATATCAGGTGGTTACCACATTTCAATGTGAACAGTAGAAATGGGATAGATTTTATGGAGAGGACCAGCGAGAAATACCAAGATGATCGAAATGACTGGAAACAAATAGGATGTAAAAACGCATTAGCATAACAATTGGCCACTATTGGCAGTGTTCTGGCCCCCACAATGCACCCTGTCTGGAGTGAATTACCGAGGTGCTGGGCTGCTTCTTCAGCTTAAGACTGATTAAAGCAGCCGATGAACTGCCTTCACTGTCCTCAACTGAATGATCAATCACACCACTGGTAAGGACAGCGTTAGCTTTAGCTTAGCTGGCTGCCTATTCATCACCCGGGCATCCTTGTAGGTTCAGACAGCAGATGGGAAAGTAAGGGGGGTGACAGCGGCAACAATTACAGTCACTCACACTTCCATCTGTGGGGGTGTGTGCGCACGCTCGTGCTTTCTCTCATGAGCACATTTCATTGTGGAATGTGCTACTATACAGTAGGGGGCGATTCATATGATCGCGGTGAAGTATCAACGTCACATCAATCTTGTTTATCTCCTGCTATGCTCCATCCCTGGTATTGACGGGGCCAGCATCCAGCTGCCATCCAGCCGCCATCCAGCCGTGGGCAGAGTGCCCAGTAGGGCTGTGTCAGGTCCCCTGTACAACACCATGAGAAAATGACATGTGGTGTTTATCACACAGCCTCGCCGCTGCCAGCCAGCCCTCACAACCCCCCCACCTCCTCCTCCGGTACCTGTTCTGTTTCTATGAGCTAGCTGTACTCCCAACCATGTTCCCTCCCAGTCAACATCCACACACATCCATCGCGGATCACGATGCACCCCGAATGGTGTCATATTGGGGCCCTGGTCAAAAGTAGCACACCATACAGGGAATAGGGTGCCGTTTGGGACTCGCACACAAGGACCGAGACATCCGAGGACTCTCAAGTCGGAACGCTCATTGGGGATAGCACACATTACTGCCATTGGCTTCGATCAAAGAGGAATGATGAGCTGCAATGGGAGCGGGAGATAACCAGCTGAACACAACCTTATTCGTTAGAAGACAGTCCTATCCGCGACACACAGTCCAAAGGAATGGGGACTGTTCCTTGTTCCGAATGTGTAATAGCAAGAAACGCTCAACTCCATCACTATGCCATAAACAAAGCAATACCTTAAATAATAGGAAAAAAACAATTGTGTTACTGTAGTGATTACAGCGTTACACATGCATAAAGATTACAGCAACGTGGTGTAAAGTGTAAAACATCTGATCGTAAAGGGTAACCCTTTTATCTTAACGTAAAGTGATACCCTCTTCAAATGCCCTCACACAGCACGGAAAGGATCAAACCACTATAGAGGGGGGAGAAGGTGACACTAGGGACGAAAGACATAAAACCCCATCCCAAAAACCCTTGGGAGAAGATTATGGGGTAAGGAACCTCCTCGGGTAAGGAACAGGCCATCAACGTTTCCATTAGTAGAAACTACTAGCAGCATATCCCCTATAAAGAGAGGTCTGAGGCAGAAGACGAGTTAGACTGGATCTGGCAACATCTCCCCTGACGGCTGATTTGCATTAATATTGCTTATTAAATACGCACTGACTTAGAGTGGATGAACAGAGGTCACCGAGAACCGTGCTGCCGTCCATTCAAATGAAGTGGTTGATACTGATAACTGCATGAAAGAGCCTTTAGAAAACAGCCTTGGGGCCTCCCGAGTGGCGCAGTGGTCTAAGGCACTGAATCGCAGGTGCTAGAGGCGTCACTACAGACCTGGGTTCAATCCCAGGCTGTGTCGCAGCCGGCCGTGACCAGGAGACCCATGAGGCGGCGCACAATTGGCGCAGCGTCATCTGAGTTAGGGGAGGGTTTGGCCGGCCTTGTCCTATCGCGCTCTAGTGACTCCTTGTGATGGGCCGAGCGCATGCACACTGACTTCGGTTGCCAGTTGTATGGTGTTTCCTCTGACACATTGGTGCGGCTGGCTTCTGGGCTAAGTGAGCAGTTTGTCAAGAAGCAGTGCGGATCAGCAGGATTGTGTTTTGGAGGATGCATGGCTCTTGACCTTAGCCTCTCCTGAGTCCGTACGGGAGTTGCAATGATGGGACAAGACTGCAACTACCAATATGGGAGAAAAAGGGGTGAAAAGTACAAAAAATATATATAAAAAATGGGGATGAAGTAATTCATTTCTCATTAAAAATAGAGTTGGTCTATCCAAGGCGATCCAATCATTAAGGGCTGGTTAGCGTGCTGCAGCTAGCGTAGCACCCATAGTTTTACAGCTCATTAACCCATTACAGCTCTAACCCACCTGGTGGTGGGCATCCCTGACCTGCAGTGTGGGAGCACACCTGTCTTCTTCTGTTCTGTCCTGGCCTTCAACTCACAGCTGGGAAAACAGGCCTGGCTACAAAACCACAATTCCCTTATTTGAGAACGCTTAACCTTGTTGTATCTCCCAGTTCCTTTCAATCACTTCTACAATACCAACAGTGTTGCTGAGAAATAGATGAAGTCATAGCAAACTATGAAAAGTGAAGCCGCTTTCACAAATCACCAGTGAAATCAAATCAAATAAATGACTATATCATTTTATTTTGAAGGTCGCATTTCCGTCACATGTTCCTTCCCTTCTTTGGCTTCGGCGCAAACAAACGTCCTGTCACATTGAATCTGTGAAGTAATTGCCTGGCGGTGCCCGTACCACCAGGAAAGTCATTGCTGATCATAACCGCGAGCTACAAAGCTGAGCTCCAACATCCCAACAGAGAATCCTGCACAGCACAATGATACATTGGCTTTTATTACGGATATACAAGTAAACTTCTCTTTCAAATATTGTATGTCTCGTTCACTTTAACAGAATCCTTCTCAAGGACAGGGAAATTTATGTGTAGAGAAGAAAAAACACTTTACAGTAGAAGAGGCCAAGTGCATATTTACTTTCCAACCGAGGGATGAGGCATGCGATGTAGAGATTGTCACAGTTTTTTGCAAGCCTTTATGTGCACAAGATGTGTATGAGGCTAGCTAAACCGATGCCTTCCAACCAATTATTTATATATACACTAGATGACTGAAAGGGGGCGCTGTGTTGAAGCCACAGTACCTCCATCGTGGCACTTTGCCATCATTGTAAAAAAGATTTGGAAGCTTTAGAAATGCATTTATTAATGTCTATATTCATTTTTGTATTTTATTACCTTTAAGCACACTTTTAAATGATACTATGTGAGCTAAACATACACATTTAAAATACTTTCATTGAAATACTGTACAATTCCATTCGTTCCTATGGAGGACTTCTCCTACTGGGGAGTGCCAATACTGTATGTCTGACCAGCGACTTCAAAGCTTTTCATTGGCCAAGACGTAATAACAGCAATCCAGGGGTTTATATACATAATTGGCTCCAACTCAGAGCAGCATATACATCTTGTGTTGGGAGCCTTCCTTGGTGGCTTTAGCAACAACAAAAGGAAAGGTATAACAAAACGTAGTTCCGTACACAACTTGGGGGCTAACGTGCATTGAACCATGTAGAGGAAGGGAAATTAGATTTAGAGGAAAATGACAAACAGTCCAATCACCTTCAGTTGCCCTTTTAAAAGAACGTTTTAGCCAGTTAGCTAAATGCCATGCTCTTCTTATGGTTAAAGGTTAATATACACATTTTTAGAACAAACCAATGGCACTTGGAAACAGGAACTCTAAAACACAAGATGGCTTATAAAGCAAAGCCAGAGGAAAGGGGATATAGAGCACTAGGAGGAGTGGGAGGGAGCTGGGCTGAGGAGTGGGAGGTAGTTGAGCTGAGGTAATAAAGAATCTATGAGAAGGGCTTTAATTGTTCTCTCAGATATTGTTCTACATGAACAAGCATGCATACTGCTCTGAGGTGAAATGTGTACTTTTATCAAAAGCATTGGACTTCAATGTACACTACCGTTCAAACGTTTGGGGTCACTTAGAAATGTCCTTGTTTTTGAAAGAAAAGCACCTTTTTTTGTCCATTAAAATAACATCAAATTGATCAGAAATACAGTGTAGACATTGTTAATGTTGTAAATGACTATTGTAGCTGGAAACTGCAGATTCTTTTAATGGAATATCTACATAGGCGTACAGAGGCCCATTATCAGCAACCATCACTCCTGTGTTCCAATGGCACGTTGTGTTAGCTAATCCAAGTTTATCATTTTAAAAGGCTGATTGATCATTAGAAACCCTTTTGCAACTATGTTAGCACAGCTGAAAACTGTTGTTCTGATTAAAGAAGCTTTCTAATGATCAATTAGCCTTTTAAAATGATAAACTTGGATTAGATAACACAACGTGCCATTGGAACACAGGAGTGATGGTTGCTGATATTGGGCCTCTGTACGCCTATGTTGATATTCCATAAAAAATCTGCCGTTTCCAGCTACAATAGTAATTTACAACATTAACAATGTCTACACTGTATTTCTGATCAATTTGATGTTATTTTAATAGACAAAAAAGGTGCTTTTCTTTAAAAAACAAGGACATTTCTAAGTGACCCCAAACTTTTGAACGGTAGTGTATGTCTGGAGGGAGCGATGGCCCAAAATGTAGTTTCATCACGTTCATCCTACCACAGCTTGTGATGCTCCTCTTTCTTACCTGTTTTTTTTCAGATCAAAGATGTCTGGGGCACAAACTCACATGTGCATCTTGTTCATTTTTGTCCATTGGCTTTTTGGCAGAAAAATACCAATTGGAGCGAAGATGAATCCAAATCCAGACATCCAGTTTAAACAGTTTAGTAACGTCTCATCTAAATAGAAAGAACTCTTCAAGTATTATCAATTTACGGCGTTTCATGAATATCCAACAATTCAAGTAATTTCAGAAGTTTTTCTGAAGTTCAAACTAGCTCTTCATATCAACAACTCTGAAGAAGGTATGAGCAGCTGGGAGTTTAACTACATGATCCAAATAGAGGTTTGGCAAAGCAGTTTGAGTGAAAAGGGCTGATTTGAGGCCCTTTCCTGCCAGTGACATACTCACTAGTAAAACAGAGGAAAATGTCAGGGGTGTAAAGTACTTAAGTAAAAATACTTGGAAGTACTACTTAAGTAGTTTTTTGGGGTATCTATAATTTACTTTTGATATTTTTTTACCACTTTTACTTTTACTTCACTGCATTCCTAAAGAAAATGATGTACTTTTTACCTTTTGAATGCTTAGCAGGACAGGAAATTTGTCTAAATCACACACGTATCAAGAGAACATTCCTGGTCAACCCTACTGCCTCTGATCTGGCGGACTCAAGAAACACATGCTTCGTTTGTAAATGATGTCTGAGCGTTGGAGCGTGCCCTTGGCTATCCACAAATAAAAAAGAACAAGAAAATGGGATCGTCTGGTTTGCCTGATACTATGAATTTGAAATGATTTATACTTTCACTTTTACTTTCGATACTTAAGTATATTTTAGCAATTACATTTACTTTTGATACTGAAGTATATTTAAAAGCAAATACTTTTTGACTTTTACTCAAGTAAGATTATATTGGGTGACTTTCACTTTTACTTGAGTCATTTTCTATTAAGGTATCTTTACTTTTACTCAAGTATCACTTTTTCCACAACTGGAAAACTAGCCCTTTAAAACGGGTCGACTGCCTGACATTATATATAGCTGTTAGCATAGCGGCCATAGTGGAGTTCCACTCTGCCAAGTGTCAACTTTTTCAGACATTGCACAGCGGGAGTAAATTGCAGGTTATTCCGGGACTGTTCTCTGCTTCCAAAATCATGTCAACACTTTGTGCTGGTAAACTGAAAAACCTGAAGAGCAGAAAGAGCAGTGGAAATGTTGATTCGTCAAAGCTTCTTTATGCCCACCATTTCCTCAAGGCTCAAAACGTGTCCGTTTTCATCTTGTCACTTTATCAAGACATACAGACGTAGGATCTTAATTCGATCAATCTTTTGTTGACGAGGAGCTTCTGTTAAGAGTCACCTAGCTCCTCAACATCAACACTAGATGTTAAAAGCAACCACAGTAAAAGTACATAATAGCATCTGATGAAATGTCAACGTAAATGTCATGTACTTGAACTAAATTTGTAAAGTTTCAATGTCTCAACCCCTCTCCCTCAAGTTAATTACTAAACATACAGCACTTTGAAATTGCTTGACATTTAACAAGTGAATCTTCTGCCGGTTGAAAAGAATGAAGCAGCTGAGGCGTAGGAATCCTGCAGGTTGAATCTGGTTCCTCTGACATCAGCCCACATGACTTGAGGAGAACATAAGTTCCTGACGTAGGGGACATGCCATCACCTCAATCCAAATTCAGCACCCAAGCGTGTCTGCACACCACTCTGGAACAACATCAGTCAACACCCCACTGAATAGTTAGGCTAGGTGATACATCGAACTATAGAGTTCAAAATGAGGCCCACCGACTATACTGACGAAATACATCCGTCATCCGAATGAAGCCATCTGCGAGCACATCTTAGCCAGAAGAACAAAACACTTGGCCGTTTTGGCCCCAGCTGAGCGTGTATTACTTACGGCGATATGACATCAGGCTTAACAATTGTCCATTCATCACGCAGTGTCATGCCAGGTTATGTCATGCTGTCCAGCGCTCAGTGACTGCCGCTGAATTCTCTGGAGGCCGTTTATTAGGCAAGGCGCTCGGGAAGGGAGACGGCCTGTCCGCCTCAGCCTTCAGCCTCTAGTAACCAGAGAGCGGGGGGACCCCTGGGTGATACGGTAACATGCACTTTGTCTTTGAAATATTCAACAAGACGCTGTCCTCCTCCTCCCCATCGAGGAGGTAGGGTTGAGAGCTGGCAGAAAAGACTCTGGTCTGGTGAGTCAGCGACATCTGGAGCAATTCACACTGAAATGGCTCTTTCCCATTCTCTGCTGTCCAGTCCACATAGCACAAGTCTGGAGCGCGGAGAGCCGCTAGTCTTTCAGACTCAGCACGTCAGGACTATGAAAGGCTATTTCACTGGGGGGGGGGGGGGGGGGGGGGGGGGTCTATTGTGCACCTAATCTCTCAAAGCGCTGACATGCTTTGTGTTCTTTATTATCTTCAGCCGCCCAGGATCCAATCAAAGCCTGAAATCTGGAGCTCTTTCAGGAATTTATCTACATCTATCTAGCTTGATCGTCAGCGCTGAGCGGCAGGCAGCCACACACGCCTCACCAAATCATTTCACTGTACCTCAACCCAACAACCCATAGTAGCAGAACTGAATGCAGACTGCATGTGGAACATCATCCTTACATTACCTTGATTTTATATACGATACATGAAAGCTAGCTTTACATCTAATCGAGGACTAGCATAGATTCTGCAATCTGGTGGGTTTTATTCAAATACTGTACACGGTCCAGTGACGTCAACGGTTTAAACTTTCGTGTGTGGGTGTTGGTTCATCTCTTCTCATCCTGTGGAAAAGGTCACCGATTAAAATACGTTGTGCTCACAGTTCTTCTATTCCCAGAAAAGTCTGTTGCCCAAGTGATAAAACAGGGATAGATATTACAGACTGACAGTGGAATTTCTCTAGTCTACAACTTGTGGTTGGCCTCAAGGATTGGGCTAGCTCTCTTAAGACCACACCATGCACATGTGGGATGGAAAGAAAGAGGAAAAAAGGTTTGACGGAAAAAGAGGCATCCTAAAAAAGAAGGGTAATGGCAGCTCTTGATGGATACCCATCCTTAATGGATATTACGATTCGGTGATGGCCAGCCACTGAAACACAGAGTGACTGGAGATGTGTCCAAAATGGCACCCTATTCCCTATAGAGTACACTACTTTTGACCAGGGCCCATGGGGCTCTGGTCAAAACTAGTGCACTATGTAGGGAATAGGGTACAGGACGTTGGTAGCACCTTAATTGGGGAGAATGGGCTTGTGGAATTGACTGGAGCGGAATCTGTGGAATGGCATAAAATACACGATTTCCAGGTGTTTGCTGCCATTGAAATTGCTCCGTACCGGCCATTATTATGAGACGTTCTCTCCTCAGCAGCCTCCACTGGAATAGGGGCCATTTGGGACGCATCCCCCGGGTCCTTCCAGGGGGACTCACCGGGGTACAGAGCCTGTCACAGGTTGTTCAGGGCACACATGGAAACCCAGACAATCATGGATGAAAGCCGTGGTATATCAGACATTATAAACTGGGTGGTTCGAGCCCTGAATGCTGATTGGCTGACAGTCGTGGTATATCAGACCGTATACCACGGGTATGACAAAAACAAAAAAATGTCCTGGTCTAATTACATTGGAGACCAGTTTGCGTCGTTGAGTCGTGCCTAAGAACAGCCCGTAGCCGTGGTATATTGGCCATATACCACACCCCCTCGTGCATTATTGCTTAATTATACCACAGGCATGTGAGAAAACGACTTGTTTACTGCTCTATTTATGTTGGTAACCAGTTTATAATAGCAATAAGGCCCCTTGGGGATTTGTGCTATATGGCCAATATGCCACGGCTAAGGACTGTATCCGGGCACTCAGCGTTGCGTCGTGCTTAAAGTCAGCCCTTAGCCATGGTATATTGATTGGCCTTATACCACACCTCTCGGGCCATATTGCTTAATGGAGTGTATGCATAATGTAGGATTTATCATTATCTGATGAGAGAGAAAATCCTTTATTATCTGAAACATATCAAGGATTCAGATTAACTTGGGGAGAAAACAAAGAAATGCACTGAACATTAAGTTGCTCTTAAACTATAATTACTACATTGTTGTTACATAGTACTGTATTACTTTGTAATTGCAGAAGGTGGAGTGTTTTTTGTAATTACATTACCAACATGAACAACGGGTTAATACAATATTGTTAGTAGTTGAATTAATTAGCATCCATTCACACACATCCCCTCTCAGCAAAAATACACGGATGATTATAACCTGTAAACATATAGTTGAATACATGTCACTAAACCAATAGCAGACCGCAAAACAAAGATAATGAATGCTTTATATAATGGGTATTATTCAGACATGAAATGTAGGCCAATGCGCTAAAATGGTTGAATAATAACAATTCCGATAGGTAGGATGACCCGAGCCTACTGTCTGAAAGAGCAGAATTAGACAGAATGATTCAACAATGAGGGGCATCTAAGATCAGCTGAACTCTTCAACTGACTGATGTCAGTTCCTGTTAAACGGCATCTGACATGAGCACGGGATCAAAACAATCACAACAAACCAGATCAAAAAGGGCCTCTTGCAAGCAGCAGCACACAGTCTGGGCCAGCTTCCCAAATGACAACCCTATTCCCTACATAGTGCGCTACCTTTGACCAGAGCTCGAAGGGCCCTAGTCAAAAGTGGTGCACTATATTGGCAATAGGGTGCCATTTGGGATGCGGGCTGGCTGTGTTTCTGCTGAGACTCAGACTATAAAGGCAGCAGTTGTTCCCATGATCACACAAACAATGCAGCTTTCTTCATCTAGGGTCAACAGTCACAGTCTCACAATAACAGAGAAGCACAGAGCATTAATTGACTACATCTATACCAACATACAGGCAAGAGTGAGGGATGGCAACTCTCGAAGGGTCGGACAACATTCAAACAAACGTCATTGTTGCTGCTATGCTTCATTTCCTTTACTCCAATGAGACGTTTGAGATTGTCTCCCATTGTGGGCTGCACAAAAACATCCGCCTCACCACTTGTGCAAGAGCAACGCCACTTTCTCCAACCAAGAACACTCGCACAAAGAAGGTTTTTATATTCAGCCTTTGCTGTAATACCTCATGATAAATGTTTCTTTGAATTTTTCATGATGTGAATAGATGTCAGCTGTTGGGAGGGTGGCTTGGGTAATGTGCATCACGAGGAGCATCGCATAGTGCATCTGACCTTGGAGAGGCAGAGAGAGAGAGAGAGAGAGAGAGAGAGAGAGAGGGGGAGAGAGAGAGAGAGAGAGAGGCAGAGAGAGAGAGAGAGAGAGGCAGAGAGAGAGAGAGAGGGAGAGAGAGGGGTAGAGAGAGAGAGAGAGAGAGGCAGAGAGAGAGAGGCAGAGAGAGAGGGGTAGAGAGGTAGAGAGAGAGAGGCAGAGAGAGAGAGGCAGAGAGAGAGAGGGGTAGAGAGGTAGAGAGAGAGAGGCAGAAAGAGAGAGAGAGAGGCAGAGAGAGAGAGAGAGGCAGAGAGAGAGAGAGGCAGAGAGAGGCAGCGAGAGAGGCAGAGAGAGAGAGAGGCAGAGAGAGAGGCAGAGAGAGAGAGGCAGAAAGAGAGAGAGAGACAGCGAGAGAGGCAGAGAGAGAGAGAGAGGGCAGAGAGAGAGAGAGGCAGAGAGAGTGAGGCAGAGAGAGAGAGAGGCAGAGAGAGAGAGAGAGGCAAAGAGAGAGAGAGAGAGAGAGAGGCAGAGAGAGAGAGAGAGAGAGAGAGAGGAATCACAGACTCAGAGAATAGGCTGGTAGTATAACATGACCTCAAATATCACCACCGCCACCTAGTGAGCTAGACTCTTAGAAAAAAGGTTCCAAAAGGGTTCTGCAGAGGTCCCCATAGGAGAACCCCTTTTCGGCTCCAGGTAGAACCCTTGTCGGGTTCCATGATGAACCCTCTGTGGAAAGGGGGCTCTATCTGGAACCAAAAGGGTTTTGCCAGGCTTCAAAGGGTTCTTCATAGGGACAGCCAAATAACCGTTTTTGCTTCTAGCTAGCACCTCTTATTCAAAGAATATACAGTACAGTGTATGGCAACTAGGTATGGACTGATGCCTGTAGAATATAAAGAGCTACATCTAAGCCGTTAGAGGAGAGATAGTCTAGGTACTCTGATGTTGTTGATGATACGTTGTCAATCTTTTGACACCATTGGTCACCAGGCACAATACTTTTCAACGGAAGAGAAAGTATTGAGAAGCATTGGAAGAGAACCACAGAAAGATACAATTCCTTACAATAAGCAAAAGGCTATTTTGAACACAGTGACGCACATCAAAGTGAACAAGTCACCAACTGGACCAAAAGTGATTGGGTAAATAGGGAGAACTGAACAAATAAGTAGTTCGTGCAGCTGTCAATCAAATCTCCGCAGCAAATGCACAAACACAAAAGCAACGCTTTGGTTCAGCTGCCCTGACAACCAAGGACATTCTGTGTCTCTGCCTTCGTGTACATGGGGAGAGATGTGTGAGATGTAAGAGACCAGTCAATTCTTATCGTGTGCATAGTGTCCAGAGGCAGTCGCACTGGTCTTCAGCAACACGTGTGCTCGTCTACTTCTGCATACGCTCTTGGAAACGTCTTCCCATGCAAGGCAACAGAGCAGCGCTATCCATCTCGTGAAGTGTTACGACGGCACAGCAGACTACCCCCTGTATGCTTTGAGGTTATTTGGATGAGCGTCATCGGTTCATGAAATACAGTCACTTGTCACTCAGGTGATGACGAACTCATTTCAACTCTAAAATGTCGTGGCTACCTTCCGTCGTTCCCTATGCAGCGTTTAGTTCCGATATGTGTGCACATTCCCCAGAGGTGCATTTTAAATGAATGCTTGAAATGAAAACGTGGAGACGTCAACAACAACAACAAAAAAGTTCCCGAGTAGGCTACGCATCTCTGAAATAGCGGGGAACCGTTTTGCTGCTATCCTGAGCGGGACAGTGAGTGATTCGAGTGAGGATTGTAGGCAATAGTGCGCGCTTGTGGCAAGACACTAAACCTCCACTGTTCCTTACACTGTACTACTGAAAATAAATGACCGTTCGCCGAGCTTCAAACCGACACGCCTTGGACTTTCCCTTCCGATTATCCCGGTATCATTCTGCCCTAACATGCTTCGCCTCGATTTGGGTGAATCCAGAAAACGGCTATGTATGGGACTTGTCTATCTGAAATTACAAAACATGAACACGTTTAACAGTACGAAGAAACCACAAGAATTGCCAATCTCAAACAGACACACCGATTATAATTAGACACACCGATTATAATTTAAAGGGACGAGCGTGACTAAAAGGTGGTTTTGGTGCGGAACTGTACAACTATCTCGGCTACGTGATTTGAGAATTGGGAGGGGAAAAAAGTATCATCAATGCCAATGACAAGTGTAGACTGTTAGACGAGGTAAGGACATGTAATACAGTCGTGAGTTTAAACCGAAATAAACTTGGTAAAATAAAGATTTAAGTAGGGAAGAATCTCCTCCTCACATTCCTCAGATTCCCACACACTACCTATTCATTCTCTACTGGTGCATTTCGATCAACATCTCAAGGACGATTGTATACAAAGTAGCTCGTAGTCCTACAAAAAAAAGTAGCACTTCGTGTAACGTCCAACTGATACAATAATGGACAAATCAAAAGTTTCGGCAACAATGTATGAAAGCGCACCTAAACGCGACACTCACCACCAAGTGAAGGTCCCTCAGAGGTGTACGTACGGTGGTAGTGAATCAGCCACAAGAGAAATATTAGTGTGCATTAGCTAAGATCCTTGCTTGATATGTGAAGGCTGCCACTGCAACAACACATGCGGTAATTCCTACGGTTTAAAAAACGAATTTAGGACTGAAATCAGAGCTCGTCTAGTGCAGATGCTTTTACTTGTACATATATTGTAATGTTTTTTTTTCTTTCTTCTCCAAATTAATGAAAGCAAGTCTGTACCTTGAGGAGTATTATTGTGATCGCTGTGTTTTGGCGCGGATCCACATTGGAACATGTAACTTCACCGAAGTCGCACCTCAACAAGTCCTCTCCTAGTCCCATGCGTGCGAGGCGGTAGAACTCGCCTCCATAGTGAAGAACAAGACCCCCTTCTTCGCTAGCCGCTTCCACTCCAAAGGAATACGACGAGGACGCATGACGTCACCCCGCGGGACTCAGCTTTCGGTCTTCATTGGGTCTCGTCTGGAAAAGGGGGCGTTTCGTTGGCGACTCTCTTGTTGAATAGACCAATGGTGAGGGGGGGAAATAGTTGCCTTGGTTACACATTTTGTCAACCAGAGACGTGTTACGCTGTGGAGGTGACCATCATAAGGTAGGATTTCGGTATAGGCACGTCTTTGGTAGTAGAACATATTTGGTATAGGCTAATCATGTGGTAAACGAAATTGTTTACCAGTGTATGTCCCTTTATGTAGGCTACTTGTGGTAGACTAAAAGCGACGTGAAACGTGGATGTATCTTGTTCGTGGGTTGGTCTAATTAATATAATTATTACGGGCCAGGTGTAGGTTTGTGAGCAGTGCACAGTGTAGACTAGGTTACTTTTTCTACTGTACGTGTAGGCTCTGCGAGGGTTATAATCACTTTGAAACGCCACTGGCAAAGGTTGAGAGCAGTTCACGACGCGTCCACATAGAATTGGCTTTACTGTGTGATGATCCCATTTATTGCAGAATAGGCCTATAATACAGAGCTCCAATGCAAAAAACAACAAAAAACATTATTACCGATACGTAGCGTAGGCTACAGACGTGATACATCAACGTTGTAGTGAGACAAACTTGATAGTGAGACGTAGATCTTTAGATCTTTCCTGAGACTAGAGGCTATGCCACCTCTAGCCATTTGGGGGGCCATAAATTAGATTTGGTTCTCCCTGCCACCTCGCGGGCAAAACGGTTTAGTGCCCCCCCCCCCCCCTCATTTTGCCAGGAGGTGGTGAGAAACTTTTGCAGATTTAAAGCAAATTTCTGTTCATATGATATCTATGTGAGAGAAACTCATTTAAAGCAAACATCTGTTTATATGACATCTACAAAATGTCAGCTGACAGGCGCTAATTAAGCGACTGAAATAACAACTGGAAAACTTCTGATGCACTAGGAAATGTCGAAATTGCACCTCGCGTGTTGTACTTTTCTAACTCTCAACAGTAAGTTGAGACCCTGACTGAGTTCCCCTAGCGGTCGTGGAGCCCTACGCGCGGCACATTGTCTGCGTATAGGAAGAGTCGACATTGAGTTGTAAAGAACCATATGCCCTCTCCTCTCACCTGTGCTAACACTTCGTTCCAGTCACTGTAGCTATAAACCACGGGATCAGTGGTATATCCATGCCAAAATGCCTCACAATCTGCATGGGTCATTGAAATGGACGTTGATATTTTTTTCTGAAAAAATGTCTTCCACACTTTAGGTAGCCTTGGAATTATTCCAATAGAATTGGTAGAAAAACCTCAAGACACACACAAGACACACACAAGACACACACGCACGAAGAAAAGGATAATCAAATGAATTAAGAATGAATTATTATTCTCTTTTGCTCTTTCCTTAACACCCTCCCACTGTCCTACCATGTAAAATTGATTTATTATTTTATTAAAGAACATTTGATGTCAGTCTTCAGCTGAGACATTTTGTTTGTGCATTTGTCAGTTTGTCTTATGTTATGATTTGATTAATTTACTTTTATTTAGTGTCACTTGCGATAATTAACCTCACAATAATAATTATATTATATGTAATTGACATAATACATTCGAAATGTATTTAGGAGGTTATGATGAATTCACTTTTATTTAGTGTCATTTACCATAATAAAGCACACCATAATTATTATATTATAAGTAATGTACATGATAAATTCAAAATGTATGTAGCCGGATATTCCACATTAGATAAACCCAATAAATATTCTAGCATGTCTCTTTACAGTAACACAGTGTCATCATGTCATCTGTCGTTAACTTTCAGACACTTTGAAGAGCTAATGAGAATTCATAGGCTATTTCTATAGCCTCTTAGACCCTGAATGTTGAATAGGCTGTTTTGAGAGAAATTTTGTGATAGTGGTTTTCTTCCATTAAGTTCTTCATTGTAAGTTTTAATCCTTCGAATAAGCTGATCAAAGCAACAGCAGGAACGGTGATGATGTAGTGTGGTGACCTTTCTATCAAACCTTAAAGAACCTTCTGTTTACATATTCATGTTTTCCCCTTAGCTGATATAACTTGCTAAAATGCTTTGATTGCAATGGTGTAATGTTACATAACATATTACTACAATGATGATAAGAGATAATTATGTAACTGTGTTACTATTACACAGGCATACGGGCACACGCATGTGAAGTGTTACCCCAAATGATTTGTTTAAAATCCCATGTACTATTGTTCAACAGATGTGAAGCGATGAGTGGAAGAGACCTACGTAGCTTTATAACCAATTGCCGAACAGAAGATTTAGGTAAGTCAGCTCAGCTCCAATCCAAACCATTGCTGACTGCTTTACTGCTCTTTCCCCTAGACTCACTGACTTCATATTCTGCTGCTCTCTTAAGCACATTTGACCTCAAGTCCCTGTGTTAGGAGATTCAGCCATCTCAACCAAGACCTTAATGCCTGCCCTGTCAGTGGCAGCATGGCTTGTGTTTATTCACCCGTCTCCTGGAATCACAGCTGAACTAATCAGGACCTGTCTGTCTGACATGTTTATTTCCTTCCTTCTTTCTACTCCTTATATAGGACATAGCTAATCACGAATATGGCGTCTTCAATGGCATCCTTTTCCCTATGTAGTGCACTACTTCATTAGTGCACTACATTGGGAATTGGATGCCATTTGGGATGCACACAAAGACGCACATCAGAGTGTTATAGGACAGTGGATGTGCCATTTCCATCTCACTTCCTCGGCTCTGTCATAAATTGAAAGAATAGAGTATTGACAGTTGTTTGAATGATTGACAGTTCATGCACTTTTCACATGCTCAATGCTTACTAGTACACAACTGTCACGACTTCTGCCGAAGTCGGTTCCTCTCCTTGTTCGGGCGGTGTTCGGCGGTTGACGTCACCGGTCTTCTAGCCATCACCGATCCATTTTTCATTTTCCATTTGTTTTGTCTTGTTTTCCCACACACCTGGTTTTCATTCCCTCATTACGTGTTGTGTATTTAACCCTCTGTTCCCCCCATGTCTTTGTGCGGAATTGTTTGTTGTAAGTGCTTGTGCACATTGTTCTGGTGCACGACGGGTTTTGTACCCATACATTGTTATTTTGGATGCCGGTGGTTTTGTATATTAAACTGCTCCGGTTATTACCCAGTTCTGCTCTCCTGCTGTCACGCTCGTCATAAGAATGAGGAGACCAAGGCGCAGCGTGTGTAGAGTTCCACATGTTTAATAAAGGAAACTCACCAAAACCTTACAGAACAAACGAAACGTGAAGTCATGGAGTGCATAACCTGCACCTACACATAAACAAGATCCCACAACTCAAGGAGGGAAAAAGGGCTGCCTAAGTATGGTTCACAATCAGAGACAACGATGGACTGCTGCCTCTGATTGGAAACCACACTCAGCCAAAACAAAGAAATAGAAAAACTAGATTGCCCACCCCACATCACACCCTGACCTAACCAAACTAGAGGAAAATAAACGTCTCTAAGGTCAGGGGCGTGACACCTGCGTCTGACTTCTTTGCCACCAGTTACGCACCCCTTACAACAGCTATATTGTATATCTGATGCTTTCTTTCATTTATATAGAAAAACTGACTCTACGGATGAAGGATGGACTTGGAAGCTCAAAGTATAAACCGGCTGAATATGAGAAACTACAAGCCATAGTTGATGCCAAACAACTGCAGTCTGTACACATCGCTCAAAAGGTAGATATTCTTGATTTTTTTACTCTGAGACGGTTTTGGAATATAGGCCCTGGCCTATATATTTTTGTGTATCTAATATATATATCTCATTGCTTAAATGTATGCATAAATAAGACCTTATAGACGCCCAGTCTTGGTCATGATATGGTTTCAGTTTTTCTCGGTTTTTAATGAATTTTTATCTTATTAACACTTTGTTCTAGCTAGCTATTTGTGTAGGTAGCTATCAAGTAAACACAATGATATCAAGAGCGCGATAACTTCAATCAAATGGCATCTGTCATTACATTTTACAGAATGACTGATAGTTTGACCGTGTGAAATTAGGTGGCTTCTTGTGTAAATATTTACACAAGAAGCAAAGTAGGTTTGCTGATCTAGGATCTGCCCATATAAAAGTATTCATTACTATCTAAACGGCTAGACTGATCCTAGATCAGCACTCCTGCACAGAAGCTTTATGGATACAGGTCCTGGTTAGTAGTCTATACGATACCAGAGGCAAAGTGTTGATGAATGTATGAAGTCTAAGATGTAATTGTATGATATACTGTATATTTAGTAATTCCAAAGTACAGTATGTTCTTGAACATCCTTAAGTGCAAGCTACCACGTTCATTAAGTAATTCAGCTGTTCTTTTAGGCAACATAACACAACCATCTCCATCTAATTATGTATGGGCAACTTTCAGTATGGAGACAGTTGATGGGTGACAGACCTGTTCAAATAATGGGACGGTAAAAGACTGAGATGCATGCCTCTGCATGATATCTGCACATCATTTCCTTCTGAGGACATATTTATATAGAGTTGTTTTTTCTTTCTCAGATGAGCAGCCATGAGGTCTTTCTGAATCACAATCCAGACCTGCATTCAAAATTTGAAGATCATGGGCGTACACACACGCACGAGCGTGCGCTCACACACATAAACACACACACCCCCTCTCAAATGATCAGGAGGAGGGGATTAACAATGAAACAGCAGACCATTACGTAACCTATATGGGCTCTCCAAAACATATCAAATTAAAAAAGAATATCAACATTATAAAGAATTGGATTAGCAGTTTGAATATTCATGAGTCCGCTGGAGGATCAACCATAAAGCTGTTTGAAGTTCTCATCTCTCTACATCCTAGCATTGTGAGAAGTTAACCCTAGGGGCCATGGGGATTATGCTTGTAGACCTGCAGTGTTTTAATTGGTAAACTGTGGCAGCAGATTTTTAGTGTCTTGTTATGGTTGCCCATGGCTCGCTCCAATTCAGCTCTCTGCAAGGACCTGATAAGGCATCCAGTGTTTGCATACACCCGCCCCGCTGAAAGGCAGGCTTTCTATTGTGGATTTCCCAACAGTGATAGAGGGGAAATAAATGACTGTGAGTTGCCGCAGGATGTGATCAAATGATTGGTTCTCCAGTAAGAGAGTGGGAGGGTCCTGGATACTGAGGCCTTAAATCTTTGCAGGAGGGCTCCTGATAAAATCCCTAGATCAACACATAATAAAGGGAGAATTCACAGCGTACTTTAATGGCTGGGGTTTCTAGCAAGGCAATCGAGAGCAGTGGTTTGCCTCTGTTTGTTTTCTTCTTTTTTATAAGAGAAAAGTCAAATAAATGAAAGTATATTAAGAAACTCACCCCTCTTTCTTTTCCCACTAGAAAGACACTTTATATATAGTGAACAACAATATAAACGCAACATGTAAAGTGTTGGTCCCATGTTTCCTGAGCTGAAATAAAAGATCCCAGAAATGTTCCATACACACAAAGAGCTTATTTCTCTTATATTTTGTGCACAAATTGGTTTACATCCCTGTTAGGGAGCATTTTTCATTTGCCAAGATAATCCATCCACTTGACAGATGTGGCATATCAAGAAGCTGATTAAACAGCATGATCATTACAAAGGTGAGCCTTGTGCTGGGGACAATAAAAGGTCACTCTAAAATGCTGTTTTGTCACACAACACAATGCCACAGACGTCTCAAGTTTTGAGGGAGCGTGCAATTGGCATGCTGACTGCAGGAATGTCCACCAGAGCTGTTGCCACAGAATTTAATGTTAATTTCTCTACCATAAGCCGCCTCCAACGTTGTTTTAGAGAATTTGGCCGGCCTCAGAACCGCAGACCACGTGCAACCACGCCAGCCCAGGATTTCCACATCCGGCTGCTTCACCTGCGGGATCGTCTGAGACCAGCCAGCTGGACAGCTGATGAAACTGAGGTGTATTTCTGTCTGTAATAAAGCCCTTTTGTGGGGAAAAAACGATTTCTGATTGGCTGGGCCTGGCTCCCCAGTGGGTGGGCCTATGGCTGTGCCCCTGCCCAGTCATGTGAAATTTATAGATTAGGGCCTAATGAGTTTATTTCAATTGACTGATTTCCTTATATGAACTGTAACTCATTAAAATCGTTGAAATTGTGGCATGTTGTGTTTATATTTTTGTTCTGTATATGTTATGCATGTTCCACCGGAATATTTAAATTTGCCAATGTATTTTCCTTTCAAGTATTCAACGGTGATAACGTTTCGCATGAATTGCAGCAGATTATGAGCCTTTCAAAGTAAATATTTCAAGGACAAAACCACACACACACTGACTGAACTAAACTGCTGAATAAATGCCATTTTGCCATGATGCATGAAAATGAAAAATGTATCAATCGCTCATTCTGGGTTGTTCAGCTAGGAACATAGAGCACTAAGAAGGACACTCCTTTTTGGTCATGTTTCATACCACATGTGTTACTCATAGTCTAGGCCCCAAATGACACGCTATTCCCTACATAGTGCAGTACTTTTGACTAGACGCCTACTAATTTTACCCACAGGTCCTGCTAAAAAAAGAATATAAAGTGAATACAGAATAAAGTGCACTTTATAGGCAATAGGGTGCCTTTTGGGACGCTGTCATAATCTACCACGATTGCGGTCTTTGCTTTGGTCATGACTGGTCACAATGATATCAGTGATTATATGACAACGCTAACATAATGAGATCACGTTATCATAAACTTGTGAGGGATTATTGATAAATATCACAGTGTTCCACAGTTAACAATAGGCTGATATAAGATCTGTCTTTCAGGTGAAGAGGACTCTTCGCACAGCCAAGGAGACCAAAGAGAGCTCCCTACTGAGGCAGCACAGACAGGTGTGGAGCAGAGAAAACATCAAACTAGCCAACGCAGGGTAAGAAACCCCTCCCAGCATACCCATCACCAGAGTGTGAGTTATACCGTGGCGTTCGGGGATCTCTCTTTCTTCACAGGACCTCCTCATTTTTAGTAAAGAAAAAAAGTCATTTAACAGTAAAAATATATATTACCTGTCAATTTGGCATGAACACAACCAGTAATGATGTTTTCGTCTTATTGTCAAACAGATCACTTCAAAAAGTAGGCTTCTTGCGCATGTTCGTCCGCTCCAAAATAATTCCAGCATCCCAAGCGCGCCATTTGATGAAGACAAAACACCTAAAAGTGTAATGACATTCAGCGATTGTCATTGGGTCTACACTCTTGTAGCCTGAATTAATTGGTGTGTCTTGCTGTCAAAATTACCTTTTTTTGTAGAAAGAAAAGTTGAGACACCTGAAAATGGAATGAGATACGGGACTGTACCAGGATGACAAGTCCAGCAACATGGGAAAAATGGTTTAAACCACGAGACAGAGGTGGGGGTGTTTGTTTAATTTGGAATAAGCTTTTATTTGAATATTTACCATTGTAGCGATACAAATTGCACTTTAAGCAAAGTGGTGAATGGTTAAATTAGCATTATTTAGAGACTCCCCCCCAAGTTTGACTTTGTTTCATTTGGGGGGGAGGGGGGGCTCATGTCTCATTCAGGGGGTTTAAGACCCCCTGGGCCCATCGCACTCTGCCCATCACGTCCATTACCATGAACCACTACACCAAGTACTGTACTGTAGTCTTTACCCACCCTACTCGGCCAACAGGTCTGGCCAGCACCTCTCCAAGATAAAATTAACAAAAATAAGCCCCTCTAAAATGGGAGAATCAAGATGGCTTTCCATAAACAAAGCAAGAAAGAAGGGAAGAAAGGGAGCAAGAGCGAGAGAGGGAGGAGGTCTCAATGGAAGGTGCTAGCTGCTGTGGCATTGCCACAGATACTTTCCCTAGCGTGATGATGAGGCAGAGGAAGCAGAAGAATTGGGCTGCTGCGGCCCGCTGGTGTCATGCGTTGTGAAGTGAGAAGGGCAGCGCTAGCTCCTGGGCGCATGCTGCCGCTTCTCGGGGTAATGACTGTGTCGGAGAGATCCAAGGTTAATGGTGTACACAAGCGTGGGTTCCTGTAATGAAGACAGATACACAGATAGACAGGCTGCACCACAGCGCCAGCACATATCCACTGAATTCATTAGTGTGCTGATGATGTAAGAGAGGAGAGAAAAGGTTTGTTTCTATAGTTACAATCCCATTAGATTTTAGCTGGGACTAATGTATGAGCATGCGCCACACACTGTGTTGATGCATCCCAAGTGGCACCCTATTCTCTGTGGGCCCTGGTCAAAAGTAGTCTACTTTATAGGAAATAGGGTGCCATTTGGGATGTGTTCAGTAGTGCTGGTACAGTATCACTATGATTCATGGAATTCCCTTTGCTGTCTTTTCATGATGCAGGGAAAAGGCTGAAGCTGAGCTGCAAGGATTTCTGGGACTGAATGGTCTGGGCAGTATAATAGACAAGGAAGTACTCTCTGAGCTGCTGGACCACGGTACAGAACCCCTCTCAGTCCTGAGTGCGTAGATACCGTTCCAGTCCCTATAGAGTGAGACAGTACCATGCTTACGCGTGTGTGTGTCTGTTCGCATGCATGTTTGTGTGTGTGTGTGTGTCTGTGCGCACATGGTGTGTGTCATTAGAAGTGCTTCTGGAGAGTGAGCTGGATGCATTCAGGTGTGCCACGGTGGAGCCCATCTGGCAGCTGAGGGAGGACTTGCAGTACAGACTGACTGAAGTCCAACACCAGTGGCAGCACCAGCCTCCTCAGCCGTCAGACTGGGAGAAGGTACTGCACCAGGTACATAACAACATGGTCGCTGCCCAAAATGGCACCCAATTTCCTAGTAGTGCACTACTTTTGACCAGGGCTCTGGTCAAAAGAAGTGAACTAAATAAGGGATAGGATACCATTTGGGACATGACCTGAGAGAGGAGCTGAGGCAATCTGTGCTCACTGCTTCAGAAAGCTGCAGAGGAACTTACTTTTCTCCATCTCCATCTCCCTCCAATATTTTTTATCCATGTAACGCAAGGAATCTTAAGGCATTCACACTCTCTGCAGGTACCAAAATAATAGTGAGTACTCTGCAGATCCTAGAGACTTGAAATAAATCAAAGTCCTGTTCCTTTCGCACAAAAGTCCTCAGGTTACCCACAGTGCAGCATTCATTCCTCATGAATCTGGTGTTTGTTCGAAATCCATGCTACATAAGTCACCACTATTGAGTGAATTCTCCTTTTGACTCCTGGAGGCTTTTTTATGCTCCGGGAGAGAATGGTGGGATTAAGAGCAGGCAGGAGGGGTGTCTTTAAAACCGGGCCATATAGGGGGATGAGGAAGATACTGCCAGCCATTTTGTCTGCCTGCCTCCCTGCCCCTGTGTGAGTGAGTCAGTCTCTGGCGGATCTTCATCCCCCATTCCTCTTCTCTTTCATCCAGACCCTGCTGTCTTCCCCACTCAGTCCTGCCCACCTGAGAGCCTCACCACAATGGAGCTTCTCTCTCTCTCTCTCTCTCTCTCGCTCTGTTCTCTTTCTCTGTTACTCTCTCTCCTCTCTCTTTCTCTTCTCTCTCTCTCTCTCTCGCTCTGTTTCTCTCTCTCTCTGTTTCTCTCTCTCTCTGTTTCTCTCTCTCTCTGTTTCTCTCTCTCTCTGTTTCTCTCTCTCTTTCTCGCTCTCTCTTCTCTTTCTCTGTTACTCTCTCTCTCCTCTCTCTTTCTCTTCTCTCTCTCTCTCTCTCTCTCTCTCTCTCTCTTTCTCGCTCTCTCTTCTCTTTCTCTGTTTCTCTCTCTCCTCTCTCTTTCTCTTCTCTCTCTGTCTGTCTCTCTCTGTTTCTCTCTCTGTTTCTCTCTCTCTCCTCTCTCTTTCTCTTCTCTCTCTGTCTGTCTCTCTCTGTTTCTCTCTCTGTTTCTCTCTCTCTCCTCTCTCTTTCTCTTCTCTCTCTGTCTGTCTCTCTCTGTTTCTCTCTCTGTTTCTCTCTCTCTCCTCTCTCTCTCTCTTTCTCGCTCTCTCTTCTCTTTCTCTGTTTCTCTCTCTGTTTCTCTCTCTCTCCTCTCTCTTTCTCTTCTCTCTCTGTTTCTCTCTCTCTCCTCTCTCTTTCTCTTCTCTCTCTGTCTGTCTCTCTCTCCTCGTTCTCTCTTCTCTCCTCTCATTCTCCTTTTACCCATTGACCAGCCACGCTTAAAACCATTCGCTTGTTAGAAGGCAAACGATAATAACCAACTCAGCACTACTCTACTGACCGGCACTGAACTGAAGCTCTCAACTGCAGCTCCAAATGATTCGACACTTGTTGAAGTCTTGTTCTTCCCACTGAGAACAACGACGTGTGACGTGTGATGTTTTGGAACAGCGCGTACCCCGTTAGATGAATAATGTCATCATTCAAGCGAGAGCCATTCATTTTGGGTTTAACGAACACAATCAAGAGTTTCTTGCGGAGATGAGATCCTGAGTTTCTTGTGAGTCACCTTTGTAATAGTTTCTCTCCATTGGGTGTAAGCATGCATTTGTCCACCTTTAATACATTACCATGAACCCAAATGATGCTGGTGGATGATATATTTGAACATATTTGAAAATGATTACATTTAGATTGAATGGCCTTCATTTCCTCACACTTCCTGTAAGTTTTTGAATGAGAACATGTGCAGGAGGAAGGACAATCTAATGCTTTTCTTTGCGATCTAGTATGTACTGTTGCACAATAGACTGCTTAACTCTCTCTGAGCAGCATCAAAAATCAAACCTGTTAGAAACGGAAAGAGGGTTTAATTACAGATAAATTGTCTCCAGTGAATTGCTTTGATTATATGATTCACTGTATTTGTCCACCAAGTTGAAGATAAAGCAAAACAATACTGGAAAATTGACATTTGAACATTTCTGTGGATCGTGTACTTTAACAGAGACATCCGTTTGCGCTTCCTCTCACAACATTTTATCAGATACAGAGCCCCTATACCATGATGGATGTCGGAGGAGGGCAGACTGATATTTCTCAGATGTAGAGGAGAAACGAGTTTGTTTGTGTTCAAAAATGTGTCTGTGAGGTCACCGCCTGTGTGAATCTAAAGATCTTCTCAACACACGCACAGGTCAACTTTGTGAAGGACCAGCAGGACGCCATCAACGGAAAACTTCACACAGAGTATCTGGCCATAGAGGAAGACATCCTGTCCCTGGGAGTGGAGGTACCTAGGTCTCACACCATTAGGGTTGCATAAATCTGATAACTTTCCACAAATTCACAGGTTTTTCCAGAGATCATGGTAGGAAGATTCCTTATTTCCTGCTGATTTCTGGCATCTTCCAACTGGGATTTCCAGGGGGGGGGGGGGGGGGGGGGGGGGATTTCGAACATGTTACAACCCTTTCTCTTGCCATGCCGTTCGATTGTGCTGCCAACAAATCCAGCCTTAACATTTCACAATGTCATTTCAAAAGACATAACCATATTGTCCTTTGCAGGAGAGTTCTACCAAAATTGCAGACTGTCTGGTTCCGGTAGACCAGGTTCCAGAGGAGGTTTTGTATATAGACTGCCCTTACCCTGGACTGACAGCCTCCTTGATCAAGGAGTTCCAATCCCTGTCTGAGAAGTACCAGTCCAGGTTGCAGAGTGTACAGGACCGCCTACAAGGACTGGATAGGTAAATAACTGCGCTGATCACAACTATAGTAGTCTCACCCTGAAGGTTGAATCCACTGGGCACAAACTGGTTGAATCAACATTGTTTCCACGTCATTAAAACAAAATAAAATGAATGTAATGACTTTTAATCAATGTGGGAAACTGATTGGATTTGCAAAAAAAAGACATCAACGTCAAGGAATGTCAAGAATCTTTTTTTCACCTTATAACCTAAATCCAATGACAGGGTTCAAAGAATGTTTGATTTCACGTTGAATTCACGTTAGTTGACAACTCAATCTAGACATTGAACGGACTTCTGTGTCCAGCGGGTAGATCCTCCTGAGCTGAAACAGGGGTTGCTTGATAGCCCGCCATGTTGAATTGATATCTTGCTCAAAACGAATCAAAGCAAAGCGCCGGTGTTGATGCAGAGAGATCCTGCCGCGTGACATAATGATAGAGCACAGTGTGGATGTTGAAGAAAGAGATGAAAGAGTCAGCTTGGTACGTAGACCATATACACATAAAACGAGTTTACCCTCGCCAGGGAGGCTGGCTGTTAAAAACAGGTAGAGTCTAAAGGTTCTGTCAGAGTACCAAACTTGTACACACAGCAGTGTTCTAGAATATTGGACCGTTTGCGTTCATACTTTTCGAATTCTCGGCACAAGCTCAAGCAATTTCTCCAGCTGTCAACATGTTGAAATGAATAGAGGACACATACCGGGAGACGCGACGGTTGGGAATTGTGGGGAGGTGCGCATTCGGGATGTGCGTCCCCCGTGGATGGTGGTCTCAGAGTACCTGTATCACAATGGGAAGCCAGACTGTCGCATCTCGGCGTCTGGGGACTATGATTTATGCTTAACACACTAGGGGGTTGATTACATCAATAATGCATTCTACTAATCTACTCATACTAATCTACTAATACTAATACTAATAGTAATATTAATTTCCATCGATGCTAAACACAGCTACACACAGTCAAAGATACAGACACAGACAGACAGACAGACAGACAGACAGACAGACAGACAGACAGACAGACAGACAGACAGAGACACACACACACACACACACACACACACACACACACACACACACACACACACACACACACAAAAGAAAGCCCCAGATCTTTATCATGCAGACGTTCTTTGGTGGAAATTGAATGTTGACAGGAATGAGACATTATGTGGGTGTCACTGTACAACAATTCTCAGCATGTGCTTTGTTGTGTTTGCAGCAGGTGATCCAGACATGTTTCTCTTTGCTCTACCTCCAAACTGTTCCAGGTTCTGTGGCTGGTCGGCAGATGACCATCTCCGCTTCCAGATGACTGTGAGCCAGTACCCTCCTGACCTGCACAACCACAGAGCCCTTTACATGGACGTGCTGCAAAGACTGTTTCCCCACAGATCCAGACAGGAGCTGGTCAGTAAACAACAGTAACAGCTCTGGATTTACTATGGATGTGTCCCAAATGGCACCATTTGGGCCCCGGTCAAAAGTATACTCTATATGTACATTATAGTGCACTATAAAGGGAATAGGGTACACTCTTTAGAAAAAATGGGAGAACCCTTTTTGGTTCCAAGTAAAACACATTTGGGTTCCAAGTACTGTTGAACCGTCTGTGGAAAGGGTTCTACGTGGAACCCAAACGGGTTCTACCTGGAACCAAAAGAGGTTTTTCAAAGAGTTCTGCTCTGGGGACAGCCAAAGAACCCTTTTTTAGTTCTAGATAGCACCTTTTTTCTAAGCGTGTACCACTTAGGACACAGCCCAGCAAGGTGATTTGTCATCACACCCCTTTACATACACACATACCAAGGGCACGTCCAATGCACACAGCACAGATTGAGAAAAAAACTCGCCCACACATAAGGTGACTCTTGCTGGTATACAATCAAATGCAATCAAAATCCACTATCTGCAATCGACTGAATACCTGCCTCTCTCTGCCTCTCTACACACATCCTCTCCCAGAGCTCTGAGACTCTCTGTCTCTCCTCTTCATCTCCCTGGTCAGCATGGTGCTCGTCTAGTAAATGATGTGCTTGGCAGGCTGTAGGATGTGCCGTGTCACCCTTTGTGGACACACCTCAGCCCTCCACTCACACCACTGCCACCGCTCCCCCGTCACTATGACAACCGCCAGGGACCTCATCCCCTCCTCTCCCCCCTCCCTCCTTTCCCAGACCTGTCCTCGGATCTGTTCCATCTGGGTGCTACACCTAGGGTCACATTCAGCCTCAAGTGGCTGTGATGAGATAGATCTAGCCATTTCCTCCTGCGCTCTCCCTTTCTCATCTTCCAGCCGGCACAAACAGAGCCAGAGTCAATGGAGTGCAGACTGCACCTAATACAGCTATTAGTCATAATTAAGTTGACTCAATTCTTATTGGTAATCAGTCCCTTGAGCAAAATGGCCTAACTCATTATTGTGAAGTTTGGTCGGGAAAAAAGCAGGCTTCTTGCCTCAAGTAATGTTTGGCATTGCCGAACTCTCATTGACCTCAAATTGATGAAAAAGGAGTCCAGCGGTGAAACATTTTCCTCAACGATGAATAGGAAAAACAAGATCATAAGACAGTATAGCTCAGTTATTTCAACATAGTTTTATTCTCGCAATACATGCAAAATGTGAATAGTACAAACGTAGTTTTGTTCTCATAATATCAAAATACAGTGAATGATGGAACAGTGTTTTCCTCATACTCTGTTTGCTCTATTAGACACAAAGTGAAGCATGTAAATGTTTTACTGCATCGCAGTTGCATGTATTTGGCACATTTGTCCTTTATGTGTATGCTGTTGGAAAACATATGCTGAACAAAAATATAAACGCAACATACAACAATTTCAAAGATTTTACTGAGTTCCAATTCATATAAGTAAATCAGTCAATTGAAAATAAATGTATTAGGCCCTAATCTATGGATTTCACATTACTGGGAATACAGATATACCTTAAAACAAAGTAGGGGCATGGATTAGAAAACCAGTCAGTATCTGGTGTGACCACCATTTGCCTCATGCAGCGCAACACATCTCCTTCGCATAGAGTTGATCAGGCTATTGATTGTGGTCTGTGGAATGTTTTCCCACTCCTCTTTTATGGCTGTGCGAAGCTGCTGGATATTGGCGGGAACTGGAACACACTGTCCTACACGTCGATCCAGAGCATCCCAAACATGCTCAATGGGTGACATGTCTGGTGAGTATGCAGGCCATGGAAGAACTGGGACAGGAATTGTGTACAGATCCTTGCGACATGGGGCCCTGCATTATCATGCTGAAACATGAGGTGATGGCCACGGATGAATGGCATGACAATGGGCCTCAGGATCTCGTCAAGGTCTCTCTGTGCATTCAAATTGCCATCGATAAAATGCAATTGGGTTCATTGTCCGTAGCCTATTCCTGTCCATACCATAACCCCACCGCCACCATGGGGCACTCTGTTCACAACATCGACATCAGCAAACCGCTCTGGAGGTGGCTTATGGTAGAGAAATAAACATTCCATTTTCTGGCAACAGCTCTGGTGGACATTCCTGCGGTCAGCATGCCAAATGCACGCTCCCTCAAAACTTGAGACATCTGTGGCATTGTGTTGTGTGACAAAAGTGCACAAGGAGCACCTGTGTAATGATCATGCTGTTTAATCAGCTTCTTGATATGCCACACCTGTTAGGTGGATGGATTATTATCATGGCAATGGAGAAATTCTCACTAACAGGGATGTAAACATGAAATATGTCTTTTGCGTGTATGGAACATTTCTGGGATCTTTTATTTCAGCTCAATCCATGTCTCAAATGTCTCAAGGCTTAAAAATCCTTCTTTAACATTTACATTTACATTTTAGTCATTTAGCAGACGCTCTTATCCAGAGCGAACCTGTCTCCTCCCCTTCATCTACACTGATTGAAGGAGATTTAACAAGTGACATCAATAATGAATCATAGCTTTCACCTGGATTCACCTTGTCAGTCATGTCATGGGAAGAGGGTTCTGTACACTCAGTGTGTGTGGCCATTGTCAGTTAGCCTATTGTGAACATGAGGATTAGAGAATCATGGCTGCTACTACTCACTATTGAGCCAGTTGAAAATCTAGTTGAGCTAATTAAACCAAAAAATATCAGAGCGGAAGAGAGTTGTCATTGTACCAGGGTTAATAGAGCTTTGTTCAACTACTCTCCCATTCCATCTGAATGTAATCATTTGGTGTGAGATTTATTTTGGATGATTGTAAGCTATTGTCCATCGTCTTGCAATTCATGCAAATGTGATGAGAGATGAGGGAGTATTGTTTGATCATTGCAGGGCAGAGCAGTTGGAGACAAAAGGAACGGTCAAAGTGGAGGTTCTGTCCAACGGCTCAGTCAAAGCTTTGGTATTAACATCTGTTTTGTATCCTCTGTAGCACACTTTACCTGCGCTGTATGTGGCGAACAGTTTGCCACCTCTTTCAGGCCTACTTCAGAAAGAAAACAGGAAGAAAGGAGTGCAAAGCTGTAAAAAAGGGCCATCCTGCTGCTTTGATTACGTAGCCTTTTGATTAATCTTAGTCGTTTTAAAAGCACAGCTACATGAAATGAACCATTGTGACAAAGAGCTCTGTTCTTTCTATAATTGTCTCCTTTGTGAAATTATTGCAGTTTTACAGTTTTTTGTCTCATAAGAAATATTTCACTTGAAAGGGAGCATGGTGTGTTGTGAATGGGATTGGCTAATGGTTGGTCTTTGTTTGACCTTTGACCTTGTTCTGCACTTTCCTCTGAAGGATCGACTTACTCTGGACACTTGGACAGTGCACTTTTGATCAATTTTAACAATCACTTCTACCTTGATTTCATAAAGTATTCATACCCCTTGACTTATTCCACATTTTGTTGTGTTACAGCCTGAATTCAAAATAGATTAAATATATTGTTTTTCTCACCCATCTACACACAATAACCTATAATCACAAAGTGAAAACCGTTTTTTAGAAATTGTAGGAAATGTACAAAAAAATGAAATACAGAAATATCTAATTTACATACAGTAAGTATTCACACCCCTGAGTTAATGCATGTTAGAATCACCTTTGGCAGTGATTACACCTGTTAGTCTTTCTGGGTAAAACTCTAAGAGCTTTGCATGCCTGGATTATACAATATTTGCACATTCATTTTTTTAAATTCTTCAAGCACTGTCAAGTTGGTTGTTGATCATTGCTAGACAGCCATTTTCAAGTCTTTCCATAGATTTTCAAGACAATTTAAGTTAAAACTGTAACTAGGCCACTCAGGAACATTCAATGTTCTCTTGGTAAGCAACTCTAGTGTATATTTGGCCTTGTGTTTCAGGTTATTGTCCTACTGAATGGGACATTTATCTCCCAGTGTCTGGTGGAAAGCAGAGTGAACCAGGTTTTCCTCTAGGATTTTGCCTGTGCTTAGCTCTATTCCATTTATTTTTATCCTAAAAGAACTCCCTAGTCAATATTGATGACAAGCATACCTATAACAGTAGGCCGCCAACACTTTTCTTGAAAATATGAAGAGTGGTACTCAGTGAGGTGTTGTGTTGGATTTGCCCCAAACATGAGGCTGTCTATTCAGGACATAAAGTTTGCACACATGATCCATGTTTTGTAATATTTTCATTTTGTACAGGCTTCCTTCTTTTCACTCTGTCATTTAGGTTAGTATTGTGGAGTAACTACAAAGTTGTCAATCCATCCTCAGTTTTCTCCAATCACAGCCATTAAACTCTGTAACTGTTTTAAAGTCCCCATTAGCCTCATGGTGAAAACCCTGAGCGGTTTCCTTCCTCTTCGGCATCTGAGTTAGGAAGGACGCCTGTACCTTTATGACTGGGCGTATTGATACACCATCCAAAGTGTAATTCATAACTTCACGACGCTCGAAGGGATATTCAATGTATTTTTAAATAAAAAAAAATCTGTAGCTCAATGGTAACATACAATATCTGCCCTGTTGTCTTAAAGGACCCATTAAAGGACTATGCCAGTTCTGGACTTACTAGATTTACACATCTAGTTTTTCTGGATCTATGTCAAGTAATGCAAAGGGAAAAAATGTCACAGCAGCCATTTTGGGAGGGGGTGTGGATGACCACACACCATAGCAGTCCTCTTTAGCAGCACTCTTTATCTACCAATAGGTGCCCTTCTTTGTGAGGCATTGGAAAACCTCCCTGGTCTTTGTGGTTGAGTCTGTGTTTGAAATTCACTGCTCGACTGCAGGACCTTACAGATAATTGTATGTGCGGGGTACAGAGATGAGGTAATAAAAAGCATGAGTTGATGCACAACCAGAGAAAGTTATTTCGTGTAAAGGTGCTGACTAACTGTGAATAAACTGTAAGCTATAACAAACAAACCAAAAATGTCTACGTAACCTGGTTCAAGCATTCATGACGTTACCCCGAGGAAGGCACAGTGATGCCGAAACATTGGTGGTTTACCCAATAAATTACTGGGAGTTTATACATAGAGTGTGCGACTCTCTTTGTTTTTATAGCTTACAGAGACGAGGTGGTCATCTTTTTATTAATGTTAAACACTATTATTGTAAAAAAAATCCACTTTGACATGATGGGGCATTGTGTGTAGGCCACTATAGACAATGACACAAAATCCCAATTGAATACATTTTCATTCAGGCTGTAACGCAACAAAATATGGAAAATGGTCAAGGGGTGTGAATACTTCCTCAAGTCACCGTAGCTTTATTCTCATAATATATAAAGACAGGGAATGCTAGAACAGTGTGTTCCTCATACTCGTTTTGCTCCATTAGACATACAATGAATCACATACATTTTTATCCGCATTCCAGCTGTGTGTTGTTGGCACATTTGCCCTTTGTGTGTATGTTGTTGGAAAACATCATTCCCTGAGCTCATCCACAGACATACTGTATGGTGGCCATTGTAAATTGGCCTATTGTGAACATGAGGATTAGAGAAGTCATGACCAGTTGAGCCAGTTGAAAATCTAGTTGAGCTAATTAAACCAAAAAATATCAGAGCGGAAGACTGTTGTCATTGTACCAGGGTTAATAGAGCTTTGTTCAACTACTCTCCCATTCCATCTGAATGTAATCATTTGGTGTGAGATTTATTTTGAATGATTGTAAGCTATTGTCCATCATCTTGCAATTCATGCAAATGTGATGAGAGATGAGGGAGTATTGTTTGATCATTGCAGAGCAGTTGGAGACAAATGGAACGGTCAAAGTGGAGGTTCTGTCCAACGGCTCAGTCAAAGCTTTGGTATTAACATCTGTTTTGTATCCTCTGTAGCACACTTTACCTGCGCTGTATGTGGCGAACAGTTTGCCACCTCTTTCAGGCCTACTTCAGAAAGAAAACAGGAAGAAAGGAGTGCAAAGCTGTAAAAAAGGGCCATCCTGCTGCTTTGATTACGTAGCCTTTTGATTAATCTTAGTCGTTTTAAAAGCACAGCTACATGAAATGAACCATTGAGACAAAGGGCTCTTTCAGCGATTTGACTCTGTTCTTTCTATAATCGTCTTCTTTGTGAAATAATTGCAGTTTTACAGTATTTTTTCAGCCCTAACAAATATTTCACTTAACATGGAGCATGGCATGTTGTGAATGGGATTGGATTATGTTTGGTCTATCAAAGACGTTTGAACCTCGACCTTGGTTCTGCACCTTTTCTGAGTGAGCGACTATCTGAACACTTGGACAGTGCACTTATGATCAATTCTAACAATCACTTTTACCCTAACCTCTATTCAAGTTGCACGTTCAGGTCACTGTCCCTGTCATCACCAATGGACACGCCGAGACACTTGATACGCAAATACGGTAGGGGTTTTCAAACCTAGAGTCATGAGGATTATCAGTGCCGTGGATGCTGAGGTTTGACAGACTGCACTATGACCCCTAGTGGACATAGCTGGTGAATGTTTCCGTTTCCAGTGGTCACGGTTTCCTCGTCATGTCAGAGGTCAATTGTCTGCTATTGCCATTCAGTGGAGCTACCCCATGATTTTCCTTGGCATTTATGGAATAAATGTAGGTATTCTAGTGGCTTGGGGGGGGGGGGATCTGTCTCTATTTCTTTCACCGTTGTATGGCTGCTCTGCCCTCACTTATAACTGGGGCTCTGCAGGGGTTTGTCAGTCAGCAGCTGAACTAATACTGCTGTACAGCTTTAAGAATCCTGACAGAATGTGAGCTCATGCACACACACACACACACGTACATGCACACACATGAATGCATAGGCGTGCATACACACACACACACACACACACAAATTCTCCAAAGAGGGACGGAGAAAATAAACAGAGAGAGGGAGACAGAGAAGGGAAAAAGATGATGGATCTTCTTCAAGTTGTAAAGTTCTGCATTAATAAACAAGCTGTGCTCGGGCTGCCTCTGGCTCAGCGGCGTATGTTACATCGGCAGATCTGTCAGCTCGCTCACGTTCAATAAAAACCGTCAGCCGCCTAATGCCTTCACACCGTCAGTTAGCCACTATTAGTCCATAGATGAATAGAATTCCCTCTGTTCCAATAAGGTAGCCAAGTGAGGCTGCCTCTATGTGATTGCTGCCACAATGATGAATAGCTATAGACGCCCCTTATGCAAAACGCTAGAAAGGAAAAGGTCCATTGGACACCACTTATCTAAACCAATATCAAGACCTGGTTGTTACTCTGTAATATCCGTGTAGCTGCTTTAGCGTGATAGTCTGATCTAATGTATGAATACAGGTTTGCATGTTGCTATGTCGCCTACAGTATATGTATGTTGTTGCATATTATATGTTACGTATTACTATATGTCACTACGACCAACTTGTGCATCACGTATAACAGCACTATTGTAACAGGAAATATCGCTACATAAGCCTGGCAAAAAGGTCCCCGTGGCAAAAGAGGTTTCTAACCTCAAGGGTATTTGACTGGTAACATGAAGGTTTAGAAACCTAGAATAGAAAACACTGCAGCGAAACCTGTTCTGTGTTCTGTTATGGTTGTATTTGTATCTCCATGGCGATGGTGTCTTGTTGCAGACGGACCACGAGAGGAGCTGGGACTGGCAGCGCTTCACCCAGACCCAGATGCGTGTGGTGGCCCAGAGTTGGCAGCGGGACCGGGCTGACCTGCTGTTTAAAGCCCTGGTGACCCTTGAGGAGGCCAGGCAGGCCCATCAGGAGGAGCTGGCCCTCCACACAGACCGCAAGCACCAGCAGGACATCTGCTCCCGCCTCAGCGACAAGGTAGAGATACATGCACTACACTGCAAGGACATCCTATGTCTGAAATGGCATCCTATGTCTGAAATGGCACCCTATTGTCTATATAGTGCACTATTTTGACCAGGGTCCGCAGCAAAAGTAGTGCACTACTTAGGGAATAGGGTGCCATTTGACTGTGTACAAGACCTCCACTAAGGAGGCAGCTAATGCCTTCTGTACACTACACGACTTTCAAAATCCTAATATCGCCGAGACCGTTTTTCATGTCGTTTTTTTGTCTTGCCAAAGCAGTGGTGCGCACACTTAACGATCTGGCACTGAACGGTCAGACAGGATTCTTCACTTGCTCGTGAGGATTCTCGATACCACACTGTCTTGCGAAAACAATGATGTGATGAGATTGTTTCGGCTCCCGAGTGGCGCAGCGGTCTAAGGCACTGCATCTCAGTGCTAGAGGCGTCACAACAGATCCTGGTTCGATTCCAGGCTGTATCACAACCGGCCGTGATTGGGAGTCCCATATTGTGGCGCACAATTGGCCATGTGTCGTTAAGGTTTGGTCGGGGTAGGCCGTCATTGTAAATAAGAATTTGTTCTTAACTGTCTTGCCTAGTTAAATAAATAAAAATAACGTAGCTAGAATGCAGGCTCAAAAAGGTTTTCAGTCAGATATTCATTTTTGCCATACAGAGTTGACATTTGTAGCCAATATTTTGAATTGAATAACATTGCTTGTGAACTTCAGAGCTGTAACGATTTGACACTTTGGCTTTCCAAACACGTACTGGTAGTCATCGCTCCTGCTCGAGAGGTAGACATCCTGGGTGATGTGATACAACATCATCATCTCACCCGCTCCATCTCTGGAGAACTCTCATTGGCTATTGCTGATCATCGTTCTCAAAACTTGTCGTTGCACATCTCACACCACGAGAGCATTGCCGGTTTTGTAGCGACAAAATCAAACGTGTTTTAACATTTCGGGACATCTGGGACTGCTCAAATACGAAATCAGTAACCCTCAGATTGAGTCTATGTACCTCTTACATTAAATGAGCGTCGGTGACGGTCACGCTCCCCGAGTACGCAACGACATAGGGATTTTGTCTCCGATCTCAAAAACTTGTCTGGGACAGCCACTAGTGATGGGCTGTGAACGCTGACAAGCTAATAAGGACAGCCTTGTCTTGCTGACATGATGTAACTGTATTGGAGGGTTTGTTCGATTCGCTCAAAAAGCAAGTTGCGTACATGGAAAAAGTCCCCCACTCTTGCAGTGTGTCATCATAGTAAGGTTTTCTTGTCAATGAACTGATGATCAAGTTCTGTTTGTTTATCTAGCCGTCTATAGCATAGCTGATGTTTGTTATAAGGGGTTTGGAGATCTGTTTAACTACAGCTAATTAGATAACATGTTGGGGTGGCAGGGTAGCCTAGTGGTTAGAGCGTTGGACTAGTAACCGGAAGGTTGCAAGTTCAAATCTCTGAGCTGACAAGGTAAAAATCTGTCGTTCTGCCCCTGAACAAGGCAGTTAACCCACTGTTCCTAGGCTGTCATTGAAAATAAGAAATTGTTCTTAACAGACTTGCCTAGTAAAATAAAAATGTTGGTGGCCATAGACATGTGGCTTCCCACTCTTTGTGATCATGTACATGTGTTTACACAGATAACATGACCTGTCATGTCTATGGCCCATACCATACAGCAAAAACATACATACAGTGCCGTCGGAAAGTATTCAGACCCCTTGACTTCTTCCACAATTCTATAATTAATTAAATTGTTTTTTTCCCTCATCAATCCCCATAATGACAAATGCATTACAAATAAAAAACTGAAATATCACATTTATATTCAGACCCTTGGCACACCTGTATTTAGGGAGTTTCTCCCATTGTTCTCTGCAGATCCTCTCAATCTCTGTCTGGTTGGATGGGAAGCGTTGCTGCACAGCTATTTTCAGGTCTCTCCAGAGATGTTCGATCAGGTTTTTATCCGGGCTCTGGCTGGGCCACTGAAGGACATTCTGTCCCGAAGCCACTCCTGCGATGTCTTGGCTGTGTGCTGTGGGTCATTGTCATGTTGGAAGGTGAACCTTCGCCCCAGTCTGAGGTCCTGAGCTCTTTGGAGCCCTTTTTTTGTACTTTACTCCGTTCATCTTTACCTCAATCCTGACTAGTCTCCCAGTCCCTGCCGCTGAAAAACATCCCCACAGCATGATGTATGCCGCCACCATGCTTCACCGTAGGGATGGTGCCAGGTTTCCTCCAGATGTGATGCTTGGCATTTAGGCCAAAGGTTTCATCAGATCAGAGAATCTTGTTTATCATGGTCTGAGTGTCTTTAGGTACCTTTGACAAACTCCAAGCGGGCTGTCATGTGACTTTTACTGAGGAGTGGCTTCCGTCTGGCCACTCTACCATAAAGGCCTGATTGGTAGAGTGCTGCAGAGATGGTTGTCCTTCTGGAGAAAATAAAATTCTCCCATCTCCACAGATGAACTCTAAAGCTCTGTCAGAGTGACCATCGGGTTCTTCGTAACCTCCCTGGCCAAGGCTCTTCTCCCCCGATTGCTCAGTTTGGCCGGGTGGCCAGCTCCAGGAAGAGCATTGGTGATTCTAAACTTCTTCCATTTAAGAATGATGGAGGCCACTGTGTTCTTGGGGACCTTCAATGCTGCATAAATGTTTTGGTACCCTTCCCCAGTTTTGGTACCCTTTGCCTCGACACAATCCTGTTTCAGAGCTCTACGGACCATTCCTTCGATCTCATGGCTTGGTCTTTGCTCTGACATGCTCTGTCAACTGTGGGACCTTATCTAGACAGGTGTGTGCCTTTCCAAATCATGTCCAATCAATTCAATTTACCACAGGTGGACTCCAATCAAGTTGTAGAAACATCTCAAGGTTGGTCAATGGAAACAGGATGCACCTGAGCTTCATTTCGAGCCTCATAGCAAAGGGTCTGAATACTTATGTAAATAAGGTATTTCTGTTGTAAATGTATTATACATTTGCTAAAAAAACTGTTTTTGCTTTGCCATTACGGGGCATTGTGTGTAGATCACTGAGGACCTTGTTTTATTTAATCCATTATAGAATAAGGCTGTAACGTAAGAAAATGTGGAAAAAGTCAAGAGGTCTGAATACTTTCCGAAGGCATTGTAGATGTCCATGTCATAGCGATTAAATCAAAACAAGTTAAAACATCCCTAAACACAACACATTAAATTACACAAATGGCCCACATAGAGAAATGGCCCACATAGAGAAATGGCCCACATACAGTGAAAATAACAGACCTATGCCCTATGAGTGCCTTCAGAAAGTATTCACACCCCTTGGCTTTTTCCACATTTTGTTGTGTTACAGCCTGAATTTAAAATTGATTAAATTGAGATTTTGTGTCACTGGCCTACAATAACGTAAAAGTGGAATTATATATATATATATATATATATATATATATACACACGCTACCGTTCAAACGTTTGGGGTCACTTAGAAATGCCCTTGTTTTTTAAAGAAAAGTACATTATTTGTCCATTAAAATAACATCAAATTGATCAGAAATACAGTGCAGATATAATGCTTGTATATGGGAGGCGAAGTCAAGTGCAGGAGAGCGGAGTAATATAAACAGGCACACTTTAATACCGGTTACCAAATGACAGCACACAACACATACTAGTGCCAAAACACTGTCTAAAACAAAAGTGCAACGCCTGACAATCATCCACGTAACAAAATAACAATCACTCACAAATACAACAAATAATAAACAAGTGATTGGTGAGTGAAGCCAGGTGTGATAAGACAAAGACAGAACAAATGGAAAATGAAAAGTGGATCGGCGGTGGCTAGAAAGAAGGTGACGTCGACCGCCGAACGCCGCCCGAACAAGGAGAGGGACCGACTTCGACGGGAGTCGTGACAGTAGACATTGTTAATGTTGTAAATGACTATTGTAGCTGGAAACGGCTGATTTGTAATGGAATGTCTACATAGGCGTACAGAGGCCCAATATCAGCAACCATCACTCCTGTGTTCCAATGGCATGTTGTGTTAGCTAATCAAAGTTTATCATTTTAAAAGGCTAATTGATCATTAGAAAACCCTTTTGCAATTATGTTAGCACAGCTGAAACTGTTGTGCTGATTAAAGAAGCAATGAAACTGGCCTTCTTTAGACTAGTTGAGTATCTGGAGCATCAGCATTTGTGGGTTTGATTAAAATGGCCAGAAACAAATAACTTTCTTCTGAAACTCATCAGTCTATTCTTGTTCTGAGAAATGAAGGCTATTCCATGCGAGAAATTGCCAAGAAACTGAAGATCTTGTACAAAGCTGTGTACTACTCCCTTCACAGAACAGCGCAAACTGTCTGTAACCAGAATAGAAAGAGGAATGGGAGGCCCCGGTGCACAACTGAGCAAGAGAACAAGTACATTAGAGTGTCTAGTTTGAGAAACAGACTCCTCACAAGTCCTCAGCTGGCAGCTTCATTAAATAGCACCCGCATAACACCAGTCTCAACGTCAACAGTGAAGAGGCGACTCCGGGATGCTGGCCTTCTGGGCAGAGTTGCAAGGAAAAAGCCATATCTTAGACTGGCCAATAAAAATAAAAGATTAAGATGGGCAAAAGAACACAGACACTGGACAGAGGAACTCTGCCTAGAAGGCCAGCATCCCGGAGTGGCCTCTTAACTGTTGACTTTGAGACTGGTGTTTTGCGGGTACTATTTAATGAAGCTGCGTAATGTTTGCACAATCCAGGTTTGGACATTTCTTAGAGACTTTTTTATTTATTTATTTTTATTTCACCTTTATTTAACCAGATAGGCCAGTTGAGAGCAAGTTCTCATTTACAACTGCGACCTGGCCAAGATAAAGCGAAGCAGTGCGACACAAACAACACAGAGTTACACATGGAATAAACAAACATGCAGTCAATAACACAATAGAAAAATCTATATACAGTGAGTGCAAATGAAGTAAGATTAGGGAGGTAAGGCAATAAATAGGCCATAGTGGCGAAATAATTACAATTTAGCAATTAAACACTGGAGTGATAGATGAGCAGAAAATGTATGTGCAAGTAGAGATACTGGGGTGCAAAGGAGCAAAACAATAAATAACAATATGGGGATGAGGTAGTTGGGTGGTGCTTAATGTGAGTCTGGAAGAAGAGTTTACAGTCTAACCAGACACCTAGGTATTTGTAGTTGTCCATATATTCTAAGTCAGAACCGTCCAGAGTAGTGATGCTAGATGGGCTGGCAGGTGCCTGCAGCGATCGGTTGAAGTGCAATCATTTAGTTTCACTTGCATTTAAGAGCAGGTGGAGGCCACGGAAGGAGAGTTGTATGGCATTGAAGCTCGTCTGGAGGTTCGTTAACACAGTGTCCAAAGAAGGGCCAGAAATATACAGAATGGTGTCGTCTGCGTAAAGGTGGAACAGAGAAACACCAGCAGCAAGAGCGACATCATTGATGTATACAGAGAAAAGAGTCAGCCCGAGAATTGAACCTTGTGGCACCCCCATAGAGACTGCCAGAGGTCCGGACAACAGGCCCTCCGATTTGACACACTGAACTCTGTCTGAGAAGTAGCTGGTAAACCAGGCGAGGCAGTCATTTGAGAAACCACAGCTGTTGAGTCTGCCGATAAGAATGCGGTGAGCCTTGGCCAGGTCAATGAAGACGGCTGCACAGTACTGTCTTTTATCGATGACGGTTATGATATCGTTTAGGACCTTGAGCGTGGCTGAGGTGCACCCATGACCAGTTCGGAAACCAGATTGTTAACTTGGCTTTCGAAGACTTTAGAAAGGCAGGGTAGGATAGATATAGGTCTGTAGCAGTTTGGGTCTAGGGTGTCTTCCCCTTTGAAGAGGGGGATGACTGTGGCAGCTTTCCAATCTTTAGGGATCTCAGACGATACGAAAGAGAGGTTGAATAGGCTAGTAATAGGGGTTGCAACAATTGCGGCGGGTCATTTTAGAAAGAGAGGGTCCAGATTGTCTAGCCCAGCTGATTTGTAAAGGTCCAGATTTTGCAGCACTTACCCAGAAAGACTCACAGCTGTAATCGCTGCCAAAGGTGCTTCTACAAAGTATTGAGTCAAGGGTGTGAATACTTATGTAAATTAGATATTTCTGTATTTCATTTTCAATACATTTGCAAACTTTTCCAAAAACATGTTTTCAGGTTGTCATTATAGGGTATTGTGTGTAGATGGGCGAGAGAAAAAAAACAATGAATCCATTTAGAATTCAGGCTGTAACACAACAAAATGTGGAATAAGTCAAGGAGTATGAATACTTTCTGAAGGCACTGTAACTGAGCGACACATGAAATCTGTTTTTGGTTTGGGTACTGTGAAGAAATCCATAATGGCATGTCTGGTTTGGTATGTAATGTATGTCTGTTTGAAGTGTATGCAAATAAATTAGGCATTTTCAACATACAAATGTTTCTTAAGTAGACTAGAAGAGAAGTAGTCAATTTCCCCTCAACCCTCAACCATGAAAGACTATTATACATGTTGTTGATGTTAGTTCTGTGTGTGTAGTTAAAGGGCCAGGCGTGCTGCTTTGTTTTGAGCCAGCTGCAGCTTTGCTAGGTCTTTCTTTGCTGCACCTGACAGTAATCAAGACGGGACAAGATCAGAGCCTGAACAACTAATACAGTTGATCTTTGTGTCAAAAAACGCAGAACATATTTTTGTAACATACGTACCGCTCCCCAACTTCACAACAACTTTGTCAACATGACTTCACCATGATAACTGACCACACCAATGTTACTCCTAGGAGTTAAGCTTCTTCAACTTGTTCAGTGGTCACACCCTTTATGGACAACTCCAGTTGAGGTTTAGGTCTTAGAGGATGTTTTGAACCAAATACAAAGCTTATGGTTTTAGATTAGTATTAGTATTTAAAGCCAGTTTATTGTTAATGACCCATTCTGACTCAGACTGCAACTCCTTGCTGAGGGACTGACAAGCAACCCTAGTTGCTCCCCCCCCCCCCCCCCCCCCCCCCCCATATGTTAATCTCTCTTTACATTCTAAATGTATTGTTACTCTTTGGCTCTGTGATGCGAGCTAACTATTCAGTTATATGAATTTGTGTATTTGTGCATGTAGCCCTTTACAACAAGTAAAATGAAAATGGTCACAAAGAAAACTATTGGCAAGTATAATTTTACAAATACTCCAAGTGCTGCGTCTGGATTATCCTCCTTTTACACATCAAACTAACATACTTATTATTATTTTTTACATCTTCAACAAAAGAGTCCTGATCTCTTAGAAATATGTCTTATGTCACAGATCAAACACTATTGGTTGACACTCTAGTTGATTGATTGATAGCCTGGGTCATGTTACAGGCATTAGTCAAAGTAAGAAGCTTCCTCTTGAGAGGACAACTAGATAATAACCAGTTAATGTTCAGGTCACCAAGAAAATACATTTCACATTTAGCATCAGAGACCTTATCTAACATAAAACACATATTCTCCAGACAGTTTGCACTTGGTGACCTACAGCAGCAGCCTAAAAGAAGAGGCTTCGCATGAGGCAGGTGAACCTGCAACCACACCACTTCTACTTCATTTGGCATAAGATCCTCTCTGAGCTTTACAGGAATATGGCTCTGAATACATACAGCAACACTTTCCCTGTAGACGTTCCTGTCTTTTCTATAGATGTTATATCCTTGTATTCCTACTGCTTTATCATCAAATGTGCTGTCTAAGTGAGTCTCAGAAATGGCTAATACGTATAGAAATATTTTCTAAGATCAGCAAATTACTCATTCACTTTTTTTCAAAGGCTACATATATTTATATGAGATTTTATATGAGCTAACTTTCACCCTTTCCTAAAACTGAACTCATAATGATAATAGGTTGTATTTCTGATAATAAAATAGAAGGAATTACGCAGTGCAGTGGTAGAAAGAATGCAGGCATCTTTGTGCATTCAATCAAAAATATTGCCACGTTAATCAGAGACTTTCCCAACCGTATATGAGTTCCGTTATAGTCACATATTGTATTTCTGTGTTGGAGTGGAGTCAGAGCACAAATGGAAGTCTCCTTCCAACCAAATCTCTCCTGAGTTCTCATGGTCTTTATCATCCTGACACGACCAGAGCACAAGATGGATTCCCCTTGCCATTCTGTCAGCCTTATACAAATGCTTTGTTTCTGCAGCTGGTGTCTCTGTTTCCAGTAGCTCTTCTTAATACAAATTATGATTTATAGTCATCATGATGAAATCCACTTCTGCAATTTCATAATCTTAATTCATTACATACTATTTTGAATCTTTGGTACAGTAGCCTGGTATGCTGTGTTGTTACAGGCACAGTATAAGTATATTGGTTTATTTAAAATATGATTCACATGCAAATTCCAATAATGTTGTATTCTATATCATCATTCGAGTGGATGTGTTGGTAAAAGTTTCATTATGATTCCCTACCCCTCAGGGTTGGGGTTAATTCCACTAATGAAATTCTCTGTCCCTGTAAATTAAATGTTATTAAATCGAAATTCCAGATCAGTCTTTGAATGCAAAGATAATTAAATTCCTCTAAATTCCAATGTAAGGAAAATCCTATTCATAAAATTTCCAATTCAACATTATTCCCAACAATTCCACAAATTCCAAATGATCAGGTCACTGTTCAGACAGGCAAGCTATACTGGAAATATAGAAACACATGTTGAAATGATTTAAAACAAATCCTGCAGTAAATGTTTGATACTATGTGCATTCATTCCATTAACTGGGAAATATAAATATGGAATTCTAATTAAATTCAATTCAATTCCAAAGATGAAATGTCTTTACAATTGCAATTAAATTCCTATTAAAAAAGTCCAAACAGTCTAATTCCAATTAAATTCCAACTCCATAACTTGAAGATTGTTGAAATTCTAATTGAATTCCATATCAATTCTCCGCTTCATGACTGAAATCAAGAATTGGAATCGACCCCAACCCTGCTACCTCTATCACCTTGAAGCCTGAGGAGGTGAGGCATGGTGGTGCTGGACAAGTCCTGGTGGTGCTGGAGGAGGCCTGGTGGTGCTGGAGGAGGCCTGGTGGTGGTGCTGGAGCCCTGGTGATGCTGGAGGTCTACTGGTGCTGGAAGTGGCAGACACAGACCAGTCCAGCTACCCTGTTGGAGGAGGCCTGGTGTTGCTGGAGGAGACTTAGTGCTGCTGGAGGAGGCCTGGTGGTACTGTATGAGGCCTGGCGGTGCTGGAAGAGGCCTGGAGGAGACCTGGCGGTGATGGGGGAGGCCTCGTGGTGGAGCTGGCCTCATTATGAGCTGGGCTGTGTGGTTATTACTGTGGGCTGTATAGTGATACCGATAACCCACTGAGCAACTCGCCTGTGGGTTATCATGGTGTGCAGTGGGAGGAGCCCCAGAGTAAATGTTTTCTTGGCCAAATTGACCCCTGCTGTCTTCCCCCTGGCCAGGCTAGTGTATTGTGCAACGCCAGGCCCTGGTGTTTTAGCCTAGCAGCCCTGTGGTTCAGGCAGCACAGATGGCTGCATGGAGTAGGAAAATAGGCTGAGCTTACTTCCCCTGGGAGTGGGGAAAACCAAATACAGTGCCTTGCAAAAGTATTCATCCCCTTTGACGTTTTTCCTATTTAGTTGGATTACAACCTGTAATTTAAATGCATTTTTAATTAGATTTCATGTAATGGACATACACAAAATAGTCCAAATTGGTGAAGTGAAATGAAAAATAACTTGTTTCAAAAAATTCTAAAAAATTAAAAACTGAAAAGTGGTGCATGCATATGTATTCAACCCCTTTGCTATGAAGCCCCTAAATAAGATCTGGTGCAACCAATTACCTTCAGAAGTGACAGAATTAGAAAGTCCACATGTGTGTAATCTAAGTGTCACATGATCTGTCACATGATCTCAGTATATATAAACACCTGTTCTGAAAGGCCCCAGAGTCTGCAACACCACTAAGCTAGGGGCACCACCAAGCAAGCGGCACCATGACGACCAAGGAGCTCTCCAAACAGGTCAGAGACAAAGTTGTGGAGAAGTACAGATCAGGGTTGGGTTATAAAAACAAATCCAAAACTTTGAACATCCCACGGAGCACCATGAAATCCATTATTAAAAAATGGAAAGAAAATGGCACCACAACAAACCTGCCAAGAGAGGGCCACCCACCAAAACTCACAGACCAGGCAATGAGGGCATTAATCCCAGAGGCAACAAAGAGACCAAAGAGAACCCTGAAGGAGCTGCAAAACTCCATAGCGGAGATTGGAGTATCTGTCCATAGGACCACTTTAACCTGTTATGGCTAGGGGGCAGTATTTTCACGTCCGGATAAAAAACGTACCCAATTTAATCTGATTATTACTCCTGCCCAGAAACTAGAAAATGCATATAATTATTAGCTTTGGATAGAAAACACTCCAAAGTTTCTAAAACTGTTTGAATGGTGTCTGTGAGTATAACAGAACTCATTTGGCAGGCCAAAACCCTGGGGCTCTCAGAAGGCGGCAAAAAGCTGAATGATATCGAGGCAGCCCCTGGCTGAAAAACATTAGCGCGTTTGGATAGTGGCCAGTCACAGTACTATGAGACTCAGGCTCGTGCACGAGGGGATCCCATGCTTTTATTTTCTCTCTCTTTTGTAAATGTGTCGTGCGCGTGACCCTTATTTACACTTCGGATAGTGTCTTGAACGCACGAACAAAACGCCGCTATTTGGATATAACTATGGATTATTTTGAACCAAACCAACATTTGTTATTGAAGTAGCAGTCCTGGGAGTGCATTCTGACGAAGAACACCAAAGGTAATCAAACTTTTCTAATAGTAAATCGGAGTTTGGTCAGGGCTAAACTTGGTGGGTGTCTAAATAGCTAGCCGTGATGGCTGGGCTATCTACTCAGAATATTGCAAAATGTGCTTTCACCGAAAAGCTATTTTAAAATCGGACACCTCGATTGCACAAAGGAGTTCTGTATCTATAATTCTTTAAATAATTGTTATGTTTTTTGTGAACGTTTATCGTGAGTAATTTAGTAAATTCACCGGAGGTTTGTGGGGGGTATGCTAGTTCTGAACGTCACATGCTAATGTAAAAAGCTTGTTTTTGATATAAATATGAACTTGATTGAACAAAACATGCATGTATTGTATAACATAATGTCCTAGGTGTGTCATCTGATGAAGATCATCAAAGGTTAGTGCTGCATTTAGCTGTGGTTTTGTTTTTTGTGACATTATATGCTAGCTTGAAAAATGGGTGTCTGATTATTTCTGGCTGGGTACTCTGCTGACATAATCTAATGTTTTGCTTTCGCTGTAAAGCCTTTTTGAAATCGGACAGTGTGGTTAGATAAAGGAGAGTCTTGTCTTTAAAATGCTGTAAAATAGTCATATGTTTGAAAAATGGAAGTTTTTGTATTTTTGAGGAATTTGTAATTCGCGCCACGCCTATCATTGGATATTGGAGCAGGTGTTCCGCTAGCGGAACGTCTAGATGTAAGAGGTTTTAAGCCGTACACTAAACAGAGCTGGGCTTTACGGAAGAGTGTCCAGAAAAAAGCCATTGCTTAAAGAAAAAAATAAGCAAATATGTTTGGTGTTCACCAAAAGGAATGTGGGAGACTCCCCAAACATATGGAAGAAGGTGCTCTGGTCAGATGAGACTAAAATGTATCTTTTTGGCCATCAAGGAAAATGCTATGTCTGGCGCAAACCCAACACCTCACATCACCCCGAGAACACCATCCCCACAGTGAAGCATGTTGGTGGCAGCATCATGTTGTGGGGATGATTTTCATCGGCAGAGACTGGGAAACTGGTCAGAATGGAAGGAATGATGGATGGCGCTAAATACAGGGAAATTCTTGAGAGAAACCTGTTTCAGTCTTCCAGAGATTTGAGACTGGGACGGAGGTTCACCTTCCAGCAGGACAATGACCCTAAGCATACTGCTAAAGCAACACTTGAGTGGTTTAAGGGGAAACATTTACATGTCTTGGAATGGCCTAGTCAAAGCCCAGACCTCAATCCAATTGAGAATCTGTGGTATGACTTAAAGATTGCTGTACACCAGTAGAACACATCCAACTTGAAGGAGCTGGAGCAGTTTTGCCTTGAAGAATGGGCAAAAATCCCAGTGCCGGGAGTTTATAGAGTCATACCTCAAGAGACTTGCAGCTGTAATTGCTGCAAAAGGTGGCTCTACAAAGTATTGACTTGGGGGGGTGAATAGTTATGCACGCTCAAGTTTTCCGTTTTTTTGTCTTATTTCTTGTTTGTTTCACAAGAAAAAATATTTTGCATCTTCAAAGTGGTAGGCATGTTGTGTAAATCAAATGATACAACCCCCCCCAAAATCAATTTGAATTCCGGGTTGTAAGGCAACAAAATAGGAAACATGCCAAGGGGGGTGAATATTTTCGCAAGCCACTGCATGTTGTACTTAATGTCGGGACAGAGATGACATCAATTATTATCTACAAATGTTTTCTATTGCATTACAGATTTTACAGCTGTAGGTATATTGATGCTACTCTATCTTGATTTGAAAGACATGTTGGCGCATAGAGAATCAGTTGGCAAATTTCTATGAGATGAATATGGAACGGATGACTATGTTGTGTTTTGCTGCACTACAGGTATTTTAATTGACCTATTCTGATACACAACGGAAGTACAACGCGAACAGGATTCCAGATAGGGAGAAGAAGAGTATGCATGTGCTGATGATGTCTGCTGTGATGGAGTGCTAAGCTTGCTGAGTAAACTTACCTTTAATTATACCCATCGTGCCCTCATGTTACTGAGCATACTACACGACAAGATTGGCGACACGGATGGCGGCAGCGTTAGCATCATCAACTACTTCGTTCCTGCCCTTTCCTGGTCAACCTACGATGCCGTTGGCAATGTGGTTGAAAATCTTCAACAATTACTTGGTGGTTGTCAATGCTACAGGAGATGACTGGTGAGATTCTAGGAAGAATGCAGTGCTACTACATTGCCTTGGTACTGAAGATCAAATGATCTTTTACAACTTAACAGGTACAGGTACTACATTTGCAACACTTGTCCCAGCTCTCCAGGTGCATTTCATTCCGCCTATCAATGTCGTGGTCGAGCGCCATAAATTCCGACAAAGAGCACAGAGACCCGATGAGTCCATAGCAGATTACGTTGCCGCCCTGAGAGAGTTACTTGTGAACTGTGACTTTGGTGATAGAGGAGATGAGATGTTGAGAGATCAACTTGTTGAAAAGGCCTCAGGCTCCCCGTGTCAAAGAAAGGCTTTTACTGCAGGCTAATCTCACACTGCACACTGCTATTGCGCTCGCTACTCAAGTGGAAAGTGGCCAAGCCCACATCCAATTCATTAATAATCCACTGCCAGTACAGGCGGTGAGAGAAAATCTCCAAAAGAAGAATAAACGGAGATACAGGCCCGTACCGACTCTAATCCACCTGATGATGCAAGAAAGTCAGGTCGCTGCTGTTACAGGTGTGGCTCTAATACTCACTTAGCTCACGCAACAAACTACCCCGCCGCCAAGTCTAAATGCAAGGACTGTGAAACAAATGGTCATTACACACGGATGTGCCATGCCGATAGAAAAGCGAATGTACAAGAGGTCACGGTACCGGAGCTTACCGTATTATGCACACTAGACCAAGATATGAAAAGAAAGACAATATGAATGTGAAAATACGAAAAGTATGTGGACACCTGCTTGTCGAACATCTCATTCCAAAATCATGGGCATTAATATGGCGTTGGTCCCCCCTTCGTTGCTATAACAGCCTCCACTCTTCTGGGAAGGCTTTCCACTAGATGTTGGAACATTGCTGCGGGGACTTGCTTCCATTCACCCACAAGAGCATTAGTGAGGTTGGGCACTGATGTTGGGCGATTCAGCCTGGATCACAGTCGGCGTTCCAATTCATCTTAAAGGTGTTCGATGCGGTTGAGGTCAGGGTTCTGTGCAGGCCAGTCAAGTTCTACCACACCGATCTCGACAAACCATTTCTGTATGGACCTCGCTTTGTGCACGGGGCATTGTCATGCTGAAACAGGAAAGGGCCTTCCCCAAATTGTTGCCACAAAGTTGGAAGCACAGTATCGTCTCGAATGTCATTGTATGCTGTAGCATTAAGATGTCCTTCACTGGAACTAAGGGGCCTAGCCAGAACCATGAAAAACAGCCCCAGACCATTATTCCTCCTCCACCAAACTTTACAGTTGGCATTATGCATTGGGGCAGGTAGCATTCTCCTGGCATCCGCCAAACCCAGATTTGTCTGTCTGACTGCCAGAGAGTGGTGGCACGTTTTACACCACTCCAGCCGACACTTGGCATTGTTGCACAGTGATCTTAGCCTTCTGTGCGGCTGCTCGGCCATAGAAATCAATTTCATGAAGCTCCCGACAAACAGTGTGCTGAGATTGCTTCCAGAGGCAGTTTGGAATTCGGTAGTGAATGTTGATTTTTACACGCTACATGCTTCAGCACTCGCCGGTCCCGTTCTGTGAGCTTGTGTGGCATAGCGCTTCATGGCTGAGCCGTTGTTGCGCCTAGACACTTCCATTTTTCAATAGCAGCACTTACAGTTTACCGGAGCAGCTCTAGCAGGACAGAAATGTAACAAACTGACTTGTTGGAAAGGTGGCATCCTGTGACAGTGCCACGTTGAATGTCACTGAGCTCTTCAATAAGGCCAGTCTACTGCCAATGTTTGTCTATAGAGTTTGCATGGCTGTGTGCTCGATTGTATACACCTGTTAGTTACGGTTGTGGCTGAAATAGCCTAATTCACTAATTTGAATGTTGTATGTTGTGTTCTGCTGCACTACCCATGTTTACCACTAGAGACATACAGGTATTTTATTTGACCTATTCTGATACAGAACGGAAGTACAATGCAAACAGGATTCCAGATAGGGAGAAGAAGAGTATGCATGTGCTGATGATGTATCCTGTGATGGAGTGCTAAGCTTGCTGAGTAAACTTACCCTTAATTATACCCATCGTGCCCTCATGTTACTGAGCCTACTACACGGCAGACTAGAGTTTAGTTCATTGTTCCATTTTTCAGATTTCCAAGAAAGGTGGGATCTCACTAAGAAACACATTTATTAGCTGAAGTTGAGATAATGTAGAATATTATACTAAATTCCCTGTACTAGCAGACTTGGAATTCACTGATTTCATTTGATTACTTAAGTCATTAAAGTACATTGCTCTGGCCCCAATTTTAAGACTACCACTTGTAAGGACATTGCCATGGATACTTGAACCCAAATACCCTTGTTCTTGTCATTCATTTACACCTCCACAGCTGTGTCTCCTTTGCCGATATTTGATGAACTATTATGTTGAGCACATCAGTATCAATTCGCCCAGTCACTACAAAGATACAGGCATTCTTCCTAACTCAGTTGCTGGAGAGGAAGGAAACTGCTCAGGGATATCACTATGAGGCCAATGGGGACTTTAAAACAGTTACAGACTTTAATGGCTGTGGTAGGAGGAAACTGAGGATGAATTAACCACAATGTACAGTAGTTACGCCACAATGCTAACCTATTTGACAGTGTGAAAAGAACGAAGCCTGTACAATATAAAAATATTTGCAATAAGGCAGAAGTAATACTGCAAAAATTGTGATAAAGCAATTCACTTTTTGTTCTAAATACAAAGTGCTATATTTAGGGCAAATCCAATAAAACACATTACTGAGTAGTACGCTCCATATTTCCAAGCATAGTGGTGGCTGCATCTTGTTATGGGTATGCTTGTAATCGTTAAGGACTGGGGAGGTTTCAGGATAAAAAAGAAATGGAATTTGACAGGCGGGAGATTAATTCACCTTTCAGGAGGACAATAACCTAAAACACATGGCCAAATCTACACTGGAGTGTCTTACCAAGAAGACAGTGAATGTTCCTGAGTGGGCGAGTTACAGTTTGGACTTAAATCTACTTGAAAATCTATGGCAAGACCTGAAAATGGCAGATCTCTCATTGGTTAGTCTGTCAGTGAGTGCTCAGAGGCAAAAATCTGAGCTATGTTAAAATTATATTAACAAATACTTTGGGGAAAGCAGTTTGCAGATGTAAAAGGCAGCTGTGCTTTTATCATTATGACATTTCTAGATTTAGTCTTCATTTTTTAAGGCTGCCATGTACTAAAAGTATAATTGTACTTGGCAGCGAGGCACAGAAAATTAGATTGTAGTGATGAATTGCTGTAGACTGTATGTAATGAGTGTATTATTCCTCTTGCACTCTTGAAGATGCATTCTCTAACCAGCAATAAACAAGCAAGACATACCCAATCAGTTCAACCACTGTTGTGGCATGGTTTTTCGTTTTTTCCCGGGAGCTTGGGGAATATGAAGTAAGATTGGTTTAAGGTAGCTATGATGGCCACTTCGCTGTGCTGTTTGGTTTTTAATATTTACATACTCATATTCAGGAGAGTACATAATAAACACAGAGGCACATGCACTTGCACGCACGCACAAACACGAGCGCACACACACACACACCCAGGTTGTTTGCACTGCTCACATCTCTCCAGTTCCCAACATTAAGCACCCAACTATCTTATCTAGCTTGATTGATGGTGCAATTGTCTGTGTTTTTTAAAAACCTAGATTTTCTCTGGTGTGATTTTTCACATCCACTGGTTACATAACACATTCTGAGGGTGCGTCCCAAATGGCACTCTATTGCCTATATAGTGCACTACTTTTGACCAGGGCCCATACCCAGTGGGCACAGATGTCAAAACAACGTCTATTCCATGTTGGTTCAACGTAATTTCATTCAAATGACATGGAAACAATGTTGATTTAAACAGTGTGTGCCCAATGGGTAGGCTCTGGTGAAAAGATGTGCATTATGGAGGGAATAGGGTGCCATTTGTGATAGACGCAGACAGAGGATGTATCTGTGAGAGTAGCCTACCAGATTGAGAAATAGTCAACACAAAATAGGTATCGGGCAAAAGGGACATTTTAACCACATTGAGTTGATTGTCTTTGAGTGTGTGTATTTGTAAGTATTATTTTGGAATGTATGGAAGTTACCGCATTGTGTTTTTGTACAGTAGGCTCGAATCACCAGTAGACTTTACACAGCTGTTGCGACACAGATATCAAATTCAAAACACGTAATATATGTTGACCTACATCTATGACATTTGGCTCTTACAGGAACTTACAGCAATGTGCAGCAATCCTTGAATATCTAAGTCTTTGTCTAACTCAGTCATTAAAAACAGCATAATATTCATAATATTCTGTGACAGAGTAGCGTCCTTTCCAGGGGGTGTACCAGTAGTACATCAAGCTGCCTCACGCTACAGAAACAGGAAATAGGCTCCTGTCTTATTGGCCGTTTTGGCGTGGACAATGCTTACTTTACTTAATATTGTAAGAGTTTGGTCATGTACTCATGTATCAGTGGAGGCTGGTGGGAGGAGCAGTAGGAGGACGGGCTCTGTGACATGGTGAGGTTGGACCCAGGTGCAGAGAAGGAAACAGACAAGAGATCAGCGGTTAAGGATAAACATAATACATTACTGAGAAACAGTAACGGAAGGATCACAGTAACACTGGAAAAACAACAAACACTAAGTCTCAAACTCACTCAGGAGACAAACGCACACGGCACATAATTCAAGCTTCAGCATAGGACAACAGAAAACATATTTTAACAGGGAAATCATAATGAGTAAAAATGTCTCTTTGCCGCCCTCTGGTGACAGATGGAACCATGACAGTACCCCCCCGCCCCCCTTTTTCCAGGAGTAGCTCCAGCTGTGGAGCCAGGGCGACCACCACGTTGTTGGTTGAAGTCCCAAACGAGTCCCGGATCCAGGATGTCCCAGGCACCCATGCCTGCTCCTCGGGGCCGTAGCCCTCCCAGTCCACCAGGTACTGCAGGGTGCTTCGGACCCGACGAGCCTCCAACATACATCAGACAGTGTAGGCCGGGCGACCATCGACAAGTCGAGGGGGCAGAGGGGCAGGTGTGAGGGGAGAGAAGGGACTGGTCCTTACCAGCTTGAGACGGGAGACATGGAAGGATGGACAGACCCTCAAAGACCTGGAAAGCTGGAGATGATAGGTGACCGGGTTGATGCGATTCAGGATCTTGAATGGTCCTATGTAGCGTGGCGCGAACTTCTGCGAATCCACCTTTAAGGGAAGATCATGGAGGGACAGCCACACTCGTTGACCCGGTCGGAGGAGCCAAAGAGGCCTTTGTTGCCAGTTTGCCTGGTGTTGGTTTCGGGCAGATGAGCTGAGCAAGAGTGATCGCACTCTGATCCAGGTGCGGCGACATCGTCAAATGAACGCCTTGGCTGATGGCTCCCCCACTTCGGCCTCTTGATCAGGAAATGGGGGGGGGGGGCCGAACTGACATTCGAACGGCGTCAGTCCAGTGGACGAGTTCGGCAGTGTGTTGAGAGCGTACTCTTCCCAGACGAGGAACTTGCTCCAGTTGCTGGCCTGGGTGGAGAGACAAAACAGCGGAGGAACTTCTCCAGCTCCTGGTTGGCCCGCTCCATTAGCCCATTTGACTGTGGGTGGAACCCAGAGGAGACTCACCAACGTCTACGGACAGGTGGGACCAGGCTCAACTAGTTGGAGCATCCCAGCCAGTCGCTGTCATGACGACTTGCTTTGGGTACAGGATCTCACGTCCTCAATCATGTTGGGCCACCAGAATTTCTGCCTCAGGAACTCCAGTGGTCCGATTAACCCCTGGATTCTCAGTTAATTTAGAGGAGTGTCCCCATTATAGTACTCGAGAGCAGGCTGATTGCGGAACATAAAGTCTGTTAGTGGGACACCCCCTGGGGTCAGGTTGTCGGGTCTGGGCTTGTCATACCATGGTCTCTATACTCCATAACACGGGAGCCACAATGCGGGAGCTGGGGATGATGGGCTCGGACTCCCTCTCCTCGTTAGAGACATCGTGTTGGCGGGTCAGGACATATGCTTTCTGATTCATGGATCCCGGGCAATAGGCTAGAGTGAAGTTGAATCTGTTAAAAAACAGATTGCACCTAGCCTGGCGAACATTCAACCTCCTGGCTTCTTGAATAGAGACCAAGTTCTTATGGTCCATCCAGATCCCAAAAGGATGAGGTGCCCCCTCTAACCAGTGTTTCCACCACTCATGAGCCCACTTGACTGCCAAGAGCTCCCGGTTGCCTGCATCGTAGTTGCGTTCCGCTGGCGAGAACTGCTTGGAAAGGCACGTGTGCATTCTCTTGTCCCCCTCGTTCCTCTGTAAAAGGTGCGCCCGTGCTCCGGTGTCCGAGGCGTCCAGCTCTACCACGAAGGGACGAGTAGGATCAGGATGAACGAGGATGGGTTCGTAGGTGAAACTTCCCTTGATCTCCATAAATGCCCTGTCAGCCTGGGGGGTCCAGCCAAAATGGGTCTGGGACTTGTGGGTTAGGGTCGTGAGAAGCGCTGCTACCGCACCAAAGTTCCGTATAAAACGGCTGTAAAAATTGGCAAACCCAAGGAACCGCTGGACTTGTTTGAGTGAGGCGGGATAGGGCCAGTCAGTGACCGTCCTAACCTTTACAGGGTCCATTTGGATGCCGGCGGAAGAGATAATGTGGCCCAGGAAAGAGACTTGGGATACATGGAACTCACACTTCTCAATCTTGACGTATAGTTGACTCTGCAGGAGGTGACTCAGGACTTGGCGGACGTGCAGGATGTGTTCCGGAAGGGTCTTGGAGAAGATCCGGATGTCGTCTAGGTTAACAAAGATGAACCGATTCAACATATCCCTAAGAGTGTAATTGACCAATGCTTGGAAGACTGCCAGTGAGTTTGATAATCCGAATGGCATGTCTAAATACTCATAGTGGCCACTAGGGGTGTTAAAGGCAGTTTTCCATTCATCTCCCTCCCTGATTCTCACCGAATTGTTGCGGAGATCCAGTTTGGTGAAGAATTGGGCCCCCTGGGCCAGCTCCAAGGTGGCGGACATCAGGGGTAGGTGGTAATGGTTCTTAATCGTGATCTTGTTCAGCCCTCGGTAGTCGATGCAGGGACGCAGAACTCCATCCTTCTTTCCCAAGAAGAAGAAACCTGGGGATGTTGAGGAGCGAATGAATCCTGCCTCCAGCAACTCCCGGATATAATTCTGAGTGACTGCAGCTTCAGGGATCGAGAGGGAGTAAAGACGGCCCCAGGGAGGGGTGGAGCCAGGTAGGAGTTCTATGGCGCAGTCGTTTGGAAGATGAGGGAGGGAGGGTGGCAGCTTGCCTCTTACTGAAGGCCTCCCGGAGGTTGAAGTATTCGGGAGGGAGGGGAAGTCTTGGTCTTCAATGGATGCAGGGGGACGCGGCAAGGCTCTAGGTGGGGGTCTTAGACATTAAGTCTGGCAGTTCTTACACCAGTCTAGTAGGTGTCCCGTGGGCCAGGAGAGTAGTGGGTTATGTAGAGCGATAAGGGGTTCTCGGGAGCCATGATCAAAAGAAAACGAATTCTGAGTGATTCCGCCCAACCTGCAGTAGAATGGGATTGGTCTGATATTCTACCTGGCCGGAGCCAATGGGGCGTCCATCGAGGGCTTGAATCTGCAGAGGGATGGGACATTTCACGCAGGGGATTTGTAATTCTCTGGCGAAGTCTTGATCAATGAAATTATCTGCGGCCCCGGAGTCCATGAAGGCTTGAATATGGTGCTGATGGTTGTTCCAGTGGAGGGTTGCGTGTAGTGACAGACAGTGACTGGGTAGCCGGGGGGGTAACTGCATAGCTTGTCAGGGTCTCCCCTTGTCCTGGCGAGCCCTGCCGTTTCTCGTCAGCTCTGAGCATATGGCACGGAGATGGTCAGTAGAGGCAACAGCCTTCGCGCATGCACCTGTCACACACCTGTGTGCAGAACTCAATGGCGAAGTCAGCCACTGGTCTGGGCCCTTGGCAGATGTTGAACAGTCGGCTGGTCGCTTCATGTCCGCCGACTGGGTTGTCGAAGACTCGTCGCAGCTCGGCAGTGAAGGCTAATATGGAACTGCAGGATGGTGGCTGCTGTTCCCACACCGCCATTGCCCACACCAGGGCCTTGCCCCGAGAGTAGAGAGATTATGTAGGCGATTATGGCCCGATCGGTGTGGAACGAGGAGGACTGTAGCTCGAACACCACAGAGCACTGGGTGAGCAGCCCCTTGCATCCTCCTGGGTGGCCATCATACTGCTCGGGGGCTGGGATCTTGGGTTCCCGGTACAGGTTCCCTGGAGGAACTACGGCAATGCCTATAGCACTGAGTGATGCGACTTGGGCATTGGCTCCTCCTGGGTTGGGGTTGGACTCTGGTTGGAGGGAGTCGGTAAGTGCCCGGAGGGTTTATGATATCTGGAAGAGTTGTTCTTGCTGCCGCCCCAGCAGTGCTCCTTGGTGGGTTATAACATTCTTGATCTTGGTGGTCTCTGCTGGGTCCATGTTGTGGGCTGAAGCTTGCTGTGACATGGTAAGGTTGGACCCAGGGGCAGAGAAGAGACCAGACGAGGAATCAGCGATTAAGGATAAACATAATACTCTACTGAGAAACGGATAAGGGAAGGATGATAGTAACACTGGGAAAACAACAAACACTAAGTCAACAAAGACTAAGTCTGGTAAACTCACTCAGGAGACAAACGCACATAATTCAAGCTTCAGCTAAGGACAACAGGAAAACAAACCTCTTTTAACAGGGAAATCATAATGAGTAAATAGGACACACCTGAGTGTCGTTAATGTCTCTAGGACGGTCTCTGCCGCCCTCTGGTGACAGGTGTAACCATGACAGGGCTCATTGTAATGGCTGGAATTGAATAAATGGAACGGAGTCAAACATGTGATGTGTTTGATTCCATTCCATTTATTCCATTCCAGCCATAACAATGAGCCCGTGCTCCTATAGCTTCTCCCACCAGCCTCCTCAGTATGGGAAGCATTTGTTTCTCTGGTGTTGTCTGCTCCAAGCAGGGTCACTCCATCCCTGTACTTTTGCAATAACTGTGAAGTCATGTAGCAATGCTTCTAAACACATTCAAGCCCAGTCTGGATGAGGAAGCCCACAGAACCCGCTGCTGCAATATCCACAGGCTGCTCAATAACATCAAATGTACGGTCTCTCTCTGGTCTCTGGTCTCTTTCTCCCTCTCTGGTTTCTCTCTCTTTTCCCTCTCTCTCACTCACTTTCTCTTCCTCTCACTCACTTTTTCACTCTATTTGTCTCTCTCTGTATCTCTATCTGTCATTCACTTTCTCACCATCTCTCTCGCTTTCTCTCTCTGTATCTCTCCCTCACTCACTTCCTCTCCCTTTCTCTCTCTCTCTCTGTCTCTCCCTCTCACCACAACAAGGATGACTAGACAATATACTGGCAAATTGGAGACTGAGAGACAAATTACCACATTTCTGATCTACAGGCAATCTGAGGATTAGATTGGATCTTGGATCTTATTCTAACATTGAATTGTTATATTTGATTTTAATAGTTTCAACCTTGAAGTTCCAGTGGTAGTGAGGCTCCTGGATGTTTGAAATCACATGTAGGAACAGCGGGCTGGCCTACAGTTGACGTTGTAGTTGACAGAGTGTACTGATGTGTTTAGTGTACAGATGAGTCATTGATTGCTCATGCACTTTTTCTACCTGGATTTATTGTCTGTGTATGTCCTTGTCTATGTTTTATTACGTGTTTCTATGTATGCACAGAGCCGCAACCAACATTTCCCCACAGCCATTATCTTATATTTTATCTCAAAGTTGAGTGACAATAAAGTTGAGTCAAAAAATTAGGTAAAGTGAGAGGTTAATGAGAAATACAGCTAACGCTTCCTCTAAGGGCAGACCTTCTAAGAGGTTGAGCCTCTGTCTTGCATCATAACTAATAACTATTCTATTAAACCCACAAGAGGCCTTAATGTAAACATAAACCTCCATATCTTTCCATCCCCAAGTCTACGTACCAAATGGCACCCTATTCCAAGTTTCACGTTTTATTGTCACGTGCACTAGTACAGTGAAATGCGTTTTCTTGCTTTCTCATTCTCTATACTGCACTATCCTATATAGTGCACTACTCAAAAGTAGTGCACTAAATGGAATAGGGTGCCATTTGAGACACACGCCGATGTCATTTGATTAAGGCAGGGCAGGGTCTTTCCTCTAAGCTTCCCCCAAAACAAAAGACAGCAGCCAGTTGTTGGTTCCTCTTAGGCAGGCTGGCAGGCAGACAGGCAGGCTGATTGGATTGATGATGATGCTGGTGCTAATGTGTGATAGACTGTGTTAATAATGCTTGGCTCTCTTTAGGGGGTTCCTAAGCTCGGTGTTGATGGATCTGTAAATCTGTCTGCCTGTTTGGATTGCAACACTTCAGTGCACACCGTGCCACAGGGACCCTGATGCATAACCAACCTGTCACTCACTCCTCAACTATTGTTGTGTGTGTGTGTGTGTGTGTGTGTGTGTGTGTGTGCATGCACATGCGTGTGTGTTTACATAGGTCTGACTGGGTGGGTGGTATGTGTTGGAGTGTGTGTAGCTGTGAGACAGTGGCTTATAGCAACATGTTGTTGGTTAAGTAAGTGTTGTGCAGGATAGTGCATAAATAGCTTCATTACAGTGTGGGAGCAGGGTTTTCTGTGTCTCGGTGCTGTCCTGAGGTGTTCTGACGTGCTGTGAGGGGCTGTTTCAACACCTCTTTTTCCTTTTCATTCCCACCAGACTCTGGGGCTGGTACCCAGCTGGGCATCTGGCAATGTGATTCGGTCCAGAGAGGCAGCCTTTGATTGGCACTAACCTACATGCCTGTGTGTGTGTCCAGCTGCAGAAATGGCGTGCCCATCAAGAAGAGGTTGCCAGACTGGAGGCAGCCATTGCTGGCAGGCAGCAGGAGGAAGAGGAGGACAGACTGAGGAGGGAGCAGGAGAGAGACTCGGCCATGAGGTCACTGCAGAAGGAAAAAGTAAAGACCCCCTAATCCTTACACCTGCCACGCTCCAGCATATTGCACTGCCCCCAGTCACATTATGTTTGAAATGAGTCTTTGCTCCTCAGATTCTATGGCAGTATATGATAACATCTTAGTATCCAATATACTGTAGGTATGGCCCAAGTTCATTTGAGTGATTTAACTCCACGGGTATGTAATATAATATTACAGTATATGTTATTATAAGGTTGTCAGAAAAGTGGAAAAGTGTCATGATGATTTTCATTAGCTTGATTAATTGTGTATTCAGCTTAATGAGGTATGATGGTGTGTGTGTGTGTGCACCTGCGTGTGTGTGTGCGTGATTGTGTGTGTGTCCATGCGTGTATGTAGAAGTGTGTGGTCCCTGACCCGCATTGCCCCTTGGTATCGCCCCAGAGTGTGTATTGGTGCCAGCCTTGTTTGATTGCGCCCCTCCTTTGCGGCCTGCTAAAGTACCATAGGAAAGCTGGGAGAATCTCTGATTAATGATGCCATTTAGGCTGAAATGGATTACATATACTTCTACACAGTCATCTCTCAGACTATGAACTATCATCTCATTCATTTGATTTACTCTTATCTGATTTCACACCGTCACGATCAATAGGACGCGATGACATCACACTGAAGTTTCCCTCGTGTTCACTCGCATGATCCAGGCATTATTGTAAACTTCTTGGTTTGTTTTGTGAACGTTTGTTCCCTGTATATCTTAGGTGAAGCAGTACTACGCAGAGAAACAGAGGAGGAGAGAGGAGCTGGAGAGGAGAGATCAGCAGAGACTGACAGAGCTGAGGAGACTCATGGCAGAGCAAGCTAAGAGAGATAAGGAGAGGTAAGCATGCACCATGGGCAGCAGCTTAGCCACAAGGCCGCTAAAGGAGAGAGCTCAACACCTGGCTGACAGACAGTTTTTTTGTTCGCCCCTATGGCTTATTTGGACAATGCTCATAAAACACCATTATTTCGAATGGTGCGTCATTTGTGGAGTCATTTATGTTTTTCCATGACAAATTGAGGAATTAGTTTGAAATATCTCATTTTAGGAACCACTGGTAGAATTTGATATGTTGCCGTTTTCTCTTCTTTTTAGTGCAGTCTCTTATTTTTCCACAGTCCTCTCTAGCGTTCAGGCCTCCTTTCAAGTCCCTGGCATTTAAACAGTGCTAGGAGAACGAGAGAGAGACAGGGTTGAGTTAGTCAGGGCAGGGTGAGGAGCACTGAGGACATGAGATACTGTAGCTGCTGCTGAGACTGAGGAGCAGCTCTCAGGCAGCCCATAACGCTCTCCCAGCCTGCAGGGCTGCTGTGCCACCACAGATAGGTGGTGCCTGGGCTGAGGGCTGATGTCCTTGCCCACTTCTCCCCCTCCCCTATCTCTGTCCCTCCTGCCCTCAGGGTGCAGTTCCGTGAGGAGGCGCTGCTACAGCGGAGACAGGAGAGGGAGGCGCAGGCACTCCAGCGCCTAAAAGAGGAAGAGGAGAGAGACAGTCGTCTGGAGGCCCTGAGAAATCAGGTACGTCTCTTATCAGTACTTATTCCCATTCACTTCCCTTGTTGGATCTGACATTTAAAATGCCACGGAGGAGAACATTTGTGGCCGCTTTTGACCCCGCTGTTCCATGTTGGTTTTGAGGCTTCACTGCCACTTACTGGTGGGATAGGGAAATACAAGGAAATGACTAGGCTATCATCAAACTGGTGTTTTTCAAGTGATTTCTCCATCCCCCACGCGGTTAAGGTGGCAGTGGTGGCAGAGCCAGACCCAGAGAGGATGATGGGAGATACGGAGGCCTGGAGAGGCCGGCTAATGCAGCAGAGCGGAGAGGAGGAGTTTCGGTTGCACCGTCCCCTATATCACCTCAACACGTACACAGACTCTCAGGTGAGTCTGACCTGCCACTGTCCTTTACTTTCTGCTCTCAAATCAACACACGTCAATCTGCCTTTTCCCCCACTGCGCTCTCTCCAGTAGCTCCCAAGGTTGTTAACATGTGTCAATCAGAGGAGGCTGATGGGAGGAGCAATAGGAGGACGGGCTCATTGTGGCTGGAATGGAATGAATGGAACGGGGTCAAACATGTGGTTTATGTTTGATACCGTTCCATTGATTCCATTCCAGCCATTACAATGAGCCCGTCCTCCTATAGCTCCTCCCACCAGCCTCCTTTGGTGTCACTGTAATATTTTGTGTTTACTGCCTCGCTCACAGACATACAAAAACCCAGAAAAATCCTTCACAATAATGTTTGACCTGGGTGAACAAACCTTACCCTCATGCAGACAGACCTTTAAACAGAATCCCCCTCAAGTACGTCTGTCTGGTACATTGTGTCACGACTCCACTGTGCAGGAAAGCACACTGGTTTTTACCTGCGGTCTATTGCATAATCAGGCCAGTGACGGTTAGATCATCTCCTCCAATTGAAAACGTGATCGATGACTAAATGACCTTGGTTTAACTGAGGAATGTTAGGAAACATATGAAAAAATGTTTGACTAGAATTGCAAAATATCATAAAAATGTATGAACAAGAGTGTGACAGTATCGTCCTTATCTATTTTTTTATGCCTTTTGGACCTTACAATAGCGCGTCCCAAATGGCACCGTATTCCCGATATAGTGCACTCCTTTTGACCAGATCCCTATTATCATTCCCTCTGTTGGTTTCCAGATTGTGTCTGATCCGAGAGTGAGGATTGAACAGGCCCTCCGGGCAGCAGGACTCCACAGCACACTGTATGCTAAGGAGGTTCTCTCTGTAGTCCAGCCACCCAGACCACCTCGACGGGACACTGACTCAACAGGATTCAAGTCTTCCACAAAGAGTGTTTAGCCCTATTCAATCAAAATTGCTAACCAGGTGTCCCGAATAAGTCATAATGTAAATAGCATTTTCCCTGGCCAGTGACAGAGCATGTTTTTATTGATGTGAAGTTGAATTGTTTTTTTTAACATCTTGGAAACTGGCTGCAGGTACAGGTAATATAGATAAAAAGCGATATTTGTCCACAGATTTGTCAGAGTGTCTTCTTTGGGCTACTTCTGGGATTGTCAATACAGACCATGTTGGCTCAACTTCTAACATATTCCTCGCAGTATTCCTCATACGCCTCCCTTTGCTATCTGTCAGTATCTGATACTTCATTTAACACAGAATGTCTGCGTTTCGTGCCACTGTGACGTTAGATAACAACTGCCTGTCATTATGAGAAACCTGTCAGGTTAAAGAAGGATTTTTAAGCCTTGAGATAATTGAGACATGGATTGTGTATGTGTGACATTTAGAGGCTGAATGGGCAAGACAAAAGCATTAAGTACCTTTGAACGGGGTATGGTAGTAGGTGCCAGCCACACCGGTTTGTGTCAAGAACTGCAATGCTGCTGGGCTTTTCACGCTCAACAGTTTCCCGTGTGTATCAAGAATGGTCCACCACCCAAAGCTCTCCCTCGCCCTCCATTTGACAAATCTGACCTTAATTCTATCCTCTTGATTTCTGGATACAAGCCAAAACTAAAGCAGGAAGCACCAGTGATTTGGTCAATAAATAAGTGGTCAGATGATGCAGATGCTAAGCTACAGGAGTGTTTTAATAGCACAGACTAGAATATGTTCTGGGTTTCTTCCGATGGCTTTGAGGAGTACACCACATCAATCACTGGCTTCATCAATAAGTGCATCGATGATGTCGTGCCCACAGTGACCGTACGTACATACCCCAGCCAGAATCCATGGATTACAGGCAACATCCACACTGAGCTAAAGGGTAGAGCTACCGCTTTCAAAGAGCGGGACTCTAACCCAGATGCTTATAAGAAATCCCACTATGCCCTCAGACGAACCATCAAACAGTCAAAGTGTCAGTGCCCATTGACACGAGACTACCAGATTAGCTAAATTACTTCTATGCTCACTTCGAGGCAAGCAACACTGAAGCATGCATGAGAGCATCAGCTGTTCCGGACGACTGTGTGATCACGCTCTCCATAGCCGATGTGAGTAAGACCTTTAAACAGGTCAACATTCAGAAGGCCGCAGGACCAGACAGATTACCAGGACGTGTACTCCGAGCATGCGCTGACCAACTGGCAAGTGTCTTCATTGACATTTTCAACCAGTCCCTGACTGAGTCTGTAATACCAACATGTTTCAAGCAGACCACCATAGTCCCTGTGCCCAAGAACACTAAGGTAACCTGCCTAAATGACTACCAAGCCTAAATGACTACCGGTAACCTGCCTAAATGACTCGTAGCACTCACATCTGTAGCCATGAAGTGCTTTGAAAGGCTGGTCATGGCTCACATCAACACCATTATCCCAGAAACACTAGACCTAGTCCAATTTGCATACCACCCTAACAGACCCACAGATGATGCCATGTCTATTGCACTCCACACTGCCCTTTCACACTTGGACAAAAGGAACACATACGTGAGAATGCTATTTATTGACTACAGCGCAACGTTCAACACCATAGTGCCCACAAAGCTCATCACTAAGCTAAGGACCCTGGGACTAAACATCTCCCTCTGCAACTGGATCGTGGACTTCCTGACGGACCGCCCCCAGGTGGTAAGGGTAGGTAACAACACATCTGCCACGCTGATCCTCAACATGGGGGCACCTCAGGGGTGCGTGCTCAGTTCCCTCCTGTACTCCTTGTTCATCCATGACTGCATGGCCAGGCACGACTCTATTATTAAGTTTGCCGATGAGTGGTAGGCCTTCTCACCGACAACGATGAAACAGCCTATAGGGAGAGACAGATAACAACCTCTCCCTCAACGTGATCAAGACAAAGGAGATGATTGTGGACTACAGGAATAGGAGGACCGAGCACGCCCCCATTCTCATCGACAGGGCTGAAATGGAGCAGGTTGAGAGCTTCAAGTTGCTTGGTGTCCACATCACCAACAAACTATCATGGTCCAAGCACACCAAGACAGTCATGAAGAGGGCATGACAAAACCTATTCCCTCTCAGGAGATTGAAAAGATTTGGCATGGGTCCTCAGATCCTCAAAATGTTCTACAGCTGCACCATCAAGAGCATCCTGACTGGTTGAATCACCGCTTGGTATGGCAACTGCTCGGCCTCTGACTGCTCGGCCTCTGTAACTACAGAAGTTAGTGCGTGTGGCCAAGTACATCACTAGGGCCAAGCTTCCTGCCATCCAGGACATCTATACCAGGCGGTGTCAGACGAAGGTCCTAAAAATGGTTGAAGACTCCAGCCACCCTATTCATAGACTGTTCTCTCTGCTACCACACGGCAAGCGGTACCGGAGCGCCATGTCTAGGTCCAAAAGGCTTCTTAACAGCTTCTACCTCCAAGTCATAATACTCCCGAACAGCTAATCAAATGGCTACCCGGACTATTTGCATTGTCCCCCACCCCTCTTTTACGCTGCTGCTACTCTCTGGTTATTATCTATGCACAGTCACTTTAACTCTACCTACATGTACATATTACCTTATTTACCTCAACTAACCTGTGCCCCTGCACATTGACTCTGTACCGGTACCCCTTGTATATAGTCTCGCTACAGTTATTTTACTGCTGCTCTTTAATTATTTTTATTTCTTATCTATTTTTTACCTAACACTTATTTTTCTTAAAACTGCATTGTTGGTTAAGGGATTGTAAGTAAGCATTTCACTTTAAGTATGTATGCACTGATATGACAGCTTTGGCTGATACCGATATCCAATATTTTCCTTTCCAAAAAAAAATGATATTAAAAAGAATTGCGCCCTTTTAAGCATCTAGTACAGTTAAATAGTTAACATACACACACGGACGCAGAGGTCTGAGGCACTGCATCTTAGTGCAAGAGGCATCACTACAGTACCTGGTTTGAATCCAGGCTGTATCACATCCGGCTGTGATTGGGAGTCCCATAGGGCGGCGCACAATTGGCCCAGCGTCGTCTGGGTTTGGCCAGGGTAGGCCGTCATTGTAAATAAGAATTTGTTCTTAACTGACTTGCCAAATTAAATAAAGGTTACACACACACACACACACACACACACACACACACACACACACACACCACACCACACATCACACTGACCAAAAAGTTATTTTGTTGGCATTTACGTATGGTCGGCAAATCCGACCAGAATGCCATCTTGCTCCTTCCGTCTTATAGGCAGAAACTCAAACAGGATGTACCAGTGACGAGAACCATTCAACGCTGGTCCGATCAATCGGAAGCCAGGCTTCAAGATTGTTTTGAATACGTGGACTGGAATATGTTCTAGTCAGCCTCAGAGAACAACATTGACCTATACGCTGACTCGGTGAGTGCGTTTATAAAGAAGTGCGTTGGAGATGTTGTACCCACTGTGACTATTAAAACCTACCCTAACCAGAAACCGTGGATGGATGGCGGCATTCGCGCAAAACTGAAAGTGCGAACCAACGCATTTCACCATGGAAAGAGGTCTGGGAATATGTCTGAATATAAACAGTGTAGCTATTCCCTCCGCAAGGCAATCAAACAAGCAAAATGCCAGTACAGCGTCAAGGTGGAGTCGCAATTCAACGGCTCAGACATGAGACATGTGGCAGGGTCTACAGGAAATCACGGGCTACAAAAATAAATCCAGTCACGTCACGGACACCGACGTCACGCTTCCAGGCAAACTAAACACCTTCTTTGCCTGATTTGAGGATAATACAGTGCCGCAGTCGAGGCCCGCTAACAAGGACTGCGCCCCCACCCTCTCCTTCTCCGTGGTTGATGTGAGTAAAACATTTAAACGTGTTAACCCTCGCAAGGCTGCTGGCCAGACGGCATCCCTAGCCACGTCCTCGACATATTCAATCGCTCCCTATCCCAGTCTGTTGACCCCACATGCTTCAAGATGGCTACCATTATTCCTGTACCCAAGAAGGCAAAGATAACTGAACTAAATGACTATCGCCCCATAGCACTCACTTCTGTCATCATGAAGTGCTTTGAAAGACTAGTCAAGGATCATATCACCTCCACCTTACCGGCCACCCTAGACCCACTTCAGTTTGCATACCGTCCCAACAGGTCCACAGACGACGCAATCGCCATCACACTGCACAATGCCCTATCCCATCTGGCCAAAAGGAAAAGCTATGTAAGAATGCTGTTCATTGATTACAGCTCAGCATTCAACACCATAGTACCCTCCAAGCTCATCATCAAGCTGGAGGCCCTGGGTCTCAACCCAGGCCTTGGGTCCTGGACTTTCTGACGGGCCGCCCCCAGGTGGTGAAGGTAGGAAACAACATCTCCACTTCGCTAACCCTCAACACTGGGGCCCCACAAGGGTGCGTACTCAGCCCCCTCATGTACTCCTTGTTCACCCACGACTGCGTAGCCATGCACGCCTCCAACTCAATCATCAAGTTTGCAGACGACACAACAGTAGTGGGCTTGATTACCAACAACGATGAGACAGCCTACAGAGAGGTGGTGAGGGCACTCGGAGTGTGGTGTCAGGAAAAAAACCTCTCACTCAACGTCAACAAAACAAAGGAGATGATCGTGGACATCAGGAAACAGCAGAGGGAGCACCCCCCTATCCACATCGAAGGGACAGCAGTGGAGAAGGTGGAAAGTTTTAAGTTCCTCGGCATACACATCACTGACAAACTGAAATGGTCCACTCACACAGACAGTGTGGTGAAGAAGGCGTAACAATGCCTCTTCAACCTCAGGAGGCTGAAGAAATTTTACCTGTCACCCAAAAACCTGACAAACTTTTACAGATGCACAATCAAGAATATCCTGTCAGGCTGTATCACAGGCTGCTACGGCAACTGCACCGCCCTCAACCGCAAGGCTCTCCAGAGGGTGGTGCGGTCTGCACAACGCATCACCGGGGGCAAACTACCTGCCATCCATGACACCTACAGCACCCGATGTCACAGGAAGGCCAAAAAGATCATCAAGGACATCAACCACCCGAGCCACTGCCTGTTCACACCGCTACCATCCAGAAGGCGAGGTCAGTGCAGGTGCATCAAAGCTGGGACCGAGAGACTGATAAACAGCTTCTATCTCAAGGCCATCAGACTGCTGAACAGCAATCACTAACTCAGAGAGGCTGCTGCCTACATTGAGACCCAATCACTGGCCATTTTAATAAATGGATCACTAGTCACTTTATACAATACACTCTAAATCATGCCCTTTAATAATGTTTACATATCTTTCATTACTCATATCACATGAATAAACTGTATTTTATACCAGCTATTGCACCTTCGCCATCGCTCATCCATATATTTACATGTACATATTCTCATTCACCCCTTTAAATGTGTGTGTATTCGGTAGTTGTTAGGGAATTGTTAGATTACTTGATAGATATTACTGTTAGATATTATTGTTAGATATTACTGCACTGTCAGAACTAGAAGCACAAGCATTTTGCTACACTCGCATTAACATCTGCTAACCATGTGTATGTGACAAATACAATTTGATTTGAGGTCCCCATTACCAGTAAAACATAATCAAAACCTATTTCTTTCACTTACTGGCTGTGCTGTTTCGTTGTTCATTTGTTCAGTCGTTTCATTCTCAACCAGGATTTCATCATACATGTCAAGCAGTGAAGTTTCAGCTCTGTCTGTCCGTGGCCTGTCTTCCTCGGTGTGCACTGTCACTGTGTCCGTTTCCACCTTTCCATCCAGCAGATGTTCGAATGGTGCTAGGTGTGTGTTCATGTTTCCAAGTTTCAAAGATGTTCTCAAATGCCATTGAAATGGCAGCAGTGGTATGAAAACCAGAACATTCTTGAGCATGTAATACGGCTTTCCTCAGTATGAAATCCTCAACGACCCACTGTGCTGTCAGACTCAGCATGCTCATGGGGCTGACATCGCTGGTCCAAATGTCAGTCGTGAAGCTAATAGCAGTGACGCCCATAGCAAGTGGATCATAGATGTACGTTTCAACAATACTTTGTATCTCCGGTAGGGCAACATCTGAAAAATAGTGTATACCGGGGCTCGACCAGTCGGCGAAAGCCAACATCAGGACGGTTGATTGTCAAGGGAAAAGAATTCCATTATCTTGCCATTATTGGATTTTGCCTTTGAGTTGTCTCGCTGAAATGTTCTTACTCTTTCAAATGACTGCTCGACTTGGAAGTATGTGCTTAGTATTTTTCTGCTTTTGTTCTGTGTAGCGCTGTATTTTTCGTGCCGTCATTACATCATCTACTTACGTTATATAGGTATGCATGTCAGCTTTGACATCGGTTTTGCACATCGGCATAAATATGACTATTGCTGGCCTATTTTTGCAATCCTTGAGTGTCTCATCTCCATTTTGAAGTCATTTCTTAATAATCCATGTTGAATAAGAGGATGTGGACCCATATCAGCCAGGCCTGAACTGAATTTATTCCGGATTTTAAAATGTCAGGTACAATGAAGTCAGAGATGCATTTCAATTTCTAAATATAGTTCCGCTACGCCAGTGCCTAACTCCTGAGCCATGAGCCATTTGATTAAATTACAGTCAGAAGAGAGCATCTTTCTCTAAATCCTTTATACATTTTTAAAAGTCATCGGACTTAATGTCATCAGGTATACTGAACAAAAATAGAAACGCAACATGCAACAATTTCAAAGATTTCACTGAGTTACAATTCCTGTAACTAAATCAGTCAATTTAAATAATTTCATTAGGCCCTAATTTATGGATTTCCCGTGACTGGGAATACAGATATGCATCTGTTGGTCACAGATACCTTAAAAAAAAGGTAGGGGTGTTGATCAGAAAACCAGTCAGTATCTGGTGTGACAACCATTTCTCTCATGCAGCGCGACACATTTCCTTCGCATAGTTGATCAGGCTTCTGATTGCGGCCTGTGGAATGTTGTCCCACTCCTCTTCAATGGCTGTGCAAAGATGCTGGATATTGGCGGGAACTGGAACACGCTGTCGCACACGTCAATGCAGAGCATTCCAAACATGCTCAATGGGTGACATTGTCTGGTGAGTATGCAGGCCATGGAAGAACTGGGATATTTTCAGATTCAGGAATTGTGTACAGATCCTTGCAACATGGGGCTGTGCATTATCATGCTGAAACATGAGGTGATGGCGGCAGATGAATGGCACGACAATAGGCCTCAGGATCTCATCATGGTACCTCTGTGCATTCAAATTGCCATCGATAAAATGCAATTGTGTTCATTGTCCGTAGTTTATGCCTGCCGATAACATAACCACACCATGGGGCACTATGTTCACAACGCTGACATCAGCAAACCATTCGCCAACACAATGCCATACACGTGGCCTGCGGTTGAGGCCGGTTGGACGTACTGCCAAATTCTCTAAAATGACATTGGAGGCGGTATATGGTAGATAAATGAACATTTAATTGTGGCAACAGCTCTGGCTGACATTCCTGCAGTCAAAAGCAACACAATATATACAGTTGAAGTCGGAAGTTAACATACACTTAGGTTGGAGTTATTAAAACTCGTTTTTCAACCACTCCACAAATTTCTTGTTAAACTATAGTTTTGGCAAGTCGGTTAGGACATCTGCTTTGTGCATGACACAGGTAATTTTTCCAACAATTGTTTACATACAGATTATTTCACTTATAATTCACTGTATCACAATTCCAGTGGGTCAGAAGTTTACATACACTAAGTTGACTGCGCCTTTAAACAGCTTGGAAAATTGGCTTTAGAAGCTTCTGATAGGCTAATTGACATTATTTGAGTCAATTGGAGGTGTACCTGTGGATGTATTTCAAGGCCTACCTTCAAACTCAGTGCCTCTTTGCTTGACATCATTGGAAAATCAAAAGAAAATCAGCCAAGAACTCAGAAAATAAATTGTAGACATCCACAAGTCTGGTTCATCCTTGGGAGCAATTTCCAAATGCCTGAAGGTACTATGTTCATCTGTACAAACAACAGTATGCAAGTATAAACTCAGCAAGGAAGAAACAAGGAAGAAGCCACTGCTCCAAAACCGCCATACAAAAGCCAGACTACGGTTTGCAACTGCACATGGTGCAAAGCTCGTACTTTTTGGAGAAATGTCCTCTGGTCTGATGAAACAAAAATAGAACTGTTTGGCCATAATGACCATCGTTATGTTTGGAGGAAAAAGGGGGAGGCTTGCAAGCCGAAGAACACCATCCCAACCGTGAAGCACGGGGGTGGCAGCATCATGTTGTGGGGGTGCTTTGCTGCCGGAGGGACTCGTGCACTTCACAAAATAGATGGCATCATGAGGATGGAACATTTTCTGGATATATTGAAGCAACATCAGTCATAAGGTTAAAGCTTGGTCGCAAATGGGTCTTCCAAATGGACAATGACCCCAAGCATACTTCCAAAGTTGTGGCAAAATGGCTTAAGGACAACAAAGTCAAGGTATTGGAGTGGCCATCACAAAGCCCTGACCTCAATCCTATAGAAAATGTGTGGGCAGAACTGAAAAAGCGTGTGCGAGCAAGGAGGCCTACAAACCTGACTCAGTTACACGAGCTCTGTCAGGAGTTATGGGCCAAAATTCACCCAACTTATTGTGGGAAGCTTGTGGAAGGCTACCTGAAACGTTTGGCCCAAGTTAAACAATTTAAATGCAATGATACCAATACTAATTGAGTGTATGTAAACTTCTGGGAATGTGATGAAAGAAATAAAAGCTGAAATAAATCATTCTCTCTACTCTTATTCTGACATTTCATTCTTAAAATAAAGTGGTGATCCTAACTGACCTAAGACAAGGATTTTTTATTAGGATTAAATGTCAGGAATTGTGAAAAACTGAGTTTAAATGTATTTGGCTAAGGTGTATGTAAACTTCTGACTTCAACTGTAATACCATTACAAATATACCACACAATTGCGTAAGAGCCCACTCTGAGTTTCATTTAACAAATCATACACGATACAACACATCTGTAAAATCTTCATGTACTTTTAGAACACTTTAAATAATATCTTAACATATCAACATGACTGTATACATACACTGAGTGTACAAAACATTAAGAACACCTGCTCTTTCCATGACAGTCTGACCAGGTGAAAGCTATGATCCCTTATTGATGTCACCTGTTAAATCCACTTCAGTCAGAGGCAAAAGGGGTGCAACTCAATAGGAAGGAGTTCCTAATGTTTTGTACACTCCGTGTATGACCACATAACAGTCGAAGCTGTAGCTATGTGCAGTCCATGGGCAGCAGAGGTGATCGGAGGGAGCTTCAGACGATGAGGCCCAGGCGTTTCTTGATGAAGTGGGCCACCAGGACCTGAGGTCTCTGTTGGTACTCCACTAGCACATCATGAGGGGTGGAGATCTGATCCCCATCGAAACGGTTCAACAAAGTCACACAGACGACAGCCGCTGGGGAGAGAAAGGTTACATCCGTTACAAATGTAAAAACATTTGATTTTTTATATGAGGTGGTAATTAAAATTGATTACTGAATTTTACCTGTCAAAGAAAGTTAGTGACATTGGAGACTGATTTATTTTGAATTACACTGATGGCACAGACACGACACATGGCTCGGAAGACGGTGGACTCCATCTCAATATTCCTGACTCCTGTGTTATAGGCTTTCCTCAGGTACTCCAGCTTGTCTTCAGTGGAGAAGGAGCAGAGAGCTCCATCAAGCCGACCCTGACCTGGTGGACCGCAACAGAACACAGGCTGAGTTAGATCAAAGCCAGAAGGCTAGTAGGCAGCACTGGGAATGTACTGTACATCCTAAGTTAAAGGGTCAGTCTAACCATTCGAAAAAACAACCAAACTCACAGACTGTAGCTTTAACTTAGGGCTTCTGAGTAGCTGAGTGTACAGCGGTGGGTGACGTGATGTGGTTACCTTCGTAGAAGTCACTGGTGCACATGGTGTTTCCGATGACGGTGGGCACGTCGTCTAACTCGGACGAGCACTGCAGCAGCTCCTTGGATACGCCCACGTCCAGCTCTGTGCTCCTGGTGATCACCTTACCTAGAACCACCTGCTCAAACTGGGCGCGGAAGAAGCAGTCCACCTCCTTGTCTGTGACCACTACTGTTCCTGGTTCCAGACCTGTAATGGGACACCAGTGACATGATTTAGAGAGCTGTGTTACCCGACTATATCAACATGTATAAATGTGTGTTAACGTTCGAAAGAAGAATGGAAAGGGGGGAGTACGCTCTGACCAACTCCACCGGAGGTGCCAATGCGGAAGAGGGCGAAGTCGATGCAGCGGGCGTGATGCAGCAGCTTGATGAGCTCATGGAGCATGATGGAGATGGAGGGGACACCCATACCAGGCTGCAGAGACAGAGGGGTGAGGTTAACAATCTTTACTAACGTTAAGGAACTGCGGGAAAGTAGTACTTGGTGTTGTGAAACTGACTCGCCGTGCATGCTTCCCCCAATGTGTAGATGGTATCACGGTGACATCCAGATGATTACCAAATTTTGTACAAAATAATTAATGAAAGCTGCTACCATCCATGGAATAAAATATTGGAGGAAAACATTTGGCCACGTTAGCTACTGCCGGCGACACCATGATACAGCTGCCCAGTGGGAAGCAACTCGGGTTGGCAGGCACTCTTCCCTCTGATCTCAACTTGGTCTCAGAGCATTTTGTGTTATTCTGTACGTAAATCCCAGACACTCCATTTAGTATGATATCTTACGTTTCGTATGGTATGTATTCATTTGTGGATGTCCATCACCCATTTCGTATGATATGTTACGAATTACAATTCGTACTATATGAGTCGAATTTGCTAAAATGTACAATATGTTACACATTTGTGAAACGTATGGAATGTTATGAATTCTAGCTAGGTGGCTAGCTGGCTAGGAGTTAGCTACAAGGGTTAAGGTTAGGGGAAGGGTTAGCTAACATGCTAAGTAGTTGCAAAGTAGCTAAAAAGTAGAAAGTAGTTGAAAAGTTGCTAATTAGCTAAAATGCTATAGATGTCCGTGATGAGATTCGAAATTGCAACCTTTGGGTTGCTAGACGTTCATGTTATATGCTCACCCATCCATCCTGACCAACCACCTACATTAGTTTTTGCCTTATGTAACCATCTGTCTTATGTAACCATACCAAACGTAACATATCGTACACAATAGTCTAGTCTATGAGACCAGGCTGCTGGTCTAAGGAGATCCCATGGCCCCCAGGGCAGTGAAGGGCCCATGGGCCTATGTACAGTCATGGCCAAAAATTTTGAGAATGACACAAATATTAATTTTCACAAAGTCTGCTGCCTCAGTTTGTATGATGGCAATTTTCAAATACTCCATAATATTATGAAGAGTGATCAGATGAATTGCAATTAATTGCAAAGTCCCTCTTTGCCATGCAAATGAACTGAATCCCCCAAAAACATTTCCACTGCATTTCAGCCCTGCCACAAAAGGACCAGCTGACATCATGTCAGTGATTCTCTCGTTAACACAGGTATGAGTGTTGACGAGGACAAGGCTGGAGATCACTCTGTCATGCTGATTGAGTTTGAATAACAGACTGGAAGCTTCAAAAGGAGGGTGGTGCTTGGAATTATTGTTCTTCCTTTGTCAACCATGATTACCTGCAAGGAAACACGTGCCTTCATCATTGCTTTGCACAAAGAGGGCTTCACAGGCAAGGATATTGCTGCCAGTAAGATTGCACCTAAATGAACCATTTATCGGATCATCAAGAACTTCAAGGAGAGCTGTTCAATTGTTGTGAAGAAGGCTTCAGGGCGCCCAAGAAAGTCCAGCAAGCACCAGGACCGTCTCCTAAAGTTGATTCAGCTGCGGGATCGGGGCACCACCAGTACAGAGCTTGCTCAGGAATGGCAGCAGGCAGGTGTGAGTGCATCTGCACGCACAGTGAGGCGAAGACTTTTGGAGGATGGCCTGGTGTCAAGAAGGGCAGCAAAGAAGCCACTTCTCTCCAGGAAAAACATCAGGGACAGACTGATATTCTGCAAAAGGTACAGGGATTGGACTGCTGAGGACTGGGGTAAAGTCATTTTATCTGATGAATCCCCTTTCAGATTGTTTGGGGCATCTGGAAAAAAGCTTGTCCGGAGAAGACAAGGTGAGCGCTACCATCAGTCCTGTGTCATGCCAACAGTAAAGCATCCTGAGACCATTCATGTGTGGGGTTGCTTCTCAGCTAAGGGAGTGGGCTTACTCACAATTTTGCCTAAGAACACAGCCATGAATAAAGAATGGTACCAACACATCCTCCGAGAGCAACTTCTCCCAACCATCCAGGAACAGTTTGGTGATGAACAATGCCTTTTCCAGCATGATGGAGCACCTTGCCATAAGAGCCAATGTAGATATTCCATAAAAAAATCTGCCATTTCCAGCTACAATAGTCATTTACAACATTAACAATGTCTACACTGTATTTCTGATGAATTTGATGTTATTTTAATGGACTTTAAAAAAAAAAATCTTTCAAAAACAAGGACATTTCTAAGTGACCCCAAACTTTGGAACATGTGTGTGTGTGTGTGTGTGTGTGTGTGCATATATGCCAATTAGGAAAGAGGAGGATGATTAGGTGGCCATGATTGAAATGGGACCAGTTTGGGTATTTAGCCAGAACACCAGATTGACACCCCTATTCTTATGATAAGTGCCATGGGATTTTTTTTGTGACCACAGAGAGTCAAGACATCTATTTAATATCCCATCCGAACGACGCCACCCTACAGTCGTGGCCAAAAGTTTTGAGAATGACACAAATATATTAAAGAAGGACAGTTTTATTGGTTCTTTAATCAGGACAACAGTTTTCAGCTGTGCTAACATAATTGCAAAAAAGGTTTTCTAATGATCAATTAGCCTTTTAAAATGATAAACTTGGATTAACTAACACAACGTGTCATTGGAACACAGAAGTGATGGTTGCTGATAATTAGCCTTTCCAGGGCCAATGTAGATATTCCATAAAAAATCTGCCCTTTCCAGCTACAATAGTCAATTACAACATTAACAATGTCTACACTGTATTTCTGATCAATTTGATGCTATTTTAATGGACAAAAACAAGGACATTTCTAAGTGACCTCAAACTTTGGAACGGTAGTGCATGCATATATATATATATATAAATAAATAAATAAATCCTCACCTCTCCACTATGCTAGCTGCATTCTGGCACAAAAATGGCTGCCGTGCATCATTAAAGTAGGTGCCACACATTGGTGGTGGTAGAGGTGAATTCCCCCTCTTACTATTGTAAAGCGCTTTGAGCACCTAGGTGGAAAAGCACTATATAAATCCAATCAATTATTGTTATTACAAGACACAGCAATACACCAAACATCTGATAATATTACATCATTTCAGGTGTCAGTCACTGGCTTACATAAATCATTTTCACTTATCAAGTTGTAAAGTCTTAAACAGGCTATCGAAAGTCTAGTCAGACCATTATCTTGTGAGAGATGTATCCATTGTGCAATACGTACACTGATAGAAAGTACACTTTGTACATGGAGTAGCGGTCGGTTCCTTCACAGATATCTGTGATATTATCCATGTTTCCGGGCAAGGCCAGCTCCTGCTGAATGAACTGAGCAAAGGACTTCATCCGATTGGCACTCCCGCCGACGCACACAAACTTTCATGGGGGAGATATAAAAACACAACTAAATGTCTTTGAGAGTAGCTTTTCGAAATCAGGTATTTCAAGTATTTTGTCTGGGCGACTTCCACAAACCTTGATGTCTCCAAACATCTCAGGTAGGTTGTGGGTCTTGGTACCCAGGTTGAAGTGATAGAGAACGTCCTCTTCCATTGTATCCAAGTGGGGGTTCTTGACATGGATCTGGGGGTTCTTGAAAAGGACCTCCAGTCTGTAAAAACATTGACATAAGAGTGAGCACATGAAAATGTCATAATAAAAGTCTCTCTAAATCAGAACAAGAACTAGTCGCGTAATGAAACCTCAAAGTAAAATAAAAATACTCACTCGCTATATTCAGAATGGTCAGTCAGTCCCCATACAGTTTTGTAAAATAGATGACATGGCTGTTGTTCACTGTAGATATACTAAAAAAATGAATAATTACTATCAACTATATACCACAATATTACAAACACAATACTTAGAGCCACAATATTTCCTACAGCCACAAGTGCAATACATACCTTTCAGGCTAGACAGAAAAATAATAATAATAATAATAATACAGGTAATATTCGCTGCTGTGTAGCAGTTTCCAAATACTCTTCAGCTCGAAGGAAATAAAAGTGCCGTCTCTGATTCTGGGGCTGATATAGCTTTGCCCTGTGACCTCTCAGGAATGATTGGTTGGTGAAGGAGGAGTAGTGACTGTCTGGTCTCTAAATGATCTAAAACAAATGCTTTGACAGACTCTACAAATACTTGGCTCAGATCCAAAGAGCTTGACTAGACACAATTTACATATTATAGGTTTTTTGTTTTTTTTAAACAATGATTTACTTCAGTTGTGTAAAATACAAATGGCCATGCAAATAAATTGCCAGGTGGACTCAAGTTACATAAAACACACATCTCTATGTCCTGACAACTTTTCAAACATGAGCTAGACGATTGTCATTTTCAGAATCCTGGGCATCACATGACATTCAGGTTCGAAAGCAATTGAGCGTGTACAAATATTTGACTACGTGTGCGTATCAATAAAATACATTATTTTAACCACTTTTTTCTGCTATGCCTCATATCCTAGTCATTCATTTAAGCGTTACGAGGAGGATTATATTTCATATTCACTTTGTATCCTGTGTCAATTACATCCGTAGAACAACTTCTACTATGATGACGGTGGTAAAGAGGATAAATTCATAAGAGACCGCAGGTCTCTGTAGCAATCCGGCTATGGGTCACATTTCAACAAATACATGTCTCGATGCCATTTCAAAATGGCGACGAGTGCTTCATTGAGCACATAAAGAGAATGACAACAAGTCCACAGTTTATGCACAACACATTTATTTTTAAACAGAAATCTTTATAGCAACCACAGAGGCACAAAAAAAGACACTTCAAAACAGCAGCCATTTTTAGAGGAGCCCCTCTAAGCCATAGACGCCTTTTAAAAGCAAACCATCATTCCAAAAAAACTACTACAACAGACGAACAAGAGCATAGCTCAGGGTATTACATTAAGTTTGTGTTACAGTGCAAATGCAGTTCATTAGCAACAACTTCAGGTACAGAACGGGTCTGTGAGCGCAAACTAACGTACAATCTAATTTTGCAATTGTGTGTACTTCTTGGAACAAGCACACACGTAGGTGGAATAACAAGAGTCCTATAACTCTAACCAAAGTTAACTGCTTTAATTGACCTATAGTATAAGTGGTTTTGAACAGGCAAACCCCGGTGAAGGAACGTTGTGGAGGTGAACATTGAGTCAGTCGTCCTCAACTGCCTTTGCTCCTTTCTACTCCTTGGAATCTGCAGGGATACACACAGGTTCATTTGTGTGCGTGTGTGTGTTTCCCCACACATTTTGATTTGCCGTCCCATCACATGATCACTGACAACAATGCATTAATAATGCAAGCCAGGATTAAAATGTTCCCATGTCTGAATGGTTCATGCATTGTAATTTTGCAACTCTACTTCGGTGCCCCATGTATCAATTCTGTAGATCTGTACATTATTTACTGTCCCATAAAAATCAATACACGACTTCATATTCATTCAATATTTCATTAGTTAGTCAATGTGCTTCTGAGCAATGAGACAAAATTGCCAAATGGATTCAAATGATCTTGAAGTTCGAACATCAAACCACAGTCACTAACAGCTACTTACTTGATGAATGCGTATTGGGTGCTCCTTTCTTGTCCTCTAAATAGCCGAAGCTCAAGAGCGTACCCATGTTGACAGGGGTCGAATTCTGAGATCTGCAAGACCAAAAGGCAAGCATTTAAATTACAGAGGGGGGGGGGGCAAAATGTGGTCTAAACAAAATGCGGAAACAAAACATGAAAATCATTGAGCATTTAGATCTAGCCGAGGGCTCACAACAACCATAAAACTTCACAACAATCATAAAACAGTGGGAGAATCGGTCAGCTGATGATAACATTGATACGGTGAAGGGGAGTAAAATCAACAGCAAACATTGAATTTGGACTGAAAAACACTTACCTCTAACTGAGACACAGTCGAGCTAATAATTAAATAAAATGTTTTTATACACTCTTCCAATTTTAACATGTTCTGTTATTCATTATGGTTCTAAGAATGGACTGACTGTGTAGCCGTGGCTATTTGCTATCTCTGATGTCATGCTTTATGCTTAGAAGAGACATCTCTGGTTCATGTAGGCCGTCATTGTAAATAAGAATGTTCTTAACGGACTTGCCTAGTTAAATACAAAATTTTAATGTGTGACAGGTCGTCACAGGTCACTGACAGGTGCCAAATGTAAAAAAAGAAACATTTGCACAATGACTTGCATTGTGGAGTAATACTATTTGAAGCTAGCGATCTGTTTGTGTTGATGTATTGGTTCATAAAGCTAACCGAGCGGGACGACTTGTGAGGACATCTGTGCTCTTTGAGCAGTATTGCAGCCAGACACGTAGGCATTGGCCCATAGAGTTAAACTTGTTTTGCATGGACATTGCCATTGAGGCCTTCCACCATTTTAAGCAGTCAACTGGGTGGGGATTCGTATGGGTGGGTGCGATCAACCAATAAATCAGAGCATTCTCTACTTCTTCAAAATGGGTTAACTATGGTTAGTACATTTCTTTAAGCTATATCAACACCATCTTAGTGGCCACAATAAATCAATGACAAGGTTTGGTTCAGGACGTCAGCACTCTTGGCGGTAAATCACCAATATTAGCGTTGTATTTTTTCAAACACAAAAGAAGAAGAAAATGGACTACTTCAAAAGAGCCTTAATGGCGCTACCCGTGCTGTCACAGACGCCATAACGGGGCAGATACAAAGATGTGTCCTTTAACTCTATGCATTAGCCACATCACATGGGCCTTATCCATTCTTTAAAAAGTGTGGGGGAGAAGTTTTTGGGTAGTGCAATATTGTATGAGAACTACGGAAGCCAGGTCCAAGACTACCACAGTGAATATTGTCAGCACATTGTCACTCCAGAAGCTTACAGATTTAAAAATGGTGTAATCTGGGATATTTGTAGCCGATTTAGGTCACAAATTAATGATATGAGGCTTATACCTACTGATGTTTGAATAACATAACTTGACTCACGAGCTTGTGAGAAAAAAACAGTCTTAACCCTTCATAACTCAACATCTAATGTTTACTCCAGTGTTTTTAAACAAGTGACTTCGTTAATAATGTATAGCTTCAGAAATGGTCAAAATTATATTGATGTTATCATTGAATTGCATCCAAAGTGGTCTGTAAATGTTAAAATAGTTACTTTTCTTCAGCCCCATCAATTGGTAGCGGGGCTGCTGGGCTGAAACACAAAATAGACCAGGAGTGTAGCTTTAATTAACACTCATAAAAATGGTTGTGCTTGCTCAAAATTAACCTACTTTTCACATTGCAGTCTACTTTCACATTTACCACATAACATACACATTTCTCTTCACCCATTTGATTTGCTTCCATGAATGAAGAAATACAATACAAATGTCTAATTTTACAGAGGGGGGGGGCAATGACTAGCCAATGACGAGACATGCATCTCCTCCTTGTGGCTCCCTGTCCCACACACACACACCTGTTACTGAAATTGTTCTCATGAAACAATAATCTGTACACACACACACACTGTACAGCGGGGTCCAAAAGTATTGACACCCTTGAAAAAGATTAGCAAAGATGACTGTATAAAAATAATTCAAGTAAATTCAAAATTACATTATTTGATACTAATAAGGCCCAATAAATCAGCAAAATAGATTTTGTTTAACAAGTAATATAAATAGCCCCATAAGGCCAAAGATCCACCACCATAATTGAGTAGGTATGCAGTTATTTTCTGCCCATTCATTCTCATTGATGCCAACCCCACCACTGGTGTGCGTGGCTAAAGACCTCTATCTTCATGTCATCCAGCAAATGTAAACACCTGGAGTTTGTTAAACGGCATTGGCACTTGGATTGGAACTGATGCTATGGTCAGATGACATGAAAATAGAGCTCTGGCTACGCACACCAGTAGTGGGTTTGGCGTCGAAATTGGTACTGTATTAGTATTCCCATTAGCTGTTGCAAAAGCAGCAGCTACTCTTCCTTGGGTCCACACAAAACATGACATAATACAGAACATTATTAGACAAGAAGAGAACTACATAAAACATTTTTTAAAGGAGAGGCGTATCAATACCTACACACAAACTATCTAGGTCAAATAGGGGAGAGGCGTTGTGGCATGAGGGGTTGCATGATCTGCTTTTAAAAATAAAACAGGTTTGCTGTTTATTTGAGCCATTTGAGAGAACGGAGTTTCATGCAATAATTGTTCTGGATTTGAGGACTGTCTGGTGGGGTAAGTGTGTGTAAGTTTACTATGCAAACAATTTGGGATTCTTAACACATTGTTTCTTATAAAAAGAAAAAGTGATGCAGTCAGTCTCTCCTCAACTCTTAGCCAAGAGACCGGCATGCATAGTATTTATATCAGCCCTCTGATTACAATGAAGAGAAAGACGTGCCGCTCTGTTCGGGGCCAGCGGCAGCTTAACTAGGTCTTTCCTTGCAGCACTCGACCACATGACTGGACAATAATCAAGATAAGACAAAACTAGAGCCTGCAGAACTTGCTTTTTGGAGTGTGGTGTCAAATAAACAGAGCATCTACTACCGACAGACCTCTCCCCATCTTTACACCCATTGAATCTATATATGTTTTGACCATGACAGTTTACAATCTAAGGTAATGCCAAAGTAATTTAGTCTCCTCAACTTGTTCAACAGCCACACCATTCATTACCAGATTCAGCTGAGGTCTAGAACTTATGGAATGATATGTACCAAATACAATGCTCTTAGTTTTAGAGATGTTCAGGACTAGTTTATTACTGGCCACCCATTCCAAAACAGACTGCAACTCTTTGTTAAGGGTTTCAGTGACTTCATAAGCTATGGTTTCTGATGCGTATGGTTGAATCATCAGCATACATGGACACAAATGCTTTGTTTAATGCCAGATCATTGGTAAAAAAAAAGAAAAGAGTACAGGGCCTAGAGAGCTGCCCTGCAGTACACCACATTTTCCATGTTTTACATTAGAGAAGCTTCCATTAAAGAAAACCCTTTGAGTTCTATTAGATGGATAGCTCTGAATCCACGGTATGGCAGCGGTTGAAAAGCCATAACAGGTTATTGTCAATAATATCAAAGGCTGTACTGAAATCTAACAGTACAGCTCCCACAATTTTCTTATTATCAATTTATTTAAACCAAATCAGTAATTTGTGTCAGTGCAGTACATGTTGATGCCCTTCTTTATAGGCATGTTGAAGGTCTGTTGTGAATTTGTTTACAGAGAAATATCATTGTATTTGGTCAACAACCAAAAAAATCCAATAGTTTGCTAAGAGCTGGCAGCAAGCTTATAGTTCTGCTGTTAGAACCAGTAAAGGCCGCTTTACCACTCTTGGGTAGCGAAATTACTTTGGCTTCCCTCCAGGCCTGAAGACAAAGACTTTCCTCTAGGCTCAGATATGGCAGATAGCTGACTCTATAGCCATCCCCATTAGCTTTCCATCTAAGTTGTGAATGCCAAGAGGTGTCATTATTGATCAATAACATTTTTTCCACCTCTCCCACACCAACTTTGCAAAATTCAAACCTGCATTGCTTTTCTTTCATTATTTGTTTTTTTATGCATGAATAAGATGGCTCATTGTCATCGTTTGCATTTCCTGCCTAAATTTGCCCACTTTGCCAATGAAGTAATCATTCAAATAATTGGCAACATCAAATGGTTGTGATGAATAAGCCATCTGATTCGATGAAAGATGGAGGTGAATGTCTTTCTGCCCATAATTTAATTGTTACATCATTCTTTATATCATTGATCTTGGCTTCATAATACAGTGTCTTCTTTATGTTGAGTTTAGTTACAATTTCTCAATTTGCAGTAGATCAGATGTGCAGCCAGACTTATTAGCCCCCCCATCATCTCTTCAACTATACAGTTTTTCAATTCCTCATCAATCCATGGAGCCTTAACAGTTCTAACAGTCAGTTTCTTAACAGGTGCATGTTTATCAATAATTGGAAGAAGCAATTTCATAAATTCATCAAGTGCAGCGTCTGGATGCTCCTTATTAATCACATTTTATTTAACTAGGCAAGTCAGTTAAGAACAAATTCTTATTTACAATGACGGCCTAGGAACAGTGGGTGAACTGCCTTGTTCACATCAGACCAACAAATATTTTTAACATCTACATAAGAGTCACAGCAAAATATTTTGTATGATCTCTTATACACTTATAAGCCCAGCTTTTGGAACTTTGGCTTTCCTGGATGTAGCCACTATATTGTGATCACTGCATCAAAAGTTGTACAATATTAGTAAAAATGTGGATGAGCTTGTTCCTGTAGTGTTTGTAAACACCCTGGTAGGTTGATTAATAACCTGAACCAGATTACAGGCACTGGTTACAGTGAGAAGCTTCCTCTTGAGCGGACAGCTTGATGAAAACCAGTCAATATTCAGGTCCCCAAGAAAGTAGACCTCTGTTTACAACACATACACTATCCCGCATTTCACACATATTATTTAGATACTGACTGTTAGCACTTGGTGGCCTTTAGCAAAACCCTAAACGAAAAGGCTTTAGATGTGCCAAGTGAACCTGCAACCACAACACTTCAATAACACTTGCCATAAGATCTTCTCTAAGCATTACAGGGATATGGCTCTGAATATATACAGCAACACCTCCCCCATAAGCATTTCTGCCTCTTCTATATATCCTTGTATTGCTACTGCTGTATCATCAAATGAATTACCTAACTGAGTCTCAGAAATGGCTAATATATGAATGTTATTTGATGTTAGCAAGTTGATTTCATGAATCTTATTTCTAAGGCTACATCTATAAATATTGGCTATTTTCAGCTCCTGGGTAGCTTATCAGAGATACACATAATACTGAAAAGAGCAAACAAAGCAAGAGAAAAAATATATACATTAAGCAGTCCATTAATCAATTGGTGTGTGTGTTGCGGGGTTGAAGCTACGAACCCATAGGCTTGGCTCAAGCATCCCTTCCAGGCTTCTGGGAGGGAGGGTGGACAATGAGCCTGTCATAGCGATATAAGCAATGTCCCCACGCGCTCTGGCAGCTTTCATGGCTGGGATCAGTTCTTTCCTCTTCTGGCACACAGCTTCAGGATAGTCCTCGTTGAGGAAGACGTTTGGTCCTCCCGAGTTCTTGGCTCTTTCCAGAACAGAACCTCAGGAACTCGACCACTATCAGCCTGGGCCTGTCACCTGGGCCTGTCACCTGGGCCGGTGGTGGATTTTCCAGTCATGTGGGCGCGCTCCACCTCAATCTTCCTGGGGTCCATCTTGAATTTCTCAGAGATAATTTCCCTCACTTGGTCCTCAGACTCTGTCCAGGTCTCATGTGGAGATTCTGCAATTCCATCCACAACCATGTCGTCCCGCCTTGGATAAATCTCGAGGGACAGTCGTCATTGTTATCATGGATTCACACACAGAACTGATGTCCTCTCTCAATGATTTACTGATTGCTGTCATCTTGCCGTTTTCCTGTTTAAACTCATCGAGCTGACCCTGGGAGAACTGCAAACTGTTCTTCAGGTCCTGGACCTCTCTGGTCAGATGGTCCATTCTTTTATTAGTTGAATCCACCAATATTTGGACAAAACACAAGCTATTTTCTTGTTGTTGTAACAACTGCTTGTAGAACACTTTGATTCACGTGTGATAGAGAAACACCACTGTCCTTAACGGTTGTCCAACTGGCTTTGGTCTTTGTCATGGTGGCGTGAAACGTAGGATACGCTGTTACTCCTCACAGTTCCAGACAGGCCAGGTCACAGGGAAGATTGAAAATAAACAGCAGGGATCTAGACAGCCACAAACCCGGGACAATCCATGGCCCCAGTCACAATGGCTAACCGCATTGCGAGCTGCATTCAAGCCCTCAAGAAAATCCAGCTAGCAGCTAGGCTAACTGCTATGCCAAATAGCTTGTTAGACCAATCCTTGGTCAACAGGACCACTGGACAGAGACTAGCAGTCCCAGCAACTGATGCCAACTGCGTCGCAGGATCCAAGAACTAAGACTTTCAATACACTTTCAAAACAACAAACTTTTCAAAACAATAAAACCGAGCTCTCCCTCGTTCCGCGTTCAGAGAGTCATCTGAGCCCCTGTATGAGAACGCATAAGCAAAAAAAAGACTCCCTTACCTACTGTAAAATATGGTGGTGGATCTTGTTATGGGGCTATTTTGATTCCACTAGTCCTAGGGCCCTTGTTAAGGTCAATGTCATTATGAACTTTACCCAGTACCAGGACATTTTGGCCAAAAATCTGGTTGCCTCTGCCAGGAGACAAACTTGGCCGCAAGTAGATCTTCCAGCAAGACAATAACCCCAAACACACATGATTTTTAATGATATTCAAAAAATGTTTTTAAATATATCAAATTTTCCAAGAATTTGTTCTTAGGAAACTGATTAAATGCATTTGTTGCCAAACAGAAACGCTGTGCAATAGTGACACTGCAATTCAAGTGGGAGGGGTCTGGAAGTCATATCCAAAAGATAGTGAAATAATTTGTAATTTTGGCAAAATGTCTGTAATAGTAATTCTGTAATTTTTAAGATAACATATAGCCAATGTTTTTATATATATATGCATGCATGCATGCATGCATGCATAATACAATTCTGTTTAATATTTATAATATTATACAGTGCATTCAGAAAATATTCAGACCCCTTGACTTTAACATTTTGTTACGTTACAGCCTTATTCTATAATGGATTAAATAAATACAAAAATCCTCAATCTACACAAACTACCCCATATTGACAAAGCGAGAACAGGTTGACATTTTTTCACATTTACTACAAATAAAACACAAATACCGTATTTACATAAGTATTCAGACCCTTTGCTATGAGACTCGAAATTGAGCTCAGGTCATCCTGTTTCCATTGATCATCCTTGAGATGTTTCTACAACTTGGAGACCACCTGTGGTAAATTCAAATGATTGGAAATGATTTGGAAAGGCACACACACCTGTCTGTATAAGGTTCCACAGTTGACAGAGCACGTCTGAGCAAAAACCAAGCCATGAGGCCAAAGGAATTGTCCTCAGGCCTCCGAGACAGGATTGTGTCGAGGCACAGATCTGGAGAAGGGTACCAAAGAATTTCTGCAGCATTGAAGGTCCCCAAGAACACAGTGGCCTCCATCATTCTTAAATTGAAGAAGTTTGGAACCACCAAGACGCTTCCTAGAGCGGGCCGCCTGGCCAAACTGAGCAATCGGGGGAGAAGGGTCTTGGGTCAGGGAGGTGACCAAGAACCCGATGGTCACTCTGACAGAGCTCCTGAGTTCCTTTGTGGAGATGGGAGAACTTTCCAGAATGACAATCTCTGCAGCACTCTACCAATCAGGCCTTTATGGTAGAGTGGCCAAACAGAAGCCACTCCTCAGTGAAAGGCACCGCCCGCTTGGAGTTTACCAAAATGCACCTAAAGACTCTCAGACCATGAGAAACAAGATTCTCTGGTCTGATGAAACCAAGATTGAACTCTTTGGCCTGAATGCCAAGCCTCACGTCTGGAGGAAACCTGGCACCATCCCTACGATGACTGGGAGACTAGTCAGGATCGAGGCAAAGATGAACAGAGAAAAGTACAGAGAGATCCTTGATGAAAACCTGCTCCAGAGTGCTCAGGACCGCCGACTGGGGCGACAGGACCACATTCCAACAGGACCATGACACTAAGCACACAGCCAAGACAACGTAGGAGTGGCTTCGGGACAAGTCTCAATGCCCTTGAGTGGCCCAGTCAGAGCCCGGACCTGAACCGGATCGAACATCTCTGGAGAGACCTGAAAATAGCTGTGCAGCAACACTCCGATTCCAACCTGACAGAGCTTGATAGGATCTGCAGAGAAGAATGGGAGAAACCCCCCAAATACAGGTGTGCCAAGCTTGTAGCGTCATACCCAAGAGGACTCAAGGCTGTAATCGCTGCCAAAGGTGCTTCAACAAAGTTCTGAGTAAAGGGTCTGAATACTTATGTAAATGTGATTTTTCAGTTTAGTATTTTTAATACATTTGCAAAAATTTCTAAAAACCTGTTTTTGCTTTGTCATTATGGGATATTGTGTGTAGATTGTGGAAAAAAACTATTTAATAAAATGTTAGAATAAGGTTGCAACATAACAAAATGTGGGAAAAGTCAAGGGGTCTGAATACTTCCGAAGGCACTGTACATCATTCATTGTATTCTCACAGTATAAATAATCCCCTATCATTAACAATCAATAGGAATTACATACTGAAGTAATGTGTTTGAAATCTCTTTCTATTTGACATTGATTATTTGAATGTATATGACTGAGTTTTTGAGCCTATAATAAAGTTACATATTGTCAAGTTGCCCAAGCTGTCTGGAGGCACAACTCTGCTGTGCATGAAAAATATAACATTGCCATCTTGTGGATATATGGTGCAAATATTTCAAAGGGCGTACTCACGTTTTCTTGAAATTGCCTGCTGCCTCTTCGTTCTTTCCTGATGCTAAGGACAAGTTCTCCATTTGGCTGTTGGGAGATATCTGACAATAAAAACAAAGTGTCTTGAATAGTCATTTATCATCTGGAATCACGTCAGGATTGAACAGAGATGAAAGATGTATTGAACAAGAGATGAAACCCCCTATTTCAGTTGGCAACGCTCGGCCTCTATTGGACATACTAGGTCACTTTCTACTCTATCCATGCAACTGCAAGAGAGGAATCTTATAAATCTAGAATCATTTAAATATGGTAAACGTCAGTGACAATTTGATGCTAACCAAATACATTTCACCAACAATGGTGGACATAGCCAAAGATGGTGGTTAAGTGGTTGGTTATAAGTTCTCTGGATACGGTAGGTGTTAAGCCAGAGAACTCTATTCCTTGTTAGCTAATACCATTTTACTGCACCAAAAACATTTACCTTTTCATGATACTAGGCAGGTGATATAATGCTGACAAAAAAAGTCAATGTCTGACATAGATCAGTAAATCTAGATCTAAACAGGTCTGTCTGCATACTGTACTTCAAACACCTAAGAATAAAGTATAAACTCAATTTATAGTGGCACAATAGGAAGGGTGTAATATTGTTACAGTTGCTTTAGGAAATTGCAAGGATTTCTCCCTTCACCTTCTCTTTGTCATCAAAGTCCCTTTCCCAAGTTGACTTATTATCACTCCCAAAAGGAGCATTAGTTGACATGTAGTTTTGGAAACTCTCAGTTGGGCTGGAAGAAAGAAAAATGGACAAATAACCCATTTTACTAGTAGACTTATCTGGTATAACAGGGCTGCGTTCAGCAGGACTCAACGGTGTGCAATGTTTGATACAACGGAGACGGTGCTGTTCTGAACGACCAGTTGAAGAACGTTGTGATGATAATGGTGGCCCAGAGGGTGACCGTGTATACACTACAGTGTGCTGCATGAGTTTTCAAATGGTGACCACACCCATATTGATCTGACCACACTTCGCCACAACCACCAAAAGGGAGCAAACATACAAAGGCTGTTGAAGGAAAGTGCACTGTGAGGGAAACGTGTTATTCGGTACAAACATCACGCAATGTAGCAAAACATTTAATAAACTGAACACACCCCTGTTTTTCAATAGGGTACATGCCATACAACCACAAACAAATATGCAATTTGCATGGTTAATGCAAACAATCCAACTTGGCCTAGACAAGTAGACAAAAAATTACTAGCTAACACAGACATTTTTTTTTTATTCCACACTGTCATTACTCTCATTTTAATTTGCCTTTACCTTGCTTGCTCTTTAGCTTTTGGAGAACCAGAGAACCAGTTAGGAGCCTTGTAAGATGATGCAGAGTTAGGTTTGGTGTCCAAGTTGGTCTCCTCATGCCACAATAAACCTGTAAATGATGAGAAGAACTTGGCTATCCATTTTGTATACTAGCCATTTGCTCGTTAGCTCGCTAGCTAACGTTAGTAGTCTCGCGTGGCAATCCTTCCAATTATCTAGATGGGTGTGTCATTTTCCTATTTCCACAGATAACGTTATATCTAGCTATCTGACTTTATTTCCACAGATGAAAGGATAGGTAATGTGTGATATTTCCCGTTTAAAACAGAATATCGTTTTTACCCCTCTGTCCTCCTTGTTTAGCCAGTTTAGTATAAGCAGAATCGGACTCATTAACTCCCGTACGGCGCCCTTTACTCCTCTCCTCAGGACCATTGTTAGCATCTTCAGACAGCCCAGGAATCTGGGACGTCGGGGCAGCTTTTGTTGAACAATCATCACCATTGTTAACGTCTAAAAACACAAACACAATCTTATGCCTCGCTTCAAGCTCGCTAGGTACTTCAACTAACACATTCACCTGGTACATTTTTAGAGATGCTCGTTTATCATTTGAGATGTAGCTAGACAAATAGTACTGGGCCTTCACTGCTAACGTTAGTATAACGGTAACAGTTAGTTAGTAAAAATAAATGTTGGTCAACTTTGCACATTTGAAGACCCTCTGTAAGTTACTTGCCATCGTTGTTTTGTCGGTGATCTGTGTCAGTGTCCATGTCTAATGTTGTCTTTCTGATGGAAAAAGAACGCAGTACATTGTCATCCTTGCCAACACTGCTGGCCAAATGGCTAGTCAGTTAGCTACCGTTAGCTTAGCAATAAGGCGTTGCCAGCTAGCATTAACTAGTTCAACGCAAGCGAACAGTAACAGTATAGGTGGTCGTTTAAGCACATGGATGTATGTGTGGGTAACTAGCAAGGCGATGTGATGTTCAGGAATCATTGCAAAACATTACTTACATCTCCAGCTATACAGCGGTTGCAAATCTGGACACTGGCAAAAAGCGCGGAGAAAACCGAGTATGGGTTTAGAGCTAGCTTGCAACGAGTGACAAGACAAACGTCCGACTGTGCCCAACAGACTGTGCCCAAAGTTTTGTTACCATGGAAACAGGGCTGGGACATTGACATTTTAGGGACGTGTTCAAGAACCACCGGTCGTGAATGGGTTTAAAAACAGAAATGATGTGAAATTCCTTTCAATCAGAGCTGAGTTTTTTTTTGTATGTTTTACAGTTTATTAAATGGAAATAAAGATATTGAAATTATGAATAATCCACCCAACACTTTATTTGCAAGTTACTTTGTAAAATAATAGTCTAGACATCAAAACTATGAAATAACACCTATGGAATCATGTAGTAACCAAAAAAGTCCAAATACATTTTAGATTTTAGAATCTTCAAAGTAGCCACCCTTGACGACAGCTTTGCACACTCTTGGCATTCTCTCAACCAGCTTAACCTGGAATGTTTTTCCGACAGTCTTGAAGGAGTTCCCACATATGCTTGTTGGCTGCTTTTCCTTCACTCTGTGTTCCAACTCATCCTTAACCATCTAAATTGGGTTGAGGTCAGGTGATCTGATGCAGCACTCCATCACTCTCCTTCTTGGTCAAATAGCCCTTACACAGCCTGGAGGTGTGTTGGGTCATTGTCCTGTTGAAAAACAAATGATAGACACTCATCACACAGCAGACACTCTTATCCAGAGCGACTTACATACATTTTTTTTTTCCTGTGCTGGCCCCCCATGGGAATCGAACCCACAACCCTGGCGTTGCAAACACCATGCTCTACCAACTGAGCTACAGGGAAGGCTACTAAGCGCAAACCAGATGGGATGGTGTATCGCTGCAGAATGCTGTGGTAGCCATGCTGGTTAAGTGTGCATTGAATTCGAAATAAATCACTGACAATGTCACCAGCAAAGCATCATCACACCTCCTCCATGCTTCATGGTGGGGGCCACACATGTGGAGATCATCCGTTCATCTACTCTGTGTCTCACAAAGACATGGTGGTTGGAACCAAAAATCTCAAATTTTGACTCATAAGACCAAAGGACAGATTTCCACCAGTCTAATGTCCATTGCTCGTGTTTCTTGGCCCAAGCAAGTCTCTTCTTATTATTGGTGTTCTTTAGTAGGGGTTTCATTGCAGCAATTTGACCATGAAGGCCTGATTCACGCAGTCTCCTCTGAACAGTTGATGTTGAGATGTGTCTATTACTTGAACTCTGTGAAGCATTTATTTGGGCTGCAATCTGAAGTGCAGTTAACTCTAATGAACTCATCCTCTGCAGCAGAGGGGTCTTCTTTTCCTGTGGCGGTCCTCATGAGAGCCAGTTTCGTTATAGCGCTTGAATTTTCCAGATTGACTGACCTTCATGTTTTAAAATAATGACGGACTGTCATTTCTCTTTGCTTATTTGAGCTGTTCTTGCCATAATATGGACTTGGTCTTTTACCAAATAGGGCTATCTTCTGTATACCACCCCTACCTTGTCACAACACAACTGATCGGCTCAAACACATTAAGAAGGAAAGAAATTCAACAAATTAACTTTTATCAAGGCACACTTGTTAACTGAAATGCATTCCAGGTGACTACCTCATACATTTAACATTTACATTTAAGTCATTTAGCAGACGCTCTTATCCAGAGCGACTTACAAATAGGTGCATTCACCTATAATATCCAGTAGAACAAACACTATACAATAGTGCATCTAAATCCTTTAAAGGGGGGGGGGGGGGGTTAGAAGGATTACTTTATCCTATCCCAGGTATTCCTTAAAGAGGTGGGGTTTCAGGTGTCTCCGGAAGGTGGTGATTGACTCCGCTGTCCTGGCATCGTGAGGGAGATTGTTCCACCATTGGGGTGCCAGAGCGGCAAACAGTTTTGACTGAAGCTGGTTGAGAGAATGCCAAAAGTGTGCAAAGCTGTCATTAAGGCAAAGGGTGGCTACTTTGAATAATCTCAAATATAAAATATATTTTGATTTGTTTAACACTTTACTACATGATTTGATATGTGTTATTTCCGAGTTTTGATGTCTTCACTATTATACTATATATATATATATGTATATATTTTTTGTTATTGAAATATGATTATATATATATATATATATATATATATAAAAATAAAATAATAATAATCATATTTCAATTCCAAAAAAATATATATATATAAATATATATTTTATCTTCTTTATTTTTTGAAGACTTTCTAATTATACCTATATTACTCCTAGTCTTATGTTAGGCAAATTCCCCATGAATGGGCTTGCAATTTTAGCTTCGTACGAGCCATCCTGATCTTGCCAGCTCACATTGTTTCGCTAAACTCGCGAGATCAGGATGGTTCGTATGAGGCGATTGCAATGCAGCAGATGAAAATACATATTTATCTCCTCCCTTCTCTGATCTTATACGATTTGATAGGTGTAAGGTTTTATATATAAAATGACTCCTTGTATTTGTCTAAAGTAGCCTATTCAGGGATTTTTTTCTTGAATGTAAGTCTCATGGATGAGAATTTGTTGAACATAGGCTATAATGTTTTCCTTACATGCATGTTTTGCAATACAGATATGAGATTACTGAAAATGAATACATTTCAAATTCAAATATCATAGGTGACCGCCTACCTAGGTGGCTGGTGTGGGAATATGCGCAGAGGAAATGATGTTGTAATGGTCCTCTAATTACAGCGAGTTGCATGGCTACTTCCTCCTAGGAATTGTCGTAGCGTAGCTCCACTCCATAAGAATATCGAGTGAGGAACACCAAAGGTTATATGGTACGCTGGCCAAGTTACTGACCGCAACTTTGTATTACTTTGGATTATGAACGTTCGTTAAATTGTAACATTGTATCAAAGTCGAAGGGCAATGTCGGCTGAAACTGGAATCTTGCTTTTGAAGGAATCAAAACAAATAGGCTATTTTCGGTGAATTTTCGGGAGATGGCAGACTAGCCTGACTTGTGCTTTTAGCACATTCGGTTACGTCTGTGCGTCCTCAACGCACTTAGTAAGTTTTACATGTAAGGTAAGTTGTTTTTATATTTGTATATTTTATTTGGAACATGTAGCTACCTGTAGAGAGTCTTAGGCGTATTCTTTGGATTTGCGCGGATCCTAAATAGTACAAACGTAACCTGTAGCCTAGCTACAGCCTCAGTTTTCCCGATGGGAAAGTCAGTGGATGGCACTTTCAAGTCTCTCTCACAAACTTTAGGTCAACCAGAAAATTTTAATTTCTCTCTTTGAAATACCAGGCCTATAAACTATCCTTATGCCACCTTGTTTTTTCAATCTGGAAATAATATTTTTTTTCTGAAGGATAACATTTTTGTTATTTTTTTCTTCCAATAGATGGGAATGCCACAATAACCCAATAACCCAAACTCCCCTTATTAACTATGCAGATATCGCTTCGACAATTCCTGGCTACAAAAATTATAATAGTAAGCATAATTTCACTTTGTCACAAAACAAGCAAGTATAGTGTAGAAATATATTTTCCGTAACTAAAAAATATTGTATTTTCAGCTGTTTGAAGCTGGTGTACAAAACGGAAAGTAAAAGAGCAAATACGAAACTTAAGAACGGGAAGCATAGAACATATCTACCGCTTGTTAGACATGCTTTCAATGAGAATGACAGATCTATAACTCTTATTCCTATGTGAATTTGGTTGGGGCGCCCAAAAAGTTACATATTGCAGCTTTTAACCGAATCAAATAATGTAATGGCAAGATCTAGATAGTAGGCTACATCTGGATTTGTTTACTGCAGGCAATCAGCAGCAGAAACAGTATCAAAGCGTATTCCCCACCCCCGTTTCAGTAAAAGGCTGAGGGATGGGGTTGGAGTAATGTAACCAATCTCAAATGTATAGACAGCTATGGATGCAAGGACTGACCATCCATGATATCAACATTACAGTTTTAACCATGTTTTGGGGCTACATAGAGTTTGTTTACATTTAGTTGTTTACAAACATGGGAGTAAAACAAGTTTCTGTCTTGAGTTCTTAAGGTGTAGGACAATTGAACTCAGCTCATGAGACAAGTTTTATTCTTCAAGAATCAATGGGTGCATATCATTACTTTATTATACCAAAAATGGATGTAGCAATTGCGGATTGCCCCTTTAACTTCTTACTGCTGCAACTTTATGCTCAGGGGTTGGTCATTTGTAGGTGCAAAATGACATCCAGTTTTCATGTTGTTAGTGTGCCTTTGTCATGTAGACTTTGTTAGGAGCACCACTCCTTGATTGTGTGCCTCCATCAACCCCATGCTGGGCAATAAGAAGACATAAGAAGACACAATACATACTTCCCGACATTGGGGAAAATTGGTATTTATCCCAGATTTTTACCAGGTACATTGACTGAGAACACCCACCTTCTCATTTACATCAATGACCTGGGGAATAGTTACGGGGGGGATGAATGAGCCAATTGGAAGCTGCGGATGATTAGGTGGCCATGATGGTATGAGGGCCAGATTGGGAATTTAGCCAGGACACCGGGGTTAACAACCATACTCTTAAGATAAGTACCTTGGGATCTTTAGTGACCACAGAGAGTCGGGTCACCTGTTTTAACGTCCCATCCGAAAGACGATCCCGTTCGAAAAACGTTGATTGCTACCTGATAGTTCACGGTTCACTTCTTTGTGTGCTTTAATTTAAAAGAGGACCGTAGAAGAGCATGCACAGACAACACACTATCTAAGGACTTTTGGCCTCACTTGGGCTGCATTACATAATATTAACATTTCTGGTGCATCATATTGCTATGTATGTCCCTTCTACATAACACGTACAAGTCATTGGTATCACCATTTAGAGGGCCTGCTCTTTTTCAATAAACTTCTCAAAGCGGTTATATGCTCACATTGTCAGTTATTGGCTGTGAATGTCAATCACTTGTCCCTTAGTCGCTTTAATGGATTCTAGTTGATGAAACATCATCTCCTTACATCCCATTGGCATCAGTGTCTCTCTAGTGTGTCATAAAGAATCCAAGGTTAGCCTCCATTCTCATATGAGTCAAGAGTTCATGATGATGATGATGATGTTGTGTAAATGCTCAGCTGTCTAAGGTGACTAAGTTACCGTGGCGACTGTGTGAGATCATCGGGATTGGGTTAGGGGCAGGCAAGCCGCCTCCAATGTCGTTTTAGAGAATTTGGCAGTACGTCCGACCACCCTCAGAACCGCAGACCATGTGTAACCATGCTAGCCCAGGACCTCCACATCCGGCTTCTTCACCTGCGGGATCGTTTGAGGGTAGGGGGAGCGGGGTGCTGAGGAGTATTTCTGCACGTAATAAAGCCCTTTTGTGAGGGGAAAAACTCATTCTGATTGGCTGGGCCTGGCTCCCAAGTGGGTGGGCCTATGCCCTCCCAGGCTCAGCCATGGCTGCGACCCTTCCCTGTCATGTAAAATCCATAGATTAGGGCCTAGTGAACTTATTTCAATTGACTGATTTCCTTATGAACTGTAACTCAGCAAAATCTTTGACATTTTTGCATGTTGAGTTTTTATATATTTTGTCAGTATAATTGATAGAATTTGCTTTGATGAAAGTTCAGAATAGCAGAGCTGTGCTGGATGTTTGTACCTACTAATGGAGCTGTGTGAGTGAGTGGTTAGTGATCTGGAGAGTGTCTCGCTAGTTTAGCTGATTCCTTGCCTCTTCACTGAGGTCATGCTACCTTTGTGGGCGCCTGGTGAGCTCAGTGACTCGTGTCCTGGAGTCTGCTGATAAGCGGGCAGATAGCGGGACGTCAGCCTGGACGGAGACATGGGTCAGACCCAAGGGGCGCTCGGGGCTCCTGCTCTATTCAACTGAGGTGAAGGGTCTGACTTGATCTTGCCTGCTCACCCATAACGTCCTGATTAGCGCTCTTTCTCCAGTGTCCTTCCTGACAATGTAATCATTGTGCTTTGGGCCCAATGACACTGTGGTGAATGTTGGGAAAATCTCTGGTACGCTGCTCAGAAATGTAGCACTCCTTTTTTTTCATGAAGATGTTCATTTAAAGTAGTCACAGTTAACGAATCCGTTTAAAGCATTGGAACAGGTTTATTAAAGCTCTTGATGGTGGAACAAAACGTATTGTTGTAGCGATATTGTGCCAATGTGATTCTGGACATTACCATGTTTCTCTTATTACAGCTCCATTATGATTTTTCTAACTTTTTATTTAAATTTAAATTTTGGACGATTACCTACTAGATCAGGGTTTCCCAAACTTGGTCCTGGGACCCCCTTGGGTGCACGTTTTGGTTTCATCAAGCGTTGATGATTTGAATTGGCTGTGTAGTGCTAGGGCAAAAACCAAAACGTGGCCCCAGGACCGAGGTTGGGGAAACCCTGTACTAGATGATAGTAGATTACACTGTGAATCTCTAGATCCTCTTTGAGTCATGCTGGGCTGTTATGCCTGAGTACAACCAGCAGTGTTCTATTTTCTGATCAAGGCCATTTCAACACCAAGTGTTCATGTCGGGTTAGTGGGTTCAACATAACTCGTTTCTGACCCAACATGCTGTTTTAAACCGATTTTTCTAATTCTCTCCCATAATCATTACTTCCACATTACATGATATCCACTTTCTATCGGAGCAGATGTGCTGGCCTTTCCTCCCCAGATCCATTCTGCAGCTGCTCTTTCAGAGCACCGTAAAGTGCATAATTTGCCCACAGAGGCCTGAACAGTTCAGAAAACAGATACGAAAGCGAGAGAAGGGGAAACAGTCCTCCGACAGCAATCATTTCTCTGTACACAGTCATTTGGCTGTCAGAAACAGCAGGCAGTATAGGCTGGAACATTATGAGAGCAAAGCAGAGAGCGAAGAGCTTGCCTTGCTCTGTGTGAGAGAGAGAGAGAGAGAGAGAGAGAGAGCCATGACTGGCCTGCGGGAGGGTAAGGTTACACACACTGTCATTAACAACAGACTGCGCCGTCCACAGAGACACAGAGCTTCAAGTCTGAGCAGGAGTCTGGGGCTGGCTCAGGCGCAGTGGTGTAGGTAGATCCGTCTCAAATCAGCCTGGGAGGGTAAGAGAAGAGGTGTGTGGAACTGTGTGTGTGTGTGGTTGGTTGCATCCCTGTGTGTATGAATGTGCTTGTGTGGGAGGGAGGGAGGGACGGAGAAAAGGAGAGAGAGAGGGGGGGGGCAGGACTTGGCAGAGACTCCAGCAAAGGAGCAGCAATCTCTTTAAGGACCCATCAGCTGCGAGGCTGGCGCTGCTGACCATGTGTGCCCAGCGCTGACATGCGAGTAAGTTGTGCTTTTAATTTTCTATTTGGATTAGCAGTAGACTTGACAGTTGTGGAGGCGGTGGGGCTGCAGAGGAACACAGCATATTGGTCGCTTGGCCTGTTTCACCCTGGTGTCCACTGCTTTTTAGGACGTGGCCTCTGTCTGCATGTTATTTTTAGTCGAAATCCTTGAGCCTTTAATAATCATAAGCCTTGTGCAGCCGAAACATATTAGGATGAGTGTAACCTAGTCGTCTGGGGCCTGGCGGGCTCTGTAGCCTCGGCTCAGTGCGAGACAGGAAGTCAGACAGAGAATGACTGTGCCCCAGCTAGACTTTGGTCCTACTTCTGTGTGTGTCTGCTCCTGCTGCCTGGTGCCTCTCCTTTGGTGGCCCTCCAGTGGGTTATTGATTTCTGTTTCTATTCTCTGTGCAAATGTGGGTGAAAAGCAAATGGAGACGGGAGTCTGCCGTCTGCGCAGACTAGAGCAGACACAGATCCGCAGTGTTCCTGGCTCCTCGCTCTCCCATTACCCCGAGACTGCACTGGAGACAGTCTGCAATACACATTTTATGAGCGCTTCACTCGCTTCAGTGCCTTAATTGCTCAGCTGTTATGGGGGGGGGGGGAAGTTATGGCTCTGTTTGGTTTCTCTGCCCCCCCTTGCTCCCCATTCCTGGGCTTTGGAGTGGATGTCGAATACTAATAGAATTAAAGCTGCAATATGTTTTCTTGGGGAGGGTGATCCAACCAAATTTACATTGATCTGTCATTCTCATTGAAAGCAAGTCTTAAGATGCGGTAGATCTGTTCTATGTGCACTATTTCTATGCTTCCCGTACTTAACGTTTTATTTTTGTGTTTTGTACACCAGCTGAAAATACAATAACCTTGGTTATGGAAAATATATTTCAGTGGTTTAGATGGTACAATGATTCTCTATACATGCATGTTTTGTCATAAACTGAAATTAGGTGAACTATTAGAATTTTACAACCAGAAAATGGCAGAGCGATTTTTGCATAGTGTGCCTTTTTTTTAAAGGCTTGTAATTGCAGGTTCAATTCCCTAACATGCTGACTACACCGTCCACGCCATGGAGCACATGTTGATTTGTATCCATCCGCGCCAGACCCGATCATGACACGCAGGTTAAAATATCAAATCCAACTGTGAACCAACTACACTATATTCATTTGTCGAAACGCATGAAACATTCTTGGACATTTTAAAGATCGCTAGCTGTCGCAAGCTAGTTTGTCCTGGGAGATGAACATTGGGTTGTTATTTGACATGCATATTGTCCTCTTTTTAGCTGGTTCTTTGTTGAAGTTTGACCCGGAGTCTAGGGTGTCCACCCACTCTACCCGGAGGGGGTGAGAATGCGCATTGGTGATGAAATGTCAGTTCCTATGTTAAATATTTTACTAAGACAAATATGATTATTCATGTTCAAAATAGTTAAGTGGGTTATTTTTTCTAACATTTCATTAACAGTATATCCAAAAAGTCAAATTTTTGTAACCTAAGATATCTGATAATAAGCACCGAGGTGCAGCTTTCTCGCAGCAACCCTTTTTAAAGACTTTTGTGGTGGTCGTCTTCAAAGTTGTTTCTGCGGGTCGCAAAAAGCTGAATTAGCAAGACACGAGCTGAGTTAAATATAAAAGGCTTTGAAAATACAAAGCTAGTGGTATGCTCAGTGCTTTGTTGACATTTTCACAGAGATACGCTTGTTTTACTGAGATTTTTTGTTGTTGTAAAAGAACAGGAATTTCGCATTAATATGAAAATTGTATTCTAAAATATGAAAATATTACGTCGCGTCTCAAAATCAATATTGTTTTATGTCCTGTGGATCACAGAATAAAGATAATGGGGAAAGTGAGCAGGTCAGGCAATGTTCCCTCTAAACTGCGAGCGGTAGCCCCGAGCCTACCGAGCCAACGGACTGAACTTCACTCAACTGTCTAGCTAACCCTGTTAACACTATCAACGGTTACCTTTTACCGTGGCAAATGTGCTCGAATCAACTCGATATTAGCCACTTTCAATGCAACATATGGAAACCAAACGAACTATGCAAGAGATTCTGTTGTAGGCAGAAGACCGGAGTAGGATTCTATTACACTGACTCCCACGACACAGACCGGTGCGGCAGAACCAATCAGAGCTGTAGTAGGTCTATATGCAAATTCACCGTTGCCATATGTGGATCTGTGCTATTTACTTAGATCCGTCTGTGTTTACAGCTGTGGTTGTGAGCAGATGAGCTCGTTTTCAGATCAAAGCGAGAGCTACATGTAGCCATCTGTGTACATTTGTGTTATATATCCTTTGCTAGTTAGTGAGTTGTTATAGATCATTTGTAGTCGGCAATAGGGGAGCGATTGCTTCCTACAATAGCACAAAATGTACTTTTGAAAAGAGTCAGAAAGAGCTTTTTATGTCTTAAAGGGGCAGTGTTGTATTTTGAGACGGGCTTGAGTAAACTAAGCAGCCAATAGGCAGAGGGTAGGATCATTTGTCTGATTCTCTGTAATGATGGTATGGGAATAATAATGCGGTTTATTTTGTAAAGTGGTTTCTTGCATCAAACAACACAACGCCGTTTTCAGTCACCTCCTTGTCTGAAGGACAAGTGGATAAAGAGCATAATGTCAATCCCTGCATGGTTCTTTCAAAAGTCTCATGGGATGTAGACCTACATTGAACACCACACATTGGCTGACCCTATAGGGTGAATGCTAGTACAGCTATTTCCATGTTAAAATGTTATGGGATGCATTTTCTCCATTGTTTTTGATGGTAGGCCACTCTGATAGGTCTACATTATGATCAAATGGCCACAGCAGCCTACTTGGCCACTGTTATAACTTAGAGGGTACGGCCTCGGTGTTCACAGTAAACGTGCACTGGAAGTTGTACAGCATTTTCACAACGTTCAAGTTTTGTGCTCAGCAGACCTGAACATTTCTCTCAGTGCTCAGCCTAACTGACACTACGCAGTGCAATTTTTGGACCACTTTTTTTTTTCTCCCTCTGGCTTCCACTGATTTAGTCAGCCTAATTTTGGCCATCCTACAAGGGTAAAAACTCTCACTTTTGAACGGATTATGATAGAGACATTGTAAATATGCGTTTTTGATTGGATACCCTACGGAGTCATACAAAATTGTGTTTCTCTGCTATCTCTATTCTGACGATTAATCCACTGTTTAAAAAGGGAAACCTAGTTTAGTTTTTAGTTGTCTTTAACCTCTCCTGGTTTGTTTTTCAAGCATCCACGTGGGTTTGTAACTAACTGATATCCAATAAGGAGGGGATTTGCAGCGCGGGGAGCATCTCAAATAGAACCAAGTTCTATTTTAGTTCTTGGCTACGCAGACACTCGTTTACGCGTGCGAGCGGTGGGGGTGTCATGATTAACGTTTATAGCGTACATTTGTTTTGCGATGCTCACTCGCAACGTGGCCGGCGTGTAATTGAGCAGTGACCTCTGTTCGATCCCTTGATATGTTTGATTGTACCTTTTTTTTCCCATTTAGTTTCATTAAGGATTCCTTCATTTAGATGACTTAAGGATTCCCTTATTTAAGTAAAGTCTGTGTTTTGGAAAGTTTTAAATGAGCAGTATTGGAGGAAGGCCTATACGTACGATTTTGTGTGATCTATCCTACTACCTACAGTATGTAACGAGCCGGTGGTAGAAGATAAAACCAAGGATGCCATTTTTGGCATGGTGTGTAAATACTCAAAGTATCAGATTACATGAGTTTGAGAGAACCCTAACCTCTCCTCTGCAAACAAATAAGTTTCCCGGATTTACGTCTCAAGACTAGCATTAGTTACACTCACTAATATCAAACGTGTGTTTGATGTGCTGTGCTAGAGTTCAACTTGGACATCCTTGTCTATTGTGTGATGCTGTTTTTTATTGTACCTCCATGGCTTTGTGAGGAAGCTAGTTTAAACCTCTGATGGAGACCAAACACAAAATATTTTAGAAAGTAAATAGACCCCAAATCTGTCACTCTGACCTGTCATGACATTATGTTCCCAAATGATTAAAACCCCATAACCAAGACAAGATAACAGGGATCTAGAGTGCCACCATTTTACTTGCATATGTACCTAAATATTTAGCAGTGTGACCTGGAATTTCAATTTAGGAGCACTAGGGCGCCTAGAAAAATGAAGGATTCTAGTTTTATTAGCAAAAATATATTTCTTTGTGCTCCTACATTTTTGTGTGCACCTACTTTTTTTTCAACTTAGGCTCGCACATGACCCTTGTAGAAAAAAAAAAGGGTCAGCGTAGCCGTAGAGCCCCGGATAATGCTATTGAACAGTGTCGCTTTTGTGCTTTAAGATCACTGAGAGAGGAGATCCACCAGATCACCTATAATGTCCTGTCACCTATCCTCTGTAATTGAAGGAGCAATTGACTATCAGGAATACCAGGTCATAAAGCTTCCATTGACAGGAAGGTGTGACTGTGATGGTCCAGCTGCAGTAGTGCTGTGTGGGACTCAGCCAGCGTGGGAAGACTCAGGCTGACAGGTAGACATGGAGGGCATGGGGTGATGTGTGTGTGGCTGGGGGGGACTGGTCTTGTTAAACCCACTCTCAACGGCGAAGCTCACTTTCTGCCATAGGACATAAAATCAATAGAAACATATTGAAATTCCCTCTGCTTGGTGATGTCGCCAACGGTTCTTCTTGGTGCTTCCATACTGTAATTTTAGAGTCTTTAATAAGAGGTTTCGCCTCTCCAATCCCACACTTGATCTTTGTCCGGGAGCCCAATGTGACCAATCAGGTCTGACAGTGGAGAAGAGGTGGTACAAATCAAGGTGCTATTGGAGGGCCCTGATGCTGCACCACACTGATCTTTGTCCGAGGGTCATTCGGAGGGAGAATGTTTGTGCATTCCACTTTCTGCAAACATTGCAAAAGGTCATAAAGACAGTGTTTGAATTGGCCATGGCGAGTGTTGTGATGGTGGTCCTACAATGAACTCTGCAGTGCCATGGTGACTGCTGCTGAGTGCAGTTTACTATGGCAAGCAATATGCTGACTTTTTGTCTTGAATGTCTTCTCAAAGCTATAAACTTGGTTCTTGAGTAATTACCCTTGAATCGTCTCTGTAGCACAGAGCACTTTATTTAATTGTTCTGGAATTCTCGTTGCTTGGGGTTTTAGAACGTTTTTGAGCTTCTGTGGTGGTGCAGTCGTTAATTGTTTTCTTTCTTGTCCTCGCGTCTCACCTGTGCAAAGTGTTAGAGGTTGAGGCTGAAGATCTTGTGCTGCGTTCGATGGAATCAAAACACTTGCTTTGCTGTAGCAATGTGTTTCCCATCTCCTCACTCCCAATGTAATGTCAAAGTGAACAAGGTTGTCTGACCACATCAGTAGTCCCTGCCAACACCATCCCAGGGTGTCATGAGTTGTCCGATTCAAAATCAAACATTTTTTTTAACCATTATTTAACTAGGCAAGTCAGTTAAGAACAAATTCTTATTTACAATGACGGCCTAGGAACAGTGGGTTAACTGCCTTGTTCAGGGGCAGAACGACAGATTTTTACCTTGTCAGCTCGGGGATTCAATCTTCAACCTTTCGGTTACTAGTCCAACGTTCTAACCACTAGGCTACCTGCCGCCTCATTTTACTTAGTAACGAGTAGGTCATCTTAGACAAAATGGTCATTTAAGTCTTGACAGTTTTCAGGAGGGTCTCTCTGGGCATTGTCCAAGCCAGAATGATGGGAAAAATAGTACTGCTGAAAGAAAATACATCTTTTGTCTCTTATTTCAAATGATCTAGTACATGGGCCCGTGTGTGTGTGTGTGTGTGTGTGTGTGTCAGAAATGACCCTTTCTTGCACCATATCCTGGAACCAAACCTGCTGCGCTCGCTCGCCTCTTACCAGGACCGGAGTGTCAGTATTGTGATTTTACAAGAAAAGGGCCATTTTGCATTCGATTACATTCCTTACATTGTGAGAGAGTCGGCCGCTGAGTTGAAGTCCTAAAGAGAGAAAGGAAAGATGCCTCCGGCAGGGCCAGAATGAACTGAATGGGGCACTGTAGGGTCCTGGGGGCCACGGAGGGCTGCCTGGGGGCTTTTCACTTTCTCTTTTAATCTCCCATTTGATGAGGCCCCTGGCAAGGGTGGAGCAGGACTTCCATAGGTTAATGAGTTTTTCAGATTTAGTGTGATTATGGCAACCCCCCCAGTTGTTAGCTGTCTAGCACGCTGTAATTAACTATCATGGCAGAGATGTTTTCAGTCCCGGAATTATTTGGACTGTTTGCTCTGTAAAAGCTAATCTGAACATTTTTCTTTTGTTTTTGTTGTAGGAGGACACGTTCTTGAAGTGCGATGTCCCTAAATGTACAAAATGTGGTGTAAATTTGTTATTAAAAAAATTGCTTGCTGAATGCTAAAATATATATTTTTTTGATTAGTCATTCGATGAGTTGAACAGCAGCGCCTGGGTGCGACAGAAGTTCTCCTTGCTCTTGATTTTAAGCACTAGACTTCCAGTTAACAGGAGCATTTCTCTGCTGTTCAATTGGAAGCAAGGACATTTTCTTCCCTGCTCCTAGTACACTAATAATAAACAAATCTAAAAACATCCTGGGTTTGTTGAAGTTGCAACATTTTCAATTTGAATGGGCAATTGTTTTGTATGGCATTCTGCATGTCACAACCAGTCATGGGCTGCAGTCTGTTGTGCAGTTACGAGAGACGCCTTTTCCCCAAATAACCTATAGTATTTGCATTTGTCGTAGCTGCACCTGTCTAACCAAGTCTATTTTTGGCTCTCTCTCTTTGAGAGTTTCCAGACAGGTCTTGTAAACAACCAAATAAACACTGCAATCCTATGTCAGCTTGACTTTGTTCATTCGGATTCACTTGGCAGTTTGGCTGCAAGCAGAGACTGCCCCTCTGAATGAGGTGGCGAGTATTTTTTGACTCGATATGCTGTGCTAGTCTGCTGTGTGAATGCCAGGTGAGCTTGCAGAGGGCTAATTCGCCCTCGGCGCTGTCTGTGTCACACCCACGCTCACCTCGGAGCGGGCCGTCTCCGTCTCTCTGGTGTCGTACTCCTTGCTGAGTGGGACGGGGACATGTGCATGGGCTCCGGAGCAGGCCAGACTTGGTCGGCTATGCCCAGCTCTCCCTCCCTGCGGCTCCCCTGGCGCTCGGGCTATTTGTGCCATGGTAACTATGCCAGCACCAGCTTAGACACAGATTCTACCTCCTGTCTCCCAGCTCGGCAGCCCGATGACTCAGCAGCTCCTGCTAGGGCTCCCAGGCCCAAGCAGCGTCACACACACACACACACACTGGGTCTGGGAGGACCACACATCTCACATCAGACAAAATACAAGGTTCTACACTGCATCGCACCAATCGTTCCCTGAGCACGACCTAAGCATATCGCAACCAAACACGATTGAATCATCACGGTTGTGTGAAAGAGGAAGAATCCTCCAAATATCTGGTGTGTGCAAGTGACTCAACAGTAAACACTGAAATGTTAATTTGATGCAAATGTGAGCTTTTGAAGGAGCAGGGACTTTGAATCGTTTCAGGGTCGTTTTAGAGAGAGGAGGAGGACTGCATGAAACCTGAATCTTTTTCAAACTGCCTCAACCACAACTTGGCCACATTTTTGTTTGGTCCCACTTGGTCCTCGGACAACATTTCAGCAAAGCCTTTCCACTGCCAACACCACGCCTTCCAATTCTCTGCTTATGTACTTTAGTGGCCGATCGGTATTTGATCTCCCTCTTATGTTTTTATCCTTCCCTTGGCTGACTGTATTACAGTGATACTAGATACTAGCCCAAGATACACAGAAAATGGCAACCAACGAGAACTGCCTGACCTCCCTCCCTGAGACTTGGGGGGGGGGGGGGGGGGGGGTTGTTGAAGGGGTGAAGCGGCACACCCCCCTGTCAGGATGTCAGCTCTGTGAACTCACTGCAGCCAGGGGACTGCCAGAGAATTCAATATGCAGGGACAGAGGGAGCATAATCACAGCCCAGCACAGGCACACAACTCTGGGAAAAACCTACCGCTCTCTATGCTCCGCGCAACGTGTTCTACAGATGCTGCTGGCCTTGTTTCTCTCTCTCTGAGGATCTACTCTGAGGTCTCCAATATCAGGAGGAGCACATGTTAATCCCTCAACACAAATACTGCATCAGATCAGTCTGCCTTGCACGACCCGGTTTGTTATTCAGCACAGGCATTGCTGCTCGCTGTCCTCGCAAGATGGCGATACGGTTTTGCCTTTTTGATATGCTGCAAAAGTTAGGCTATCCTCAAAAAGAATGTGGTCGCATTCTCGTCTTTGTATGAAGGCAGACTGGCAGTGATTTTATGACATTTTTTTGTTAAAGGCTAGTGATTGAGCAGATGAAGTGGCTGAGGTTCACTGGGCAGATAATTGAGGTGATATATTGATCTGTCAGGGATGGATATTAGGTGCCTGGAGGACAGCGTCCTGTATCAGGGTGTTTAGATCTGTGTCATGCTATGCATTCCTATATGCTGCTGCACTGTGTTTGTTCTCACCTTAACTAGGGTTGCAGAATTCTATTAACTTTCCCCAAAATTCCCGCAATCAGGAGGGAATATGCACAACATCAGAATCCTCCAACCAGGATTTTTTTGGAAAACCTGGGAATTTTGGAAACATTACCGTAATTTAGCGACCTTAACCAAACCCTAACCAAACTACACTGTCCACCTTAACCAAACCCTAACCAAACTACACTGTCCACCTTAACCGACCTACCTCCTTATTGTCCTCCCTTACCAGTCTGTGCCCTGTCTTCGTTTTTTTTGTGCGGCCCCCTACCCATCTGCCACCCTCCATTCCTCCTCAGTGCCCTCCCTCTGTCCCCCTGCCCTCTCGTTGCCCCCTGGCCATACATGTGTGCCCCCCTCAGTCCTCCTGACCCCTCCCTGCTCTGCACAGAGCCCCTGATTATCTCTCAGTGACAGCCTCTGTTTTGTGCTCTGATTAAAGGAGCAGCATGTGGTCTGTGTGAGCAGGGCCATGCAGGCGGCGTTGGGGTAATGCTAACATTTATGTCTGGGAGAGGGCACAAAGGCTTTGGGAATACACCACTGGGATATTTATCAGTGGGCAGACACAAACACTGCCAAGATAACGATCAGCCCGGGCTTAGTATGTCGTAAACGCGCTGCATGGGGAAAAGGTGGCGGAATTGGAGGGAGATATCCTCCCGCATCAAATATTATCGGTGTGGAATTAGTACAGGAATAGATTTGGAAAACATGCATCCTATTTTTGTGGAGTGCGGATGTGTTGCTGTGGAGTGCGGTGGCCTCTGCTTGAATCAGACAGATCACAGCCGAAGTCAAGCAGACGTCAATGTGCATGTATGTCGATGTGCCTAAAGACACATATTGAAGGTTTTAAAGACCCAGCCTCCTCATTTGAAATGTTTCTATTTGGGCTCCCACGTTGGTGCTCCCTGCTGTGCCCCTCTCCGGTCCTCCTCGTTCTCCTGCCGCGTCTGTCTGCTCCCCTTGCTGTCAAGAAGGCTGTCTCTCTCTCTCTCTACAGCTCAGCCAATAGGAGCGCACCAGTCTCCCCATTGCTTGCCACTCAACACCTTGTTGCCAGGACAACAGGAAGGCATGAGACCCACTTTACTTGAGCATTTTAAACTTGGTGTTGACTCTTTATTGAAAACAAGGAAAGGTCTTTCTCTTTGAGTAAAAATGCCATTATGATGGTGCTCTTAGATCAACCCCTGCCCCTCCCTCTCTGTCCATCCTTTTATCCTGTCACAGCAATTGGCTTGAAATCATTTTAGTGGACATAACAAAGGCATTTACATAGATGTTGATTTGTCAAATGATGTGACACAAATAAATGTATGTATCTTGTCTTTCTAAATTGTAAGCTATTTTGAAGGTCCATGTTTTTGGTGAACACGTTATTCCAATGTCATATGGTCGTCTAATCCCAACTTCTGTCTCTTCCAGGTCTACGATGTTAGATGACGACATGTTTATTCTGGTCTTCATACTTCTGGTTTTACCCTCTTTCAGTGTGGAAGGTAAGATTTTGACACCTTTCCTTAATAAAAAAAAGTCTATTCTCACGAACAAAGAGATTTCGGTACATTAGGTAGCCGCTTCAGAGATGACACTCATTCGGTACCATTCCCCATACATTCGGCCATGTATACGGCTTTAGACATGTTTATTCTGGTCTTCATACTTCTGGTTTTACCCTCTTTCAGTGTGGAAGGTAAGATTTTGACACCTTTCCTTAATAAAAAAAAGTCTATTCTCACGAACAAAGAGATTTCGGTACATTAGGTAGCCGCTTCAGAGATGACACTCATTCGGTACCATTCCCCATACATTCGGCCATGTATACGGCTTTGAATCTGCGTAGTGAGTTTACATTTTTTCTGTCAAGGGCGTGCTTTGTCTCTCTCCCTCTCCCCCGCTGTCTCGCAGTATTTTTTTAAACAACTGCAGTGACAGGCTCGCAGACTGGGCTCTGGGAGAACTGAGAATTTCTCACTGTCACGGGCTGGCTGGCTGGCTGGCTGGCTGGCTGGGGATACTTATTATTCTGCATCACCTACTGTAGTGTAGCAGCTAAATGATGACACACTCATTATAAGAATGAGGGAGGTTGAACATAGCAAATCTCCTGCACTAACATGACCACAATATGACCACAATATTCACATATTAATAAATCCTCTTAAGGATCTGTTCCTTTTTTTTCAATTTTCGCATAAAATGACATACCCAAATCTAACTGCCTGTAGCAAGGATATGCATATTCTTGGTACCATTTGAAAGGAAACACTTAGAAGTTTATGGAAATGTGAAAGGAATGTAGTAGAATATAACACAATAGATCTGGTAAAAGATAATACAAAGAAAAAACCCAATTGTTCTTTTGTATTTTTTTTGTACCCTCTTTGAAATGTAAGAGAAAGACCATAATGTATTATACCAGCCCAGGTGCAATTGAGATTTTGGCCACTGGATGGCAGCAGTGTATGTGCAAAGTTTTAGACTAATCCAATGAACCATTGCATTTCTGTTCAAAATGTTGTATCAAGACTGCCCAAATGTGCCAAATTTGTTTATTAATAACTTTTCATGTTCAAACTTGTGCACTCTCCTCAAATAATAGCATGGTATTCTTTCACTGTAACAGCTACTGTAAATTGGACAGTGTAGTTAGATTAACAATAATGAAACATTTCTGCCAATATCAGATATGTCTTTGTCCTGGGAAATGTTCTTGTTACTTATGCTAATCACATTAGCCTACGTTAGCTCAAGCGTCCCGTTGAAGGGACACCGATCCCGAAGAAGTTTTAACAATGCCGAATGTCTGTGTATTTTATGCCTTTGGTGTTTTAAATATGTTTCTTTTCAGTTCTGTTCGTCAGTATGTATTGTGATTTTTGTTTTTGAGTTTGAAATGAATGGAGAATACTAAAAATGTCTGTCTGGTCTAATGACTGTGCAGATAAGGGCAGCGCGAGCGACTATGAGTGTGTTTGCGACGGGCCGTCATGCGACAGCGGAGACCGTTGTATTGGCCAGCAGTGCTTCTCGGCCGTCTCCATCCAGAACGCCACGTTCTTCCGACGGAAGGGGTGCATTGTGGGGCATGGCGAAGGGTCCATAAGCTGCGGAAGTCCCCCGTCCCATAACTTGACTGTGGAGTGCTGCCATGGCGACCTTTGTAACATGAATATCACAGTGGCAGACCCAGAGAGAGGTGATGCATTGTTTTCATTGAAATCATTACACTCATGCTTTTATCCCTCCCTCAATGTAGGCTAAGCAATATCAGCATGCTGAGTCACTCACATTACCACATCCTATATCTACCTACCTAGGCAGCACATCACCACTTTGCACAATGATTTAGTTAATAACACATTTACATTTAGTTTTTCATTTGCGTGAAGGCCATTTGGGTACATTAGTAAAATGCTTCCATAAACAAAACCACCTGAAGAGTCGTTATATTTGTTTAAATGAATGCGAATGAAAAGGTTTCATGGACTTGTCTGGTCTCTCTTATTGAACAGATGAGGAAGTGGCGCCTGCCTTGCAAGACGATGAGTGTGTGTGTGAGGGACGGTCATGTGAGGGCAGGGAGCGCTGTACAGGCCAGCGGTGTTTCTCCTCTGTGAAGATCAGTGACGGGTATGTGGGTCACCAGAAGGGCTGCCTTCAGGATGACGACCAGGGGAGAGCCACCTGCGCCACCCCTCCCTCTCCCAGCCACATAGTCAAGTGTTGCCAGGGGCACCTGTGTAACATGAACGTCACTGTGGAAGCACCAGCAAAAGGTAACACACTACCCTGTTTTCACTGAAATAATTTAAAAAAAATTCTAATCTTGGCCTCACTGATGCTTCATCTCTCACTTATTGTAGTTTTCATATGTAAATATATACATAATTTGCAACTTATTTTTTTAAGAAGATAGGTATGCATATCATAGAGGTGATTCATATTTATGAAGATGCACTACATGACCAAAACGTATGTGTACACCTGCTCGTCGAACATCTCATTCCAAAATCATGGGCATTAATATGGAGTTGGTCCCCCCTTTGCTACTATAATAGCCTCCACTCTTCTGGGAAGGCTTTCCGCTAGATGATTGAACATTGCTGCGGGGACTTGCTTCCATTCAGCCACAAGAGCATTAGTGAGGTCTGGCACTGATGTTGGGCGATTAGGCCTGGCTCGCAGTCGGCGTTCTAATTCACCCCAAAGGTGTTCGATGGGATTGAGGTCAGGGCTCTGTGCAAGCCAGTCGAGTTCTACCACACCGATCTCGACAAACCTTTTCTGTATGGACCTCGCTTTGTGCATGCAGCATTGTCATGCTGAAACAGGAAAGGTTCTTCCTCAGACTGTTGCCACAAAGTCTAGAATGTTATTGTATGCTGTATGATTTCCCTTCACTGGAACTAAGGGGCCTGCACAATGAAAAACGTCCCCAGACCATTATTCCTCCTCCACCAAACTTTACAGTTGGCGTTGGAGCAGGTAGCGTTCTCCTGGCATCCGCCAAATCCAGATTCGTCATCGGACTGCCAGATGGTGAAGCGTGATTCATCACTCCATAGAACGCGTTTCCACTGCTCCAGAGTCCAATGGCGGCGAGCTTTACGCCACTCCATTTGATGCTTGGCATTGTACCTGGTGATCTTAGGCTTGTGTGCGGCTGCTCGGCCTTGGAAACACTTTTCAAGAAGCTCCCGACGAACAGTTCTTGTGCTGACGTTGCTTCCAGTAAGTGTTGCAACCGAGAACAGACAATTTTTATGCGCTTCAGCACTTGCTGGTCCTGTTCTGTGAGCTTGTGTGGCCTACCACTTCGCGGAGGAGCTGTTGTTGCTCCTAGACGTTTCCACTTCACAATAACAGCACTTCCAGTTGCCCGGGGCAGCTCTAGCATCACCCTACTCCATGAGCAATAATTATCTTTTCTGTTTCCCGTCCAGAAGAGAAAGTGAAGTCCGCCGGCGAACACGAGTGCGTGTGCAAGGGGCGGTCGTGTGCCACCGGGCAGCGCTGCATGGGCCAGCACTGCTTCTCCAGTCTGACGGTCAGCGACGGAGCCCTGGTCAACCAGAAGGGTTGCTTCAAGGTGTACGAGCAGAGCAGAATGACCTGCAAGACGCCGCCCTCCCGCGACCAGATCGTGGAGTGCTGCCAGGGCCACCTGTGTAACATGAACGTCACTGTGGAGCTGCCTGTTATTGGTAAGTAAATGCACTGGCTACTTGGCACCCTATTTGGGACACACACAATGGCGTACATTCATTCATATGCATCTGTATTCTAATGGGAGGTCTGTGTGGTGCACATTTGCATTCAAACCAAGGTTATTAATTAACCACTTACACCACTTGCGTTGGCCTATATGGATAGGGCTACATTTCAATGTTTCTTACAGAATAAATATGCAAAGCATATGCATAACCATGGTAGCAATCAAAAGGGAACAGTTTGAAGATTATGGGGAAATGAATAGACTGAAGATGAGAACAAAACAGTTAATCTGACAAAAGACTGAATCCAAACATTACACTGTGGATTTTATGTGCATTTTACAGTTACTGTACTTTTCGCCGTGTTTGTTGATATCGAAATCTGAAAATACTCTGGATACGTTCAGTATCATGATAAAATTGGACAATTTGGTGTAGGTGCATAAACATAAAACAAAATGAAATGACAAGGAGAGGTGAGAGGTCTAACTGGTGTTTCCAAGTGGCCACACACACACACACACCTCCAAAATGTGCACAGTTCCTACGTGATTTCATTGCACTTTTATTACTCAAAGAAGTAGAGGTCGACCGATTATGATTTTTCAACACCGGTACCGATTATTGGAGGACCAAAAAAAAGCCGATACCGATTTAATCGGCCTATTTATTTATATATTTTTATATTTTTATATATATATATATATATATATACTGCTCAAAAAAATAAAGGGAACACTAAAATAACACATCCTAGATCTGAATGAAATAATCTTATTAAATACTTTTTTCTTTACATAGTTGAATGTGCTGGCAACAAAATCACACAAAAATAATCAATGGAAATACAATTTATCAACCCATGGAGGTCTGGATTTGGAGTCTCACTCAAAATTAAAGTGGAAAACCACACTACAGGCTGATCCAACTTTGACGTAATGTCCTTAAAACAAGTCAAAATGAGGCTCAGTAGTGTGTGTGGCCTCCACGTGCCTGTATGACCTCCCTACAACGCCTGGGCATGCTCCTGATGAGGTGGTGGATGGTCTCCTGAGGGATCTCCTCCCAGACCTGGACTAAAGCATCCGCCAACTCCTGGACAGTCTGTGGTGCAACGTGGCGTTGGTGGATGGAGTGAGACATGATGTCCCAGATGTGCTCAATTGGATTCAGGTCTGGGGAACGGGCGGGCCAGTCTATAGCATCAATGCCTTCCTCTTGCAGGAACTGCTGACACACTCCAGCCACATGAGGTCTAGCATTGTCTTGCATTAGGAGGAACCCAGGGCCAACCGCACCAGCATATGGTCTCACAAGGAGTCTGAGGATCTCATCTCGGTACCTAATGGGAGTCAGGCTACCTCTGGCGAGCACATGGAGGGCTGTGCGGCCCCCCAAAGAAATGCCACCCCACACCATGACTGACCCACCGCCAAACCGGTCATGCTGGAGGATGTTGCAGGCAGCAGAACGTTCTCCACGGCATCTCCAGACTCTGTCACGTCTGTCACATGTGCTCAGTGTGAACCTGCTTCATCTGTGAAGAGCACAGGGCGCCAGTGGCGAATTTGCCAATCTTGGTGTTCTCTGGCAAATGCCAAACGTCCTGCACGGTGTTGGGCTGTAAGCACAACCCCCACCTGTGGACGTCGGGCCCTCATACCACCCTCATGGAGTCTGTTTCTGACCGTTTGAGCAGACACATGCACATTTGTGGCCTGCTGGAGGTCATTTTGCAAGGCTCTGGCAGTGCTCCTCCTGCTCCTCCTTGCACAAAGGCGGAGGTAGCGGCCCTGCTGCTGGGATGTTGCCCTCCTACGGCCTCCTCCACGTCTCCTGATGTACTGGCCTGTCTCCTGGTAGCGCCTCCATGCTCTGGACACTACGCTGACAGACACAGCAAACCTTCTTGCCACAGCTCGCATTGATGTGCCATCCTGGATGAGCTGCACTACCTGAGCCACTTGTGTGGGTTGTAGACTCCGTCTCATGCTACCACTAGAGTGAAAGCATTCAAAAGTGACCAAAACATCAGCCAGGAAGCATAGGAACTGAGAAGTGGTCTGTGGTCACCACCTGCAGAACCACTCCTTTATTGGGGGTGTCTTGCTAATTGCCTATAATTTCCACCTGTTGTCTATTCCATTAGCACAACAGCATGTGACATTTATTGTCAATCAGTGTTGCTTCCTAAGTGGACAGTTTGATTTCACAGAAGTGTGATTGACTTGGAGTTACATTGTGTTGTTTAAGTGTTCCCTTTATTTTTTTGAGCAGTGTGTGTGTGTATATATATATATATATCTCTTTATAGTGACAATTACAACAATACTGAATGAACACTTATTTTAACTTAATATAATACATCAATAAAATCAATTTAGCCTCAAATAAATAATGAAACATGTTCAATTTGGTTTAAATAATGCAAAACAAAGTGTTGGAGAAGAAAGTAAAAGTGCAATATGTGCCATGTAAGAAAGCTAATGTTTAAGTGCCTTGCTCAGAACATGGGAACATATGAAAGCTAGTGGTTCCTTTTAACATGAGTCTTCAATATTCCCAGGTAAGAAGTTTTAGGTTGTAGTTATTATAGGACTATTTCTCTCTATACCATTTGTATTTCATATACCTTTGACTATTGGATGTTCTTATAAGCACTTTAGTATTGCCAGTGTAACAGTATAGCTTCCGTCCCTCTCCTCGCTCCTACCTGGGCTCAAACCAGGAACACATCGACAACAGCCACCCTCGAAGCAGCGTTACCCATGCAGAGGAAGGGAAACAACTACTCCAAGTCTCAGAGCGAGTGACGTTTGAAACGCTATTAGCGTGCACCCGGCTAACTAGCTAGCCATTTCACATCGGTTACACCAGCCTAATCTTGGGAGTTGATAGGCTTGAAGGGGTGGGTATAATTTGTGGAACGTTCCAACAGGAATCTGTTCCAAAAAACGTAAAGTAAAAGGTTGCCAACCAACAACGCATACAAACCTAGCTAACTAGCTGCCGAATAGGCATCAACTCACCACGTAGCTTATTCTTAATGTTTGTCCATAGGCAAACAGACATGTGAGGACAGACATTTTTCGGAATAAATGTGATGAGTGAAAAACGCAATGAAATAGACCACTCCCTACCCGGTATCTTATTCTGCCGCTATACAACTTTGTATGCTTTGTTTTTTGGAAACCTTGTTATTTATGACGTTTTTGGAATAGATTCCTGTTGGAACGTTCCACAAATTATACCCACCCAGGTTGAAGTCATAAACAGCGCAATGCTTGAAGCACAGCGAAGGGCTGTTTGAGTGAATGCTTACGAGCCTGCTGCTGCCTACCACCGCTCAGTCAGACTGCTCTATCAAATCATAGACTTAATTATAATATAATAAACACACAGAAATACGAGCCTTGGGTCATTAATATGGTCGAATCCGGAAACTATCATCTCGAAAACAAAAGTTTTTTTTTTCTTTCAGTGACATACGGAACCGTTCTGTATTTTATCTAACGAATGGCTAAGTCTAAATATTCCTGTTAGGCATTGATGTTTATGGTTAGGTACATTGGTGCAACGACAGTACTTTTTTTCACAAATGCGCTTGTTAAATCAACACAACAACCGTTTGTCGAAGTAGGCTGTGATTCAATGAAAATTAACAGGCACCGCATCGATTATATGCAACGCAGGACACGTTAGATAATCTAGTAATATCATCAACCATGTGTAGTTAACTAGTGATTATGTTAAGATTGATAGTTTTTTATAAGTCTAATGCTAGCTAGCAACTTACCTTTGCTTCTTGCTGCCCTCGCGTTACAGGTAGTCAGCCTGTTAAGCCTTGTGGAGTGCAATGTAAGGCAGGTGGTTAGAGCGTTGGACTGGTAACCGAAGGTTGCAAAAACGAATCCCCCCTGAACAAGGCAGTTAACCCCCGTTTCTAGGCCATCATTGTAAATAAGAATGTGTTCTTAATCTGACTTGCCTAGTTAAATAAAGGTGTAAAAAAAAAAATATATATATATATATATCGGCAAATCAGTGGCCAAAAATACCGATTACCGATTGTTATGAAAACTTGAAATTGGCCCTAATTAATCGGCCATTCCGATTAATCGGTCGACCTCTACAAAGAAGAGTCTTCAACGATAAGGTGCTATTTTGAGCTCGCCTAGCTGTGCCGTTGAGGAACTACAGCAAGCAGACTTGTAGTTGTTTTCCTTTGGAACACAGCCCTGCATCCCCGCCTCTACACAATTACTGTTGTTTACACATTCCAAAAAAACTGTCCATTTATAAATCGCAATCTGGTCGGGTGGGAATGATTTTGAAAACTTGTTCTATTGCCAACATGACTAGCTAAATTACGAAATATAATCTGTTTTCAAAAGGCAATTCAGAGAAGCAGATCGTTATTTTGCTGCGCATCACAGGTGGTTGGTGGCACCTTAATTGGGGAGGACAGGCCCGGGGGTACTGACTGGAGCGGAATCAGTGGAATGGTATCAAATACATCAAACACATGGTTTCCAGGTGTTTGATGCCATTCCATTTGCGCCGTTCCGGACATTATTATGAGCCGTCCTCCCCTCAACCCCTTTCTGTGGTGCGAAATAGAATAGACTGCATTCAGATGCGTGTTCCCTGCCAGAGTTCTTCACAATACGTCAAACATAGGCTACATTCTATTCAGAACCACCCAGGGTATGACGCCATGTCATCTTGTAACTGTACATCAAACATAGTGATTGTAAACGTTCACACGGTATATTACATGAGTTGTGTGATATGTGAAGTGCACGTTTGGACTAACGGCTGTTTGGCTTGCTTGTATGACATCAAAGCGGTAATTATTATAATCCCCAGCGTCTCATCTTTCAAAATACATTACAATGAGGGGAAAAAGTATTTGATCCCCTGCTGATTTTGTACGTTTGCCCACTGACAAAGAAATTATCAGTCTATAATTTTAATGGTAGGTTTATTTGAACAGTGAGAGACAATAACAACAACAAAAATCCAGAAAAACGCATGTAAAAAATGTTATAAAATGATATGCATTTTAATGAGGGAAATAAGTATTTGACCCCTCTGCAAAACATGACTTAGTACTTGTTGGCAATCACAGAGGTCAGACGTTTCTTGTAGTTGGCCACCAGGTTTGCACACATCTCAGGAGGGATTTTGTCCCACTCCTCTTTGCAGATCTTCATTAAGGTTTCGAGGCTGACGTTTGCCAACTCGAACCTTCAGCTCCTTCCACAGATTTTCTATGGGATTAAGGTCTGGAGACTGGCTAGGCCACTCCAGGACCTTAATGTGCTTCTTCTTGAGCCACTCCTTTGTTGCCTTGGCTGTGTGTTTTGGGTCATTGTAATGCTGGAATACCCATCCACGACCCATTTTCAATGCCCTGGCTGAGGGAAGGAGGTTCTCACCCAAGATTTGACGGTACATGGCCCCGTCCATCGTCCCTTTGATGCGGTGAAGTTGTCCTGTCCCCTTAGCAGAAAAACACCCCCAAAGCATAGTGTTTCCACCTCCATGTTTGACGGTGGGGATGGTCGCACCAACTGTTGTCACCTTCTCACCAAGCTGCTTGGCGATGGTCTTGTAGCCCATTCCAGCCTTGTTAAGGTCTACAATCTTTTCCCTGACATCCTTGGAGAGCTCTTTGGTCTTGGCCATGGTGGAGAGTTTGGAATCTGATTGATTGCTTCTGTGGACAGGTGTCTTTTATACAGGTAACAAGCTGAGATTAGGAGCACTCCCTTTAAGAATGTGCTCCTAATCTCAGCTCGTTACCTGTATAAAAGACACCTGTGAGCCAGAAATCTTTCTGATTGAGAAGGGGTCAAATATTTATTTCCCTCATTAAAATGCAAATCAATTTATAACATTTTTGACATGCCTTTTTCTGGATTTTTGTTGTTGTTATTCTGTCTCTCACTGTTCAAATAAACCTACCATTAAAATTATAGACTAATTTTTTGTCAGTGGGCAAACATACAAAATCAGCAAGGGATCAAATACTTTTTTCCCTCACTGTAGTCCTCTTTATTTGCAGCATTTCCCTTACTCAGAAAACAAAACATTTGCAAAAGTTGCCCATTTAGCAGCAGGGATGGGGGCAACTTCTTATCGCGAGTGGTGTTCAAGTTTAGAACTGCTGTCAGTCAAAACCCATACAGCGCTGTGAAGCGAGACCTTGAGCTCTGACGTCTTGTATAGCATGTTACTTTACAGCCATGGTGTTCCACTTTAGGTGCATGTCTGTGTCCATGTCGGCTATTTTGAAGCTGTGTAAGGCCAACGTGAGTAAGACATTTTAGATGTGTTAACCCTCGCAAGGCTGCTGGCCCAGACGTCATCCTTAGCCGCGTCCTCAGAACATGCGCAGACCAGCTGGCTGGAGTGTTTACGGACATATTCTCTCCCTATCCCCGTCTGCTGTCCCCACTTGCTTCACGATGTCCACCATTGTTCCTGTACCCAAGAAAGCAAAGGTACAGTGGCTTGCGGAAGTATTCACCCCCTTGGCATTTTTTCCTATTTTGTTGCCTTACTACCTGGAATTAAAATAGATTTTGGGGGGGTTTGTATCATTTGATTTAGAACATGCCTACCACTTTGAAGATGCAAAATATGTTTTATTGTGAAACAGACAAGAATTAAGACAAAAAAACAGAACTTGAGCGTGCATAACTATTCACCCTCCCAAAGTCAATACTTTGTGGAGCCACCTTTTGCAGCAATTACAGCTGCAAGTCTCTTGGGGTATGTCTCTATAAGCTTGGCACATCTAGCCACTGGGATTTTTTTCCCATTCTTCAAGGCAAAACTCCTCCATCTCCTTCAAGTTGGATGGGTTCCACTGGAGTACAGCAATCTTTAGGTCATACCACAGGTTCTCAATTGGGTTGAGGTCTGGGATTTGACTAGGCCATTCCAAGACATTTAAATGTTTCCCCTTGAACCACTCGAGTGTTGCTTTAGCGTAAGCTTAGGGTCATTGTCCTGCTGGAAGGTGAACCTCTGTCTGTCCCAGTCTCAACTCTCTGGAAGACTGAAACAGGTTTCCCTCAAGAATGTCCCTGTATTTAGCACCATCCATCATTCCTTCAATTCTGACCAGTTTCCCAGTCCCTGCCGATGGAAAAACATCCCCACAGCGAAGCATGGTGGTGGCAGATAGTTTTCTCGGGGTGATGAGAGGTGTTGAGTTTGCGCCAGACATAGCGTTTTCCTTGATGGCCAAAAAGCAACATTTTAGCCTCATCTGACCAGAGTACCTTCTTCCATATGTTTGGGGAGTCTCCCACATGCCTTTTGGCATTTTGTTCTTTAGGCACCTAGTTTTTTCAGGCCACTCTTCCGTAAAGCCCAGCTCTGTGGCATGTACGGCTTAAGTCCTATGGACAGATTCTCCAATCTCCTCTGTGGAGCTTTGCAGCTCCTTCAGGGTTATCTTTTGTCTGTTTGTTGCCTCTCTGATTAATGCCCTCCTTGCCTGGTCTGTCAGTTTTGGTGGGCGGCCCTCTCTTGACAGGTTTGTTGTGGTTCCATATTCTTTCCATTTTTTTATAATGGATTTAATGGTGCACCGTGGGCTGTTCAAAGTTTCGGATATTATTTCATAACCCAACCCTGATCTGTACTTCTCCACAACTTTGGCCCTGACCTGTTTGGAAAGTTCCTTGGTCTTCATGGTGCTGCTTGCTTAGTGGTGTTGCAGACTCTGGGGCCTTTCAGAACAGGTGTATATACAGTTGAAGTCGGAAGTTTACATACACTTAGGTTGAAGTCATAAACTCGTTTTTCAACCACTTTTTTTATTTGTTAAGTCGGTTAGGACATCTACTTTGTGCAGGACACAAGTAATTTTTCCAACAATTGTTTACAGACAGATTATTTCACTTATAATTCACTGTATCACATTCCAGGGGGTCAGAAGTTTACATGCACTAAGTTGACTGTGCATTTAAACAGCTTGGAAAATACCAGAAAATTATGTCATGGCTTTAGAAGCTTCTGATAGGCTAATTGACATAATTTGAGTCAATTGGAGGTGTACCTGTGGATGTATTTCAAGGCCTACCTTCAAACTCAGTGCCTCTTTGCTTGACATCATGGGAAAATCAAAAGAAATCAGCCAAGACGTCAGGAAAAAAGTTGTAGACCTCCAAGTTTGGTTCATCCTTGGGAGCAATTTCCAAATGCCTGACGGTACCACGTTCATCTGTACAAACAATAGTACGCAAGTATAAACACCATGGGACCACGCAGCCATCATACCGCTCAGGAAGGAGATGCGTTCTGTCTCCTAAAGATGAACGTACTTTGGTGCGAAAAGTGCGAATCAATCCCAGAACAACAGCAAAGCACTTTGTGAAGATGCTAGAGGAAACAGGTACAAAAGTATCTATATCCGCAGTAAAACGGGTCCTATATCAACATAACCTGAAAGGCCGCTCAGCAAGGAAGAAGCCACTGCTCCAAAACCGCCATAAAAAAGCCAGACTACGGTTTGCAACTGCACATGGGGACAAAGATCGTACTTTTTGGAGTAATGTCCTCTGGTCTGATGAAACAAAAATAGAACTGTTTGGCCACAATGACCATCGTTATGTTTGGAGGAAAAAGGGAGATGCTTGCAAGCTGAAGAACACCATCCCAACCGTGAAGCACGGGGGTGGCAGAATCATGTTGTGGGGGTGCTTTGCTGCAGGATGGACTCGTGCACTTCACAAAATAGATGGCATCATGAGGAGGGAAATGATGTGGATATATTGAAGCAACATCTCAAGTCAGGACATTAAAGCTTGGTTGCAAATGGGTCTTCCAAATGGACAATGACCCCAAGCATACTTCCAAAGTTGTGGCAAAATGGCTTAAGGACAACAAAGTGGAGGGGGAAGAATACTTTTGCAAGGCACTGAAACTGAACTGAATGACTATCGCCCTGTAGCACTCACTTCTGTCATCATGAAGTGATTTGAAAGGCTAGTTAAGGATCATATCACCTCTACCTTATCTGACACCCTAGACCCACATCAATTTGTTTACCGCCCCAATAGAGCCACAGACGTTGAAATCGCCATTGTACTGCACACTGCCCTATCCCATCTGGACAAGAGGAATACCAACGTCAGAATGCTGTTCATTGGCGATAGCTCAGCATTCAATACCATAGTACCCTCCAAGCTCATCATTAAGCTCGGGGCCCTGGGTCTGAAGCCCACCTTGTGCAACTTGGTCCTGGACTTCCTGACGGGCCGCCCCCAGGTAGTGAAGGTAGGAAACATCTCCACTTCGCTGATCTTCAACACTGGGGCCTCACAAGAGTGCATGCTCAGCCCCCTCCTGTGCGCCCTGTTCACCCATGACTGCGTAGCCACGCACGCATCCAACTCAATCATCAAGTTTGCAGACGACACAACAGTAGTAGGCCTGATTACCAACAATGACGAGACAGCCTACAGGGAGGAAGTGAGGGCCCTCGCGGAGTGGGGACAGGAAAATAACCTATCCCTCAACATCAACAAAACAAAAGAGCTGATTGTGGACTTCAGGAAACAGCAGAGGGAGCTAGGGCATACAACAGGATGAACAGGACGTACAGGAGGGGGCTGAGCACGCACCCTTGTGAGGCCCCTATCCACATCGACGGGACCGCAATGGAGAAGGTGGAAAGCTTCAAGTTCCTCAGTGTACACATCACTGACAATCTGAAATGGTACACCCACACAGACAGTGTGGTGAAGAAGGTGCAACAGCACCTCTTCAACCTCGGGAGGCTGAAGAAATGCGGCTTGGCCCTTAAGACCCTCAGAAAATTTTACAGATGCACAATTGAGAGCATCCTGTCGGGCTGTATCACCACCTGGTACGGCAACTGCACCACCCGCAACCACAGGGCTCTCCAGATGGTGGTGGTGGTGGCTCTCCAGATGGTGGTATCTCAAGGCCATCAGACTGTTAAATAGCCATCACTAGCCGGCTACCACCCAGCTAGTCATCCCTGCACCTTAGAGGCTGCTGCCCTATATAAATAGACATGGAATCACTGGCCACTTTAATAATGGAACACTAGTCCCTTTAATAATGTTTACATACTGCTTTACTCATCTCATATGTATATACTGTATTCTATTCTACTGTATTTTAGTCAATGCCACTCAGACATTGCTTGTCCTAATGTTTACGTATTTGTTAATTCCATTTTAATACTTTTAGATTTGTGTGAATTGTTAGATTCTACTACACTGTTGGAGCATTTCGCTACACCCACAATAACATCTGCTAAGTATGTGTATTTGACCAATAACATTTGATTTGAATTACTGCCAAGAAAACAACACTTTTGGGCCATATGCTCTTACTGATCTTCTGTCTTTGATCGGTTGACTGACGTGAAGAGGCAGGTGCTCTATTGATTCTGTCCACTTGGCCATTCTCCAGTGAGGACGCGATGCTGCAGTGCATGAAATTGTCTTCCATAGTCGTTTGCTGCATGGTCCTCTATTGGTCTGCTTTTCAGGCCTGTGTGGCGGTTACACCCCGAGCACCTCCACAGCAGAGGGGACAGTCTGGAAAAAGAGACAAACGCTAGAATTGTGTTTAGTCACGGTCTACTTCCTCCTATGTCCTCTCTGAGATTGTTTGCTCTGCCTGACACAGACCTGTAAGGCAGTGTAGAGCGGAGCCCCCTGGGAAAGGAGAGGACACTGAGTCTGCGTCCCAATTGGCACCCTATACCCTACATTGTGCACTACTTTTGACCAGGGAATAGGGGGTCATTTGAGACACGCACCTGAATGAAATGTATAGCTCTGTTCTCTGAAACTCACTCTCTTCTCTTATCCACAGTAAAAAGAGTAGGCTCTATATGTATAAAAATTAATTATTTCCTAAATATCAATATTTCTTTGAGGTTAGTCCCTGTTTTTGTTAAACACACCAAACACACAAGAAGATCTTAGCATCTACCAAAAACGACATTTCTGCATTAACAAGAACAGTAGAATACATCGACACATTGACACTCTGTGCCATTTCCGTCAAAAAATCTGTTGTTTTCTATACTGTCTATTCTGAGCCAGTTGAGCTTCGTTGAATTCCACTCTCCAAGAGTGCTATGCGAAGGAGAAAGAGTTCAGTATGCATGGGAGAAAAGAGGGAGCATTGTCTGTGCTGAGGGCTAGGCAGTCTTTTCCCCCTGGAGTGTGTGATAGTCAGTCTCCAGGCATGGTGGTGGTGCAGCCTGTTGATGTGTGGCCTATCCCACCCGTGGATATATGCTGCAGTGTGCTCTTACCTTGGCCTCCCCCTCAACCCTGGAGCCAGGTTCCTCAGTCTGTTTTGGTCCAGGCAGGCGGACGGGGGAGGAGGGAGAGAACGTGTTCTTAAACATGCCTAATTATCATCGCCTCTCCTTGAATGATGCCTCCCAAAGCTTAGGGCTTTAGTAAACGCTGTGGTTTGATCCCCGGGGCAGCTGGGCACCTGGCTAAGCTGAACGGAGGAGGAACTTGGTTGTACTGCAGATTTCAAATTCGTTGTCCAAACACTGTACTGGATTGAATGTAGTTTGTGTTTAAAGGCGATTATGTTTTTTTTGTCTTCATCTGTTTCTGGCATGATGTGATATATACTTTATAATAAACTGGGTGGTTTGAGCCCTGAATGCTGATTGGCTGACAGCTGTGGTATATCACACCGTATACCACGGGTATGACACAACATGTATTTTTACTGCTGTAATTACATTGGTAACCAGTTTATAATAGCAATAAGGCACCTCGGGGGTTTGTGGTATATGGCAAATATACCACGGCTAAGGGCTTGTATTCAGGCACTCCGCGTTGTTGTCGTGCTCATATATTTCCCATATATTTAGGCAGATCATATCTTTTTAAATGTGTTTTTATATATTGTATGACATCACATTTTATTTATGTTTATACATACAATATGTACCAGGATGTTCAAATAAACCTAAACGTCTTTCTCATCCTCGTAGCAAGCAACCTGCCCAACTACAGCTTGACTACACTGGCCATCGTCATCGTGGCTCCGGTCATCGTGCTCGTCGTCCTCTCCGGCATCGCCATCCTGGTGTTCAGACGCATCCACCAGAACCAGATGGAGAGGCTGACGGCCCGGGAAGCTGAGTACGGCACCATAGATGGCCTCATCGCCTCCAACGTGGGGGAGAGTACACTTGCGGTGAGTAAGACATGGTCATACTTAGGGTTGCAAAATTCTAGTCACTTTCCCAAAATTACCAGGTTTTCCAGAAATCCTGGTTGGATGATTACCTGCTTATTCCCTCCTGTTTCCGGGCTTCTTCTAACCAGGATTTCTGGAAAACTAGGGAATTTTGGGACATTGCAACCCTACACTAAGGGCATGCCAGGCCTGGGCTCGTTGGGGAGCTGTGGTTCGTATGGTTCCAATCCACGCAGTCCAGCACTGAACACCATTTATACACTCTCAAACTATGTCATTATGTTGAGCCCAAAGACCATTTGTGTGTGAATGTGTGCCAGGTAGTCATGCACTCTATGTTCCACTGTGTTCCTGTAGTAGGCCAATATCAACCCTGTCAGGATTACATTCCTGTCCTGGGAATTGGGAATGGAAGAATTTGTTCCACCACTGTGATGGAAAATATGCGCATTGTTTTTACCAGAGCATATTGAGCACATGTGTTTCACAGATGCACATGATTTCAACAAAATGGCCCGTTTTGTTTGCAAGTATGTTGGCTACTCTAGTGAAATAATGCTTTGAGTTTGCAACTCTAATCAGCATTTTTGATAAACTTCAGCAATCTACCCACCTCAAGACCCAGACCAATCCCGGAAATTTTTTTAATTAACATTTTTAAGGAAAACCCTAAACAGGCCGAATGTTTCCATTGGGGTGACCAGTCTCACTGAAAGCACTGATGGGCTGAGGTGTGCTAAGGAATTGCCGATGTTGGATCTATTTCTAGATATTTTCCAAAGCCCATCAGAGCACTTGGCAATGTAACCTCCAAATATGCTGCCGCATAATGTTTTGTTTCAGTATAATTAAAAAGTGCTTGGCAGCAACCCGGATAAAAGTTATTATAAACCGTGGTGATAGTAAAAAAAGAAACCCATTTCCCTACAACACAGGCGGGTCTCCCCCATTAGCCCTGGATGCCTAAAAATGTCGTGATTGTGGTAATGCTGTGGCTGAATTCCCCCCTTCAACAGAACAGCCCAGATCTGCCCTCCCACTAAACAGGGACTTTAACTAATGACAAAATGAGTTGTCATTGGCTTCTATTTAGTATTTTTTTCCCTTCCCAAATTGTACACAGCATGTGTTTTATGCATGTGGCATCTATCTTTTTAGTTTTTCCATTTTAGTCCTCTGCTTGCAAGTTTGTTTTTCTCAGGCGTGTTTGATGGAGTTGCAGAACACTACCCCCTTGTGTCAGCCATGATGCCCTGCAGATGCCTGGAGAGGAGTTAAAAATAAAAGGCTTAGCAGCATTGCGTCTGTTTGGAGTCTGGGGCTGGGATTAGATCAAATCTCTCAGCCCCCTCAGTTCACTAATCATCAGGGACTGCTGTTGTTTACCCAGAGGGCCCTCTGCTGCTCCAGGGTGGCCTGACTGACTGACTGACTGACTGACTCACTCACTCACTCACTCACTCACTCACTCACTCACTCACTCACTCACTCACACTCTCTCTCTCTCTCTCTTCAGGATGGCCAGACTTCAGGATGGCCAGACTGACTCACAGATAGACATGCACACAGACAGCAAGATAGCCAGCATTTGGAGTCTGAGCACTAATCATCACCCATTTCACTCAGCCTCCCCAACGTGGGCCACATCAGGAGGCGGGAGGCCAGCCGTATTAACCAAATCCCAGATGCTCTGCTGTGTTGAGGGCTGGGCCACTTTCATCTAGAGAGAGTACAGGCTGATCATATTCCTCTGGTTGCAGTTCAGTTATTTTGTCTGTCCCTCTTCTCCTCTCTCGTAGGATTTGCTGGACCACTCGTGCACGTCGGGAAGCGGCTCCGGACTCCCCTTCCTCGTTCAGAGAACTGTCGCCCGACAAATCACGCTCAACGAGTGTGTGGGTCAGTATCCAATCAGAGCCTGTTCTCTTTGTTCAGTGGCTAAGGTGTACGTTTAGCCTCAGTGCAGGTTTTGGAGTAAATGTTTTTTCCCCCCCAAAAAATGTCAGACCCCTTAAAGTGTAGCACTGTTGGAACAGAGATTTGTGTTGCAAAACGGAGCCACTGCTGTTCTCTGACCCTGAGAGATTTCTTACAAGAGTTTTTTTTTTTTTTTCCAGCAGCGTCTCTTAATATTTCTCTTAGTTTTCCTAGAGTTCGGTCTGAAACATGGCCAGATGGCCAATGTAACACTCAACTCCCTAAACCAACATTGCACACATTTGATTTGTGGGTCTAGTCGAGTATAAACTGCCAACAAAAATATTTTTAACAAACATGTTTCAATTTAATGTCAAATGGGTTGCATGTAACTACCAAAATAAAGGAAACACCTACATATTGTCTTAACCTCTCTGCGTCCCACCTACTCAACAGCCAGTTGAATCCCGTGGCGCGTTATTCAAATACCTTAGAAATGCTATTACTTCAATTTCTCAAACATATGACTATTTTACAGCATTTTAAAGACAAGACTCTCGTTAATCTAACCACACTGTCCGATTTCAAAAAGGCTTTACAACGAAAGCAAAACATTAGATTATGTCAGCAGAGTACCCAGCCAGAAATAATCAGACACCCATTTTTCAAGCTAGCATATAATGTCACATAAACCCAAACCACAGCTAAATGCAGCACTAACCTTTTGATCTTCATCAGATGACAATCGTAGGACATTATGTTATACAATACATGCATGTCTGTTCAATCAAGTTCATATTTATATCAAAAAACAGCTTTTTACATTAGCAGGTGACTAGCATGTGACTAGCATTCCCACCGAACACTTCCGGTGAATTTACTAAATTACTCACGATAAACGTTCACAAAAAACATAACAATTATTTTAAGAATTATAGATACAGAACTCCTCTATGCACTCGATATGTACGATTTTAAAATAGCTTTTCGGTGAAAGCACATTTTGCAATATTCTAAGTAGATAGCCCGGCATCACAGGGCTAGCTATTTAGACACCCAGCAAGTTTAGCCTTCACCAAACTCCGATTTACTATTAGAAAAGTTTGATTACCTTTGGTGTTCTTCGTCAGAATGCACTCCCAAGACTTCTACTTCAATAACAAAATGTTGGTTTGGTCCCAAATAATCCGTAGTTATGTTCAAACAGCGGCGTTTTGTTCGTGCGTTCAAGACACTATCCGAAGGGTAAATAAGGGTTACGAGCATTGCGCATTTCGTGACAAAAAAATTCTAAATATTCCATTACCGTACTTCGAAGCATGTCAACCGCTGTTTAAAATCAATTTTTATGCCACTTTTCTCGTAAAAAAGCGATAATATTCCGACCGGCAAAGCCTGTTTACATTCAACGAGAGAAAAAGTAAAAGCATGCTATCCCCTCATGCACGAGCCTCGTCTAATGGCCGTCTGATAGAGCACTTGCCAAACGCGATAATGTGTTTCAGCCTGGGCATTGAATTACGTCATTCAGCTTTTTCCTGGGTTCTGAGAGCCTATGGGAGCCGTAGGAAGTGTCACGTTACAGCAAAGATCCCCAGTCTTCAATAAACAGAGGCAAGAAGAACAACCACTTGTCAGACAGGCCACTTCCTGGTGAGAATCTTCTCAGGTTTTTGCCTGCCATATGAGTTGTGTTATACACAGACACCATTCAAACAGTTTTAGAAACTTTAGGGTGTTTTCTATCCAAAGCCAATAATTATATGCATATTCTAGTTACTGGGCAGGAGTAGTAACCAGATTAAATCGGGTACGTTTTTTTATCCGGCCGTGTAAATACTGCCCCCTAGCCCCAACAGGTTAATAATTAATAAAAAAAAAAAATGTATTTAACCTTTATTTAACTAGGCATGTCAGTTAAGAACAAATTCTTATTTACAATGGACGGCCTACCCCGGCCAAACCCGGACAACGCTGGGCCAATTGTGCACCGCCCTATGGAACTGCCAATCACGGCCGGATGTGATGCAGCCTGGATTGAGGTTTAAAGTATGTGTGTCTAAGTCACCAGATTTCAACCCAATTGAACACTGATTGGAGATTCTGGAGCGGCGCCTGAGATGGCATTTTCCACCACAATCAACAAAACCCTAAATTGTGGAAGAATGGTGTCGCATCCCTCCAATAGAGTTCCAGACACCTGTAGAATCTATGCCAATGCACATTGAAGCTGTTCTGGTGGCTTGTGGTGGACCAACACCCTATTTTGGGGCAGAAGGTAGCCTAGTGGGCCGAAACCCCGAACTGACAAGGTCTGGCCCTGAACAAGGCAGTTAACCCACTGTTCCTAGGCCGTCATTGTAAATAACAATTTGTTCTTAACTGACATGCCTAGTTAAATAAAGGTTTAGATAAAAAAAAAATATATGCTCTTTTGAGACCCCTCTTTCAATGTCACTGAGATCTAGTCGGTAGCCAAAATAATGGGCAACTGGGCGTTTTTATTATACATGACCTTAAACATGATGGAATTAATGATGGGTTAATTAACTCAGGAACCACCACTGTGTAAGTACCTGCTTTCAATATACTTTGTATCTCTAATTTACTGAAGTGTTTCCTGTACTTGGGCAGTTACCGTACCTGTAGTGTTATTTATGTAGTTTATGCAGAAGGTCAAGGTTAAGTAGCATGACCAAAATGAAATTGTACTATGTGTCCCATTAACTATTGGTCTAGAATTTTGTGTAACACTGCCATATAAAATACATTTTAAATCAGTGAAACTCTCTAAATATTTTTTTTTTACAAAGATTTCATCATTTTTACATGATGGACTGCGATAATCTGACATTTGCGTTGGAGATGAACATTGGGTTTATTCCTGTCAGAGGCTTTATATTTCCCCACTGTATTTGAAGAATCACATTTTTAGTAATTCATTCAAAATGGCTGTATGAAATGGCACCCTATTCCCTATATAGTACACTACTTTTAACCAGGGCCCATACGACTCCGGTCAAAAGTAGTGCACAATATTAAGAATATGGGGAAATTTCAGACGTACACAATGTCTGCTTTGCGCTAATCTTTTTTTCCTTTTTTCTTCGCCCTATTATAGGTAAGGGGCGCTATGGTGAGGTGTGGCGGGGCCAGTGGCAGGGGGAGAGTGTGGCTGTGAAGATCTTCTCCTCCAGAGATGAGAAGTCCTGGTTCAGAGAGACTGAGATCTACAACACAGTGCTGCTGAGGCACCAGAACATCCTGGGTACGTACCTCCAGCCATGTTCTGGACAGGAGCTGTTCTCCATGGGACAAATCCAAACTTCTACTTTTCACTTAGTCTCCCAATGACATCAATGCATGACTAAGGGAAAATATGACTTAGGAGCGAATTCTTTCTGTCCGGCAGTGTTTTAGTGTTGCATCTTAGTGACAAAATGTCTGTCATATTGATTTTTGAGACCTTTCCTTGAGTTCTAACAGCTCTGTCTCTGTCTGTCTCTTTGACTGCAGGCTTCATCGCTTCGGACATGACTTCCCGAAACTCGAGCACCCAGCTGTGGCTGATCACACACTTCCACGAGATGGGCTCCCTGTACGACTACCTGCAGCTGAGCACCCTGGACACGGCCAGCTGTCTGCGCATGGCCTTGTCCATCGCCAGCGGCCTGGCACACCTCCACGTGGAGATCTTCGGCACCCAGGGAAAGCCGGCCATCGCCCACCGAGACCTTAAGAGCAAAAACATACTTGTCAACAAGAACGGCCAGTGCTGCATCGCCGACCTGGGTAAGTGCACAGTGTTCCGGATAGGAAGCATAAGTGTTATGAGGTTTCATTCGACATGTGTTGTTTACATGACCGTTTTCTGTTATCGTGTCCATATTATGTATTGTGATTAAAACAAAAATAGCAGGTCATGTTGTCCACATCGTCTGTGGGTGGAGAGGATGTCCGGCTCTGTTTGTTGGAAAGATGTTGTTGTTGTTGTTGGAAAGATTTGCTAGTGGAGTGGGCTATGCCACCGAACACTTCAACCCTGTTCCCTCCATGTTTGTTGATCGTTAGATGAAGGACAGCAGAGCCGGTGGCTCTTTAAAGCTTAACCAAAAATGCATTAAGGGGTACTCTTGTGCACCATGTCGCATACTTCCAATGTTCTCTGTGCTAAAGTGTGAGCTATTTCAGGTGGCACACGCAATCTACTGCTACTAATGCCGTCACTGCTGTTAGGTTGTTTATGGAATGTTATGCTGTTTTTGCTCACGATCAAGATGCTTTTTTGTTATTTGATGTTGGAAAAATAGGGTTGTTTTTGACAACAGTCCTAAACTATCAGCTTGTTTTACCATTGCTATTTTCAAATCCGCCAGAGGGCAGTGTTCTCTACTTTTGATATATTCATTTTGGTTATTTACTTAGATATAACATTTTTTTTTTTCCCTCTTTAAAAAAAAAAGGGGTATTTTAATTATTTTTGACATTTTTGATATAGATAGGATACTCTAACAGAAGCCTGTTTTTCTGTCCCAGGTCTCGCTGTGATGCATTTCCAAGACACAAACGAGTTAGACGTGGGCAACAACCCTAAAGTGGGTACGAAGCGCTACATGGCCCCAGAGGTCCTGGACGACTCCATCCAGATGGACTGCTTTGAGTCCTTCAAAAGAGTGGACATCTGGGCCTTTGGCCTGGTCCTGTGGGAGATCGCCAGGAGGACGGTCAGCAACGGTCTGTACGATACATACTCCATGGTTTCTTCTGTTCTCTCTCACTCCTTTATTCATCTACCATCCAATCAACGTTGATTTTATCATTATGCACGGAATACAGAGTAGTGTACACGGTGCAATTAAATAATGAATCGCAAGCTTTCCCCTCGAACAGTGCAGCAACTATACAAGGTATCCATAAACAAATGTAGGATAAAAAAATTAATCTCTAGAATGTCATGCATTTAGGACAATATGACAAAGCATGGTCAACATCTTTCCTATAGTAGTTGCATCGTACAGAGTTGCTTTAGGTATATGTCTGTTACCTGCTTGTCTATCTGCATATGCATGCTTTTCTTGGAATATTCTCTGATGTCCCTGTCAGGGTGTAGTAAAATCCTATAAAAATATGTCCAACATAATTTAGTGCCCAGCTGGCTTTTTTAGGATTGATTTCACCACTTCAGAGGAAGTGTTCTTTTCGCAGAAAGTCTTTAGCAATCGGATAGCATAACTGCCATATATCACTTTGCTAAGCACAAAGTTACATCGACCGTTGGCAGAACAAGCCAATAATTCAAATCCATACTTGGGCTGAGACTTAGTCAGTCACTCATTTCATCAATGAGACAATGTGACTTTAGAGGAGTGACAGACACAACTCTCTCCATGCGTTTGGGGTCCAGTCTGGTGCTAGAGGGAGCTGGCGTCTTATCTGAAATGGATCCTGCTTTCTCCACTCCCATTTAAATGGCTTCGTGGTTATTTATAGTTGAACCTGGCTGACAGCCACACACAGGGTATTGGTTAATGCAGGACACCGCAATCTTACTTTCCCCATGACTTTCCACCTGGTACACACTAGCGAGTGAGAGCAACTATCAAAACAAATCCCCTTTGTTAGGAAATGAGCAATTTAGAATTAGTGTTGTGTTTGACACTTTTTCCGTCACTTTACTTACTTTAAATTGCCATGCTGATGATTGTGTGACCTTATGGACATCTGTGTTGTGTATTTGCCCCCGTACTCTGTGTAGGCATTGTAGAGGACTACAAACCTCCCTTCCATGACGCGGTGTCCAGTGACCCCAGCTTCGAAGACATGAAGAAGGTTGTGTGTGTGGACCAGCAGAGACCCAACATCCCCAACAGATGGTTCTCAGACCCAGTGAGTACACCGAGACCAGACGAGGCGATCTGAGTTAAATGTTTACTGGTGGAGAGGGAACTAGCTAATATGTTGTCATGGAGAATAGGAGCTGCTCCAAGTGTGTCAATTTAGAAGCCGTGCAGAATTCAGCACTGCCTGCTCGGTTGTCCTGCTTCATCAGACGTTCAGTTCACTTGTGAGTCTTTGTTAACAGCCTGTCAGCCGCCCACCTCATTTCCCAGGACCATTGAATACATAATACGGTCTGATGGGCAGTTAAAATCTTTTGTGCTTAGAATTCTAGCGTTTAAGAATAATTGCTTTACCCTTTGCAGAACTATAGACTTTCGCAGTTGAAGCTTAAAAATAGTGTTTTGCCCAATGTATTTTCTTTTGTGAGCAAAATACTGTACTTACATATTCAGGACATTTTTAAATGGGAAAAGACTCAAAACAAGTGGAGTGAGACTCTTAACAGATTTTCTCGGTTTTTCTTCTTCTTTTCCAGACTTTAACGTCCATCGCAAAACTTATGAAGGAGTGCTGGTACCAGAACCCCTCTGCCAGATTAACAGCGCTACGCATCAAAAAGACTCTGACAAAAATCGACAACTCTCTGGACAAAATGAAAGCGGACTGTTGAGCTTCTTCCTCGTTGATGCAGAGGGAGAGAAGACCTAATGGCCTTTTTTAAAGATGTCAGGCAGTTTGGTTTCCTGGACAACACACAGGAGAAAAGGGACTGGTTGGGCTCAGTGCTCTTGAAGTGGCACATTGTATTTATTTTGAAACACACTCTTGGTGGGACACATTTTGGCATCCAAAGATGGCTTACAGGGCATTTAAATCACTGCCAATAGTCTTGGAAAATAGGTGACTATCACTTTAAAGACATAGGAATATTGAACTAACGTTCTTCAAAGAAGAGACTGTTACCTGGGCATTTGAGGACCGTTGATCGCTTTAGAGCTACCCAATTTTTCTTTTTGACACGACTTAAGTTCGAGAAACATATGAACGTATTTCATTCAGCAATATTGGCTGTGCTTTATCGCTGTTATTGCACTAGCAATGTTCGCATTCCTGACATGCACTGTTGCGGATGTATTTGGGGAAAAAACACAACTTGCCAAAACTTTTTTTTTTTTTTTTATTTTTTTTTTTTAATTGTCCACACAAACTCCATATCTTAACAGGAATCAAAATTAGGAAAACGTTTTTAAGTTTTACTTGGACTGCATCTCTTGCACCGCTGTTTACGAAATTGTTAGACCAATTCTCTTGGTATTTCGTCCAAGCTGTAACTTATTTAGCTAACGCACTGTGTTGTAGAATTGTGCTGCGGACAGTTGTAGGCACTCTCTCTTTTATTCGTCCTTCGGAGGTGTTATCTTAACGTATCCTGTCGTAGAAACGTTGTATATCACCATACATTTTACATTATGTACCTGTTCTTTGTTTGGTTGTTTCATCAGCTTTACTGAGACAAACGCTAAAAGAGCAAATAAAATATTTACTAGATGACGCTGAACTCAATTCACACAGGAGCACTAATATTGTCTTAAGGCGTGCATTGTCTAAGTCATTGAAGTCAAACCTCAGGCTTTTTCATTTCTTTAATATTTTATATCAAGGAGTGATTTCTATTAATTAAATAGAAGAAAAAAAACATATAGATGCTATCTGTCTCATATGTCATAGTCACAACATCAAATGAACCATTTTACTCTCATAATCAAAACATATCATTGGAATGATTGCCACAATATTAGTCCGCCATCTACTAAAACCTGAGCATTTTTACATGTCGTGATAGGGTTGCAAAAATCTGCTAACCTTTCCGAATCCCAAAATGTAGGTGGGAATAAACAGTACGTCTGGAATACTCCCAACCAGGATTACTGGAAAACCTGGGAAGTTTGAGAACGTTAACAGTTTTTCAACTCTGTCAGGATAAGCAATATGCTGGTGGTGAGCACTAGTAGTGGTTTTTATGCAAACCAGTAAGAGCATATTTTCATTTCAACAGCTCTGAATATTTTCCTTTGTCCCCCCCCCCCCCGGACTAGACAGCTCCCTTGCCTTTGCATAGTGCAGTCTTACTGACCTGCCGCAGAGACGCAAGCTGCTCAGTGCACAAAGGACATTTTCTTGTCCAGCCTTTCAACTACTAAACAAATAATGAAATGCAGCAAAGTATGTAGGGCATGTTAATCCATTTCCATATTGAACACCTCTCAATCTCGACTGTAAAATACCAATTCGTTTTCATTTGGGAAATGTCAGAGGGTTCGCTAGGCCCTAATGACTATAAATTGAACTGCTTGAATTGTGGAGCACTTGCCAGAAGAGAAACAAAAGGCAGGTCTAGAATGGTAAGTGGTGCCAACTCGTGGTGGTTCATACTCAGGAATCGACATGGACCTGTAAAGGGCAAAGCAATGGCTATGTCAGTTGTCTGCCAGGATTTACTGTCCCTCCCAAAATAATTAGCATATTTTACATGCATCCTGAGAATGGCACCTTTTCACTACATTTGACCAAGGCCAATAGGGATCTGGTCAGGTAGTGCATTATATAGGAAGTAGTGTGCTGTTTTGGGAGTCATTCATGGTCCATATTAACTGGTCATTTTAGTCATCTGTCTGTGTTACTGTGGACATTGGATCCACAATGCCCAGATTTAGTTTTTAGCAAGGTCTCGTTTTTCTGCTTTGTGTATCAGACCGGTTGATTACTCACTGTGCTTCCATTACCGTTGCATCTCAGTAGGCCTACAAATTATAGCAAATGGCAGAATGATTTTAAACTGTAATACCCACTACAGTACTGCAAGACGACAGTAATGCATATTATTTGTGTACGTGTTTCCCCTCAGCTTTTAGGTTTTGGTAGCTTTTAAATTAAAACATTGAAGCAAAGTGTTGCCTGTGGTGATAATGATCCTTCAACAGATGGCCTTGAATTCATTCTGCACATTCATTCCCAGAGTGCATTCGTCCAACTCCGTCACTAAGCTGGCAAACCGTTTTCTATGAGAAACAGTTTCTTTTTCAGCTTCAAACTGACACCATGGAAAACACACACACACACTACCTGCCTCTTTCTTTCTCCCACTCTATTGCTGTCTCTCTATCTCTCCCCCTTGAGCGGTGCCATTTATCCAGGGGCAGGACGTAGGTAGCCTTGACCTTGAAGAATAGAGAGAAACTGAGCATTAAAGCAAAAATAACCTCTACGTTCGGAGTGGGTTTGTTAATGGGTTTGAAATACAGGTAACTGCCCAAAATAATAGGAAAACTTGTGTAAAATGAGGGAAAGTATAATGAAAGCAGATGCTTCAACACGTGTGGTTCCTGAGTTAATTAAGCAATTAACCCATCATTAATCCCATCATGTTTAGGGTCACGTATAAACATTCTGGGCAGGACAATATTTTGGCTACCATGGCTATGCCTAGGATGACATTTCCCCCTTCCGCAGGGCACGAGTGGTCACTGACTGGTCTGATTAGCACGGGAATAGCATGGGCCGTGGCCGTCTCGGTCACCGAAGACAGCGTTTTCCACCACCATCAACAAACCCAAATGATGGAATTTCTCGTGCCAAGATCGGTGTTGCATCCCTCCAATAGAGTTCCAGACACTTGTAGAATCTATCTCCAGGTGCATTGAAGCTGTTCTGGCTCGTGGTGGCCCAACGCCTGATTAAGACACTTTATGTTGGTGTTTATTTTGGCAGTTTCCTGTAGGTTACTATGGAAATGCACTAACAACGTGGTCACCTATGATTTGAAGGTGTGTAGTGATTTTCATGCAGGTAGCTGTATGGGAGGCCGTCAGTCAGATTCACTTTGCGTTTACAGTCAATAGAAAGGGAAGGGAGGGAGCACTGCCACAACCTCGCTTTTCAACCAAGGTGCATGAATTGACGAGCAAACTGAACTGAAGTGAAGAGAAATGAATCTATTCTTTGAGGACAGTGGAAGTTGATGTTTATTTATTGTTAAAACCGATGAAGGCTATAAGGATGCATTGGTCAATAAAGAAGCACTTTTTTTTAAATCAAGTTCCACTGTCCTGAAAGAATTCAGTCAACAACAGTACTCTTCAGTGGTTGTTGCACTGGGTCTGTGTATGGAATACCCTTAACCTTATTCTGTTGCCCAGTTGGCTGACCTCTGCATTATGGAAGTTACAGCCCTTAGATCTACATTAGGGACCTAATATGGACAGTCCCAGACTACATCAGAAGCAGAGAGCTCATTGTTCTGAACCGTTTTTCTAAATTCGATACATTGGTGTCATAACGGGTATGGTGTCGCCGAGCAGCTTAGTTTTTCCTAACCATGTGACCTGACCAGGAGGTATGCCGGTGCCTGAGGTACTGTAGAACAGAGAACGAGGGTGCTAGTGTAGGTCATCTAGGGTGCTAGTGTTGTCTGGCTAACATGCCAAACTCTTTAGCCATTAGGCCTGGCTTTTGTGCCATGTGGTTTGCCACGACGAGTGTAAAGGCAGAGGCTGAAGTGAATCATTTGTGATTTCATTCAGGGGCTCAGTCGGACACCTTGGTGTAATGGCTTTGTACACTGACAGCTGCAAGGTTATGTTCAACTCAGGTGAAGCCCTACACATTTGTAACAGAAACAGTATTTTCTACTGTTACAGGTGTGTATATATAGCCCCTATTTGCAGATGGCATTCTCCATGGGTTTTTCTCAATTCATTAAAACAATTGTGTTGTGTTGTTGGTATACCTGGTGAATTACAAATGTATCAGGTTTGTCTGTCCATTAGTTTTAGATTAGGCAATTAGTTGGTATATACAGCACTTTGCATCAAGCTACCCTTTATAAACATGATATAGGGTTTATAAGCAGTTTATAAACGGTATTCCAGGGCGCGTTCTCGGCACGTGCACAGACCAGCTGGAAGGTACCTTCACTGTCATTTCATGACTCAAGCTGACCATCATTCCTTTTACCAAGAACTCTTGCTACCTGCCACAATGACTACCGCCTTGTGGCACTAAGATCTTTAATCATGAAGTGCTCTGACTGGCTGGCCATGGCACACGTCAACACCATCCCAGCCACCCGAACATTTGGTTTATCACCATAGTGCCCCTGAAACTCGTCACGAAGCTCTGGACCCTAGGGCTGTACACCTCCCTCTGCAACTGGATCCTGGACTTCCTGATGAGCTGACCCTAGGTGGTGAGAGTAGGCAACAAAACCTCTGCAAGGCTGAACCTCAACACAGAAGCCCTCCAGGGCTATGTGCTTACACCCCTCCTGTACTCCCTGTTTACCCACGACTGTGTGGCTACGCACAACTCCATCTCCATCAAGTTTACTGACAACACGACAGTGGTAGGCCTGTTCACCAACGGTAATGAGATGGCCAGACAGCAAACTCTCACTCAACGTCAGCAAGACCAAGGAGCTGATTGTGGACTCCTGGAAACAGGGGGGTCCACACCCCCATCCACATCAATGGGGATGTAGTGGAGAGGGTCAAGAGCTTGAAGTTCCTCAGTGTCCACATCACTGAGTACTTAACATGGTCCTCTCACACCAGAACAGTCTTGAAGAAAGCACGGCAACACCTCTTCTCCCTCAGAAGGCTGAAACAATTTGGCATGGACCCTCAGATCCTCAGGAGCTTTCACAACTGCACCATTGAGAGCATCCTGACCAGACATCTGAGCGCACCACTGAGGGCAAGCTCCCAGCCATCCAGGATGTACATGCCAGGCGGTGTATGAAAAAGGCCTGAAAAATTCCCAAAGACTCCAGCCACCTGAGACATGGATTGTTCCCCATGTTCCCGTCCAGCAGGCGGTACCAGTGCATCAAGGCTCAGACTAACAGACTCCTAAACAGCTTCTATCCCCTGGCCATAAGCCTGTTAAATGGCTACCCACTGGGCACAAACTGGTTGAATCAACAAAAATTTCAACCACAGGATTAGGTCCTCATTGTAACCAATTTTCAACATAGACAAATATGTTGAATTTGTACCTTTTTTGAAACTATGTCAGATCTTCAACATTATATCCACTATCAGAAAAAAACAGTCTTGTCTGCACCTCCTACTGGACAGTTGATCTATCTATATTTATTAATTTGGTCTCCCATCCAGCCCTGCTTATCTTCGATATTTGTCACACACTACTACCAATGTTCTATTATGAGAATGATTCTCGAGAGCTCTTTTAATAACTACATATATTTACTGTTGCTATCGAAATGTAACCATACTTTTTATACGTCGTATATCATCAGTGAGTCTATTTAGGCCTCTAAAGTATAGCATTTGCAAAGTCATCGCCAGCTATTGTTTCAATTCAACCCAGGGTTCAACAAAACTAGGCAATTGTCAAAGGTGTCGTAAGAATTGGACCAAGGTGCAGCGGGAACGGGTATGCACATGTTCTTTACTAAATAAAAAGAAGGAAAAACAAACAAAACACGTATACGAACGACTAACAGACCTGTCAGGCGAACATACACTAAACAGGCGACAACTACCCACAAATCCCAATACAAAAACACCCCTATACATAGGACCTTCAATCAGAGGCAACAAGGAACAGCTGCCTCCAATTGAAAGTCCATCAAAACCCTAAACATAGAACTAAAAGAACTAGACTAGAACATAAACCAACAAACCCCGGAACACATAAACCAAACACCCCTCTACCTGAATACATAGCCCGAACCACATAAAACAAACACCCCCTGCCACGTCCTGAGCAAACTACAATAACAAATAACCCCTTTACTGGTCAGGACGTGACAGCAATACACATAGGCCTAGGGTTTCAAGCTTTGGTTGTCTTTAAGTTAATCATTAATGTTGGATTCACATCTCCATCTCAACTAATAATTGAATTTAAAGAATAGGACTTTAAATAAAGTGCATTTAAAGTTTTTTTTTTATTCGATTTTTGGTTGATAGAGACGTGAATCTAACATACAGTTGAAGTCGAAGTTTACATACACCTTAGCCAAATACATTTAAACTCAGTTTTTCACAATTCCTGGTGTAACTGAGTCAGGTTTGTAGGCCTCCTTGCTCACACATGCTTTTTCAGTTCTGCCCACAAATTTTCTATAGGATTGATGTCAGGGCTTTGTGATGGCCACTCCAATACCTTGACTTTGTTGTCCTTAAGCCACTTTGCCACAACTTTGGAAGTATGCTTGGGGTCATTGTCCATTTGGAAGAACCAGTTGCGACCAAGCTTTAACTTCCTGACTGATGTCTTGAGATGTTGCTTTAATATATCCAGATAATTTTCCATCCTCATGATGCCATCTATTTTGTGAAGTGCACCAGTCCCTCCTGCAGCAAAGCACCACCACAACATGATGCTGCCACCCCCGTGCTTCACGGTTTGGATGGTGTTCTTCGGCTTCCAAGCCTCCCCCTTTTTCCTCCAAACATAACAATGGTCATTATGGCCAAACAGTTCTATTTTTCTTTCATCAGACCAGAGGACATTTCTACAAAAAGTATGATCTTTGTCCCCATGTGCAGTTGCAAACTGTAGTCGGGCTTTTTTTATGGCGGTTTTGGAGCAGTGGCTTCTTCCTTGCTGAGCGGCCTTTCAGGTTATGTCGATATAGGACTCGTTTTACTGTGGATATAGATACTTCTGTACCTGTTTCCTCCAGCATCTTCACAAGGTCATTTGCTGCTGTTCTGGGATTGATTTGTACTTTTCTCACCAAAGTGCGTTCATCTCTAGGAGACAGAACGTGTCTCCTTCCTGAGCGGTATGAGGGCTGTGTGGTCCCATGGTGTTTATACTTGCGTACTATTGTTTGTACAGATGAACGTGGTACCTTCAGGCATTTGGAAATTGCTCCCAAGGATGAACCAAACTTGTGGAGGGCTAAAAAAAAAATTCTGATGTCTTGGATGATTTCTTTTGGTTTTCCAATGATGCCAAGCAACGAAGCACTGAGTTTGAAGGTAGGCCTTGAAATACATCCACAGACTAATTGACATCATTTATCAGAAGCTTCTGAAGCCAAGACATCATTTTCCGGATTTTTCCAAGCTGTTTAACTTACATCTAGACGTTCCGCTAGCGGAACACCGCTCCAATATCCAATGATAGGGCGTGGCGCGAAATACAAACTCATCGAAAATCCAAAACTTCAATTTTTCAAACATATGACTATTTTACACCATTTTAAAGACAAGACTCTCCTTTATCTAACCACACTGTCCGATTTCAAAAAGGCTTTACAACGAAAGCAAAACAATAGATTGTCAGGAGAGTACCCAGCCAGAAATAATCAGACACCCATTTTTCAAGCTAGCATATAATGTCACAAAAACCACAGCTAAATGCAGCACTAACCTTTGATGATCTTCATCAGATGACACTCCTAGGACATTATGTTATACAATACATGCATGTTTTGTTCAATCAAGTTCATATTTATATCAAAAACCAGCTTTTTACATTAGCATGTGATGTTCAGAACTAGCATTCCCACCGAACACTTCCGGTGAATTTAATAAATTACTCACGATAAACGTTCACAAAAAACATAACAATTATTTTAAGAATTATAGATACAGAACTCCTCTATGCACTCGATATGTATGATTTTAAAATAGCTTTTCGGTGAAAGCACATTTTGCAATATTCTGAGTAGATAGCCCGGCCATCACAGGCTAGCTATTTTGACACCCACCAAGTTTGGTACTCACCAAACTCAGATTTACTTTAAGAAAAATTGGATTACCTTTGCTGTTCTTCGTCAGAATGCACTCCCAGGACTTCTACTTCAACAAGTGTTGGTTTGGTTCCAAATAATCCATAGTTATATCCAAGTATAACAAACTTCGAAGCATGTCAAACTCTGTTTAAAATACATTTTTATGCTATTTTTTTCTCGTATATTCTGACCGGGAGTCGTTGTTTTCGTTCAAAGACTGAAAAAGTAAAATGGACTCTTCACGTGCACGCGCGCACCCGTCTCATTGTTCTCAGATCGACCACTATCCAAATGCGCTACTGTTTTTCAGCCATGGGCTGCAGAGTCATCATTCAACGTTCTGGCGCCTTCTGAGAGCCTATGGGAGCCTTAGAAAGTGTCACGTTACAGCAGAGATCCTCTGTTTTGGATAGAGATGACAAAGAAGGCCAAGAAATGGTCAGACAGGGTACTTCCTGTACAGAATCTTCTTAGATTTTGGCCTGCCATTTGAGTTCTGTTATACTCACAGACACCATTCAAACAGTTTTAGAAACTTTGGAGTGTTTTCTATCCAAAGCTATTATATGCATATTCTAGTTTCTGGGCAGGAGTCATAACCAGATTAAATCGGGTACGTTTTTTATCCGGCCGTGAAAATACTGCCCCCTATCCATAACAAGTTAAAGGCACAGTCAACTTAGTGTATGTAAACTTCTGACCTACTGGAATTGTGATACAGTGAATTATAAGTGAAAGTATCTGTCTGTAAACAATTGTTGGAAAAATGACTTGTGTCATGCACAAAGTAGATGTCCTAACCGACTTTCCAAAACTATAGTTTGTTAACAAGAAATTTGTGGAGTGGTTTAATGAAGTGAGTTTTAATGAATCCAACATAAGTGTATATAAACTTCCGACTTCAACTGTATAAATTATTCATTTTGTAGACAAACTGGAATTAAAGCCGGACTAGGTCAGTGGCATAAAAGCTACATCTCCTTCATGCTAATATTTGGTTTCACCAAACACCATTCAATATCACTTTTGGAATACAGTAAATAGCCTATTAACTTGTCTACAAGTTAGCAAATATGTTGAATTCATGTCTCCATCTAAACCAAAAATACAATTTAAAAAATACGATTAAGCCAGTGGTTCAAATGAAACTATCCAAGCGTGAGAGATCCTTTTAAATGTTGATATTTGGTTGCTTTGTCAACCAAACAGTTCAAAATTACTTTGAAACCGTATTTATTCAACCTTAAAATGAGTTGCATAGCCATGGCCACGTTTTGAGGTTACTGTAACTATAAATGTCTTATGTAATCATAGAAAGCGTGCATGTTCAAGAGCATGCAAAGGTCGCAGGTCTGAGGAGATCTTCACAATTGCTAAAATAATCTGCACAGAATCTTGTACAGCATTGATCACTTACACCGTGTACTTTTAATGTAATCTCAACTGCAATCCAAGTCATCTGGTTGTGCTTTAACACGTTTAAATGTAATTTTGTTATATAAATGGTTGAAAGCGAAGTGATAACACATCGGGAATTCAACACAAACTTCTGTCTGTCTTTATGAGTGGGTGAATAAAGGTTGAAATCTCATTGATCGTCTCAATCAAATATTACACAGATTTCCACATTGAAATGAGGGGGTGTGCCCGGTGGGTAACAGCTACTGCTCTCCCTCTCCCACAGACTATCCTCACTGATTCTATGCACATCCACAGGTTTGTACCCAATTAGACACAACCTACGCTGTTGCTAAAATGATTATTTATTTGATGTATTATTCAATGTGTTATTATCAATACACACAGTCACTACAAAGATACAGGTGTCCGTCCTAATTCAGTTGCCGGAGAGGCCAATACTGGCTTGAATACAGTTAGAGTCTAATGGCTGTGATGGGAGAAAACTGAGGATGGATCAACAACATTGTAGTTACTCCACAACACTAACCTAAATGACAGAGTAAAAAGAAGGAAGCCTGTACAGAATAAAAATATTCCAAAATTTGCACTGTTTGCAATAAGGCACAAAAGTAAAGCTGCAAACAATGTGGCAAAGATATTAACTTTGTTCTAAATACAAAGTGTTATGTTTGGGGCAAATCTAACACAACACTAAACTGAGTACCTTCTTCTTACATCAGCTGATATCTCAAAATGCTGGACAGAAACCCAGCATAAAACTCCAAACAGCAAGCAATGCAGGTGTAGAAGCACGGTGGCTAGGAAAAACTCCCTAGAAAGGCCAAAACCTAGGAAGAAACCTAGAGAGGAACCAGGCTATGAGGGGTGGCCAGTCCTCTTCTGGCTGTGCCGGGTGGAGATTATAACAGCACATGGCCAAGATGTTCAAATGTTCATAAATGACCAGCATGGTCAAATAATAATAATCATAGTAGTTGTCGAGGGTGCAACAAGTCAGTAACACAAGAGTAAGTGTCAGTTGGCTTTTTCATAGCCGATCTTTGAGAGTATCTCTACCGCTCCTGCTGTCTCTAGAGAGTTGAAAACAGCAGGTCTGGGACAGGTAGCACGTCCGGTGAACAGGTCAGGGTTCCACTTCATATTTTCAAGCATGGTGGTAGCTGCATCATGTTATGGGTATGCTTGTCATCGGCAAGGACGGGTGAGTTTTTCAGGATAAAAAAAAAACGGAATGGAGCTAAGCACAGGCAAAATCCTAGAGGAAAACCTGGTTCAGTCTGCTTTTCACCAGACACTGGGAGACATCCACCTTTCAGTAGGACAATAACCTAAAACACAAGGCCAAATATACACTGGAGTTGCTTACCAAGATGACATTGAATGTTCCTGAGTGGCGTAGTTACTTAAATCGGCTTGAAAATCGTTGGCAAGACTTGAAAATGGCTGTCTAGCCATGATCAACAACCAACTTGACAGAGCTTAATTTTTAAAGAACAGTGTGCAAATATTGTAGAATCCAGATGTGCAAATCTTTTAGAGACTTACCCAGAAAGACTCACGGCTATAATCGCTGCCAAAAGTCATTCTAACATGTATTGACACAGGGGTGTGAATAGTTATGTACATTTATTTTCTGTATTACATTTTCAATAAATTAGATTTTTTGGGGTCTAAAAAGATGTTTTCACTTTGTCATTATGGAGTATTGTGTGTAGATGGGTGAGAAATGTTTTTTAATTTTGAATTCAGATCGCAACACAACAAAACATGGAATAAGTGAAGAGGTATGAATACTTTCTGAAAGCACTGTATATCCTTCTACCAGTTACTTTTTGTATGTCTATACCCACCTCAGGCACTCCAGTACCCCTGCACATTGAATGAGGTACTGGCACTGACCTGTATATACTTGCATTCTCATGTTTCTAACTCGCATCATAGTTCTTGTGTGGTTTTTATTATATTTATCACTGCATTGTTGGGAAAGAGCTCTCAAGCTAAGAATATCACTGTACTGTTTTACACCTGTTGTGTACTGTGCACGTGGGGCGGCACGGGGCACCAAAAAATGCTGACATTTGCGCAATCGGTTTTCTATTGCTCACTTGCTCGTCATGTCAGTGATATCATGTCACTGTGTGGGAGTGTGGGTCAATTAACCTTGTCGGAGTGGGTGCCCTGATTTCTAGTTTGTGAGCTAGGCAGGCTACTGCCTGGGATGGTCTCCCACTTAGAAGTACGAGATGGGGCGGGGGTAAGTTGACCTCAGGTCTCCCTACTGGAAGCCCGAGGTAGGGGGAGCGGGGGAATCTATCAAATAGCGCACATCTAACTTTGTACAGTATTAATGTGATTAGTAAAATCAGTCACACTACGAAATGCTACCAAATAAACCACAATTAATTCATAGAACTGTTGCATTTTGTTGCATTTTTTTCCTGTTTTTTTTGCAAAATCGTTAAGAATAACATATAACCAGTCTGCACACCACCAAGGTGAATTGGTTTAGTCTTGACTCTTGGTTGACAGTGTTGGGGGATGGGTAATGTATTGATGCTCGAGTGCCAAATCAACACACATGGATTAATTAGCTTCCACTTCTCCCCAGCAGGATTCTTCAGGTGTGTTTGTGTGTGTGGGTACACGCACATATGTTTGTGTGCATCCCTGCATAACATAAACAAAATAAATAATTTCCCTTTTGCAAAGTTTTTTAAGTTTCCATATTTACATTGACATTTTAGTCATTTAGCAGACGCTCTTATCCAGAGCGACTTACAGTAGTGAATGCATACATTTCATTTCGTGCATTTTTTTTGTACTGGCCCCCCGTGGGAATCGAACCCACAACCCTGGCGTTGCACACATCATGCAGGCGTTGCAAACACCAAGCTCTACGAACTGAGCCACAGGGAAGACCCATATTGTAGGTAACAATGATGATTTTATTATTACTGGGTATGTACAGTGGGGGAAAAAAGTATTTGATCCCCTGCTGATTTTGTACGTTTGCCCACTTACAAAGAAATTATCAGTCTATAATTTTAATAGTAGGTTTATTTGAACAGTGAGAGACAGAATAACAGCAAAAAAATCCAGAAAAACGCATGTCAAAAATGTTATAAAATGATTTGCATTTTAATGAGGGAAATAAGTATTTGACCCCTCTGCAAAACATGACTTAGTACTTGGTGGCAAAACCCTTGTTGGCAATCACAGAGGTCAGACGTTTCTTGTAGTTGGCCACTAGGTTTGCACACATCTCAGGAGGGATTTTGTCCCACTCCTCTTTGCAGATCTTCTCCAAGTCATTAAGGTTTCGAGGCTGACGTTTGGCAACTCGAACTTTCAGCTCCCTCCACAGATTTTCTATGGGATTAAGGTCTGGAGACTGGCTAGGCCACTCCAGGACCTTAATGTGCTTCTTTTTGAGCCACTCCTTTATTGCCTTGGCCGTGTGTTTTGGGTCATTGTCATGCTGGAATACCCATCCACGACCCATTTTCAGTGCCCTGGCTGAGAGGAGGTTCTCACCCAAGATTTGACTGTACATGGCCCCGTCCATCGTCCCTTTGATGCGGTGAAGTTGTCCTGTCCCCTTAGCAGAAAAACACCCCAAAGCATAATGTTTCCACCTCCACGTTTGACGGTGGAGATGGTGTTCTTGGGGTCATAGGCAGCATTCCTCCTCTTCCAAACACGGCGAGTTGAGTTGATGTCAAAGAGCTCCATTTTGGTCTCATCTAACCAAAACACTTTCACCAGTCGTCCTCTGAATCATTCAGATGTTCATTGGCAAACTTCAGACGGGCATGTATATGTATTCTTGTGCAGAGGGACCTTGCGGGCACTGCAGGATTTCAGTCCTTCACGGAGTAGTGTGTTACCAATTGTTTTCTTGGTGACAATGGTCCCAGCTGCCTTGAGATCATTGACAAGATCCTCCCGTGTAGTTCAGGGCTGATTCCTCAACGTTCTCATGATCATTGCAACTCCACGAGGTGAGATCTTGCATGGAGCCCCAGGCCGAGGGATATTGACAGTTCTTTTGTGTTTCTTCCATTTGCGAATAATTGCACCAAATGTTGTCACCTTCTCACCAAGCTGCTTGGCGATGGTCTTGTAGCCCATTCTAGCCTTGTGTAGGTCTACAGTCTTGTCCCTGACATCCTTGGAGAGCTCTTTGGTCTTGGCCATGGTGGAGAGTTTGGAATCTGATTGATTGCTTCTGTGGACAGGTGTCTTTTTTACAGGTAACAAGCTTCGGTTAGGAGCACTCCCTTTAAGAGTGTGCTCCTAATTTCAGCTCGTTACCTGTATAAAAGACACCTGGGAGACATCTTTCTGATTGAGAAGGGGTCAAATACTTATTTCCCTCATTAAAATGCAAATCAATTTATAACATTTTTGACATGTGTTTTTCTGGATGTTTTTGTTGTTATTCTGTCTCTCACTGTTCAAATAAACTTACCATTAATTATAGGCTGATCCTTTCTTTGTCAGTGGGCAAACGTACAAAATCAGCAGGGGATCAAATACTTTTTTCCCCCACTGTATGTGGGATGTTCCACCACTATAAATGCTGTGAATAACCTGTGTAAACTAATGCCCATGTGCTCTCCATTAAAAATGCCTGTACTGTTGCAGCATCCCCACCAAATCATGCTGCTGAGGATGAACCACTGTCTACAGACCCTGCTGACTGGCCTTCAGTTCTGACTGATTCGGACACTACTAGTTTACAGAGGACCAAGTCAGGTACCACCTAACTTTGTTTTCCCAAGGAATGAGAGTGATGGAAGAAGTTGCCACCACCAGTATTTCAGGAAGACGTTGGTGAGTGGTGAAAAAATCCCTAGAGGTTGGTTGGTTTATTCTGAAAGAAACAACCGCCTCTTCTGCTGCAAACTCTTTTCTAGGAAGAAAATGAATTTAGCAAACTCAGGACTGATAGACTGGAAACATGCATGTTCTTTGCTGACTTCACACGACAACAGTCCAGAACACCAAAACTGCATGAAAACATGGAAAGAACTGGCAATGAGGATCAAAAAAGGGGAATCAATTGATAAGCATGAGATGGCACTTATGGAGGCTGAGAGGATAAGATGGAGAGAGGTGTTGACACGTCTGACTGCTATTGTGCAGTCTCTGGCAATTATAAATCTGGCACTAAGGGGACACACAAACACTGTACTCTCCGTCAAATGGACATTTCCTCAGAGGTTGAACTGATGGCACAATTTGATCCAGTCATGAAAGCACCTTAACCGTGTCCAAAAAGGGACCTCGAGTCACACCACTACCTTGGCCACCAAATACAGAATGAACTCATTGATTTGTTGAGCAGTAAGGTCATTTCAATAATGGTGAGTAACATCAAGCTGACAATTCTTCTCTATCATTCTAGATTGCACCTCAGATGTCAGCCACACTGAACAGTGTGATTAGAAATGTCTCACTGAAGGAGGAGCCCCACATAAAGTAAAGTTTTTCTGGGGTTTTTGGAGGCAGAGGAGTCCACGGGCCAATATTTGGCATCCCTGATTCCCAAAAGATTAGAGGAGCTAAAAATTCATTTTGGGGACTGCAGAGGACAGTCTTTTTGATAATGGGACCAAGCCAGACTCCTGGAAATGAATCCAAGAGCTCTATTTGTGCGATGTGTGGCTCGCACGTTGAACCTGGTTGTGGCGGATGCTGCTAAAAGTTCTGTCGATGCCACTTTGGCATCTTACCCAAACTGTACACCTTGTTCTCAGCCTCCACACAGGGATGAGCCATCCTGAAAAAACATGTGGACATCACTTTGAAGATGCGGACTGAGACGAGGTGGGAGAGTAACGTTAAGTGTCGAGCCACTGAGGTATCAGGCAGCAGCGGTGAGAGAGGCACTGATTGAGGTGAGGGATCAAGCCAAAGACCCTGGGATAAAGATCGAGGCCCAGTCCTTGTCAGAGGAGGTGGGATCATACAGCTTCAGCGTCTGTACAGTGGTGTGGTATGACATCCTGAGCCAGATCCAACATGTGAGCAAGCTGATGCAGTCTCCCAGTATGCATGTGGATGTTGCAGTCAGTCTTCTCAGAAAGACAGAGAGAGGTCTCAGTAACTACAGGGCAACAGGCAGTGACCGTAGCTGAAGCAGAGAGTAGCTTTTCAAAGCTGAAGCCATTCAAATCCTACCTGAGGTCCACCATGTCACAGGAACACCTTAGTGGGATTGCTGTCATCAGTATTAACCATGCAATTGTTGGGGCAGATTTCTTATGATGATGTAATTGATGACTTTGCATCACGGAAGGCAAGAAAGGTCAGAGTTTAGATGGCAGTTGTGCAATTTAGTTTGTGTGTTTCTTGTTTGAAGTGCAATAGTGTAATAATCAGGTTCTCTTCTTTGTAAGTGTGTTATTCTATTATTTGTGTATTTGTGTGATAGGATTTGTGCAATTTCGTTTTATTTGTTTTTTATAGTTTTAAATGTTATGATACATTTTGGTGGGGGGGTTCGCCCAGGGAGCCATACACGCTAGAACCGCCACTGACGTGACAAATATACGTTGAAACGATTTATAAACTAGTTTATAGATGGTGAAATGGGAAAACAAAATATTGCATATATTGCTTTTTTTATATAGGCTTTTATCTTCGATGTTTGACTGGTGACAATATTGCTGTACTGCAAGGCAATATTGTCTTCTGAAATACCCAAATAGGTAAATGAGAAAAGGAGAATGCAGCTGATTGTGGTGCCAGATGCGAAGGTGGGTCATCAGTCCTCCACAAACATGTTTTAATTGTACTGCTATGATTTTTTGGGGGAAAACCAAGCACAGGACAATTTATAAATGGTAAAGTTATTGAATGTAGGCGCCAATTTTGGTTTATGACAGACAAGTGTGCTCCACGATTAAATGGTTGCTATTGACATGGGCTATAGACGACAATTTATCAGACATTCGTCAGTTAAGGGGCGTTCGTATCTCATTCGCATGTCTTTATCAGTGGGCTGGAGCGCTAATCCCTTTACATTCTAGTCGACAGAGGCGGAGCAAATCACCCGACTGCGTATTCAGTTCTCTCTCTCTCTGGTTATTTAGAGTGGAGCAATGCGAAGTGTGCACATGACGGATTTACCACGAAAGTAATGATTTACTCTAGAAAAACGGTATAGACAGGCGTCCGCGAACCAAGCAGATGGTGCACCTCCTGCCATGACTCGTACCAGGCTCCCCACGGTTGAAGCGGCATTGATATTTCTATCTGTCGCACAGCTGTGCACAGGTAGGCTATATGACAAACGTTCTCTGGGTTTCTTATTTAAACTGTGCGACCACTGCATGTATCGTGGGTTGTTTAGGCGGTAATTGTAGGCTCCTTTGCTGTGTCCTATGCTCAGTGCTTGACGGGCAGGAGCTCACCGGGGTACTGGCAAACGTTATACTGCTCGAGCTCCTGTTCCTTTTATAGAATATTAGCTCAAAAGCATTGTGCCACCCCTGCAACTAAATATAAACCGTACCGGCACCCAAAATTATCACCGGGACCTATTTCAGTCCAAGTCGAGTACTGCTTATGCTTGTAACGTTCGTTAGTTGGACTTCAAATGTACAGCCTGACAGTTTGAGTAGACTTAGTAATTTTGATGACGGCCGTTCATGTATGATAACAGTTCGCTACATATCTTTTTGTGAACACATTTTGTGCCCTGAACGTTATGCAATATCTACACTGTGTAATCATCTGAAAAATAGCTCTTGTCAAAAGATCAGTCTAAAATCTTGGTTTATTTTGAATCAACGTGATAGACGTTCACAGGTTCATGGTCAAAATGACTTGCGTCCGTTGTAGGCTGCTATGTCATAAACCTAATTTACTCTATAGTGTTACAATGAATTGTATTTTTCCGAGGCTCAATTTGTCCCACCTTTGTAAAATGAACCAAACACAAATGTTAATAACTTTTACATGTTTATTTATTATTATTATGTTGCTTTTAAAACGTTTTATTTACAGTACTATGATGAACGTATATTCTCTATGAATGGGTAGATGTAATGTTAACTCATGAATAGAGGCTCTTTACATTCAACAGTAAAGCCCCTGATAAAGTAGGAGTTTTTTTTTCTTACTTAGGCCTATTTACATAAAAGTTAGATATTACGCATTCATCTTCACTCATTTTCAAATACCAAACATTTTCAAAGGTTTTGGTTGGACCATATCCTACCACAATGTTGTATGGTCTGTGCCTTGATGGTGCAGACTGTTTAAGAGACTTTACAGAAGCTATGTCATATTATAGTGTAATATGATCTAAAAATCCAGGCATTGGCACTTATTCTGCTGATGGCTATGTCGAAGAAGGGTCTACTTGAGTAAAAGACATCACGGTGCTTGCTTAGTGAGTACCGCTCCTTCTTTTGAATCGGGCCACACGAGGCTCGAACCCAGGACCTCTGCATTGCTAGCACACGTGAAGATGTTTCTGAACACGTTTACATTTATGTGGATGCTACCATCATGAATGATGAGAGGGTAAGAGGGACAAAGGTTAGCATGTTTGGTTGTAGCCTCTGTAACTTTCTCACTCATCATTATTAATGAATTATTCATAATTTTTCTTAGTCATGGCATCCCCCATATAGCCTAACACTCACATATTTAGTTTTTCTTCTTCTTGTGATACTTTTTTTTACATTTATAATTAGTAGGTTTTATCTGTTTTAACAAACCATTTTTATTTTTGTACTTATATATTGAATATTGCACTGGAGGCTGATGAGGGGAGGACGGCTCATAATAATGGCTGGAAAAGAGCAAACAGAATGGCATCAAACACATGGAAACCATGGAAACCATGTGTTTGATGGATTTGATACCATTCCACCTATTCTGCTCCAGCCATTACCACGAGCCCGTCCTCCCCAATTAAGGTACCACCAACCTCCTGTGGTATATATATATTTTTTTTTTTTGTGGTGTGGTTTTCATATAAACCCTTGAGCTTCCAACCACACCTTCACACTGTTAAAAAAAATAATTATAAAGTTTTGTCTGTTGTTTTATAACTTGTTTTCTTTTGTGCAAATAAGTTAATCTTAAAGTAAATACTAAACTTTTGACTACTTTAATACACTATAAGTGAATTGTCCAAATATACTTATGACTTCTTCAAATAGGGGGACTAGATATAAGTGCTTTCATTTCTAAACAGTGAAACAGATATGAATGAAAATACCCTCAAATAATAAATAAAATTACGTGTTTTGATCATTTTAGTATTTTTGTCTTCAAAATTATTCTTAATTGTTTCAATTACAATTTATATCAAATGTTTGGTCAGTGTCAGGTAGCCAGACCCATTTGATGCCTACTTCTGCAACAAAAAGGTTGCTTGCTTTGTCAGGAATGGGCGCAATCTGGGAAACGGGCTCAAAGACTTTTGTGACAGTGTGTGTATATATACAAAAAAATTAATTCATACTCTTATTAAAAAGTGAAATTCCAACTTAGTGATGGAGGAAGTCACCCAGGAATCTTGTAAAGGCATATGTAAAATATGGACAAGTGAAGTCATTACCACATTTCACTGTTTTGAACACAACATACATTTGGAATGGATTAGTCTATTCATCTTCCCATCAGTAGTGTTGGCGGACATCTGATATTCAGAGAAATCGAGCTTCGCTCAGACATGTAGCAGGGACCTGAGAGAATGATCTGAGAGATTCCCTACAGGTCCAACCAGGCAAACCTCTGTGCCCTTACAAAAGATGGACACCGACCGATAGTATAGACCTACCTCCTTATAAGTAGGAGAGCCATGCTGTCCTCATCGCTTTATCAAATCAGGACAGGAGTGGGTAGAATCTCCAAGAAGAGCACAAGATTATCTGGGGGTTAATATCTGGGTTCTAAATGAACAGGCATTATACTTGTTTCCCCTGCCACGGAATTGATAAAAAAAAGACTGTTTTCCATGCTGTAGCTGAGATGGCTTGTCCTAAAACACGAGTTATACAGTAGTTCATGTTCTTCAGAAGCCTGGCAAGAAAGGCTCTAGAAAATCACAAATGTAGGAGTGTACTAAAATCAGACGTCTGGTGATGTCCCCCTGTTGTTTCAGCTCTGAAGTGTGTGTGCCAGCTATGTGCCAACGACACCTGTGAGACGGGCGCGGACGGGGCCTGCTGGAACTCTGTGATGCTGATCAACGGGAAGGAGGAGGCCGTCAAGTCCTGTCTGTCCCCGGCCGAGATGAGGGGACAGGTCTTCTGCTACAGCTCCCGGAACGTCTCCAAGAGGCACTGCTGCTTCACAGACTTCTGCAACAACGAGACCCTGCATCTGCACCCAGGTACTTATGAAGCTGTGGTAGTTTAGTTTCATTTGTTAGCGCTTTTGGTGCAATTTTTGCAAGTATGTGGTCAATTTTCACAACTTTTAGTCAAATTCAAAACAGATAATCAGAAAGGCAATTGACTAAGTACAACACACAATTATAGACTCACTCTTCACCACTGCTTTCCTAAACTTGCATTGGCCAATACAGCACAGTACTACTGTAATATATGCCATTTACAGTCCACACATTTTGGTATGTGTCCCCAGTGGGAAAACTGGTGTTGCTAGTGCCATGCTCTTATGAACTGAGCCACGTACAGGACCACTACAATACATAAGTACAATAAAATACAATACACAATTACAATACAGGTGGAAGATGTATGATTGCCATCCCGATGAGCGTACCACCCTGCTTCAGGCCGTGGGTGAGGCATGCAGTGATTTCAATCCAAACCTACAGTGCCTTCAGAAAGTATTCACACATCTTGGCATTTACCACATTTTGTTATGTTACAGCCTGAATTTAAAATGGTTTACATTGAGATTTCTTTTGTCACTAAGCCTACACACAATACCCCATAATGTCAAAGTGGAATTATGTTATTAGATTTTTTTTAAACATAAAAAAAAAATGAAAACCTGAAGTGTCTTGAGGCAATTAGTATTCAACCCCTTTATTACCTCATCTCTGTACCCCGCACATACAATTATCTGTAAGGTCGCTCAGTCGAGCAGTGCATTTCAAACAGTTTCAACCACAAAGACCAGGGAGGTTTTCCAATGTCTCTCAAAGAAGGGCACCTATTGGTAGATGGGTAAAAATAAAAAGCTGACATTGAATATCCCCTTTTCTTTCTTTCTTTATATATTGTTTTGAGCATGGTGAAGTTACTAATTACACTTTGGATGGTCACTATAAAGATACAGGTGTCCTTCCTAAATCAGTTGCTGGAGAGGCCAATGGTGACTTTAAAACAGTTAGAGTTTAATGGCTGTGATAGAAACTGAGGATGGATCAACAACGTAGTAGTTACTCCACAATACTAACCTAACTGACAGAGTGAAAAGAAGGAAGCTTGTACAAAATAAAAAATATTCCATAACATGCATCCTGTTTGCAACAAGGCACTAAAGTACTGCAAAATAATGGGGCAAAGCAATTAACATTTTGTCCTGAAAACAAAGTGTTATGTTTGGGGCAAATCCAATACAACACGTTAGAGTACCACTCTCCATATTTTTAAGCATACTGGTGGCTGCATCATGTTATGGGTATGCTTGTATTCATTAAGGACTGGGGAGTTTCTCAGGATAAAAAAGAAACGGAATGGAGTTAAGCACAGGCAAACTCAGAGAGGAAAACCTGGTTGTCTGCTTTCAACCAGACACTGGGAGATGAACTTGCCTTTCAGCAGGACAATAACCTAAAACACAAGGCCAAATCTACACTGGAGTTGCTTACCAAGAAGACAGTGAATGTTCCTGAGTTAGAGTTTTGACTTAAATCTGTTTGAAAATCTATGGCAAGACCTGAAAATGGTTGCCTAGCAAGGATAAACAACCACAAATTTGCCAGAGCTTGAAGAATTGGACAAATGTTGCACAGTCTAGGTTTGGAAAGCTCTTAGAGACTTACCCAGAAAGATTCACAGCTGTAATCACTGCCAAAGGTGATTATAACCTGTATTGACTCAGAGGGTTGTATAATTATCTAACCAAAATATAATAGTGTTTTATTTTCCATATACAGTACCAGTCAGAAGTTTGGACACACCTACTCATTCAAAGGTTTTTCTTTATTTGTACTATTTTATACATTGTAGAATAATAGTGACAACATCAACACTATGAAATAACACATGGAATCATGTAGTAACCAAAAAAATACATATTATATTTGAAATTCTTCAAAGTAGCCACCCTTTGCCTGATGACAGCTCTGCACACTCTTGGCATTCTCTCAACCAGCTGCATGAGGTAGTCACCTGGAATGCATTTCAATTAACAGGTGTGCCTTGTTAAAAGTTAATTTGCAGATTTTTTTCCCTTCTTAATGCGTTTGAGCAAATCAGTTGTGTTGTGACAAGGTAGCAGTGGTATACAGAAGATAGCCCTGTTTGGTAAAATACCAAGTCCATATTATGGCAAGAACAGCTCAAATAAGCAAAGAGAAACAACAGTCCACTCACTCACTACCGGTCAAAAGTTTTAGAACACCTACTCATTCAAGGGTTTTTCTTTAATTTTACTATTTTCTATATTGTAGAATAATAGTGATGACATCAAAACTCTGAAATAGCACATGAAATGGCACATGTAGTAACAAAAAAAAAGTGTTAAAACAAATCAAAATATATTTTATATTCTTCAAGGTAGCCACACTTTGCCTTGATGACATCTTTGCACAGTCGTGGAATTATCTCAACCAGCTTCATGATGAATGCTTTTCCAACAGTCTTGAAGGAGTTCCCACATATGCTGAACACTTGTTTTCCTTCACTCTGCAGTCCAACTCATCCCAAACCATCTCAATTAGGTTGAGGTCAGGTGATTGTGGAGGCCATGTCATCCGATGTAGCACTCCATCACTCTTCTTCTTGGTCAAATAGCCTTTACACAGCCTGGAGGTGTGTTTTGGGTCATTGTCCTGTTGAAAAACAAAAGATAGTCCCACTAAGCGCAAACCAGATGGGATATCGCTGCAGAAAGCTGTGGTAGCCATGCTGGTTAAGTGTGCCTTGAATTCTAAATAAATCACAGACCGTGTCACCAGCAAAGCACCCCCACACCATAAAACCTCCTCCGTGCTTTACGGTGGGAAATACACATGCGGAGATCATCCGTTCACCCACACCGCGTCTCACAAAGACACAGCGGTTGGAATCAGAAATCTCAAATTTGGACAGATTTCCACCTGTGTAATGTCCATTTCTCAGGTTTCTTGGCCCAAGCAAGTCTCTTCTTATTATTGGGGTCCTTTAGTAGTGGTTTCTTTGCAGCAATTCGACCATGAAGGCCTGATTCACACAGTCTCCTCTGAACAGTTGATGTTGAGATGTCTGTTACTTTGGACTCTGAAGCATTTATTTGGTCTGCAATTTCTGAGGCTTGTAACTCTAATGAACTTATCCTCTGCAGCAGAGGTAACTCTGGGTCTTCTATTCCTGTGGCGGTCCTCATGAGAGCCAGTTTCATCATAGCGCTTGATGGTTTTTTGGACTGCACTTGAAGAAACTTTCAAAGTCAAGGGGCGTGTACTTTCTGAAGGCATTGTATGTCAGGCTTAGACCCGTCGTGACAAAAGGTTTTCCCCCAGGTTCATGAACAATGAGGATGTTTACTGAGCTTTCGATGAGCACCTATGGCCAAATACTCAAGACAGGCTTGATGCAAACTAGTGCCTGCTAAACATTGCCTCTTTTAATTTCTTTCATTTGATTACATTGTGAATGATGTCTTCTTTGATCACACATGGGATAGAAATTATGGAAATGTGATTTTCAGTCCAATTTTAATTGGTAGTGCAAGTGTATTGCCTAATGTGAAACGGTGTAATTTAGCATACTACATTCAAAGGGCTATTTTTAAACATGTATCTAAAAAATGTTTGCTTTTGGATTAACTGGTTGTTAAAATAACTAAATTGCGAAGATATCATTACGTTGTGTTTTGGTGATTTAACCAAAGTCCTCATCATATTTCCCAGTAAATCTATATTTTGGATCAATAGGTTGTGTGGTGAAAGATGTCTACAAACAAAATGTATGCACAATGAAGGTTTTGAATGTAAGACTGGCTGCCTTACAAGTGTTACTTTGTGAAAATGGTACCAAAGCTATTAAAACAAACATTATGAAGTTATGATATTGCCAAATACTGTTCGAATATATTACCATGTCATTATGGTTTCAATTCCTGCTCAAGGTTTCGAGAGATTGGGCAAGATACCCTGTGAGAAAAGACTATGGCCATGTCCGAATACAGGTACTTGCATTCTAAATAGTAGGCATTTTGGGAATGCAATTAAAAAAAAAAATTATAGTATGTGAAATTTCGAAAAATGTATTGTGCTTTAAATGCCAGGATGTCATACTCCTTCTGGATTTTCACGTAGTAGAATTCGCTGCACACTATTGAGGAAGAGAATCATATTTTGAGGCCCATGTCTGTCTGACAATAGTTGATAATCAGCTGAGGGGACGCTCTGTACCTAAATGAACGAATGGCGGGAATCAACGCAATTGCGTATTAGATGACACATTCTCAGAAGGAGGAGCCTAGTATGCTGTTATTTATTGCCTAATGCATTAAATGTATACTAAACAGAATGTTATAAATGGTATGTAGTACGATTAGTACACAGTATGCATTTTAAGTAGTAGGCAAGACAGATTTCAGAATATTTTTTTTTGGAATCCCTAAATAGCCCAATATCCTAGAATAGATCTTGTACTCTTCATATCCTCTGATTTGACATATCTGACTTGTTCTGTACAAGTATTATATACAGTGAGTGTCATGAGGCGCTTAGAGTAGTTGAATCAGGTGTTTTAGTGCTGGGCTTGAACATCCTTTAGTTCTTCAGGTCCAGGGTTAGTAATGAGAATCCAATATACATGTAAGTACATCACATACCAATTATCATTTTAGACCCTGTTGTTTTATGTGAAAAATAATCAAACGCATAGAGAAAGCAACATTCTCCAAAGTAACATCCATCAATTGTTGATCCCCTTTGGCTATGAATGGATTGGATTAGGGTGTTGAATTGCCTGCTGATGTTTTGGAAAATAAACTGTACACTTGCTGAGGCCGCTCAATTTAAGAGATGTACTGACTACACTCTATCCTCTATTCATCAGTGCCTGTCCTCAGCCCTTAATAACAGTTCCCCTGGTTACCAGATTGATTATATGTGCTGAAGCAGAGCGGTCCAACTGCTTCCGAATTGCCCGAGCTCAGTGGCAACCCGTCATTTATTTATGTCTGTCCCTCATTTTAAGGTCAACCCTGTTATGTGAACTAAACTCTCATTTTAATATATTCCTTTTTAAATATTTTTTTTTCAAACGAGACTTTGAACATCTAATAGTCAAATCATAGTGTAAAAGCAGGTGAGCTGATTCTACCATTTTTGGTCATTTTCTGATGCTTTGTGGTGGGAAACTGAGCGGGTCGAGCATAACATGTCAACCCTGTTACCCATAGGCTAGAAATATTTGTAATTATTTTTTTTGTTAAGCTTGCATTCAATTGCCACTCCCTGTTGTACACAGCAAGCTTCCATTCCCCCTGTCACAAGGGGGTTTATGGCTGATTTTAAGGTGAAATGGTCAACCCTGTTACCTTTATTTGGCACATAATAGGCACTTACTATAGTACATTTTGAGATGGGAAAACTAGTTTTTTTATGAAGTTGATAAGCAACTGCTTGCTAATGTTACGATTAGGGGTAGGTCTAGAATAAGGGTTAAAGAGGGTAAGTTTAGGGCTAGGGTTAGTAAATGGTTAGTTAAAATGTTACTATTCAAATAAAGTGTTACTGCTATGCAGTGGAGGAAAAAGTACCCAATTGTCATACTTGAGTAAAAGTAAAGATACCTTAATAGAAAATGACTCAAGTAAAAGTGAGTCACCCAGTGAAATTCTACTTGCTTAAAAGTCCTGAAGTATTTGGTTTTAAATATACTTAAGTATCAAAAGTAAATGTAATTGCTAAAATATACTTAAGTAGTAAAACAAAAGTATAAATAAATTCAAATTCCTTATAAACTCAGCAAAAAAATTAACATCCTCTCACTGTCGGCTGCATTTATTTACATGTATGTGTAAATATTTGTATGAACATAAGATTCAACAACTGAGACATGTGACCTACGGAAATTGAATAATGTGTCCCTGAACAAAGGGGGGGGGGGGGTCAAAATCAAAAGTAACAGTCAGTATCTGGTGTGGCCACCAGCTGCATTAAGTACTGCAGTGCATCTCCTCATGGACTGCACCAGATTTGCCAGTTCTTGCTGTGAGATGTTACCCCACTTTTCCACCAAGGCACCTGCAAGTTTCCGGACATTTCTAGGGGAAATGGCCCTAGCCCTCACCCTCCGATCCAAAAGGTCCCAGATGTGCTCAATGTGATTGAGATCCGGGCTCTTCGCTGGCCATGGCAGAACACTGACGTTCCTGTCTTGCAGGAAATCATGCACAGAACGAGCAGTATGGCTGTTGACATTGTTATGCTATGACACACCGCCCCAGACCATGACGGACCCTCCACCTCCGAATTAAGCCCGCTCCAGAGTACAGGCATCGGTGTAATGCTCATTCCTTCGACAATAAACGCGAATCTGACCATCACCCCTGGTGAGACACAACCGTGACTCGTCACTGAAGAGCACTTTTTGCCAGTCCTGTCTGGTCCAGCAACGGTGTGTTTTTGCCCATAGGCGACGTTGTTGCCAGTGATGTCTGGTGAGGACCTGCCTTACAACAGGCCTACAAGCCTTTAGTCCAGCCTCTCTCAGCCTATTGCGGACAGTCTGAGTGCTGATGGAGGGATTGTGCGTTCCTGGTGTAACTCGGGCAGTTGTTATTGCCATCCTGTCCCGCAGGTGTGCTGTTCGGATGTACCGATCCTGTGCAGGTGTTGTTACACGTGGTCTGCCACTGTGAGGACGATTAGCTGTCCGACCTGTCTCCCTGTAGCGTTGTCTTAGGCGTCTCACAGTACGGACATTGCAATTTATTGCCCTGACCACATCTGCAGTCCTTGTGCTTCCTTGCAGCATGCCTAAGGCACGTTCACGCAGATGAGCAGGGACCCTGAGCATCTTTCTTTTGGTGTTTTTCAGAGACAGTAGAAAGGCCTCTTTAGTGTCCTAAGTTTTCATAACTGTGACCTTAATTGCCTACCGTCTGTAAGCTGTTAGTGTCTTAACGACCTTTCCACATTTGCATGTTCATTAATTGTTTACGGTTCGTTGAACAAGCATGGGAATCAGTGTTTAAACCCTTTACAATGAAGATCTGGGAAGTTATTTGGGTTTTTACGAATTATCTTTGAAAGACAGGGTCCTGACAAAGTTTATTAAGCAAACCAGTTGGCTCCATATTCTTTTCTTTTTTTAAGTTACGGACAGCCAGGGGCACACTGCAACACTCAGACATAATTTACAAACTCAGCATTTGTGTTTAGTGAGTCCGCCAGATCAGAGGCAGTAGGGATGACAGGGATGTTCTCTTGATAAGTGTGTGAATTGGACCATTTTCCTGTCCTGCTAAGCATTCAAAATGTAACGAGTACTTGGAGTAGAAAGCACATCATTTTCTTTAGGAATGTAGTGAAGTAAAAGTTGTCAAGAAATATAAATAGTGAAGTACAGATACCCCAAAAACTACTAAAGTAGTACTTTCAAGTATTTTTACTTAAGTACTTTACACAACTGCTGCTATGTTTATGGTTCTTATTGTAAAGAGTAGATCACATGACTGAAAGTGCAAAGTGCAGATGAGATGACGTTAGCCCATTACAGTTGGAATGTTAGACGTTTTATTTTATTAGGATCATTTTTAGCCCACCTAGGGCTGGTCTTCAAAGAGTCCTTTAGAAATGTAAAAACATACAGAAAATCTATAGTAACATGTCTCTGTGCGTGTAAAATACTGTATCTGTCTTGTCAGAATGACTGCCTCCATGTTGAGGCAAACCATTGGAGCCGTCTGTGTTTTGGGGAAAAATGAAACAAGGTACTCTTTATTTCAAACAGCTGACGGTGATTTCTATAAATGTGCTTACTTTCATGCCATCTCATAAATATTGAGATAGAGGTATTGTGATTTGGATATGAACGTTTTGAATTTGTCAAAAATGATGAATGACTCGAGATTGCTTCCCGAACACATGCCGCCCCCAAAGTAGCCTCCCAACCTTAGACAAAAAAGATTAGTGGCCTACTTAAAGCACATGGGGAAGTAGATATGTCCCAAGTGCATCCAGCTGATATGCATGTTGGAAAAACATTCCAGTATCTTTTAACCAGTAGAGCAATGGAGGTTAGAGGCTGATTTCCTGTTGTTTTGCACTTTTTGTTGAGTGATTTTTCTTTGCTCTACTGGGACATGTGGTAGAATAGGCTTTTAGGTAAAAGGGAAAGACATGTTATGAAATACTGGACTTGGGTTGTCAACTTGTGTTCACATATCTGACTCTGTGTACAGTTCTCACTCTGTCGATGTTGCAAGACATCTTACTAGATGAGGACACAAAGACTATTGCTGTAATGGGGATAGCTAAGACCACCAGGTCAAACAAACATGACACCACTTAAGCTTTCGCCTGGGGTCACACAAAGCAACGTCACACAATTTTAGTTGCATTTATTACCACAAGCCCTTCCTCCCCAATTAAGGTGCCACCAACCTCCTATGGTTGCAAGTGACATCATCTCAAGCAACTTTGCTGTTACATGAAGCAACTCATTTTTAAAAATGTAACCTTTATTTAACTAGGCAAGTCAGTTAAGAACAAATTCTTATTTACAATGACGGCCTACCGGTGAACAGTGGGTTAACTGCCTTGTTCAGGGGCAGAACGACAGATTTTTACTTTGTCAGCTCGTGGATTCGATCCAGCAACCTTTCGGTTACTCGCCCAACGCTCTAACCACTAGGCTTCCTGCTGCAACTCAAACGCGATTAAAATTGCATGCACGAGCCAATCAAATTGAAGCTGCTTGTTTGAGAATTCTAAACTCACCCCAAGTCATCTGCTGCATTACATTGTGGTTATTTGTTTATCCAACCATTTAGTTATTGTAACAGCAAGGATATATAAGACATGCAGCCTGTAAAATGTTGCTAGCTAGCCAAAATGACATTGCAAACACTAAGACAGCTAGCTAGCTAGCAACAAGCTAACCAAACTAGCAACGAACTAAGATGGCTAACACAGTTAACAGTTCAATTAGCAGAATGTCAGCCAAAATCCATCTCAATACAGTCAAGTCCATCTTCACCCATTGCCGGCCAGTGGGTTTCCTCTCACTACCACATTTGGTAGTGAGTGGAAACGCCAAGCGGATGCTTCACATCTATACATCCGGTGAAATATCTGTCTCATTGTTCTATCTGTGGTGCTAGTCTCTGTTCTGTCAACGCAGATCGTGGGTTGTGCTGCACAGCACTGACAGCTGTGTTGACATGACAACTTGGTCAATTCTGAACCTTCGAATGGATCATGTGACAAAAGAGTTTGTTTTGATTGGCTGTTGCTTGCAATTAGTTGCGCAAAGTTGAAGTTTCATCTGGATGCATCCAAGTTGCAGATGAGAAGCTTATTCGTGTCAGGGGGGTGTCTTGTTTTGCACGCTTTGAATAAAATGCAGTACGACAGGATCTTTATAAAACACACAGCTCTGTATTAGCTAGCTATAACTGGCATGTTCATGTGTCTTCGGTCATGATCAACGGAAAATAACCTCATGACCTGGGTGGTCTTAACCAATCATAGCGCAGTATGATATGACGGTAGAATGCAACCAATTACAATTGAGTATGTTGACACAAATGAATATTACAGGGGGTGTTTCACAAAGCAATAGAAAATAAACTCTATTGCGAGCAGCTAAAATTACGCGCAAGTTGTGTAACAGCAGCTCTACGCTGAGTGCAGTTCCTGTATTGTTGATATTAAGCTATACAGTGAAAAATAACTGTTCAACATAGAAAGAATAATGCTTTAGAACATTATTTTGTATTACTTTATTATGACATCATTTTGTATTACTTTATTACACTAGTATCTCCCATGGTAATTCCAGCATTCTAATCAGTGGAAGCAAAATAGCGGTGGAAGCAAAATAGCCCCATATCGTCAAAGATACGCAACCATATGTGACCTTAAGTGCTTTTCTGCACATGCTTCCATTTTTCGACGCCAGACTCACCACTGGTGTGCGTGGCCAAAGAGCTCTATTTTCATGTCATCTGACCATAGCACCGCCTGGAGTTTGATAAAAAACATTAGCACTTGGATTGGAAACGGTGCTATGCTTATCCTTACAAGGGGAGTGTGTTAGGGTTGAAAACAAGGGTGCCAATAATCCCCTGTCATGACGTTGCCCTCTTTGGACACTGCGAGCACCATCCCCCGACCTCTATACTTCTGACACCAGGCTCTGTAAGAGCGGTCGTAAATTCCTATGAGGAGACCCTCTCCTCATGGCCCCAGTATAGAGAGAACAAAGGAGTTATTCCACCTCACAGAACTGGAGAACCGAACAACATTTATGTTCTGGAGAAGGTATAAAAGATCGGTGAAGAATCCAGCTACGAACTGGTCCATTTGGTACAATTTTGTGAAACTCATGAGAGACAATACCGCCACATTACCATAATCATGTTTATACAATAGCCTCAGCTATGAGACTTACATCTAAATGGTTGTATAAAATGAATGAATAAGGATGGAACTGTTTGTGAAATTGTGTAATGTGATTTTGGACTGTTTAATGAAGGAAACTCTAATTCCCTTTGGAGTCTTAACTAAATCAGAGGACCGCCCATGAGCACACTTATGGTCTGGCGTCATAGGACAGGCCCTTTTCTGCTCTTCCGAAGAAAACCAAGGTGGGGGTTTTATATCACCAGACCGAGCTTACCTCAATTACGAGATGGCTAAAGGTTGGAGACCAGCTTACCTCGATAACGAGAGGGCCAAGGTTTGACCATGCATTCCTCTTTCTGAACTTTTAACCATACCACGTGGTTAAACTTTTAGACTATCGATACCGACAGAATAAGAACAAGTCTTTAATATTAATTACTAGTCTGCAGCTAGGAATTCGGTACTGAACGCGAAGACCGACAACCGCCGAAACATCTGCCCTATAACGACATTAATGAATGTCACTCTGAACTACCCATTCTAACCACGACAGAGAGGGCGGACAGACTCTCCAACAGAAACAAACTTTTCAACAGAGATCCCGACGACACACTGAGCGTAAATATATATATATATATATATTGATTGCAATTGTTCCCGAATGAGTGAGTGTTCAAGTGCAAAAGATTAGTATTTCAATTGTTATAATTATCAACTCTGTAGTGCCTTCTCAGCTGACACCCCCCACTCCCCTTTTGTCTAACAAGCCGCCATGCTGGTTTAGCCCACTAGGGCACATTCCTCTATCATTTCTTTGTAACGATATCTACTGTTTGTTATGCATTTCTGTGAATTACCTAGTTAGTAAATAAATTATTTTAAGACAATTGATGTATGGATGACTCATAGTGAAGACTGGGTTCGTGCAGATAACCAACAATTTACAACGTTTGGAATGAGACTGACGAGGTAAAGAATACGTCATTAATCAGAAGACTAAGTGATCAGATATTAAAATATTTGAAAGTTATATTAGGAAAATTATAACTTTAATCTGAATATTTTCCTTGGTGGCCCGACTTCCTAGTTAATTACAGTTACATGATTAATCAGGTTAATCGCGTAATAATAATTAGTTATTTGATAAATATGTCTTCAGTTTAATGATGCCAAAGACATGACACCCCTATATATTTTTTTATCTTTATCAAGGGTGCCAATAATTATGGACCTGACTGGACATAGCACCAAGATGCATTTTGAGTTGTCCTTTGCAATGCATGACTCCATGGTATGTATTGTTGGCAAAACAAGCTTCACCATCAGGATGCTTTGCTGTTCCCCCCACTCGGTTTGGCTTGTGCTATCGAGTTTTGGTTTTCGTCCTTGTTTTTATTACTTGTGACAGTGTACCAACCTGGGCGGTACTCGGTTTGGTCTACCAGTATTGCGGCGCTGAGGGTTTGTCTTAGTTGTCTGTGTAACTTGTCTGTCCACCGGAATCCTCCCAGTTATAGCCTTCGGGTTTGAGGACCGCGCCTACCCCGCAAGATTTGGAGACTATGTTTCGCTCCAGCAGGCTTGCAGTTCTTCACTGAGTGAACTAGGTGTCGCGAGGTGCACCACGTTTCATCTCTCACAGGGCGCAGCCATCTTGCCTTGACTCATGTGTGTACCACGGTGAACCACGGTGAACGAGCTATGCAAAGTAGCTAGATTAACGAGAGGTGACCATTGCAGGACTAAGCACTGTTATAAACACACTTCCCCTTAAGTCCTGCCAACAATGTACAGTTGAAGTCGGAAGTTTACATACACTTAGGTTGGAGACATTAAAACTCGTTTTTCAACCACTCCACAAATGTCTTGTTACCAAACTATAGTTTTGGCAAGTCGGTTAGGACATCTACTTTGTGCATGACACAAGTCATTTTTCCAACAATTGTTTACAAATAGATTATTTCACTTATAATTCACTGTATCACAATTCCAGTGGGTCAGAAGTTTACATACACTAAGTTGACTGTGCCTTTAAACAGCTTGGAAAATTCCAGAAAATGTTGTCATGGCTTTAGAAGCTTCTGAAGTCAATTGGAGGTGTACCTGTGGATGTATTTCAAGGCCTACCTTCAAACTCAGTGCCTCTTTTGCTTGACGTCATGGGAAAATCAAAATAAATCAGCCAAGACCTCACACAAAAATGGTAGACCTCCACAAGTCTGGTTCATCCTTGGGAGCAATTTCCAAACGCCTGAAGGTACCACATTCATCTGTACAAACAATAGTATGCAAGTATAAACGCCAATGGGTTCACGCAGCTGTCATACCGCTCAGGAAGGAGATGCGTTCTTTCTCCTAGAGATGAACGTACTTTGGTGGGAAAAGTGCAAATCAATCCCAGAACAACAGCAAAGGACCTTGTGAAGATGCTGGAGGAAACGGGTACAAAAGTATCTATATCCACAGTAAAACGAGTCCTATATCGACATAACCTGAAAGGCCGCTCAGCAAGGAAGAAGCCACGGCTCCAAAACCGCCATTAAAAAAGCCAGACTACATTTTGCAACTGCACATGGGGACAAAGATCGTACTTTTTGGAGAAATGTCCTCTAGTCTGATGAAACAAAAATAGAACTGTTTGGCCATAATGACGATCGTTATGTTTGGAGGAAAAAGGGAGAGGCTTGCAAGCTGAAGAACACCATCCCAAACGTGAAGCACAGGGGTGGCAGCATCATGTTGTGGGGGTGCTTTGCTGCAGGAGGGACTCGTGCACTTCACAAAATAGATGGCATCATGAGGATGGAAAATAATGTGAATAAATTGAAGCAAAATCTCAAGACATCAGTCAGGAAGTTAAAGCTTGGTCGCAAATGGGTCTTCCAAATGGACAATGACACAAGCATACTTCCAAAGTTGTGGCAAAATGGCTTAAGGACAACAAAGTCAAGGTATTGGAGTGGCCATCACAAAGCCCTGACATCAATCCTATAGAAAATTTGTGGGCAGAACTGAAAAAGCGTGTGTGAGCAAGGAGGCCTACAAACATGACTCAGTTACACCAGCTCTGTCAGGAGTAATGGGCCAAAACCTATTGTGTGAAGCTTGTGGAAGGCTACCCGTAACATTTGACCCAAGTTAAACAATTTAAAGGCAATGCTAACAAATACTAATTGAGTGTATGTGACCCACTGGGAATGTGATGAAAGAAATAAAAGCTGAAATAAATCATTCTCTCTGCTATTATTCTGACATTTCACATTCTTAAAATAAAGTGGTGATCCTAACTGACCTAAGACAGGGAATTTTTACTAGGATTAAATGTCAGGAATTGTGAAAACTGAGTTTAAATGAATTTGGCTAAGGTGTATGTAAACTTCCGACTTCAACTGTATATAGCAAGAGATTAGCTATAAACATAGCGTGAGTTAAAGCCGACCCACACATAAAGCAAGAAATAAGCTATAAATGTGTGTCAGGTAGAATGCCCTGCCTCTTCATGGTCAAGCAGTTTACACTGTTGGCTTAATTATTTAAAAAAGCTACAGCCATTCATGTCTCCTCTCCTTCATTCAGATAGTGTGTGTGTGTGTGTGAGACAAAAACTGATACTGGGTCCGTGATAATCTTTACTATTTTACAGTATTGCACAGTGCTTACTGCAAACAGTATATTCAGAGCGGCTTGTTATAATCCAATCGTTGCAGCAGGCTCAACCGATACCCCGCCCATTTCTTTACAGACAGAAGAACTAGCCAATAGTTGTTTATAGCACACAGCACTTCACACTGAATGAAAGGCACATGCGTGCTGGCAGCTGAAAATCACGATCATGGATAATTACAAAACATACTTGTGTAAAAATCGTATTCGGAGAATTCCCCATATCCGTTACTACTGTGTACTCATTTTGTCCGAATCCTCGGCACTCCCCTACTGTACATGTAAATAGGGCTGAAAAGTGACTGGTCGCAGGAATATATACTGTAAATACTGTGCCTTCAAAGTATTCACACCCCTTGACATTTTCCACATTTTGTAGCGTTACGAAGTGGGTTTCAAATGGATTTAATTGTATTTTTTTGTCAACAATCTACACAAAATACTCTAATGTCAAAGTGTATGAAAAATTCAAACATTTGTGAAAAAGAAAACACTAAAATACAGTATCTTGATAAGTAATCAACCCCCTGAGTCAATACATGTTAGAATCACATTTGGCAGCGATTCCAGCTGTGCGTCTTTCTTGGTAAGTCTGTAAGAGCTTTCCACACCTGGATTGTTCAACATTTGCCCATTTTTTTATTTTTTATTATCTTCAAAATTCTTCAAGCTCTGTCAAATTGGTTATTGATCATTGCTAGACAACCATTTTCAGGCTTTGCCATACATTTTCAAGCAGATTTAAGTAAAAGCTGTAACTGGGCCACTCAGGAACATTCACTGTCTTCTTGGTTAGCAACTCCAGTGTATATTTAGCCTTGTGTTTTAGGTCATTGTCCTGCTGAAAGGTGAATTAATCTCCCAGTGTCTGGTGGAAAGCAGACAAACTGGTTTACCTCTAGGATTTTGCCTGTGCGTAGCTCCATATAATGTATTTGTTATCCTGGAAAACCCCCCAGTCCTTAATGATTACAAGCATACCCCTAACATGATGTAGCCACCACTATGCTTGAAAATATGGAGAGTGGTACTCAGTAATGTTTTGTATTGGATTTATCCCAAACATAACACCTTGTATTCAGGACAAAATGTTAATTGCTTTGCCACATTTTTGCAGTAGTACTCTAGTGCCATGTTGCAAACAGGATGCATGTTTTGGAATATTTGTATTCTGTATAGGCCTCCTCATTTTCACTCTGTCAATTAGGTTATTATTGTGTAGTAACTACGTTATTGATTCATCCAAAGTTTTCTCCTACCACAGCCATTTAAACTCTAACTGTTTTAAAGTCACCATTGGCCTCATGGTGAAATCCCTGAGGGGTTAATTTCCTCACTAGCAACTGAGTTAGGAAGGACGCCTGCATCTTTTGTAGTGACTCTGTGTATTGATACACCATACAAAGTGTAATTAATAACTTCACCATGCTCAAAAGTGAAATGATCTCCCAATAAGTAGATGCCCTTCTTTGCGTATCATTGGAAACCTCCCTGGTCTTTGTGGTTGAATTTGTTTGAAATTCGGTGTATGTTGTAGACCCTATTTTATTTGTTGTGCCCACCATCGGTTGAGACACTGCATGCTCTTGAATACAGGGTGGGTGTCATGTTTTGTTTGATTTAATGTACTAAAATGTGAATAACATTTTAATTTCAACTTTCAAATAGTACCACGAAGATGGAGGTCAACACATCAGCCACTGTTGATTTGAGTGAGAATATATATTGTTTTAAATTAAACTGTCAATCTTCCATAGGAAACCTTTTGAAATCATAGAAATATAGATGATAGAATCGACATTCCCATTCAAGTTTAAATGAAACAGAGGGTGGACCGGTGGCCATCTTTCTGGTAGTAATTAGGGGTTCACAGAGAAGTTATGAACCTATTGTTATCCTTAGATTATAATTGGCACACAGAAACTAGATGCCTATGAGTTACTTGGTAAAAAAGAGTGGCACCGATTGGCCAATAGGTGGCGCTTGTATAAGCAGTCTCTCTTAAACCCTCATATCTGCCCGTGTAACCTAGAGACTTGAAACTATGTATGTAGGTGCGGAAGAAATTTGCATCAAGAACCCGTAACGTCTATCAGGATAGATTTTCCTCCATCTTGGACATTTTGGAAAACCTTAGAAAAACATCTTCTCAAAAACCATAGGACCAAATGGCACCAAATTCTGAATGTAGACCCATGATACGTATTAACTTAGTTTGGGTAAAAAGATGGCTGACTTATCTACAAATCAAAAATATGATTTTTATGTGTCCATTTAAATCCACTCCACAGTGGCGTATCAACTTGAAACTTATCATCGCTATCATGGACATCCCTAAGATGAACCACGCTGAATTTGATATTTATGTAAAAAAACAAAAACAAAGCAGGGAAACTATTAACACATTCTTTGCATATGTAACGCTAAGGCTGAAAATCACCTGCAATCATCTTCTCCTGTACCATACGTCAGATTCACCACATATTTTGTATTCAGACTCACTAGATCAGTGTTTAATGGTTTTGAGATTTGTTTTTGCTGCATTCAAATATGGCCGCACTGTACCTAATAGATGCACATATGCTAATGAAAAAATGTATACTTAAAAAATATTTCATGAACCATCAATCAGATTGACTCAATTATACTGAAAAATATATATAAACGCAACTTGCAACAATTTCAAAAATGTTCATGAGTTACAGTTCATATAAGGAAATCAGTGAATTGAAATAAATTCATTAGGTCCTGATCTATAGATTTCACATAACTGAGCAGGGGTGCAGCCATGGGTGGGCCTTGGAGGGCATAGGTCCACCTACTTGGCAGCCAGCCCCCCCCTCCCTCCCCCCAGATGATCCCGCAGGTGAAGAAGCCGGATGTGGAGGTCCTGGGCTGGCGTGGTCTGTGGTTGTGAGGCTGGTTGGACGTACTGCCAAATTCTCTAAAACGACATTGGAGGCAGCTTATGGTAGTGAAATCAACATTCAATTCTCTGGGAACAGCTCTGGTGGACATTTCTGCAATCAGCATGCCAATTGCACACTCCCTCAATGCTGGAGAATGTGTGGCATTGTGTTGTGTAACAAAACTGCACATTTTTAAAGTGTCCTTTTTATTGTCCCCAGCACAAGGTGCACCTGTATAATGACATGCTGTTTAATCAGCTTCTTGATATGCCACACCTGTCAGGTGGATGGATTATCTTGGCAAAGGAGAAATACTCACTAACAGGAACGTAAACAAATGTGTGCACAACATTTGAGAGAAATAATATTTTGTGCGTATGGAACATTTCAGGGACTTTTCATTTCAGCTCATGAAACATGGGACACTTTACATGTTCCATTCATATTTTGGTTCAGTGTAATTAGCCTCTAATGAATTTGAGAAGGATTAGTTGCTGCATTCAAAGTGGGCCACGCTATACACCACTAGATGGCACCATATCACACCAGGGATATAAGAACTGAACCGATGGACATGGGGACAAGAAATTTGGTATGTAAACCTTATGTATATGTCCTTAGAAGCTGTGTGAATATAAATTCGCTGCAACCTTAGCTGCACCAGACCAGTTGGTGGCACTATAGATTTAATTGGCACCAGTGGCACCATAGGATACTATAGCAATAACTATAGATCAAGTAGACTGTCTCATGCAAATTAATGTTAGATTAAAATTATGCAGATGAACAATGTGAAACATTTTGAAAATAACACTGAAATATTTCCTAAATCTTATCATAAACCATTAGTCAAATTGACCACAGAATTGGTATATAAACTCAATACATTATAAGTAATGATTTGAACAATGATTACCTGCTAGACTAAACTTCACTAGACTTTACTTCACTAGCGTCATCCTTGTGGTATTGCGAGATAAACATGGTAATGCTTCCGCTGATTGTAAATAAAGGGAGGAAGCGCCTACATGCTAGAGTTTGTCCTTTCTGTCATCCTGTGAATCCTGTTCATTGCTGCCCACAGCTATATTTAGAAGTTAACATTTACATTTAATTTATATTTCAATAGTGTACCGGCTAAATTGCAGTGGTCTGAACTTGTGATAAGTTTGTTCTACCGATGACGGGCACAACACGGACACCACAGATGATGTAAAATAGGTTCTTCGCTACAACATGCGCGTTTACACTTTTTTTCGTAAAAAAAGATTTTTTTGTCGATAAATTATACAACTGTTTGATAACCCTGTTTTGTAAGCTTTCAAATGGTATAAAACTCAACCGTTTTTCAGTGATGACGACATGGGTGTGGTATGCAAAATGGTTCAACTTCGAGCGCCTCTATTTTGGCATTCAGGTCATTTGCATTGACCCATTTTTGCACTGACTCGATGCACACTCACTGGACTCTGCCCACACACTCAGACATACTTACGCTGACACTCCAACAGACAAACGCGCACACACACACACACTGCTGCTACTCTGTTTATTATCTGTCCTGATTGCCTAATACATTTGAACCCTTACCTACATGTACGTATTACCTCAACTACCTTGTATCCCTGCAGATTGACTCGGTACTGGTACTCCTTGTATATAGCCTCCTTTTCTATTGTGTTACTGTTTTCTATTTGCTCATTTTCTTACATTTGAAAAAGAGCTCGTAAGCATTTCAGGGTAGAGTCTACACCTGTTGGATTCTGCGCATTTCACAAATACAATTTAATTTGTTTTGGTAGAGATTTCAGCTTCACATTTTGATCACAAGCTGCAACAGCATGTAACGACTACATTATTGGCAGTAATGGGTTAATTACTAGTGGTTGGAAATCACCACTAGAGGGCATGGGAATAATGAGAAGTATTAGCCTATGTATGATTTGGGTTCAGGAAGTCTTTTTTTTATCCCTAATGTAAAAATCCCCATCCACCTTTTTAAATCTTATATAACACATGTGTGGGCCATTGCACATTCATCTACTGATCAAGTCTTGTTATTGCATAAGACCCTCTGTTTCTTACATAGTGTGTAGTGTACTTAGAGTATGTTGCTGTGTCTGTGTTGTGTAGGCTATGTAGAGAGGCCTTCGGAGGAGGCCGGCTGGGGCAGGCTGGAGCTGGCAGCAGTCATCCTGGTGCCCTCTACCCTGCTATGTGTGAGCATCCTGCTGGGTGTGTGCGTGGTGCAGGGCCAGCCCTGTGCCTACAACCGGGCCCACAAGAATGACGTGGAGGAGCCCCTGGACGACCAAAGTCTTATGTCCCCCGATAAGTGTCTTAAAGACCTCATCTACGATATGAGCACCTCCGGCTCAGGCTCCGGTAAGAGAGAGTCTATACGTGTATGGTTCAATGTACAGTCATAGAAACATAATCACTAGAATGGGTGTCCCCCATCAAGTCAATGGGTCGCTAATGGGGATTTCTATTTAGGCATGCACCAGAGGAGAGCAGGTAATGGTGCTCTGATAGATTGGACCTCATCACGAATTTAGCATTTTAAATCAATTTGATGTTTTAATATTGAAAATTGGGCAGCAAGTGAGAGTAACAACACACTGAGTTCAGAGTTTATAATTGGATTATGTTCCTGACAGAGCATTTGTAACAGATTTTTTTTTTTTGTTTTACAGGGCTACCACTGCTAGTACAACGGACAATAGCTCGGACCATCGTGCTGCAGGAGACCATTGGGAAGGGCCGCTTCGGGGAGGTGTGGCGAGGGAAGTGGCGAGGGGAGGACGTTGCGGTGAAGATCTTCTCATCCCGTGACGAGAGGTCCTGGTTCAGAGAGGCAGAGATCTATCAGACCATCATGCTCCGACACGAGAGTATCCTGGGATTCATTGCAGCTGATAACAAAGGAACTTATTGACATATTTGGTCCAAATGGCACCCTATTCCCTATATAGTGCACTACTTTTCACCAGAGCCCTATATACTATATAGGGAATAGGGTGCCATTTGGGAGGCATCCTTGATATAACTGCCCTTGATATGCTATTTTGACTATGTAGCGACTTAAGCAGGAAAAGCTCCTGGCCCTAACTACATTTCATGTCATGTACATTGTTTTAATGTGTGACTAGAAGCGCTCTCAAGTATGACTGTACACGTACACTAACCCTAGGTGTGTGACCATGCCCTTTTGCTGTCTTCTGCAGATAACGGCTCTTGGACCCAGCTGTGGCTGGTGACAGAGTACCACGAGCACGGCTCCCTGTTCGACTACCTGAACAGGTACACAGTGTCTGTGGACGGCATGATCGTTCTGGCCTTGTCCATCGCCAGCGGCCTGGCACACCTCCACATGGAGATCATTGGCACGCAGGGTGAGGTGTTGGCACCGCACATCCTTTCAGCCTAGATCTTTAACTTCCTGTAATGGGAATTTAAGACGACTATCATTTTTAGATTCAGAGTGATTGATATAATGTAGAATATTTAGAGTCTTATTTGTAGTGTGGTATAGGCTTCAATAACAATAGAAAACCTGTGTATCTGGCAGTCTAGTTTTGGACTGATGCCATTCCCACTTTAGATATTCTATTGAACATCCCACAGGATTGACATGTATTCTTGTAGTGGAAATAATGATTCACCAAAGGTCAGAACTATAATTACAGGGACTTGGCGAGGGCCTCCTTTTTTATAACAGAACAACCATAGAAAATCCTCTTTCTAATCTTAGAAAAGCTACTTTCCAAAGCACACTTCTTTATGTTGCTAGTTACTTGCTGATGTGAGCTTGTTGCATTCACAACGATAGCCTTATTTCTATGCAAATTGTTTCTTCTGAATTCTTTTTTTTTCTGTCACGTTTGCACAGTACTACTGTTAATCTATTGTTAGCATCTATTTTGCAAGGGCTATATAACAGTTACAACAAACATCTACCCATGTTAGCAAGTTATTGAATAGACATTAAATATAACCAGGGTTGGGGAGTAACAGATTACATGTACATGTAGTCCGTTACATGTAAGGGATTACAAAAAACTGGTAACTGTAAATATTGTAATCAGATTACAGATACTTTTGAAAAACTAGATTACTTTGAGGATTACTTCGCAGATTACTTCGCGGATTACTTTTAAATTCGGTAAGGATGTTTGCGAAAAAAAATCTTTGACACTTCTCTGTTTTCTCAATGACATTCAAATCAGCATTGAAAGAAGGTCCAAGTTTAAATTTGTTCCATCCTGAGTGAGTCTGACCACAAGTCAGAGACCACTGTGATGACACACCAAATGTGTTTGATGGATCGTGGGAAAAGCGCAGGAATAGGCTTTTGTAGGCTACAGTCCATGCTGTCTTCCAATGGTGCAACTGCTGTCGGCATCCAAAGATTATTCAACTTGAATAAACACTTGGAGGTAAGGATGACAGCAGTGGTGTAGTCTACGGCAATAAGTATATCACTTATTATTGATATCTACATAGTGCATTGATGTGAATCACACTGCTGCTCTCTCATTTAGCTATTTGCGCCTTATGGATTGTGGTTGTTGTGGATGGCTGTTCACAAATCTGAATGTGTATTTGAACCCAATAATGGTTGAATTCAAAAAGTTTAAGCTGCCTATCAATCATTGTTTTTGAAACCAGTGGACAGCCAGTGAAATATGTGCTCTTGCAACAGCTGCATAGTGTTGCATAGTGTGCATAGATCCCAGCCTATGGAATAAAAGTGGGGCTTTTACTACTCAATCTAATTCATGCTGATAAAAATCAATAATCCATAGGCCTAATGAACACATGCTCAAACTCACACACTTTTGATAGACTTAAAGGGGCAATCTGTAGTTGCTACATCCATTTTTGGACTTATAAATGATATATACATTACCAGTCAAAAGTTTGGACACACTCATTCCAGGTTTTTTCTTTATGTGAAGACATCAAAATGATGAAACAGTACATATGGAATCATGTAGTAACCAAAAAGTGTTAAACAAATCAAAATATATTAAATATAATATTCAAGGTAGCCACCCTTTGCCTTGATGACAGCTTCGCATACTCTTGGCATTCTCTCAACCAACTTCATGAGGAATGCTTTTCCAACGGTTCCCACATATGCTGAGCACTTATTGGCTGTTTTTCCATCACTCTGCGGTCCAACTCAACCCAAACATCCCAATTGGGTTGAGGTCTGTGGAGGCCAGGTCATCTGATGTAGCACTCCATCACTCTCCTTCTTGGTCAAATAGCCCTTACACAGCCTGGAGGTGTGTTGGGTGATTGTCCTGTTGAAAAACAAATGATAGTCCCACTAAGTGCAAACCAGATGGGATGGTGTATTGCTGCAGAATGCTGTGGTAGCCATGCTGTTTAAGTGTGCCTTGAATTCTAAATAAATCCCAGACAGTGTCACCATCAAAGCATAATCACATTATGGATGGTCAGTCCTTGCATCCATAGCTCCGACTATTAATCTGAGAGTGGTTACATTTCTCCAGGCCCATCCCTCAGCTTTTTACCAAAACAGGGACGACCATTTTGTTATTGTTTCATCTGTGGATTTGCCCTTTTTAAACAGCTGTACATTATCAAGATATCAAATTGTCACCAACAAATATGTAAACAATAGGCCTATAGCATATGGCATTCGTTTTTTCACATGAAAATAGCACTATTCTTGAAGATCAAGGGGTATAACATTTATTGGAATGACTGAAATTCTGATAGACTTTGGTTTTTAATGTAAAGATATAATGTAATCGTATTATTATATGTAGTAGAAAGTGATGGGTTAGAAGAAGCCTACATAAACCAACCCATAAAGTAAAATTTAACATCCGTATATGGCCAGCTATGTAAACTTTAACATTGATTTATCCTGCAATAAATGTTGTTCAATTGGTAATATAAATGTTTGTCTTCTTCTAATGCCTCTTAAGGGGAAAGTCATCTAAAAGTAACTGAATGTAATCAGATTATATTACTGAGTTTGGGTAATCCAAAAGTTACGTTACTGATTACAATTTTGGACAGATAACTAGTAACTGTAACAGGTTACATTTAGAAAGTAACCTACCCAACCCTGAATAACTATGTTGTAGTGTGTGCATCCATTCTTAGCACTAGACATGTATTTTGCAAGGGCTATACAACAGTGACAATAAACCCATGTATCACTTTAGCAAGTTATTGAAATTACATGTAATAAAACTATGAGTTGTGATGTGTTTTACAGGGAAACCTGCCATTGCCCACAGAGACATGAAGTCTAAAAACATTCTGGTGAAGAAGAATGGGACGGCTGTCATAGCAGACCTCGGATTGGCTGTGAAACACGACTCCAGTACCAACATCATTGATATACCGTCCAATCACAGAGTAGGAACAAAGAGGTAACTAGGCAGCTTTTAACTGAGAGAAAAGAGCATGGGCATGTCTATTGGCCACTTTGATGGACCTTTTTCAATTATTAGTATTTAATCTTTTTATATCCTTTTAGAGAGATGGAGGGAGCAGTATTGGCTGACGATCAGGAAGGTCTCACATTGACTTTGAGTGTGTCCAAAATGCCACAGCGCTAGTCAGAAATGGCGCACTAGGGAATAGGGTGCCATTTGCGACGCATCCAAGTCTTTTACATCTCCCTTGCCCTCGTTTGTTTATGAAATTGATGGCTAGCCGACAGGTATCCTCTTCCACGTGCTACCTTCATCATTCAGAGCTCCTGTTTTTAGGACACCGTGTGCTGTTAACTGTTAATATAGTGATGGGACCGCTGCTCACACAGAGCCCTGTCTTCTGTCTATATAATAATAATAACATGTCTGTGTGCCTGCTGCCTGTCTGCAGGGTGGGAAATTAACTTTTTGGTCCAGCAGCCACTGGTGGAACATTCTTTTACTTGCCTAAATATGTTTTTCTCCATAATTACACCACAAATCACCCCCCCCCCCCCCCCAAAAAAATGTATTACTACTAAGAAGTAATGGGTTATATTTCTTAATTTCATAACATTTTTGTGACCTGCGTCTTTTAAGCAATGTATGTTTAAAATGAATCATTTCGATCCAATAATAAAAACGGGTAAACAGTTCTACAACTGAACATCAAGAATCAACAAAGTGCCTGCCCTGCCACAAAACGCTGAGTGATACAGCTTATTTATTATTATAGTTCAGGGCTCAATGCTGACATTTTTTACAAGAAGTACATGATGTTCTCATAAGTAGAAATGTAGAAGCACAAAAATAAATCAAGGAGAGCAATGACTAAAGGTTAATGAATAAACGTTTTTGGGAGTGATCCATCCTCAATCAAGCACAGTCACTAGGTGAGACAAAAATGTTCAGCTGGCCCTTTAAGGGACCAGCTGTGGCAACTAAGGCACTCGCTTGTCAGTGATGGAAAAAAAATCTCAGACTGCGATGTCTTCCTAGCAGCGGGCAGTTGCAGCAAACTCAAACTAACTTTGATAAACAACCTAGCATGTGAACAGAACGATCTAACTGTCCAAGAAACACAACGACAAAGTCACACTTTTAGTAGCCTTTCTTGTCAGTTCGACAAACCACTACATGTGGGCTTTGGATGGGGGAAAAAACAGTTCCCAAATGCTCTGTGTGACCACCCGCCAACATGGCTGGTGAAATATAGCTATAGTACATTCTTACCCGCCGATGACAAACTATGCTCTCATTTGGCGGGTGGATGGTGATAATTTCCAACCCTGCCTGTCTGTGTATCTCTGCCAGGACATTGAGTGCCTTCAGATGCATCAGTGTTGACTCACTCACCCTAATACCCCGTTGGTTAGTAGTTAACGAGTTCTTCCTCCCTCGGCAGGTACATGGCTCCAGAACTGCTGGATGACACGATCAATATTGGCAGCTTTGAGTCATTCAAGCGGGCAGATATATACTCCCTGGGCCTTGTATTCTGGGAACTGGCACGGAGGTGTTCCATCAGGGGTACGTCTTTTTAAACTCTTAGTACAAAAGCAACCGGAAGCAAATACAATGGAAGGCTACTAGAAATGACAGTATTTAAAGCTGAAGCTAATATTGTATTCCCTGTATGCACTATAGGGTGCCATTTTGGGACACCTTCAAGTTATTTAATTCTTAGTACAAAAGCAACATTAAGCAAATGAAATGGAAGTCGGGAAGTCTGGTCTGTTCAGCTAATGCACTCAGAGAAATGACATTGGAGTAGTGATTGATGCAGTTATTGGTTTATTGGGTAGGCGATGCATATACTTTATTCAGTGATTCATCATTTAATGAATATTAATGAGTCATTAATTTTACCACTGATATTAAGTAAACACAATTTCTCACATTGCCATGGAACTGATGAAGGATGGTACATTTGTGCCAGGGAAATGAAGAAATGTGCTCGTTTTTCTCCCCACACAGGACTTCAAGAAGATTTTCAGTTGCCTTACTATGATATGGTGCCTTCAGATCCTTCTGTGGAGGACATGAGAAAGATAGTCTGTGACCAGAAACTGAGACCTAACATTCCCAACCAGTGGCAGAGCTGTGAGGTGAGATACATTTTTTTTGGGCTGTGATAGGGTTGAAACTTTCCCAGGTTTTCCAGAAACCCCGGTTGGAAGATTCCTGGAATCGGTAGGGAATAAGCAGGAACTCTGTGAATCCTCAGAACGGGAAGCCTCGGAATTTTTGGACAAATTTTACAACCCTTGACTTAAAAAAATTAAATGTAGCTTCCAGTATATTGCCATAGGGCCGACTGAAGTCAGATTGGGAATACAATATACTTATTGTATGTTAGCTTGGTTAGCATTTAGAATTGTACCTCTGTAAATTGAACTGCTGTTTTTGAGGAAGGTTTTACTTGCAATGACTGATATGGGGTTGTCTAACCTACCATATTTGAATGCACTTACTGTAATTCTAAGTTGCTCTGCTCTGGACAAGAGTGTCTGCTAAATAGCCAAAATGTACCTTTTTGACCTGTTGATTGAACATGATCCTTCTTGATTCACCAGGCACTGCGGGTGATAGGCAAGCTGATGCGTGAGTGCTGGTATGCCAATGCTGCAGCTCGCCTCACCGCGCTGAGGGTCAAGAAAACTGTCTCTCAGGTGACTGTACTCAAGGACATCAAAGATTAGCTAGCCCACTGGCTGGCGCACCTGAACGTCCTGTCATTGGTCTGGAGCAAAGCATCCTCAAGACCACACTGAAACAGGAAACGCTCAGCTGGGTCGTATTAATTAGAAACCAAAACAGAAGAGAATGGGGAGGGACTACCTAAACCTATCCAATAAGACATTCTCATTACAAAATGTTTTGTTGTGGTTAGTAAATGTAGGTTTTAGCACGATGTTCCAAATGCCTGTATCGCAAGAATCAAGATTTTTGTTTTGTTTTATGAGCGTTCATGTCCGCATGTTCTCATGAAGTCTTTTTGGTCTCATCTCCTTCGCTCCTTCTGTGCTGTTTGCACCTTCCCACTTGCACACACACACACACCAAGCCTCTCCCCATGCCACTCACATCGAACATTAAAGATCACTTCTATTTGCATTTGAGGGTTGGTCCAAAAGAATTGGTCACATGGACACCCAAACACATTGAGACATTATTTTACTGTAACAGAGGAGAAGTTAGCTTTTCTAACGATACCCTTTTTATGTCTCGACTCCCAGACCGTCCTAAAACTGGAGTATCAATGAACATGATTGTGGAACATTTATGCACAGTTTCTGTCACACTGTGACAAAAATGCAGTACTTGGTACCAAGTACCGCTAGGAACATTTTATCCACATACTGTTAATGTGCTAGCTGTCTAGTCTGTGTTTTTATAAATGTGCAATGAGCATAAGAAGCATTTTATATAAGGTAGGCCACTTGATTCCAACATCTGAACAAAGTGGACAGGCTAGCATGCTGTTTAAACAGTTGGAGACGGACAGGAGCTTGTGTTCAGAACTGTTCTAGCTACCTTGCTAGCAAGCAAATAGATCCAAATTGGCTAGACTTTAAATGTAGAGATTAGCTGGCTACTCACTAGCATTTGGGCTTGTGCTTGAGAGAATGAGACCTGTTTTTAATTTTCTATAATGCCTGTTAAGACAAGTTGGTCATTATTAGTGCATGGTTCGGGTAAAAAAATAAAATAACAAAAAGGGCATTTTTATAGACAGACTTGAAAGCCAGATCAGTGATTATTGCAAACAAGCAGGTTAAATACTATTTGATAAAACAATGTAATTATTAGTGGGTGTTATGGTTGTGGAAGGCTTATACTTACCCATATGTATAACTTTAGAAGCCCTGAATTCATTTGATTATTCCTGACCATTTGAAATGCGGTGTATTGACCTTTAGTTGTGCAACAAAGCTTATTTAAAGAAAACATGAAGAAAAAAAAATCAAGATGTGAATCGGCCATAGGATCGGAAACATTTAGATGATTTTTAGGCCATATCGCCCAGTCCTACATGGTGTGCGCTAATGAATACGACCCAGCAGTGAGCACGCTCAGCTTGTGATGCCAAAAGAGCCTGCTGCTGTTCAGCAGGGAACACTCCTGTCCTGCGCTGCAGTGTGTGTGGCTGGAACTGGATCAACCAATCCAGAGGAACGGGACACGAAACTGACCTATCAGAAGAAGATGGATGATTTACAATGTACCGATTTCCTCTGCTACCTCAAGATGTTTTTAAGTGCCCAAAGCTTGAAGTTGCACATTGAACGCTTCGTGCCATATTATACTGTATGTAGTGCTAGGCAACATGCAAAATGACTGTAAATGTTACTGAGTAACGCACTCACTGCTATGCCTGATTTGTACAGGAAACACAAGGTCTATACCCATAAAGATAATTGTTACTTGAGAGCTCCTCCTCCCTCCCCCAACCTATTATATTTGTCATCTATATATATTTTTTTATATAAGACTTGAAAATAATGCCTATTTCAACTACACTATGTATTTAAGTCAAACATAGTCCAATATGTTGTATAATAAAATAGATCATTTTTAAAGGGGCAATCTGCAGGTTTAACAATAACAAAGCCGGCACCCCACCGCTGTTTTTGTCAACAGCTGAGAGATGGAGAAATGTAACTACTCTCCAATTCATAGACGGGTGTGGATGCAACGACTGATCATCCATGATATCAAAATGATAGTTTTCCACCATGTTTTGAGGCTGTACAATGCAAACGATTGCATTGTTTACAAACAATGGAGTAAAACAAGCTTGCATTTTCGGTTCTGATGTGGTACGACAGTCTTACTAAGCTCATGACAAAATGTATAAATGATGTTCTTCAAGAGTCAATGGGTATATATCATCAATTGAATAAAAGTTAAAAAACAACTACGTAGCAAACACAGATTCTCTTTTAAACACAACCGTACACAATGTATGACTTAGAAGTATTTTCCCTAACAACCGCATCTTCTCTGAGAAGCACAACTTTTGTGATATTACAGAAAAGAGAACTACACCAAACAAAAATGTACATGCCACAATTTCAAAGATTTTACTGAGTTAGAGTTCATAGTAGGAAATCAGTCAATTGAAATGAATAGATTCGGCCCTAATCTATGGATTTCCCATGACTGGGATAATATATATGCATCTGTTGGTCACAGATACCTTGGGGGAAAAAAGTAGGGGCGTGGATCAGAAAACGAGTCACTATCTGGTGTGACCACCATTTGCCTCATGCAGCGCGACACATTTCTTTCGAGTTGATCAGGAAACATGAGGTGATGGATGAAGGGCAAGACAATGGGCCTCAGGATCTCGTCACGGTATTTCTACATTCAAATTGCCATTGATGAAATGCAATTGTGTTTGTTGTCCTTAGCCTATGCCTGGCCATATCATAACCCCACCGAAACCATGGGGCACTCTGTTCACAACGTTGACATCAGGAAACCGCTCGCCCACACAATGCCATCTTCCCGGTACAGTTGAAACTGGGACTCATCTGTGAAGGGTACACATTTCCAGCCTGCCAGTGGCCATCGAAGATGAACATTTTCCCACTGAAGTCTGTTACGCCCCCGAAGTGCAGTCAGGTCAAGACCCTGGTGAGGACAAGGAGCACGCAGATGAGCTTCCCTGAGATGGTTCTGACAGTTTGTACAGAACATTCTTTCGTTGTGCAAACCCACAGTTTCATCAGCTGTCCGGGTGGCTGGTCTCAGACCATCCCGCAGGTGAAGAAGCCAGATGTGGAAGTCCTGGGCTGGCATGGTCTGTGGTTGTGAGGCCGGTTCAACATACTACCAAATTCTCTAAAATTACGTTGGAGGCGGCTTATAGTAGAGAAATTAACATTCAATTATCTGGGCACAGCTCTGGTGGACATTCCTGCAGTTAGCATGCCAATTGCAACGCTCCCTCAAAACTTGAGACATCTGTGGCGTTGTGTGACAAAACGGCACATTTTAGAGTGGCCTTTTGTTGCACCTGTGTAATGATCATGGTGTTTAATCAGCTTCTTGATATGCCACTCCTGTTAGGTGGATGGATTATCATGGCAAAGAAGAAACGCTCTCTAACAGGGATGTAAACAAATTTGTGCACAGAATTTGAGAGAAATATGCTTTTTTGTGCGTATGGGAACATTTCTGGGATCTTTTATTTCAGCTCATGAAACGTGGACCAACACCTTACATGTTCCATTGTGTTTTATATTTTTGTTCAGTATATTTAGATGTTTATGGAAACACTTATTTCATAGGGATATATTTATACTGTATATCCAAAGCCTTTAATTGAATGCTGCACGATGTAGAGACACTATGAAAGGCCAATGTGAAAATATATACATTTTGTACTTTATTTTTATATATTTTTTCATTTAGATCATTTTTTCATGCAGTACATTGTTGGTATAAGTTACTCAAGCAGTACACCCTTTACCCAAGATAATATACATGACTGAACATTTTCAAATTGTTCACATGAAGTAGTTTAACTAGAGCTCACGTGTTATCAACAAACACGGTCGCTTTTTATTGACATTTGTTAATCACCTGGAAAATGATGAGCCCCTTGTATGTTTTTCAGTCCAAAATGTGTTTTTAATTCATTGTTGGTTATCTACTAAAGAGGGATTTTACATTGAGTCGTCAGCACAGCCGTAAGTTTCAACAAGGACTGTGTTCAGGCTGCTCATGTGAACACTAATACCATTGTGATACCTGGCTTGAGAAACCCTTGCCATAACAGGCTTAGGAATGGAAATATTGTGTGGGTGTCTACTGTACACCACATGGTAGGCCTGGTGCTCTGTTTGTTTAGGCCTGAAGCATGTTCAATCAGAATTACAGCACAGACATGTTGCCAATGTACATATGTATTGTCTGTGGTGTCATTTGACTTAAAAACAAAGTCTCCAGTTCATTACAGAGATTGTTTTAAGACGAGTGCTGTTTAGAATAATACACTTTACTGATCCATATCCACCCTGGCTTTTAATGACTTGTATGTAGATTTACTCTTATTGTTGCTTATGCAACTAAGCTTTTTAACATGTTTTTGTTCTGTCTGTGTAGTGTTGTGGATGGGATGGTGGCAGTACAGTATCTATGAAGCATGGTCAATGTAGCCTCTGTAGTTGCTTCATGGGTGTAAATGACCGGTTCGCTGCTCTGCTGCACATATAACTGTATCATTTAGTCAATGTTACAATGACATTTTGTATGTAAAAACAATGATTTGTTTCACTCAATATCTGTGTAATTATTTTACAAATTATGTAACAACAGAAAAAACTCAAATATATATTGACATTGCAGTATTTAGTGCTCTGCCTGTATCCTGTGGACAAACAAATGTTATTTGTCTATGTTGGAATTCAGTCATGCTTTTGTCATGTGTGGAGGCCTACAGTCGAGTCAGTTTCTATGGCTGAGTTTACACAGGCATCCCAATACTGGTATTTTCTCCCACTAATTAGTCTTTTGACCAATCATATCAGATCTTTTCACATCGGCTGTTTTTCAGAGCTGATCTGATTGGTCAAAACACCAGTTAGTGAAAAAAATATCAGAATTGATTTGCTTCTGTTAAGACCATCAGTCATTCCAAAGAAAATATCATCGTTTTGTAATTCCCGTTCAAATATCTTTTTTGAAGATTGTGTATGACACGATTGTACGTTTTGCCTGCTCTGGGAATGTGATGTTACTTTTATAAAGAACGATTAATACTGGGAAATGTCATCCTCCAATCAATTAGCATCGTTCTTTCTGTTGACAAGAGTAACTAGTAACTGGGGGCGGCAGGTAGCCTAGTGGTTAGAGCGTTGGACTTGTAACCGAAATGTTGCTAGATCGAATCCCCGACCTGACGAGATAAAAATCTGTCGTTCTGCCCCTGAACAAAGCAGAACAACAATTTCACTGTTCATAGGCTGTCATTGTAAATAAGAATGTGTTCTTAACTGACATGCCTAGTTAAATAAACAACGATTTAGTGTTGTGAATTCAGATATGGGTCTCTTGTCAATATGATGTGTCTTTCCGTCTTATACTATTTATTATAAATACGTGACAACAGTGAATCAATAAACAACTTTTCATTGAACATGAGATTTTTCTGAGTAGTTTAATATTTCATCATGTTTACCAAATGTAATTCCCATGACAGATTATGATATAATCAGGGCATGATTTGATCTTCCTGAATGAGAGCATTTTCGTTAGTTTACCTCAAATGACAATTTATTGTGTATGCCATCTATTTTTCCCTGCAATGATTCATAATTGTACTGTGGTTCAGAAAGCACTACAGCATACTTAACAATTATAGAGATTTTTGTCCGTTAACTGGAGGAAATAAGCCATGCCACCTTGGCTGTTTGCAGCACTACTCAGATGAGTCAGGCGCTCCTGAATGTGCTGTGCTTGGGTTTAACTGACTCTCCATTCGATTCTACGGCACAGTGACTGAGAACATGGACAGTCATAACGTGTTCGTTTTAGATGTGGCTTTTTTTTTTAGACATTTCAGAACTCAGGCTTGGTTTTTCTCAATGGTGAAGTGACTTACTGAGAAAAGTGTTAACGTGCTCAAAATAATTGATTTGAATGTTCTGCAGAGTTGAGATAAAACGTTGTCATAAAACCCCGTCCAGTAGTACACACACTGTATAAGACTCCACTGCTCCAGTCTCACACTGAAGGGCAGGACAGGAGTGAATCTCCAACTAGGCAAGCCTATTTCAACAACTGACTGTAAACTTCCTACATTCAGATAATCGGTCAATTAATATCCCAGCAACTTAAAGCCGATCAGCGTCATCTAAAATTTGAAACATTAGTGAGGATATGTTGGGAGTTTTTTTTTAGTTTGTTCTACACATTTGTCTTGATGGTGAGGTATTGCAATATGTTAAGGGTGACAACCATTATAATTACATTTCTAATTGCAACTCATGGGATGCGTCGCAAATGGCACCCTATTTCTGACTGAGGCTGCGTTTAGACAGGCAGCTCAATTCTGATTGTTTTCCCCCCACTAATTGGAATTTTGACCAATCAGATCAGCTGTGACAAAGATCTGTAGTGAAAAGATCTGATGTGATTGGTCAAAAGAACAATAAGTGGAAAACAATATCAGAATTGGGCTGCCAGTGTAAACAGCCATAGTGCACTACTTTTGACCAGAGCCCTTTGGGCCCTGGTCAAAAGAAGTGCACTATATAGGGAATAGGGTGCCATTTGGGAAGATCTCCTTGTCTGTACACAGTGTTACAGTGGAGGGAGATTCTACTGGCCAGACAGTCCCGTGGGAGCTTGGTCGCTGGCACTGCTAAGGGCCACGCATGTTCAATGGGCCAGAGGGGAATGCAGTGAGGCAACACTGCTGTTCATTGGTCTGTTTCGTGAGGAGGGTATTACCAGGGGGTTCATATTGGGCCTGTCCCAAATGGAAACCTATTCCTTACATAATCCATTACTTTTGACCAGAGCCCGTCCATAGGGTGAACTTCATAGGGAATAGGGTTCCGTTTGGGATGGAGTTTTTTTTAGGTGTGGGACATTCTGATGTTCCTATTTGACTAATTCCTAATTCATTTGTTTTGTGTCCCAAACACAAAGTTCTGGGGTGCTTGAATGGATAAGTACTGTCTGTACGATCATAAAATACATATTGTTTATCTTGTAAAAAATACTTCTATCAAAGAACAATAGAAAAATTGTCAACACATCACATATCTGACATTGATTTTAGCCTTGACTGTTGGCCTGTGTGTGATTTCCTCTCGGATCAAACCCCGTCCGATGCCTTCTAGCCATTGACCCATGCTGTGTGTTTGTAAAGCAAGTCTCTAGCCCCGAGCGAAAGCCTGCTTTCGTCTGTCCTCACAAGACAAATCTCTTTGCTTGGCGGACCAGAGAGGCTCAGGTTGACTCCAACCCATTCAGAAAACAGAAAGTGGAGTGAGTGGAAGCAGGTGCTGATGCTAGTCTAGACCACAGAGGTGGCAGTTTTTCATGCATTGCTGATTTCTGACAGACCATAAATCAAATCGCACAGACGGCACAAAAAAAAGGGGGCTGTTTGAAAAGAGAGAGAAAAAAGTATGCCGATTTCCTTTTCCTGGCCACAGCAGAGCAGACAAACGGTACACAAAAAAAATAAAAAGAAGGGTGAAAAGAAAATAAGCAAAGGGCTGTGATCCGCTAACATAGGAGCATCATAATCGCATGGTGTGAATTTCCGCTTTAGCACATTTATTTTAAGCTGCACAGCAGTGGCAGGGACACACCACATATACAACACATGCAGAGTTACTCTACTGTACTAGCTGTACCAGAGCTACACTATGGCGCTGTGAAGAGAGAGTGAGCTCCACTCCACCATGCAATCCACCACGAACTTCAATGGGCTCCTGCGACAGGGCAACCAGGACAGTTACATTACGGAGGGCTCTCTGAGGAAGAAGAGTCATCTATGGTATCGGCGCTCTCTGAGGGGACACCATGACAAACCCAGTCAGAATGGGGGGACTACTCCCGGGACTCTGCCAAGAGGCTGGAAACAGGTAAGCGAGAAACCTCGGAGAGAAACAGGAAAGAGTTAACAGTTTCACTGTATATCAATTGTCATGTAAGCTATAAGTATTCTTAGAGGTCATTGATGTCAGTAGAGACGACATAAGACGGTTTCAGAGTGGCATCAGAGAGGTTTGCATTAACATGTACTGTACAACCACAACAAAACCGAGAACGTGCGATGACAAAAAGCCTTTTGACAAATACATTTTTTTTTTGGTTGACATAGGAGACAAACTAGTTCACTAGCAGGAAAAATACCTGGAAACGTAGTGTGATGTATATGTTTACGATGAAAATATGTCAAATTTCTTACCGAGAATATAAAGAGACTGGTGTCCATCTAGTCTATTTTGCATGGAATGAAATACATGTGCTGTGACCAGATTGAGAATAGCTATTTTCAACTGTTGTAATTCATAAAATATATACTGTACAAATATATGAAATATACATTTAACTTTCCAGTCCAACAGAACCCGCTCAAACTCCTTGGTGGATTACTCTGACCCTCAGAGGTAAATACAAGCCTTCTGTCATTTGTAATAACATTCACACTGTTAACACTATGATACATACAACGTCTGTGCTTTAATGACCCAAGTTAGGACAAGTCTGTAACCCCATTTCCCCTGAACATATAGGACTACTGTTATAATGCAAAAACAAGACAATGAGACGTTTGGATTTGAAATTCAGGTAAGACATTTCATCCGTTTTCAAATTCAATTCTGTTTAGAATTTATGAAGAAATCCGTTCTTCAACAACAACAAAAAAGTGCTTTAACCGCGTTGTCAGTCTTGCCGAGTGACCGTGTGACTCCTCTTGTTGTAGACATATGGTGTACAGCTGAAGAACAGCACTGCGGTGGAGATGTGCACATTTGTGTGCAAGGTGCAGGACGATAGCTCGGCTGAGAGTGCAGGCCTGACCACCGGTGAGACACCCACCCACTTCCTCTCCCTATGACCCAGACTCAGCTTCAACGCTGTGCAGTATGGTTTTCACACAGAGAGATGTCCTCGTTACACTCATTACAAAACACCTAACTTTCACATATAGAAACGGCCAACAAGTCGACGCCTAACTAATCACATTCTCTGTCTCTCTTTAGCTCTCCCACGCACATTTATTGTGGTCGACGTTTTTCGTACAATACCTTTACCGAGAAATAATAATAAAATGCTGATTTCGGGTCAGTCAAACTCCCAGCACCGCAGCCCGAGATTAAGATTGGTTGTTTGCGTGTTAACCCTTTGAACATATCTCCCACGCTCTCGCTTTCTCTCTTTCTATCTTCCTCTCGCTGTCGTTGTGCATGTAGGTGATGTTATCGTCACCATCAATGGGGTCAGCATTGAGGGCTTGAGCCATCAGCACATCGTTGACCTGATTCGAAAATCCACCAACTTTCTACAGTGAGTAAAACCAAGGGGTTACTGCCTGTAACTCCGAAGAATGTGAGAAAAACATTGGAACATAGAAGCATTTTTTATAAAACCTTGACATTGGCATTAACCTTGGTTTCAACCTTGGTATAGTATACTGAATAGCTTTCTCTAGGAAACATAAAGCTACTCTATTCTCTAGAAGGGTCAGTATTATCCGTGCTTGTGCTCATCTTGCCTCTGTGTAATCCCAGGATGGAGACGGTGTGTGGGACGGTGGTGAAGAGGATTGAACTGGAGAAGAAGATGAGCTTGCTCAAGGTGTGTCTCTCTTACAGGGCGGATGTTTGGCTTCAGTAACACGTCATAGTGGGAAATATGGGTGGTGTGCACTGTGCAGTACCACATAACCCCACCCCACAAAAAAAAGAGCACACATTACAAAACTATAGACCGGTTCCCCATAGCTATTAATAAATTGGGTTGTGCAAGCCCTGAAGGCTGATTGGCTGAAAGCCATGGTCTATCAGACCATATACACCACAGGTATAATAAAAACATTGCTTTTTACTGTTCTAATTACGTTGGTAACCAGTTTATAATAGCAATAAGGCACCTCAGGGGGTTGTGATATATGGCCAATATACTGTACCACACGTCTAAGGGCTGGATCCAGGCACTCCGCGTTGCGTCGTGCTTAAGAACAGCCCTTAGCCGTGGTATATTGGTCATATACCACACTCCTGGGCCTTACTGCTTAAGTATACTACACAATTCCATGCACAAATCCTAATGTAGATGAATTGGGTCACAGGGAAACACTATAATAAAGGCTATGTTAAGTACTGTATAGCTGACCTCAATCATGTCTAATGAATAGTGGAGTCAATCATGTTTAATTGGCATGTCATTCTATGTTTTTTGTCCACACAGCATACCCTGGGAGAGAAATGGGTGGAGTTGCAAGCGCTCACATTACAGGAAAAACGCCTTACGCGAGGTGAGGGGTTTTGCCCAGCTGTGAAACCACACAACTTCCTGTCTCATTAGCTGATGTGAAAATGACAAGTAAAACGCTGAGCTGCATTAACGAGCTTCGTTTACTGTCTTTGTGACGCATTAACTGAGAAGTAATTGATATAAAAAAAATGTCCTGTCAAATCAACCACATCCGTTACAGTGCACATGAATACTGCGTTTGTTGAAGTCAACTAACTGCCCTTCCCTTGTCTCCAGGTAACCTGAATGACAGTTCTCTACACCCCTCTATGGACTCCCTGATGTCTCTACTGTCTCCGTCTGGACACAGTGACCACTGTGGCCACCGTTTCTCCAGTGACAGTAGCTGCCGGAGTGGGATGACAGAGGACAGTGACCTGGCCAGTGTGTTTGGGGACCTGAGCTCTCCCAGCCCCTGCAATGTGGCCAGTCCAGATGATAGCTGCTTCTTCTCCACAGACTTCCCCCAGGAAATGCCCAGGGCCCCGGCCAGCCTCAGCCGTCCCCGCAGCGATAGCCTGGCTGGCAGCAGTGGCTCCCTCGCCTCCCCTTCTTGGGACCCCTCCAGAGCCTCCTCCTCCCTGTTCGGGACACTCCCCAGGAAGGCTAGGAGAGCCAGCGTCCGGAAACACATCCTGAAGTTCATCCCTGGATTCAACCACTCAGTGGAGGAGGAGGACACCTGACCTGAGCAATGAACGAACACTACAGTAGGTCTGTGTCTGATGTGATGTTCAATACAAACATTTCCTGCTGAGACTGAAGCATTGCCAATATGGACACCGTGCCCCTGGCTCAGGAGTAGCCACTCAATTAACATTATTGGGATGAGAAGCATTAGGAGGTAAAGAGAAATCTCCCTTTGTCAAAGGCCTTCGGTTATCTATAGATACTGTATACGCGATGGACTGCTTATGTGGCTGTCTGGCTGTTGCACAATTTCCATAATGAGAAAACAGCATTAATCCTTATAACGGTAACAATTATTTGGAATATAGAACACGGGAACTCCATGTGTGGGCAGACATGGCAACAAAGATTGTGCTTGCCATTTCTAAAAATGTTATCATTGTATGTAGGGTGATAACTATGCATGAAAAGCCATGATTTCCCTCAATTCAATATTTTGCTTGTATATAACTTGAGAAGTGTTATGCTTTGCATATTTGATACATTTGATTTTAATTTCACCTTTATTTAACCAGGTACATACATGCAATGAAAGAATTTACCAGCAACAGTTTGTCACCTAAAAAAGTGTGAGGTCTTAACCAGGTAGCTAACTTCATAGTTCAAAACAGGATGTGGGCAGAGAAGGAGCTACTTTCGTACCCATACCCAAGTTTCAGGTTATCTACAACTTACTTTCAGTCTTGATAGTTATACTACAAATAAGAACCGCCTTTGCTCTAATTCATGGTATTTTAACAGAGTGCCGTGGAATGTTACTCGACTGTTTTGAATGTATGCTTGATGTGTGCCATTTGCTGCTTTCATTGAGATTCAAAAAGACGTGTTTGAAATTCCCTGAAGACAAGTGACTAAAGGTTTACACAAATAAAAGTGTATAGTGACAGTTTAGGAACCAACTATTTACATATTCTCTCTCTCTCTTACTGCTTTCTATTATTTAAGTACATCTCTGTGAGAGTGAAAAAAATAACTGGTGAACAACCACTAGATGGCATTAAATGCTTAGGACTTTGAATTATATCGGAAGATATGGTACAATGCCACACTGTAAAAGGAGAATGAGGTTCACAATATCTTGCCAAATGTGATGCCAGTGGGGTTCTGAAGTGGGGCGGCAGGTATCCTGGTGGTTAAGAGCGGTGGACTAGTAACCAGAAGGTTTCTGGTTCGAATTCCCAAGCTGACTAGGTGAAACATCTTTCATTGTGCCCTTGAGCAAGGCACTGAACCCTATTTGCTCCTGTAAGTTGCTGTTGATAAGTGTGTCTGAGATATAAGTAGGACAGTTAAAGGAAATGTACATATACTGTTGACCTACGCCAGAAGATTGGAATCCCAAAGCACAACATTGGGGCACTCAGGGGACTCGTCTGAAGGTAACCCCTAGTAACAAATAAGGGGTTAAATATGGAGAAAAAAAAGTTACACACAAAGTTACACACACACACACTTCCTGAGCTTTCTTATATTTCCTAGATATTAGGACAGACACTTCAAAACCTTATTCTTCATGATTTTGTTTTTGTTGCTATTTACGAATGTTATTCAATGCGATTCTATGGGCTATAGTAGTAAAGTCCAAATTATTTTAATCAAATAACTTTAAAATATATATTTTTTTTTGGGGGGGGGGCTAAAGGGGTCTTAAATTCAAATAACGAAATGATCCAATTCCATTTGTTAACGTAGAAGAGATGGGAGGGCACTAACGGCTTAGACTGAGGTTAACAGGAAGGTCAGCGCTACAGCTCTATAGTGAAAAAGACTATCCTTCCTTTCTCTTATGTTCTCCGTTAGCTTGGAGTCAAATGAGAAGACAGTAAAAAGAGCTGCTAAAAAGAGAATTAGAGAGGGACAGAGCATACAGAATGTAAACCTTATTCTCTTTTTACACCGCTATATGATAACATATCCCATTTAGCAGACGCTTTTATACAAAGCGACTTACTGCCATACGTGATATGATCTGATGCAATGGTAGGTGTTCTTGTTGCCATCTCTTAAGGGACCCTTAAGCATGCAACATGTGCTCTCTTAACTCCGTAGCTTACCCTGCTTTCCACTTGAGTAAACCTACAGGAGAACGTTCATCTGGTCTCAGAATGGCACAGGGAGGTGGTCACTCAGGATGGATTATACCAAACAATCAGTACACTTGTCCAAGTCACACAGACAAAGAGCCATTTGTTGGTCCAACACAAAACCTCTGTTCTTCATTGGCTCAAACATGCTTAAAAGAATTACATCGCACACTAGCACAAAAAAGACAGCTCGGCCTCACATCATTGATTAAAAATGCAGGATGGTACTCTCCCTTACCAGCCAACGGGATAACTCGGAACGAGAATGAGTATTTTGATTGGATGACTGCGGTGGGTGACCGCATTGGCCGGCTGAAGACGCTCGAACTGTCTGGCAACTGATACGACAAAATGCTCGTCGGGAAAAATCAAAAGAGGTGGACAATTGACGAAGTCAGAGAAGTCTGATTATTTCAGCACCACAAAAACTATTTTGAACAAACAAAAAAAACATGGACAGAGAAAAGAGCATTCCTCCTCCACTGGACCTGGACGGGACGGAGGGGAATACGAACAGGGTGGCATCCCAGGTGGTGGAGATCATCAGTGGGATGAGTCTGGGAGCCATCCAGTCTCTGGAGCAGGCTGTGGAGAGAGCTATGGAGGAGGAGGAGGAGGGAGATGACTCTGTGTTCTACGATGAGGGTGATGCTCCATTAGATGGGGAAGGAAGGTCTTGTCCCTTGCTCCGTGAGTCCACAGAGAAATCAGCTCAACCACAGAATGGGAAGGTGAGCCTACTCAAGGCTGAGACAGCCAGTGTAGTCATGGAGAATGGAACAGGGAAAGATCCCATCACGGACGGAGGAGACCGCCGGAGCGCTGCCCTTTCGGGCAAGGGTGATACTGGGTCACATCAGCACACCGACAGTGGCCTAACTAAGCCCCAGACAGTCCAGACAGAAACATTGGCACAAATCCCAACTCAAACACTTGCAGAGCCACAAAAACATACAGGACAGGACACAATGATGAACAAAGGTAAGGAAATCGGCATTATACGGAGAATATTCTATACAATCAAAGTAAAATTGTCAGTATCGATAATCCAGCATTCATTCCACAATGAATATTTTTGGTAAAATTACCATATAACCACATTTATAAGCAGATTTTACATTATTTAGTACACTACAATGAGAGAACTCAGAATATTAAAAATTGTTCTGAGAACAAGTAACAAAATGTGTACTTCTGCATTTAAGCTTCTGCTTCACACAAGATGGAGGTGAAAGATACACAGGATCAGACACCTGTTCCCACTCCTGTACCTGAGGAGGCTCAGCTATACAGGGAGGCCGAGGCCCCATGCTCCTCTGGTGACGAGCCCAACAGTGCGAGTCAGGATGAGGAGGACACAGATATAGGTTCCCAGGATTCCCTGGCCTGTCAGGGTACAAGTTCCCAGTCCTCAGAAGGACAGAAGTCTGGCCAGCCCCGTCATAAGAAATCCTCCGACCACAGCGCCAGCTCCAAATATAGCACTGTCTCCTACAGGAAGATACGCAAAGGTAACACTCGCCAGAAGATCGACGAGTTTGAGTCCAGGATGATGAATCTATGACGTTACATCAAGTTAATATCTGGAAGATATTGCAGCTTTACTTCAACTGCATGGAGCTGGATGGGGGCACGCTAAACCAGTCGCTATGCACATTGGAATAACAATCACCTGTCGTCATTGGTTGCGTCTCTGTCTAATACACAATCATAACAGATTTTTCAGTGTATCATATTTCAAATGTTGACATTTCACTGTAACGTTAAGTCCCTGCTGAAGCCAAAAGAATGATTGACATGAAGAGTTCTCACAGACTTGGAATGACTACTGAGAGGAGCTCAATGTGCATAGTAGTATTGTTATTTAATTTGAAAATTAGTGGGGAACATTTGATTATGTAAGGCAGGTATTTGATAAGCAGATAAAAAAGAAAGGCTTGGACCTAATAATCCTACTACTAAACATTACAATTTGCATCCCCCAGGGGCCCCTGGCCTGTAAAAAGATTTCAATACACTTCGCTAAGCACTGCAAGTATGAATTTCAGGTGATCAGCCCTATATGTGAAGTTCTGCTATTTAAAATGTACACACACACACACCCCCCTTAAGCTATAAGAACTGAACCAACTAATAATGTTAACCCCTAAAACGCTGTAACAGACATACCTTTCATACTGTAATATTTCCATGAGTACAGTGTACATGTTCTCGTGAAATATCTGTTGCATAAATGTGGAAAAAGAAAACAGAATAAAATGATCTTTAATATCTATTCATTAAAGGAAATTAAACATTGATGTGTGTGAATTTGGAGAAAGAAAATCCCATCGTTCATCTTTGGTATCAACAGTCCCCTCTATTGTTAAAGAAATGTATATACAGTACGCACTAAACCTACAACCATAGTAAACAAAAAAAACAAGCAGCTCTTATTATACCAGGCGAGCCATATAGTGTAGGGTAAAGCTTCCCCTAGACACTGATCTTGGGTCAGTTTGAAATGTCCCCCACTAATCATTGAAGTTAGAATTGGGGAGGGGAAGCTGATCATAGATCTGTGCCTAGGGAAAACTTCAACCCGGAGCTGACTCATAATACAATTCAATTTTTATCTCAATAAAGAAATGTCAGATGTCTTTAGCAAAGCTGTGATATGTAATGCCTACACAGACTCATGCACACTGCATGCATTTAAATTTGTACATCAAATGATATTTCAAACAGTAAGAATGGTACAAGGACAGAACAGATCTATTTACATTAAATCAAAGTGGCATAAAATATCCAGCCATCTGGCACTGAAACAGAAAGAGATATGGGCAATTGTGCGGTCAAATGGAATGCTAAAATACAGTTGAAGTCAGAAGTTTACATACACCTAGGTTGGAATCATAAAAACTCATTTTTCAACCACTCCACAAATTTCTTGTTAACAAACTATAGTTTTGGCAAGTCGGTTAGCACATCTACTTTGTGCATGACAAGTAATTTTTCCAACCATTTTTTAGATAGATTAATTCACTGTAACATAATTCCAGTGGTTCAGAAGTTTACATACACTACGTTGACTGTGCCTTTAAACAGCATGGAAAATTCCAGAAAATGATGTCATGGCTTTAGAAGCTTCTGATAGGCTAATTGACATAATTTGAGGTGTACCTGTGGATGTATTTCAAGGCCTACCTTCAAACTCAGTGCCTCTTTTGCTTGACACCATGGGAAAATCAAAAGAAATCAGCCAAGACCTCAACAAGTCTGGTTCATCCTTGGGAGCAATTTCCAAACGCCTAAAGGTACCACGTTCATCTGTACAAACAATAGTACGCAAGTATAAACACCATGGGACCACGCAGCTGTCATACCGCTCAGGAAGGAGACACGTTCTGTCTCCTAGAGATGAACGTACTTTGGTGCGAAAAGTGCAAATCAATCCCATAACAGCAAAAGGACCTTGTGAAGATGCTGGAGGAAAGAGGTACAAAAGTATCTACATCCACAGTAAAACGAGTCCTATATCAACAACCTGAAAGGCCACTCAGCAAGGAAGAAGCCACTGGAAGCCACTGCTCCAAAACCACCATAAAGAAAGCCAGACTACGGTTTGCAACTGCACATGGGTACAAACATCATACTTTTTGGAGAAATGTCCTCTGGTCTGATGAAACAAAAATAGAACTGTTTGTCCATAATGACCATCGTTATGTTTGGAGGAAAAAGGGGGAGGCTTGCAAGCCGAAGAACATCATCCCAACCGTGAAGCACGGGGGGTGGCAGCATCATGTTGTGGTGGTGCTTTGCTGCAGGAGGGACTGGTGCACTTCACAAAATAGATGGCATCATGAGGATGGAAAGTTGTGTGGAAATATTGAAGCAACAGCTCAAGACATCAGTTAGGAAGTTAAAGCTTGGTCGCAAATGGGTCTTTCAAATGGACAATGACCAAGCATACTTCCAAAGTTATGGCAAAATGGCTTAAGGACAGCAAAGTCAAGGTATTGGAGTGGCCATCAAAGCCCTGACCTCAATCCTATAGAAAATTTGTGGGCAGAACTGAAAAAGCGTGTGTGAGCAATGAGGCCTACAAACCTGACTCAGTTACACCAGCTCTGTCAGGAGGAATGGGCCAAAATTCACCCAACTTATTGTGGGAAGGTTGTGGAAGGCTACCCGAAACGTTTGACCCAAGTTAAACAATTTAAAGGCAATGAAACAAAATACGAATTGAGTGTGTAAACTTCTGACCCACTGGGAATGTGATGAAAGAAATAAAAGCTGAAATAAATAATTCTCAACAATTATTCTGACATTTCACATTCTTAATTAAGTGGTGATCCTAACTGACCTAAGACAGGGCATTTTTACTAGGATTAAATGTCAGGAATTGTGAAAAACTGAGTTTAAATGCATTTGGCTAAGATGCATGTAAACTTCCAATTTCAACTGTATACAGGACATCTGCAGGAAACAAATACTTGGTACAAGTCCTCATGTAAATAATCAAGGCACATTCGTGATTGATTTGTCAAGGCATGAGAATTCATTTTTTTTGCAAAGCTGGTGAACATGCATGTAAAACCAAAGACCTCAAAAAGTGAGAGCAACAGTATACTAGTGAAAAGCATGAGCTGGCACACACACAAGTTAGTGGAGGTGTTGACTAACGGCAAGTAAACTGTTGGCTATAAAGCTAAAGAGAGTCACACCCTCTATATACAAGCTCACAGTAATTTGAGTAAACCACAGAGCTTATATACACATACATACGTACACACAGTGCCTTGTAAAAGTATTCACCCCCTTGGCATTTTTCCAATTTTGTTGCATTACCTGTAATTTAAGTGGATTTTTATTTGTGTTTCATGTAATGAACAGACAAAATAGTTCAACGAAAAAGTGGTGCGTGCATATGTATTCATCCCCTTTGTTATGAAGCCCCTAAATAAGATCTGGTGCAACCAATTACCTTCAGAAGTCACATATTTAGTTTTTTTTTTAAGTTCAACTGTGTGCAATCTGTGTCACATGATCTTAGTGTATATACAGGATATATAGACACACGCACACACACACACACACACACACACACAGGGTTGGGTTAAAAGAAAAAACTGAAACTTTGAACATCCCACTGAGCACCATCAAATCCATTATTAAAGAACACGGCACCACAACAAACCTGCCAAGAGAGGGCCACCCACAAACTCACAGACCAGGCAAGGAGGGCATTAAATCAGAGGCAACAAAGAACCCCGAAGGAGCTGCAAAGCGCCAAAGCGGAGATTGGAGCATCTGTCCATAGGACCACTTTAAGCTGTACACTCCACAGAGCTGGGCTTTACAGAAGAGTGGCCTGAAAAAAGCCATTTCTTAAAGAAAAAAAACAAGCAAACATGTTTGGTGTTCACCAAAAGGCATGTGGGAGACTCCCCAAACATATGGAAGAAGGTACTCTGGTCAGATGATACTAAAATTGAGCTTTTTGGCCATCAAGGAAAACACTATGTCTGGGGCAAACCCAACACCCCGAGAATACCATCCCCACAGTGAAGCATGGTGGTGGCAGCATCATGCTGTGGGGATGTTTTTCCATCGGCAGGGACTGGGAAACTGGTCAGAATAGAAGGAATGATGGATGGCGCTAAATGCAGGAAAATTGAGGGAAACCTGTTTCAGTCTTCCAGAGATTTGAGACTGGGATGGAGGTTCACCTTCCAGGACAATGACCCTAAGCATTCTGCTAAAGCAACACTTGAATGGTTTAAGGGGAAACATTTAAATGTCTTGGAATGGCCTAGTCAAAGCCCGGACCTCAATCCAATTGAGAATCTGTGGTATGACTTAAAGATTGCTGTACACCAGCGGAACCCATCCAACTTGAAGGAGCTGGAGCAGTTTTGCCTTGAAGAATGGGCAAAAATCCCAGTGGCTAGACGTGCCAAGCTTATGGAGACATACACCAAGAGACTTGCAGCTGTAATTGCTGCAAAAGGTGGCTCTACAAAGTATTGACTTTGGGGGGTGAATAGTTATGCACGCTCAAGTTCTGTTTTTTTGTCTGTTTCACACGGAAAAATATTTTGCATCTTCAAAGTGGTAGGCATGTTGTGTAAATCAAATGATACAAACCCCCCCATAAAATCCATTTTAATTCCAGGTTGTAAGGCAACAAAATAGGAAAAATGCCAAGGGGGGGGTGAATACTTTCACAAGCCACTGCATACGAGTATGCAACAATTATTTAGTTGTATAGCCTACACCAGTAAACTATGCCACCAAATACAAACCTGTAATTACACAGTGTAACAGCTGTCCTTTCAAATCATTCCGGGGCCCTCAGTCATGCAAAAATTCAAAATTCCAAGTGAAGGTCAATCATGATAAAAAGGAGAAGTAAAAAAAAAAAAAAAAAAAGCATTGCACGTCCCAACACCACCCTCACACCAGCAGCACCATGCATATCCCATTGCAGAAACACACTGAAAACATCCAAATGCATACAGTACAGTCAAGTTCTTTAGTGTCAATCTCTAATGCAGGAACAGTGCTGTAGTCCTGTACTCCCATCACACAGTGTGGTAGTGTGTGAACTGCCACTTCTGGTAGTGACTGGTAGACTCGCACTCCTTCAGCTGTATGCTGTCATCCAGAGCCCCAGCCTCCAGGCACATACGCCGGGGACTATTCTCCGCTATGAGGTGCTCCACCTGAGCAAAGAGAACACAGGGGAATACCACCGAATCACCATCTGCATAATGGCGACTTTCATCCAGCAACTGAAAGGAACACTGCTGGCTACCTCCCGCTCCAACCAAGGTGTCGTGAATTCAGGTGCTAAACCCTGATGAAAGCTACGGGCCGAAAATAGTTGGTTTCAACCGTAAAAGACACCGTTCTCAACTTCTGCCATCCTCCAAGAGTTGCTGAATTTCCTCCTCGCACACTGTAAATATGCCGCATGCAACGCCGACACTTATAAGCGGCTCGGCTCAGGAATGACTTAACACTCTCCTCAAAACCAAGATTCAGAAAACCACCATTGTAAAGTGAACCTACCAGAGCCGAGTTGGTGGCCTTGTGGAGCCAGCGTAGCTGTGGCTTAGTGTTGTCACACGGCTGCAGAGCCAGACTGGTCCCTTTGCCATGAGCAGTGACGCAGACATCCTTCTGACGAACGTGCCTCATCCAGGTGTAATTGAAGTGTTGACTCTGAGGTTTAGGGACAGAGGGGAAGAGTTTGCCATTTGGGATGCAGGCTCTCTTATTACCTATTTACTGCACTGCTTTTGACCAGGGCCCGTAGGGTAGGGCACCATCTAGGGAATTGGGTTTAATTTGGGACGCATCCTTAGTGTCGGTCATATAAATCAGACTTCATGACAACTATGGGGGTTTTCAAGACCGGTTGGGTGTGTGTTGAATTAAAACAGGAATTCCATAGTGAGCACACATCTGGAGCTATGCAATGTGTTATAGCCATAAAAAAAAAACATTTCCTATCAAATGGGGGAAGCTGTGAGTATTTACCAGCTTGCTGAGATCACATATCTCAAAGACAAGGGAGCCATCCTGCAGAGCGAGGCATTTTCTGACTCCACGATTGAAAACCTAGCAGAGGAGGATCACAGGTATAACATTACATGACAATGCCTAGAGCCGTCATAACATTTGCTTTACATAGGTAGTGTCACTGCGCCATATTGACAGTAGAAAGGCTTCTCTTTTCTTTCACTCTGCCTTCAACAAATGCTGACAGAACTGTCACAAGCCTGACGAGACAGTCACTCTTTGTTCAGATAAGAGGACAATTGACATCTCTGTCTGAGTTGCAGAGGCATTGAGAGGAGACAAGAAAACAACCCCCCCCCCACCACAGGAAAAAAAGTACAATTGTCTCAACATCAAGATGAGGGATAATTTAACTGGAGATATAAACAAAGTAAGAGTAACAATTGTTTGCCAGAAAAAGAGAAACAATGCGATATATTCTAAGGGTAAACAGCCTAAAAGCAAAAACTGGATTCCTATTGATGAATCAATCAATCGCTTAATAAAGACAATGATTAGAAGTGTGTCAAACGTAGTTATAAACTGCAGCAATAAGGTACATACCATGTAAACCCTTTGAGCATCTGGAAAAGCACCATATACTGTAAATCCAATCCATCCATTAATATCATTTATTACTGTAAAAAAGTACACCTACCAGCCCCTCAGCTTTGACCAGCGGAGCGACCATGTCTGGGTACACGTTGTCCAGGTACCACTTGAAGCTCTTGCACTCAAGCTTCTTCCGGAGTTCGATCTGGTCTGTGAGGTTGCCGATGTCGATGACACTCCTATCCAACAGATGGAGGTATCCATGGCCGTAGAACAGGTCCCTGTACTCATCCAGCCACACCTCTGCCACCCTGGCCAGGTTACGCTCAACCGTCTTCTGCCTGTCCTTGGGAAACTTGTACGGGTTCTCGCCTCGGAAAATATGCCCCACTCGGGAACACGGGATGATCTCAATCTCACCTCCACACATCCAAATCTGCAACAACAAAAAAATCATAAAATCAACAACGTAAGGTGTGATCAGATCATTTGAGAAGCATCCCAAATGGCACCCTATTTTTGCTCATAGGGCTCTGGGCGAAAGTAGTGCACCATGTAGGGAATAGGATGCCATTTGCGAAGCAGCCTTGATCATGAGTCAGAGTTAAGGGCAGAGCTTACGGTGTAATCCTAAACCAGGTTGTCGAATATCAAACCTCTCGTTCAAATCGATCTGCAAACAGACTAATCTCTAATAAAACACGGGAAAATGTGTCCCAATTACTAGAGCTGGGACGATAAACCGGCAATTAGACACATTTAACGCAGTCATTTTGCTGATATCGTTCATTACAATAAGAAGCAGTATAACAAACTCTGGTTTAAATTACCATTAAAAAAAACAACTGGGGTGCACATTAATGTTAATATCCTTCCATTTATCGTTATCGCATCAATTCAGGCAATTTATCGCGATATGGATTTTTGTCCATATCGCCCAGCTCTACAACTTACCTTAAAAGAGATTTCCATGTTCTCTCCACCCCATACATCCAGGCCAGGATCATAAGAGCCCAGTTCATAGAAGTACTTCTTATCGATGGAGAAAAGGCCTCCTGCCATGACAGGACATCTGAGGAACAAAACACAGTCCAGGGTTGTATTCATTAGGCACCAAACAGAAGAAAATGGACTGAAACAGGGAAGGACTACCTGAACTTGTCCAATTAGAAACACTTGTTTTCATTTTCTGTTGCAAAACATTTTGCTACAGTGCACACTAATGAATACAACCCAGTTAGCACAAAGATTGAGAAAGTGAAGAACACAAAAACATTCCTCCTAGGTCTTATCAACTCTCACAAAGGAATCAGGATATGAGTCAGACCTTGGCCCCTTCAAGTAATCTCTGATCTCATTTGGTTGGATTGGTGAAAGTAATAAGTAAGCGTAACCTAGCTTTGACCTATTCAATCATGTATAGATCGATGATTACCTCAAGGAAATGGAGGAGGAATGCATTCCTGAAGTTTTGGAACAGGGCCCTTATGTTGTTGAACTCATCCGCAACCATCACTATGTGAATGAACAGTCACGAGGGGGTGTAATGAAATACAGCACTACCTGATGGGATCTGAATCCTTCATGTGATTCTTCTTGATGGTGTCCTTTGATAACGTGCTCCACCCAAACACCAAGGGCCATTTGAACACCCCTCTTTGGAAGTTGTCAACCAACACATAGCTGTAAAAACACAAAACATAATTAACCAAATGTTACATTACTGGAGGAATAATGCATGTGGGAATTAAATGCACAAAACTCAGATGAATCTGATTAAATCACACAGGAGCCTGAAATCAACATTACAAGGACTGACTTCCAGTAAACAGGATGTTGCATCAAACCTGGATGTATCAAAAGAAGCTGAGAACTGTAGGGTTATCAGTTTTTCTTTTAAACACCAGTGTATACAGGTAATTCCAATATGAACCCTTAGGGTCAAAGGTCTGTTGAAAACGTGTCAGACGGATAGCTGTGAATCGAAGCGTTCTGATGATATGTTACGTGTAGGTAACACACAGAAAGCTACCATTGCTGTCGCACATTTAGCAACACTAGGGACATTGTCAGCTAAGTGAGCTTTGTCCGAGCGAGAATGGCCCACTAGGTGCATAGACCTTTAGAAATATCACCATGAGACATTGTGCCCCCCACAGGGTACCGACAGACCAAAATTTGGACAATGAGGTTGAATAATAACTCAAACTGGGACCATAAACCGAAAATGATCAACGCCGACCGAACCAACTACAGAGGACATTATACTCATAATTACGATAAGCAGCCTACACCAGAGAATGGAATAAGGCTGCTAATATGGGCTGCTAATATGGGATATTACTAAATGGGACAATTGATAGCTACAACATTCAGAGGCACCTAGAAAAGTAACTGATGCACGTCAATGTTATACATTTATCGCTCAACTTATCATTAGTTATGATAATTCAGTCAATTTATCCTGATATGCATTTTTGTCCATATGACCCAGGAGGCGTCCCAAATGATTCCCTAGTCCCTATATAGTGCACTACTTTTGACCAGGGCCCATGGGGCTCTGGGACGCAGGCATAATGTATAAGTGGTAATAAACACATTACCTCATGTCCTTGTCACTGATGACTTCGATGACTGGGCAGGCCACTTTCCTCCGGTCCATGTACACTCTCTCCAGCAGAGGTTCCAGCCAGCCCACGTTGCATTCGATATGCGAGTCAAGAAAGGTCAAAACGTCACCTGTGAGAAATGCAAACAAACCCGCTGGAGACAAACTCAAAACCACCGGGACGCTTGGCTGCCACATATATGGGAGGACAGGATTGAGATTATTTGTATAGGATATTTTGTTTATACAGCAAACAAATGTATGAGATAGCGGTGACAGCAGGATGTGGTTGGTTACCTTTGGCAATGGCGGCTCCTGCCAGCCTAGCTCGGATCAAGCCCTGCCTCTCCTTCAGACGGACGATCCGTACTTTGGGATACTGGGACATATACACGTCCAGATGGTCCTTGAGATATTCTGAGAGAGTGGATGAGGGCAAGTAAGCTTACGGCCTTGAGTTTATCCTCCCGACCATGAAACCTGGCCAGGAAAAACTCCAGGCCCTAATGGTAAGCTATAAGTCATTTGGGCAGAGTGCGACATCATCTGTTCAGGAAAAACTCTTAGGATGTCTCCAAGACTAATAAAGTTTATATTTAATTTATAGCGATTAAAGAGAATGAACAGGATTTTGAAAACCTCGTCTGTATTTTTTTTTTTAAACCTTATGTTTTGAACTCCATGTGTACAGAACTCCACTCTACAATGTACAGTTCATACATGCATAACAAAACATCTGTAATCGTCGCCTGGTGGAGAAAGCCAAGCAATCCTTACAATCAATACTTCAAATATTTTGTTCAATTGAGTTGCACGCTCATACCTTTCATAGTGAAAGCACTTAGACATTTGTAAAATATTGTATAAATTGGAATTGGTAACAGGTCATACGAATTGCTGGACGTAACATATACGAAATGGATGACATCGTACACAATTTTCAGGGACCCGTTTTGGCTTGTGAGCACTACTTTCAAAACTACTGGCTGAAAATATACAAACTTCTATAGAAAAACAACACTTTAACACAATGTTAAGCATATTTATACAGTTCCCCTTCCTGTAAGACATAATTTCCAGTGTTCTGTTTGTGAAACTCAAGGTGCGGGTTGATGGTCACTAGACTTGCTGAATGTTAAGGACTATTCTCTGTAGTATCTCTTGATAATGATTGACGCAGACTGGAGGTACAAGGACGGAGAACACACTGATTTTAAATGCACTTTATTTTAGTCACTGACTTTGTTGTGGACTTCCTACACTCTTCTCAGGCTGGTGTTTGCAGAACATTTGGTGCTGTCTGATTAGTATATAGAAAAGGGCCTGTCTCCAAGAGGCCAGTTAGACATTTGCTCTCTTTCGGTTTACCAGGAAAGCCCCTCCCAAAGACATCCTATTAAATGTTGTGTACACACACAGTCAAAAGTTTGAACACACCTACTCATTCAAGGGTTATTTTATTTTTTACATTGTAGAATAATAGTGAAGACATCAAAACTCTGAAATAACACATCATGTAGTAACCAACTAAAAGTAAATAAATTGTTAAACAAACCAAAATATATTTTAGATTCTTCAAAGTAGGCACCCGTTGCATTGATGACAGCTTTGCACACTCTTGGCATTCTCTCAACCAGCTTCAGGAGGTAGTCACCTGGAATGCATTTCAATTAACCGGTGTGCCTTGTAAAAGATAATTTGTGGCATTTCTTTCCTTCTTAATGCGTTTGAGCCAATCAGTTGTGTTGTGACAAGTTAGGGTTGGTATACAGAAAATAGCTCTATTTGGTAAAAGACCAAGTCCATATTATGGCAAGAAGAGCTCAAATAAGCAACGAGAAACGACAGTCCATCATTACTTTAAGACATGAAGGTCAGTCAATCTGGAACATTTCAAGAACTTTGAAAGTTTCTTCAAGTGCAGTAGCAAAAACCATCAAGCGCTATGATGAAACTGGCTCTCATGAGGACCGCCACAGGAAAGGAAGACCCAGAGTTACCTCTGCTGCAGAGGATAAGTTCATTAGAGTTACCAGCCTCAGAAATTGCAGCCCAAATAACTGCTTCACAGAGTTCAAGTAATAGACATCAACTGTTCCGAGGACATTGTGAATCAGGCCTTCATAGTCAAATTGCTGCAAAGAAACCACTACTAAAAGGACACCAATAATAATAATAATAAGAGACGTGCTTGGGCCAAGAAACACGAGCAATGGACATTAGACTGGTGGAAATCTGTCCTTTGATTTGAGAATGACATTTTTGGTTCCAACCGCTGTGCCTTTGTGAGATGCAGAGTAGGTGAATGGATGATCGCTGCATGTGTGGTTCCCATTGTGAAGCATGGAGGAGGTGGTGTGATGATGCTTTGCTGGTGACACCGTCTGATTTATTTCGAATTCATGGCACATTTAACCAGCATGGCTACCACGGCATTCTGCAGCGATACGCCATCCTATCTGGTTTGCGCTTAGTGGGACTATCATTTATTTTTCAACAGGACAATGTAAAGGCTGTACAATGGCTATTTGACCAAGGAGGAGTGTGCTGGAGTGCTGCATCAGATGACCTGGCCTCCACAATCACCCGACCTCAACCCAATTGAGATGGTTTGGGATGAGTTGGACCACAGAGTGAAGGAAAGTGCTCAGCATATGTGGGAACTCCTTCAAGACTGTTGGAAAAGCATTCCAGGTGAAGCTGGTTGAGAGAATGCCAAGAGTGTGTAAAGCTGTCATCAAGGCAAAGGATGGCTACTTTGAAGAATCTACAATATATTTTCATTTGTTTAACTTTTTTTGGTTACTACAAGATTCCATGTGTTATTTCATAGTTTATAAGTCTTCACTATTATTCTACAACATAGAAGACAGTGAAAATTAATTTAAAAAAAATCCTTGAATGAGTAGGTGTCCAAACTTTTGACTGGTACTGTATATCTAAACAATTGTATAGCTTTTGCCCATTCTTACCTTTGGTACTAAAGTCATCCACCAGAATGATCTCTTTGAGAAGGTGTGGTGGAGACCGGTTGAGGACACTGTGGACAGACCGGAGCAAAGTGGACCATACCTCGTCCACAAAGCAGAAGATCACACTGGTGGTGGGCAAGTAATCATGGACCACACTCTCAGAACACCTGCAGAACAACAATGGAAAGAGAGGTTACTTCATACTAACCATTAGTATACTGTACGAGTGAGGGAGTGAGTAAGTAATCATGGTGTGGTCCAGGCAACCGTTTGACTCACGTATGAGGTCTGGTGTCTGGGATGGCTCGGTCCACAGGGATCTGGTCACTCAGGTAGACGTTGAAATGGCCCTCATTCCAACGGTTCCTCACCTCCTGCTCTTTGTCACTGGGCACCATGGCTGCTTGCCCAAATTGCCCAATTGCGTTGACATCTCTAGGCGCTTGGGTCATGTCTAATGCCAGCACTTTGTGGACGCCTGTGTTTCGAACAACTGTAGAATTTGTGGGGACTCCTTGTTGGCGTTTCAGCTTTGCTGTAGGTGGTAAGGACTCCTTTAGGGCTTCAGGGTTACCTTTATCAAGCTCATTGATCTGTTTGTCCTCTTTGTTGACAATCACCTCTTCTCCTTTGAGTACATCCTTTTTGACAGGTTTAACTGTATAGTCCACTGCAACCTTGTCTTTAATAAAGCTTTCTTGTTTGCCAGGCTCAAGTGAGTTTTTCACTTTCTTCTGTGTCTTGGAGTCAATATTTTCTTTGCCTTTTTGCACTAGGCCTATATTTCCCTCTTGGTTCTCTCCTGTATTTTTTGAGGCAGGCGTTTCAACATGTTTTCCTTCCTGAACACCAGGTGGCACTTTGGTAAAGTTCGAGCCCACTGCTGCAGGGAATGCCACAATCTTATCCCTCTCCGTAGGTCCTACTTTCCCATCCTCCAGCACCAAGTCCACTGCCTTTTTTGACACATCTTTGACGGGCAAAGGATCTTTGACAGGTGCTTTCGTATTCAAAGGCACACTCAATTGTACTGTGACATGATGCACAGGCTCGATTTGGTTATGCTTAAAGATGACAGCATGTTCTAACTTTGGTTGGGCATTCCCTCCTTGTTGCTCATGCGAGTTCACGTTGTCCTTAAACTGTGGGTCATTTTTGACAGCGGGTCCTCGCTTCCTGTACACTTCAAGGACTTTATTGTCATTCTGGAGTGGATCTTTATTACCTGCCTCGTCCAGGTCCAAGTCTACTCTCTGTACTGGATGTTTAAACCCCCTATGCACTAACTTCGTACGTTTCGTGGCCTGCTGTCTGACAGCCTGCCTTTCCTTTACTACGCTTTCTTTTAAAAGTTGGCTGTTAACATCATTTAATGACAGGCGAAGCGCTGCCATATCGAACAGCAGCCAAATAATAGACGCAATGAAAACAAATGCAAGTACCCTCCCACTACCCCGAAAGTATTTCCTTATCTTTATCGCCCTCATTTTATTTGGCCTAAAATCTAGATATGATGTCACAATATCTTATTAATGCATTCGCGGGTCATAGCCTACTTATCAACCCCCATTCAACTTCGTTTCTTTAGTTTGGGTAGTAGTATAGTAGTACTAGGCTATTGCCTGCGTGGCATTCCACGCCGAGAAGATTGCTTTGGCCAAACTACTTTCGGAATCTTCTGTCAAATATCCTTAATTGAACTAGTGTGCATCTTGTAGCAAAAAAACAACAACATTTAAACAATAACGCAAAAATGTATAAGTAAAACTTACTTGTGAAATTCCATGCTGTCCATTTACTTCCCTGAATGTTACAATGTATCAAGTTGCTTATCCGTGCGCTGTCCACTTTTCTGGGAATGCAATGCAAGGATCTTGCATTTTGTTACTTGCCCTCTACTAATGTCTTTTGAATGGGAAATGAAATGATTTCCTTGAAGAGAATGCGAAAACCACAGACATCCATTCAATTCTTAGCCACATTTGCCCTTACTCTGTCGTGGAAGTACCTCCCGTCTACGACATATTTCAACTTTGCACTTTGAGAGCACACACAGTGATTGGACAGATAGCTTAATTGTATGCAAACCGTTTCAGTGCACAGGAAAGGTGGCGTGGAAGAGGGTGTGGCCCAGGTCCCAGGTCCTCCTTGCCCCCTTCAAATAAAATATTGAAATATTCATTTGTTTGACCAAGACGCGCCCGGACAGAAGAAAAAAAGCATACATCGCAGTTTGAAGCATGCGAGTGAGCGAAACAGCGCCTCTCTGTCTCAGTATGTTTAGACCATGTATCTGATGCTATCTGGACCAAACGATTATGGGATGTCATACTAATTCTGTCCAGACAGCATCAGATACATGGGCTAGCGGTCTAAGGCACTACATCTTAGTGCTAGAGGTGTTACTACAGACCTGGTTCAATTCCAGACCGTGATTGGGAGTCCAATAGAGCGGTGCACAATTATCCCAGCGTCCGGGTTAGGGTTTGGCCGCGGGCGGCAGTCTTTGTAAATAAGAACTTGTTGTTAACTGACCTGCCTAGTTAAATAAAGGTAAAATATAATCTCATCATTATATACAGTTATCTGGTTTTAACCTCTTGTGAACTGGAAAGTGAATTTAGCGGGTGCACAGTGCACTGTTAGGATGCTGGATTCCCCTAAAGTAAATTGCTTCAGCATGATTTAGCCACAGAGGGTCATTAGCTTCTTTAAACATCTGTATAATTCTAATTGTTTTAATTCATGGACTTCACCTTCCCTATACCTCTGATGAATATAACAGGAAACCTGTTTTTACATTTTAGTCATTTAGCAGACGCTCTTATCCAGATCGACTTACAGTAGTGAATGCATACATTTCATACATTTTTTTTTCTTCTTTTCCTGTGCTGGCCCCCCGTGGGAATCGAACCCACAACCCTGGCGTTGCAAACACCATGCTCTACCAACTGAGCTACAGGGAAGGCCATCATCATGCACTGATCATGATGCACTGCAAAATCACTCTGGCTATGGATACGGAGAACATCAACACATTAACATCAACAAGCCAGAGGATATACCCATTGGACTTGGGGCTCTGCTGGGAGTTTACCTCATATTTTGATGTTTTATTCTGCTTTGCCTCTAAAATCATAATAAACACTGAGAACTAAAATATTGTGTTATTGTTGTTATTGTTATGCATGTTATCATTAATAATAATGGGGGGGGGGTAGTTAAAAAATGTACCTCAAAAGGTTTTTCAAATGTTCTTCGAGGATCCATTAAAAGGGGTCCTTTTAATTATTTCTGAAAAATGTATAGGGGTTTCAATTTGAAGAACCCCTAAGTGGTACGCGCAATGCCGTCGGAGGTACAAAATTTAAAAAATGTGATTCATTTTCTGGGTGATGTTTTTTCTCGCCTGAATGAGCTGAATCTAGGATTACAGGGACTCTCCGCAACTATATTCAATGTGCGGGACAAAATTGAGGCTATGATTAAGAAGTTGGAGCTCTTCTCTGTCTGCATTAACATGGACAACACACAGGTCTTTCCATCATTGTATGATTTTTGTGTGCAAAGGAACTCAAGCTTAGGGACAATGTCAAATGTGATATAGCGAAGCACCTGAGGGAGTTGGGTTCGCAATTACGCAAGTTACTTTCCTGAAACGGATGACACAAACAACTGGATTCGTTATCCCTTTCATGCCCTGCCTCCAGTCCACTTACCGATATCTGAACAAGAGAGCCTCATGCAAATTGCAACAAACGGTTCTGTGAAAATTGAAATTGATCAGAAGCCACTGCCAGATTTCTGGATTGGGCTGCGCTCAGAGTATCCTGCCTTGGTAAATCAAGCTGTTAAGACACTGATACCCTTCGCAACCACGTACCTACAGTATGTGAAAGTGGATTCTCGGCCCTCACTAGCATTAAAACTAAATACAGGCACAGACTGTGTGTGGAAAATGTTTTAAAACTGAGACTCCAATACAACCCAACATTGCAGATGTATGTGTATCCTTTCAAGCACACCCTTCTCATTAACCTGTGGTCAGTTTTTATATGTAAAATGGTTAAATAAAAAGCAAAATTATTGATTATTATTATATTATTATTTGTGCCCTGGTCCTATAAGAGCTATTTGTCACTTCCCACAAGCCGGGTTGACAAAAACTCACACTCATTCTTATGTTTAATAAATGTTTTGTATAGTGCGTGTGTGGCAGACTGACAATGATGGCAAAAAACAACATTTGAGAGTGCGCTGACCCTAGTGCCAGAGGGGGTATGCAGCTGGAGGTTGAATGTTCGAAGGGGTACGGAACTATAAAAAGTTTGGGAACAATTTCCCTAAAGGATCCTCCAGGAACCTTTACTTTTTTAGAGTTCAAGCGACCTAAGGTTCTTCGAAGAACATTGAGGAGCTTAGAAGAACCTTGTTGTGTCAGGTTTCACACCCTATATTTGCATATGGAGTGACGTGTCTATCCAGACAAAGAATCGATTTGTCCTCCCTCGGAGCGACGGAGCCGGTCTAGTGAAACCAGCAGCGGTGGTTTCAACTCGCTGTGATATTCTTAGCCGGATTATGAGCTCCCAACATGAAAAAACACGAAATCATTTTGTAGCATTAAAACACAACCACTTTCTCTTGGTCACAACGGGACGAAATCATTTCTATCGTAAAGTTGAGGTTGTAACGAGTCCACAGGCATTCACATAGTGTCAGTGCGTCACTCAGAGGAGGCTTGGCAGAACATGCTCTGTCATCAGTTATATGAAATGGGGCCAAATTTGCAAAATTTCACTAAATATGATCATATAATTTTTTTTAACAGTTATAAGAAAGATACAATCTTATAGTAAGGCGTTTATAAGTTGATTGCTACAATGTTTAGAAAGCATTTCAGTAATTTCAAGCCCTATTTCTTCACTTTTGTTGAATGGAAAAAAATCATATTTGATTTTTTATATTTTCATGATTTTTGCACTTGAGCTTGTGTCCTCAAAAGTGATTACACCTAATACATTTATATAAATTTTTATCAGAAAGGTGAGTTCCAGACCTTTCTAGAACTATGCAGCATTACTAGATATTGTTTATGACCATCTCATGAAAAATAATAACTTTTGGGTATTATAAATTTCCCTTATTGTTCAAATGAGAGTTAGCACTTCTTCAGCAGGCATCACTTAGGAGCCCTATTGGGTCCATCCAGAACATTAAGTGTCACCAACATTTGGAGAGAGAGAGAGAGAGAGCGGGGAGGCAGGCGGGATGGGTGTTGTGTTGTCTCCCCTGGTTGCTGCTCTTAGCAGGAGCGGACTGGGACAAGAATTCGGCCCTGGCATTTTTATCCACACCAGTCCACTTCACTGTCTGTCTGCCTTTCTGCTTAAGATTTATACGTTATAAAAGGCAAGGTAACGACTTTGGCTATATTGCAAATTAGTGCCTGTCATACGTTTTCCCCTGAATCAACACCTCCTGTAACTGTTGATTAGTACAGTGCTCCAGACTAACATTTTCCCTTGGTGTCACTGGTGCCACTCACTCTTACAGTTGGTTGCACCAGTCATATCATCTTATATAGTAATTTATAGTGCTTTATTAAGAAGTGTAATAAATAAACTGTTGAGGTATTCAAGACATAAATTGTTTAATCTTACACATCCAAGCACGAATGCATGACTCAACACATTTTGACGTGCAACTTAATCCAGTGATTGGCATGCATTTTAGGTTGATAATTAGACTATAGTTGCTATATTCTACTCTCGAAATAGGACTCCAGAATTTCCAGATTTTTGTTCTGTTCAATAAAAATGAATGACATCTTTATGTGCACTAACTAATATCATAGGCTAATTCCTTTGGGGTTCCACCCCTGAGGAAGTGGAAAATCAGAACTCATGAACTAGATTGCTAAATTTAAATATAATGGACTACCCACTGCTAGTAGCCATGTATTCATCCAACAGTAAATGTAATGTCCTAAAAACACTTTACAGTTGAAGGCTACTACCCCGGAGATCTATAGGCCTATGCCCACGCCGCTCCATATCTCAAAGCCATATCATATCTTTGTTCTTATATAGTTGCAACTGAGCTGAATATTGAAAGTTGAGAAATAAAAATGATACCTACAGAAAGCTATGACCCCCTCTCTTTGACAGAGACGAGGGGAAGAAGCTTCCAAAGCTGTGTTTTTCCCAAAATTGCATGTAGAAATGTTATACGATCAGAAGAACCCATTTTTCTATTAAGCGCATGGGGAAAAGGAGAGTGGCTCGATCATCACAGCGAAACAGGCACAGGGGCAGACACTTTCAGTTCAAGAATCATGAGGATAATGCACTCTGATGCCGCAATTGACTTTGAATGTAAGTTTGCGTGACCTCAGCTCAGGCTATCAGAATATCAGGCCGGCTCATCCTTCCATTTCCCACTGATCAAGAAGGGTCAATTGCACTGATCAGCCAAAGTCTCACTGTCGATTAGTATAACAGAGAAATGTAGCATATTTTTAATATTTTTTACAATGTTTTTTACATAGTCTGCCGGCCATGACACCGTTTTCATCTTTTATTTTGATATAAAAAAAATATTTGTGTGTCTGTTTCAATTTCGACCAGACCACCCAATTAAAAAATGGTCCAGCCCATCTGGCATTTGCCAGAATTGCCAGATGGCCAATCCGCCCCTGGCCCTTAGCCACAGTACATGGGCTTTCATTAGTGGCTTGGCTAAATGATTGGTCCCAGGAAAGCCCTGAAGCCTCACAATGCATGTGTCAGTTTATATGTCCTATTCATTGGACAAGTTATTCATGTATTCATTATTATTTTTTATTGCGGCACCCACAAACATGCAGTGATTATTGGGGGATAGATTGGCCTTTTGGTTCAAGGTGAATATACAGTCTATGTTGTGTTATAGGGAAAGGTACAGTACTAAATTCTGGATATGCTCTAGGTTGTCCTTGTTTACTGGTAGGCATTTTCTTTAAAACTGAGAGGGATTATGCACAAAACATTACTGAAGCTCTTAATTTGACACTGGCATGTGTAAAAAAAAAAATAGTATGATATCTTTAGGACATGCTAATCAGACCTTGGAATTAAAATGACAACAGTTGGTCTCTGTAATTTACATAGAGGTCATGTTTTGCTAATATGTCTCTTGTTGAAACAGACAGCGAGTAAGAATATGGTTAAGTCTGACCCATTGACATTTTCAGTGCCAAATTATGCACAATGTGTGAATTAAATTAATTAGAGAATTCATTAAGAAATATGGCTGGGGGAAATGAGTGTAATATTTAGTTATGTGATGTAATTTTCTTTCATTGTTAAACCTAATTTGTTTCATAACAGTTCTTGCAGTAGTTTCTCCCTGTGTTAACTATGATGTATGTAATTTGCTAGCCGTTTAATTAATTATGATTAGATTTACTGAACGTACAGCTTGTTTTGACAGATGGTACCCATCAGGGAGACCTTTGCACAATTAATTTGAAATCAATTACTTCCCTTTTTTCTCTTTGTATCATCTTTTCCATTTGTGTGAAAAATGTACATGGCACATGCATCAACTGGGTTTTTACTCCAGCTTCATTTAATGGTCTATTATCTAAAATTCCCCTAACAATGTACAAGTCAGATAAATGATCCAGACTAAATTTAAGTTAGCAGTTTATCTCTTAACTAAGCACTGAGATAGTTGACTTAATGACTGTCAACTCAAGAGATTGTAAATCTCCTGCATCTCTACCACTACAGTGGTTGTCTGGCTTTAATCAACCTTTAAGCATTTCATATACACTGAACAAAAATATAAACGCAACATGTAAGTGCTGGTCCCATGTTTCATCAGATGAAATCTATAGATTAGGGCCTAATTTATTCATTTCAATTGACTGATTTCCTTATGTGCAATATAGGCCTTCATAATGATGAAACTAGGCCTTCAACCAGGTAGAACATTGTCTGCCGTATCATTCACAACTCACATGGGCCCATTACATATGCTAACTTTTTTGCTCCCGGGGGGATATTTGATTCCCCGTTAATTAGCCGAATTCATTTGCATTAATTGTTTTTGTTCTATAAACATTTGAAAGGGGGAGGTTCCTTACAACACTTTCAGTTTTTTTAACCTCTCCTGCACACATGCTCTTTTCGTTCGTTTTGTAATTTCTTGTGTGCAAGAATATTATCATTGGTATCAGGTCCCACAATAGTTTCCTGTACTCAATCTCACAGCTTGATATGAACCAATATCTTGCCTGCATGTAGTATTTTTCCACTTGCTGAATACTAATAGTTCTAATAATTATATTATCAGAGGCTTAATATAGTATCCAGACTACTCACAGTAGTATCCCCTCACAATAGAGTATCTGAGAATGTAGCCTACTGGTTTGTTCTGACGTTCCATTCTCATTTCACACCACAAGATGGCGCTTTTGTGCTTTTCATGTTCTTTCTTTTGGTTGAGTGGTCCAAAATCCAACCCCTACCTTTTATGAGAAATTCCAGCACTTTGTTAGACAAATCATAGTCCCATTGTACCCCATTAAAATATAAAAATGAAGGTGTTTTCAAAGAAATCTGTCTCGTTCTCTCGTCTCAGTCCTCTGTCTTCATATGAATAGTTGGACTAGTTTCAAAATGTAGAATGGTCAAACATATTCAATATCATTATACTTAGATGAAGATGATGTAATTTAAGATAAAATAGGTTATGCCGTCAGAGGAGAAACAATTACATGTATTTTTGTTCATTAGTTTTCTTATGTCTCTCTTTTATTTCTCATTTTAGAGGAACATCATCACATTTTACTCAGGTAAAGTTGAACAACTTGTCAGTCATATTTTAAAAAATGAACGTTGAACATTCGGTCGCCTCCTTACAAAGATGAGTTTTAACGATACATGATCGCTTAATGTGCATCTATAGTTTATTGCTTGATTCTATAGGGTTTGTCACATAACAGAAGGAATTTACCATTCTTAGGGGCTGCTTCCCGGACACAGGGAATGTGGCTGATAGGACACGTATTTAGTCTGCTTATGTGAATAAAACTTCACATACATCATCCAGAAAAGGAGGCAAGAAGCATAACACCATGGTCAAATCCATTTCCTTTAACCAGGTGATATGAAGGTGATGCAAATGTGGCTCCCACTGGACATGAGTTAATGTGTGACATAAAAAATAACTACATAATTTGTCTCAATCCAGTGGGCTGACTTGGCATGGGCAGCAAGTCCTAAATGTCAGGCTGTAATGAGTTCTGGCCAAAGGTACACAGTTAGGACATGGAGCCTGCTGGCACCTGGGATGCCCACTGGCCAGCCAGCCACATACCCCTTAGCCGTTTGGACTCCACGTGCATCCAAACAAAGTTTTAGCCAATTCGGGGAGTGAGTTTGGTTTAGGTTTATTTGAACATACTGTTACATAAGCAGAAACATCATAGGATGTGATGTCATACAATATAAAACACAAGTAAAAAGACATGATCTGCCTAAATATATGGACAGTGTATCATAAGTACTGCTAAGTATTTCCAATCATATGCATAAGGATATATAGACTGATTTCTTAAAGGCCCGGTGCAGTCAAAAACTTGATAATTCTGTGTTTTATATATTTCCACACTATAAGGTTGGATTAATACTGTGAAATTGAGAAAATTATGATAATGCCCTTTTAGTGTAAGAGCTGTTTGAAATGACCTCCTGAAATGTCAGCCTGTTTTGGTGGGATGGAGTTTTGGCCTGCCTGGTGACATCACCAGTTGGTAAATTAGTTAATAGACAAATAAGAAATAGAGTTCCAAATCTCTCTGCCAATAACAGCTAGTTTCAGTTTTCCCCTCCCCAATAAGAACACTCCCAGACAGTCTTAGCTACATTTTTTGCCTGAGAAATTGTTGTTTGTTAAAAAGCTATTTAGTTTATTTTGGACGATTTTAATTGAAAACGATCACAGTAAGATATTCACAATATTTTTCAATCACTTTGGCACAATTTTCTTATGTAAGTGGTATATTTTCAAAACTCAAAGGGGTCTATTCTCATTGACGAGAATGAAAGAGAATTTCTCGAGAGATTCTCGATAGGTATCGATTCTCGAGAGACATTACTGTAATGTAAACTTGCGTATTTCTCAGGTCTCGAAGGCTACCTCCAGTGGTCGCGCACGACACTACTCTGACAGTTGCTCCCCTCTAAGCAGAGCAGTGTAAACAGAATTGTCTCGTTGAGCCCAACATTCATACAGTAAAAATACGAATAGGAGACAACGTTTTTGAAACTGCTGAAATGTATAGACATTTGAATTATATTTGAGACTTGAGTTTTCACCTGAAATTGCAGTAAGAACCTGAAATTGTCGCCATAGTTCAACAATCCCTTGGTTGCTCTAAGCCACCGCCCAGGCAAATGCAGCAAAAAGCTGATCAACTTAGGGAAAGATCAACGTTTTCAGTCACAATTTTGCGTTCACCTCATATAATGACTTCCATGATATTGATACAATTAAGTCTGGTTTGTTCAAAGGTAACTTTAATATACTGAAACTGTAGTTTTATATTCTTATGAGAGGGGTAAACGTTAATGCTTCATATACTAACGTATTTAGCTAGCATGCTACCTGCGTTATTACCTTGCAAGCTACATTTAGCTAATGTGTGTGAACAAGAAAATAAACCCTTTAATTGTCTGCACCTGCATGTGAAATGTTGCATTATTCAAGAGTGTGATATGGTTTGGTTGCATTAGCTCATATGTTTTAGAGGAAAAGTTGCTCACAGTGTTGAATAGTTTGCGAGCTTAAAATATGTTAAATAAAGCTTAAATAAAAATCAAATGTTACTAGCCAGTCAATGGCTACTGATATTTACGGTAAATTTGGAGCTGCAAAGCAAGAACGTCACGTTGCCAGCCACAATGAAAGGTAAGGCAAGGATGTCATGTAAATTGAAAAGTTTATGTACATACTATATCAATTGAAATCTCGTCGCGCTGCCTCTCCTTAAATGTTCATCAATGAGAAGTGCAAAACTCTAAAGTGATAACACTTATAATATCCCCTATCTTATGTTCAGAACCTTTGCTTGGGCATAGATTGGCGTTGCCACATCTTTCACCCCTGAGTCAATAATGCAAAATCAAAGTTGTCTGTGAAATACAATGACAACATTTTGTTCTAGTAACTAATACATCGGATAATGATAGGCTCACCATTTAGTCATTTCCACCAACATTACCATTTAATCAAATAGCAAAAAATACAAGATACACATTTCAAAAGTGTTCTTTTTGAAGTGCTGGTTGAACAATATATCAGTATTACAGTTTCATTATCCTTATACAGTACATACGTAGGACAAATCATCAGAAATTGGGTATTGTAAAGCGGTTGGCTACTGTAAAAACGTAGCACAGTGTTGTATGCTATTTCTGCCCAATGCAACATTGTACAAGATTGCCTTTTCTACTTGACATGTCAACTGATCTGTCTCCTTGAAATTCATCAGCTTACAGTGTATCAATGAAATTCACATAATGAGTGGAATATTGTTATATACAACCCAGGTATTTCAGCGGTGCATTGTACATTACATTATAATTCCAAATGGTAATTCATAGTGACTCTTTCCACTTTGTCCTATTGAAGCACACTGGCTGATGGAGAATGATCTAGTATTTACAGCCACATCCATTATGGATTTGGTTTTACCTTCCAACATAAATCGATGTCAAATTGATACATTTATTTATCAATTTACAGTGTTCAGCGGTTATCAAACTATATACACTGCTCAAAAAAATAAAGGGAACACTTAAACAACACAATGTAACTCCAAGTCAATCACACTTCTGTGAAATCAAACTGTCCACTTAGGAAGCAACACTGATTGACAATAAATTTCACATGCTGTTGTGCAAATGGAATAGACAACAGGTGGAAATGATAGGCAATTAGCAAGACACCCCCAATAAAGGAGTGGTTCTGCAGGTGGTAACCACAGATCACTTCTCAGTTCCTATGCTTCCTGGCTGATGTTTTGGTCACTTTTGAATGCTGGCGGTGCTTTCACTCTAGTGGTAGCATGAGACGAAGTCTACAACCCACACAAGTGGCTCAGGTAGTGCATCTCATCCAGGATGGCACATCAATGCGAGCTGTGGCAAGAAGGTTTGCTGTGTCTGTCAGCGTAGTGTCCAGAGCATGGAGGCGCTACCAGGAGACAGGCCAGTACATCAGGAGACGTGGAGGAGGCCGTAGGAGGGCAACAACCCAGCAGCAGGACCGCTACCTCCGCCTTTGTGCAAGGTGGAACAGGAGAAGCACTGCCAGAGCCCTGCAAAATGACCTCCAGCAGGCCACAAATGTGCATGTGTCTGCTCAAACGGTCAGAAACAGACTCCATGAGGGTGGTTTGAGGGCTCGACATCCACAGGTGGGGGTTGTGCTTACAGCCCAACACCGTGCAGGACGTTGGCATTGCCAGAGAACACCAAGATTGGCAAATTCGCCACTGGCGCCCTGTGCTCTTCACAGATGAAAGCAGGTTCACACTGAGCACGTGACAGAGTCTGGAGACGCCGTGGAGAACGTTCTGCTGCCTGCAACATCCTCCAGCATGACCGGTTTGGCGGTGGGTCAGTCATGGTGTGGGGTGGCATTTCAGCCCTCCATGTGCTCGCCAGAGGTAGCCTGACTGCCATTAGGTACCGAGATGAGATCCTCAGACCCCTTGTGAGACCATATGCTGGTGCGGTTGGCCCTGGGTTCCTCCTAATGCAAGACAATGCTAGACCTCATGTGGCTGGAGTGTGTCAGCAGTTCCTGCAAGAGGAAGGCATTGATGCTATGGACTGGCCCGCCCGTTCCCCAGACCTGAATCCAATTGAGCACATCTGGGACATCATGTCTCGCTCCATCCACCTACTCCACGTTGCACCACAGACTGTCCAGGAGTTGGCGGATGCTTTAGTCCAGGTCTGGGAGGAGATCCCTCAGGAGACCATCCGCCACCTCATCAGGAGCATGCCCAGGCGTTGTAGGGAGGTCATACAGGCACGTGGAGGCCACACACACTACTGAGCTTCATTTTGACTTGTTTTAAGGACATTACATCAAAGTTGGATCAGCCTGTAGTGTGGTTTTCCACTTTAATTTTGAGTGTGACTCCAAATCCAGACCTCCATGGGTTGATAAATTGGATTTCCATTGATTATTTTGGGGTGATTTTGTTGTCAGCGCATTCAACTATGTAAAGAAAAAAGTATTTCATAAGATTATTTCTTTCATTCAGATCTAGGATGTGTTGTTTAAGTGTTCCCTTTATTTTTTTGAGCAGTATATGTTAACTAGCCAATACATAATTTTGGTTCAGAAGTTACTGAATCAGTTTTGAGCAGTTTGACTAAGTGATAGTTCATTGCATTGTTAACAAATTACAAGAAAATCATATCAAAAGTAAAGGGAATATTGCATTTTGAAAAGCAGATACTTAGAATGAATTTGCATCCAGATTGAAAGAGTGATTTGGTGCAGTGAACAAGTGACTTTGTGGATTTGATTTGTTGTACTTAGTCAATTGAAAATGTGCTTAGTTTTAGATTTTTGTGCTTAGAGTTGTGAAAATGTACCACATACATGTGAAAATTGCTCCAAAGTGATAAAAAAAACCTGAATTGTTAGCCAGAAGATTTGATATTGAGGTAAAAATGGCTGCATTGGACTTTTATTTAAGGCTGTCCATCAGTGAGAGCGTTAAATGAAGTTTTGCATCCTAACTAACTTTTACCTAAATCGTGCACTGACGCTAATAAGAGATTTGCACCAGACGGGTTCTTGCCAGTGATCACCCAACGTTTTGAAACGTTTCGCACAGTCACAATGCTCGGGAAATGAATGCGCGGAGACGGCGGGTTTTTGAGGAACTTGACTCCTTTTGTTAGATTTGTATGAGACCTATTGGCAAACACGCTTCTTTATTATCTCACGACGGCAAAGAAGATGAGGGAACACTGTATCTAAATGAACTTTTTCTATTTCCCGGTAAATGAGCTCAATTCCATTCTTTATGTTACTTTTCATCTGCCTTTTGTCTTGTTGCGGAATCTTCTCTCTTTCTCCCCCGTTCATCTGTTTTGCCCTTTCCTTGATCTGATAACATTAAACATATAATTAAGTCATAAAGGAGGGAACTGATGAGTGTAGCAGATGGTAATTGCGTCCTACATTTGAATGAGATGATATGCATTGCAACAATTTACAGCTTTCGCCTCATATTTTATTCAGCAGCCTTTTATCTCTTTTCCTGCGGAATTATTCTGCAATACATTTAGACATCTTATCAATAGCTGGAGTGATAGTGGGAGAAACATGGGAAAAACTGAGCCTCCAACATTTGACGCTGTTTAAAATAATTTTCCATAATAAAGGACTTATCAGCCTTGCTCTATCACAGTGGAGGGGCGGATAGTCCTATTTCTAGAAGTCTCCCTTTGGTTTGTGGACAAGCTGTCGCTCTTCTCCTGGTATCCAGAGGAAATGCAAAAAGGACTGAAGAAGATAGTTTCGGGTTAAGTTCAGGCAAGGCTTCTTAACATGGTCAAAGGGTTTTATTTCAGTTGACCTGGACAGATAGTATCGAGAACATTGGACAGCTTTTTACTAAGGATGGAACAATTACACCACAGTTCTTCTCAGGCACCAGGCAAAGGCACCTTCTATGGCGTCATGTCAACCAAACGTGTCATTTCCTGTGGTATAGTCTGTATCTCTTTGTTTACAGTATCTGGATCTGTCTTTAAGCTCATTCAGGTATTTAAGAGGTCATGATCACAAAGAGTCCTATGGAATTTCATAAGAATGTCAACTGAATCATGTTTTTATTGGATAAAACTCACCCCCAACCTTTGAGTTTTACTAGTACTGTATGAATGACTTTGATACTACTGATATTTGGGTTGAACGGCTTCTGTTTGTTTAGAAGAAGGGAATGAATGCATTTCTGGGCTATGAGCCATGGTTGTACTGAAAGAGGGGGGGGGGGGGGGGGCACCCAATAGTTGAGAAGGCTGCTTTAGTGGGGTTACAGAACAACATCATGCTTTCCCCTGTCTGGTCAGTGCAGTAGAGGTGGCAGAGGGTTTACTGTAGCAGTTCAGAACGTTGGTAATGAAAGGATGAAATGCTAAGCCTGTTAGTGACAGGAATTATGGAGAGTCACTATTCCCCCTCCTCCTACGGTGTTTTTGGAGAAACCATTACCTGTCCTGCCTGTGCCTTTCCAGCAACTCTACCAGCACGTTTGCCCATGAATTAGAGCACAAATATTAGTTATGGTCTGATGGTTCCATCCATGTAATCCATCTTTGAAAAACGCTTGTGAAGGATGTGCAGTGTACACTTTCTTATGAAAACTTTATGAACAGCTCAGTGAAGCTCTGCCAGGATGGACTATTCATGTGTACTGTTGACATGCTTTCATCCCACTAGTCCCTTGTGAAGTGCTGGACTCCACTGATATTTGAGAACTGGTAGCTGGTGCGATATAGGTTTAATTCTCATGTTCCTCCCCCAACCTGCCAAGCACAGCAGCATGCCAGCTGGAAGGCTTACACAGTGGTGAGAGAGAGATATTAGCAGGGGCAAAAAGAGAGACAAACAAACACAAGTGTCTGCAGACAGACCTTGGAGGTGCTACAGAGCTGCATCCTGTATCCTACCTCGAGCACTTAACGTTTAGTCATGATACAGGTCCATTACCTTTAAGTACAAGTGCTTATGTTTGGCCCCCTGTTTTTACAGCCCTCTGGCTGCAGAGGGAATCTATGCTGGGTGACCAGGCTATATTTATTGATGCCTCTTGAGTTTCCACTTGCTAGTAATAGACTGGGGAAAAAACAGATAATGTGTTCGATCGATCAGCGTGAACTAATTTCATTTGTTGGGATCAATAACAGTTTACAGTTGACAGAGCCAAAGAACTATGTTCATTTGAGCTTTTTTGATTGAAGGTGTCTCACTTTTACAGAGAGTCGGCTATATGAAGCAATCCTGGCTGTGGTTTGTGTACCAGACAGAGACCCCTCTGCTGTGTTATTGCCAGCAATCTGTATTTAAAACTAATATCAGTGTGCGCTGCATGGCTGCGGGCGAAAGGCGCCAAACCAATCTGATAGATGTGTTTCTTTTGGGTTCCTTGTGATGTGAATTAGAATGTGAAAAATAACAATTCCCCCACATTCCGCTCACCGGCTATCCATTTTTTCGTTTGAGGGTAATGATTAGATTTTGTGAGCAAAACAATGATTTGTATGATGTTGCCAATGTGGCTGACTCATAATAGAAAAGTGATGTGGAACAAAAGGGAAAAGGGAAAGGAAATGGACTGACGCGCAGGAGAAATACGGTCACCGTGCTCAACCTTTTACCATCTGCTCCATGTTTCTCCTTTTCATGATCATGCTCTGTGAAACGCCCTGAAGACATGAGAGCCCTTGCTCTGTGTCATATGGTTATCAGCCACCCCTTTACCTTCAGCACAGAGAACAAACAGCATGAGATGGGAAGTCTACATGGATAAACATTTACGGTGGAAGGTAATGCTCCGGGCAAACGCAATTCAGAGGGAATTTACTGTGTATAAACCTGTATTATGGCACTAGCACTTTAATGTGTATAAACCTGTATTATGGCACTTTACTGTGTATAAACCTGTATTATGGCACTTTACTGTGTATAAACCTGTATTATGGCACTTTACTGTGTATAAACCTGTATTATGGCACTTTACTGTGTATAAACCTGTATTATGGCACTTTACTGTGTATAAACCTGTATTATGGCACTTTACTGTGTATAAACCTGTATTATGGCACTTTACTGTGTATAAACCTGTATTATGGCACTTTACTGTGTATAAACCTGTATTATGGCACTAGCACTTTACTGTGTATAAATCTGTATTATGGCACTAGTACTTTACTGTGTATAAACCTGTATTATGGCACTTTACTGTGTATAAACCTGTATTATGGCACTTTACTGTGTATAAACCTGTATTATGGCACTAGCACTTTACTGTGTATAAATCTGTATTATGGCACTAGTACTTTACTGTGTATAAACCTGTATTATGGCACTTTACTGTGTATAAACCTGTATTATGGCACTAGCACTTTACTGTGTATAAACCTGTATTATGGCACTAGCACTTTACTGTGTATAAATCTGTATTATGGCACTAGTACTTTACTGTGTATAAACCTGTATTATGACACTTTACTGTGTATAAACCTGTATTATGGCACTAGCACTTTACTGTGTATAAACCTGTATTATGGCACTAGCACTTTACTGTGTATAAACCTGTATTATGGCACTTTACTGTGTATAAACCTGTATTATGACACTAGCACTTTACTGTGTATAAACCTGTATTATGGCACTTTACTATGTATAAACCTGTATTATGACACTTTACTGTGTATAAACGTGTATTATGGCACTAGCACTTTACTGTGTATAAACCTGTATTATGGCACTTTACTGTGTATAAACCTGTATTATGGCACTAGCACTTTACTGTGTATAAACCTGTATTATGGCACTTTACTGTGTATAAACCTGTATTATGGCACGAGCACTTTACTGTGTATAAACCTGTATTATGGCACTTTACTGTGTATAAACCTGTATTATGGCACTAGCACTTTAATGTGTATAAACCTGTATTATGACACTCTACTGTGTATAAACCTGTATTATGGCACTTTACTGTGTATAAACCTGTATTATGGCACTTTACTGTGTAGAAACCTGTATTATGGCACTTTACTGTGTATAAACCTGTATTATGGCACTTTACTGTGTAGAAACCTGTATTATGGCACTTTACTGTGTAGAAACCTGTATTATGGCACTAGCACTTTACTGTGTATGTACCTGTATTATGGCACTAGCACTTTACTGTGTATAAACCTGTATTATGGCACTCTACTGTGTATAAACCTGTATTATGGCACTAGCACTTTAATGAGTATAAACCTGTATTATGGCACTTTAATGTGTATAAACCTGTATTATGACACTCTACTGTGTATAAACCTGTATTATGGCACTTTACTGTGTATAAACCTGTATTATGGCCCTCTACTGTGTATAAACCTGTATTATGGCACTTTACTGTGTATAAACCTGTATTATGGCACTTTACTGTGTATAAACCTGTATTATGGCACTAACACTTTACTGTGTATAAACCTGTATTATGGCACTAGCACTTTAATGTGTATAAACCTGTATTATGGCACTAGCACTTTAATGTGTATAAACCTGTATTATGGCACTTTACTGTGTCTAAACCTGTATTATGGCACTTTACTGTGTATAAACCTGTATTATGGCACTATCACTTTTTAAAATGTATTTTAACCTTTATTTAACTAGGCAAGTCAGTTAAGAACAAATTCTTATTTTCGATGACGGCCTAGGAACAGTGGGTTAACTGCCTTGTTCAGGGGCAGAATGACCGATTTTTACCTTGTCAGCTCGGGGATTCGATCTTGCAACCTTTCGGTTACAAGTCCAACGCTTTAACCACTAGGCTACCTGCCCCAGGCGGCAGGTAACACTTTTCTGTTGACACTTTACAGGTACCACTTTACTGTGTTTAAACCTGTATTATGGAACTTTACTGTGTATAAACCTGTATTATGGCACTAGCACTTTACTGTGTATAAACCTGTATTATGGCACTAGCACTTAACTGTGTATAAACCTGTATTATGGCACTCTACTGTGTATAAACCTGTATTATGACACTAAACTGTGTATAAACCTGTATTATGGCACTCTACTGTGGAGAATCCTGTATTATTACACTTTACTGTGTAGAAACCTGTGTTATGACACTATACTGTGTATAAACCTGTATTATGACACTTTACTGTGTAGAAACCTGTGTTATGACACTATACTGTGTATAAACCTGTATTATGGCACTTTACTGTGTATAAACCTGTATTATGACACTTTACTGTGTAGAAACCTGTGTTATGACACTATACTGTGTATAACCCTGTATTATGGCACTCTACTACGTAGAAACCTGTATTATGGCACTTTACTGTGGGGAAACCTGTATTTTTACACTATACTGAGTATAAACCTGTATTATTACACTATACAGTGTATAAACCTGTATTATGGCACAATACTGTGTATAAACCTGTATTATGGCACAATACTGTGTATAAACCTGTATTATGCCACTCTACTGCGTAGAAACCTGTATGATGGCACTAGCACTTTAATGTGTATAAATCTGTATTATGACACTATACTGTGTATAAACCTGTACTTTGGCACTTTACTGTGTATAAACCTGTATTATGGCACAAGCACTTTACTGTGTATAAACCTGTATTATGGCACAAGCACTTTACTGTGTATAAACCTGTATTATAGTACTTTACTGTGTATAAACCTGTATTGTGGCACTCTACTGAGTATAAACTTGTATTATGGCACTTTACTATGTATAAACCTGTATTATGGCACTCTACTGTGTATAAACCTGTATTATTGCACTTTACTATGTATAAACCTGTATTATGACACTTTACTATGTATAAACCTATGTTATGGCACTCTACTGTCTATAACCTGTATTATGGCACTCTACTATGTATAAACCTGAATTATGGCACTTTACTGTGTATAAACCTGTATTATGGCACTAGCACTTTACTGTGTATAAACCTGTATTATGGCACTTTACTGTGTATAAACCTGTATTATGGCACTTTACTGTGTATAAACCTGTATTATGGCACTAGCACTTTACTGTGTATAAACCTGTATTATGGCACTTTACTGTGTATAAACCTGTATTATGGCACTTTACTGTGTATAAACCTGTATTATGGCACTTTACTGAGTATAAACCTGTATTATGGCACTAGCACTTTACTGTGTATAAACCTGTATTATGGCACTTTACTGTGTATAAACCTGTATTATGGCACTAGCACTTTACTGTGTATAAACCTGTATTATGGCACTTTACTGTGTATAAACCTGTATTATGGCACTTTACTATGTATAAACCTGTATTATGGCACTTTACTGTGTATAAACCTGTATTATGGCACTTTACTGTGTATAAACCTGTATTATAGCACTTTACTGTGTAGAAACCTGTATTATGGCACTAGCACTCTGTGGTATATTTGCTCCATTTTTACTAATTCTGTGGTAAATGTGGACAACATTTATCCCACTACAGTGTGAGTGCTATGCTGTAAGTGTGCATTCCGTTAATAGTATACTATATGCTACCAAATTTAGGCGAAAATAACTTTGCACTCAATGCTTATTAAATCTGCCCATAGCATTGTCTGATGTAAACAAATCCAACCAGAACCTAATTTCCAAAGTGTAAAAACTGGCATCATGTATCTTCTGTATCAATGTTATTGCTGGTTGGTTTTATTCGGAGGGAAAGACTCAAACATGTTTGGAGGACATTTGGAAATAGATTGCTGGTCCCCATGTCTTGTGTTTGGCACAGGTTAGGGAAAGGCCTGAGATGCATATTGTTTGTGTTCATTTGAATAAGGACAAATGTCAGATTTCCATGGCTGCAGGCAGCGTGCATGTTAGATGATCAACTCTTTGGGGCCCCTGGATGTGGGGTCATCAGTACTGCTTCCAGGTCATTGTCACTGCATGGCGGTTTGGGGCCATAATTGACCTTTTGACAGAGCGCAGGGAGACAGCCGTTCTTTCAAGGCTGGAATAATCATGTTAGATTTTCTGGGAGCGCTCATCCAAAGTCATTAAAATGTTTGGTCACAGATTGGGTTGAAAATAAGTAACATATATATAAAATGGATTACTTTATTTATTACACAACAAGCTCTGTTTGTATGTTTCTAACTGTATCATTCAACTGATATTCGTCTGTAATGAACAGAATGTTGAACATTTTATGTGAAGAGTGGGAAGGCGTACTGTGTTCAAAGTCAAATACCTGTGTTCAAGTTACAGAACTTAATCTATTTTCATATGTTGTCTTATCATGTCGGCTGTATTGTTTTCTATTGGTATGTTACTGCTTACTTTCCCATCACGCACATGCATTTATGAGAGTATATGAAATGAGTCATTACTTAAGCAGTAAAGAAGTCACATCTGTTTTGGGTGCACTCCGTGAGACTGGAGAAAGAGAAAGGTTGAACACAGCCCATCTCCCAATACCCCAGGGCTCCCCCAGGGCTCCTTCCGGTTCAACCTCTCCACACATGCGTGCTTTTTACCCTTCACTGTTTTTGTTATTCCTCACAATTTGGCACCCACGGCCATGTCTCCGTGTTAATAGCCCCAGACGTTAAGTTACTATCACACCATGCACTTCTGGTTTTCTCCTCTCCTCCTTTTTCTTTCTTTCATTCTCTTCCTTTTTTTAATCCTTCCTTGAGTTTTTCTTGTTCTTGTTGTTGTTGTTGTTCTTCTTCTTCACCCTCCTCTTCCTCCCACGGAATATGTCCCTGGGCTTGCTCAATGCCCGCATCTTGTAAAGAAGAAGACAAATGTGCCTTTTCTACATTTTCATCAATTGCCACTGTTGATTTATGGGGCTAACGCAGTTTGTTGTTAAAAAACGACTTCCCATTTGCTGATACGTCTTGTAGTCACAAAAGAGTCAGAGCTCATGGTGTTATAGATCACAAGCAGTTTGCATGGGGAGAAACTGCCCTGATTTTTTCTTTCTAGCATCTTTGTTGGTTTACAAGAAAAAAAGAAAAAGCAGCTCAGAACGCCACAGGCCTAGCCGTTGAGAATATGGTATTACATTATTAATTAAAATACAAGTCGCCCTGTAGCCCATGGGTATACATTGTAGCACACTTGATTGAATCAGGTAGTGGCAGCCTAGGCTTTTTATATTTTGCGCTTGAAGGGATGAGAGAAATTTGAGCTTGGCCGTATTACTTCACATGAGAATAAAATGTTTTCAGGAAAGTGTTTTAAGCTGTAATGGGAAGTAGCAGAGTTAAAACTCTGTTGAATTCTCTGACAGAAATCAGATTTGTTCCATGGATGAACATCCTATTTCACTTTATTTACAGCTCTAGGATTGTTAAATAGAATTGTATGTAATGCGATGATTGATACAAAACCATTGCTGAGGTTTTGCCCCATGGTAGAACATTTAACTCCTCTGTCCTCGCTAGACTCAACAGCTAACCCTATAGTGTGCTTTGGTACTATCCTTTTCAGGTTTCAAGTTTTAATGTCACATGCACAAGTACAGTGAAATGCCTTTCTTGCAAACTAACAATGCAGTAATCAATAACAATGTTCTGGCCTCTGATTTCGTGAGCACATAGTTCATTAGCAACCTATAATTTATAATTTTCCTAAATTAACTGGAAAATATTGTGTCTCTATTTCATAATTGATATCAAGGGGGAGATACTGCAGAGGGGATCTGTTGGATCTGGATCACAGTCAGATACAACAGCCGGATGGTCACTACAATGCATGCTGGCTCTGACCTCACACTTACACTCAAAGTTTTGCTCCCGTTCGTCTTTTGAAATCGTTGAGCTTGAACGTTAAGCTGAGGTTGAAGATTAGCCCTTGAGCACTTTGAGTGAGCGTGTACCCTGCTCTTATTAAATCTGTGTATCATTTGTATGGTGCAGGTACAACATTTGTATCATTTATTTCTTGGCATTCACATGCTTTCATTCCCCCAGTTTTCTTGTTGTGACATATCTGTAGTCTTCTGATAGACGCTGGCTTAGACCCAGAGTAGAGGGGATCTGTTTCCTTATCTCCACTCCCCCCAGCTCATTATTGCTCATAGTTAATGTCATAAAAAAGGGAGGGAAAAAAACGACATTAGTCTCCCTGGATCCTCATTAAAAGGCTGTCCTACAGAGGTGTGAACAGGTAATGTTCTAATACGGACTGTGACACAATGAAGGTGCTTCTAATGGTTTTAATGCTGGGGAGGGAGAGGTAACAGAACACAATACTGGACAAAGGTGTCTGTAATGAGGCCGCGATGTGTCCGGTGTCTCCCACATCTCTCCCATACTGCCACCACAGGGGCACGAGAGACGGAGGAGGGAATCTTTAAGATACTATTTCTATCGTCCGTTCGTTCGTTCTTTCCCCACTGCTCACACACTGGTTGAATTGACGTCTGTGCCCAGTGGGTCGACTGTTCGTTTGTTCTTTTTAAAAAAAAATGTGTTCTTTCTTTCTTTCTTTCTTTAATTCTTTCTTTCTAACTTTCATTTGTTCTTTCGTCCTTTTTTATTTTCCTTCCACCCCTCCTCCTCTGATTCCCATTGACCTCCAGTCTAGGTCTGTTAGATATAGTCCAGGTCATAGCAGACGAACGGCTGAAATATCAAAGCCTGCCGAAGGCCTTTGCTTTTCTGTTCCAGGTAGTCAGAGTGGGGAGATCAGCCGGGATAGGACAGTCTTCTTCTCCATGTCTTGTCTTCACCACGGCCCCCCATCCTCTGTAGAGCTGAATTCAGATGCTTCATTTCTTCTGTCACAAGCAAATCTCAGGGTTAATTAGCTCATAATCTGGAGTAGCTACCAATATATACAACGGTGCATTCTCTAATGGGATTTAATTAATTGAAATAGTGTTCAGTCAGATAATATACGAGCCAAAAGAAGCCCAGTGCTTAGGCACGGGCCTGGCCGATCCATTTGAAACAGATTAAAAAAAGAATCCATCTGGAAAGAAAGGATCTGTCAGTGAAGATGCCCAATTGTGTGAGATCATGGCTGGCTGTTCAGCATGCGAGGTTCTGAAGTGTATCGAGAGGCACAGCTGAGTGACTGGAATAGTCTGTGTTGTATTGATAACTAGCAGCCTGTTTTAAAACCCTGGCAGAACAATGAAACCAAGGCCTGCTGTGCTCTGCTGAGTAACAATACCTGTTTTCACTGGAGGGTTCAAACGTGACAAACAACAACAACAAAAGAGCTCTTTTCATTTTATTCTGGCACATTTGGATATTAATATTTTGTTTGAAAAAAATATTCATTCCCAAATGTTGTACCTGCTTAAAACAGTTAGGCCTATATAGGCTATATAAGAATTGAAAACCTAGACTCTAACAAACACAGCATAATAAATCCCAGGACAATAGCAAAAGCTTTGAATAACAATAAGAAAATCACATTGTGCTTGACCACACACTCAGGTCTCCCGTTCCCTCCTTCCCTCCCTACCTCCTTCACCCCTCTGCCTCTCTCTAGCCGTGTATGTTGTGCTGAGAGAGGGGAGCAGCCGTGGCGTGGAGTAGAAGGAGACAGTAGCTCAGAGCTATGGTGGAGTGTAAACTGTGTTGATGTGGATGGCCTCTGGTCAGGAGCCAGAGCCTGGCTGTAAAAAGGCTTGGTCTTTTGTGCATCAGAGGCATGCTTGCCAGTCCCAGTCCTCCATGTCGCTGGGGGTAGGGAGGCATTTACTCACCACATGCATTCATTGCAATGGCATGGCTTGATGTGGGGCTAAATGGCATTGTTACAACGCGCCTCCGAGAAGTGTTGACGGGTCCATATGCTAATTTTAATGAATACAACAGGGCTGTGAATTTATTTACCTCAACTCGGCCGCAGAATGTCTATCTGTACCCAGACTACAGATATAATTGCAGCAAACTCAAATTAGCTCATTAGGAAATGTATTGAATTTACACGTTATTTCCAGTAGTTAAGCTGAATTATTTTCCCTAAGGACTCAATTACACACGAATTTGTGACTCAGGTAAATGCTGTTCCATTGACTTCCACCACGGCAAAATTGAAGTCACTGAATAATTTGTAAGAAATATGGAGTACAGGCAAATCTATTGACATTCATTTGTGTTAAAAATTCAAAATAAAAGAACAGAAGATGAGAAACCAATTGCTTTTGTTCTCCTATTCAGTTAGTTTGGTTCACTCATTTAAGATGTTGGAATGTCTGAACATACTCTACATGACCAAAAGTATGTGGACACCTGCTCGTCGAACATCTCATTCCAAAATCAAGGGCATTAATATGGAGTTGGTCCCCCCTTTGCTACTATAATAGCCTCCACTCTTCTGGGAAGGCTTTCCACTAGATGTTGGAACATGCGCTGCGGGGACTTGCTTCCATTCAGCCACAAGAGCATTAGTGAGGTCTGGCACTGATGTTGGGGGATTAGGCCTGGCTCGGAGTCAGTGTTCCAATTCATCCGAAAGGTGTTCGATGGGGTTGAGGTCAGGAATCTGTGCAGGCCAATCAAGTTCTTCCCACAGATCTTGACAAACCATTTCTTTGTGCACCTCACTTTGTGCACATGGGTATTGTCATGCTGAAACAGGAAAGGGTCTTCCCCAAACTGTTGCCACAAAGTTGGAAGCACAGAATTGTCTAGAATGTCATTGTATGCTGTAGCGTAAAGATTTCCATTCACTGGAACTAAGGGGCCTAGCCCGAACCATGAAAAACAGCAACAGACCATAATTCCTCCTCCACCAAACTTTGCATTTGGCACCATGCATTGGGGCAGGTAGCGTTCTCCTGGCAACCGCCAAACCCAGATTAGTCTGTCGGACTACCAGATGCTGAAGCGTGATTCATCATTCCAGAGAACGCGCTTCCACTGATCAAGAGTCCAATGGCGGTGAGCTTTACAACACTCCAGCCGACGCTTGGCATTGCGCATGGTGATCTTAGACTTGTGTGCGGCTGCTTGACCATGGAAACGCCTTTCATGAAGCTCCTGATGAACAGTTCTTCTGCTGACGTTGCTTCCATTGGACAGACGATTTTTACGCACTTCAGTACTCGGCAGTCCCGTTCTGTGAGCTTGTGTGGCCCACCACTTCGTGACTGAGCCGTTGTTGCTCCTTGACGTTTCCACTTCCACAATAATAGCAATTACAGTTGACCTGTGGGCAGCTCTAGCAGGGCAGAAATTTGACAAACTGACTTGTTGGAAAGGTGGCATCCTATGATGGTGCCACGTTGAAAGTCACTGAGCTCTTCAGTAAAGCCTGTAAAGTACTGCCACTGTTTGTCTATGGAGATTGCATGGCTGTGTGCTTGGTTTTATACACCTGTCAGCAACGGGTGTGGCTGAAATAGCCAAATCCACTCATTTGAAGGGTGTCCACACACTTTTATATATATAGTGTACAGTGCATTCAGAAAGTATTCAGACCTGTAACGTATACTCTTGGAATCAGGAAGCAGAAGGTAAAATTAATGATAAGATGGGTAGATAAACAAAAACAGGAGAAGAAATACTGAACATGACAAAACCCAATACTGCCTTAACACTGAAGGTACTGAGGGCTAAATAAAGGGAGAGTAATCATGGTGATGATGAGGTCCAGGTGTGCGTAACGATGGGGAGCAGGTGTGCATAATGATGATTGCCAGGGCCGGTGGTTAGTAGACCAGCGACGTCGAGCGCCAGAGCGGGGAAGCGGAAGAAGGCGTGACAAGACTCCTTTCCTTTTTCCACATTTTGTTATGTTACAGCCTTATTCAAAAATGTATAACGTTTTTTTTTCTCATCAATCAACACACAATACCCCATAATGACAAAGCGAAAAACTGTTTTTTAGACATTTTTGCAAATGTATTACAAATAAAAAACAGAAATACCTTATTTACAGAAGTATTCAGCCCCTTTCCTATGAGACTCGCAATTGAGCTCAGGTACATCCTGTTTCCATTGATTATCCTTGAGATGTTTCTATAACGTGATTGGTGTCCACCTGTGGTAAATTCAATTGATTGGACATGATTTAGAAAGGCACACACCTGCCTATATAAGGTCCCACAGTTTACAGTGCCTGTCAGAGCAAAAACCAAGCCATGAGGTCGAAGGAATTGTCCGCAGAGCTCCGAGACAGGATTGTGTCGAAGTACAGATCTGGGAAAGGGTACCAAAAAATGTCTGCAGCATTGAAGGTCCCCAAGAACACAGTGGCCTCCATCACCATTCTTAAATGAAAGACATTTCTAACCACCAAGACTCTTCCTAGAGCTGGCTGCCCGGTCAAACTGAGAAGGGCCTTGGTCAGGCAGCTGACCAAGAACCAGATGGTCACTCTAAAAGAGCTCCAGAGATCCTCTGTGGAGATGGGAGAACCTTCCAGAAGGACAACCATCTCTGCAGTACTCCACCAATTAGGCCTTTATGGTAGAGTGGCCAGACGGAAGCCACTCATCAGTAAAAGGCACATGACAGCCGCTTGGAGTTTGCCAAAAGACACCTAAAGCCTCTCAGACCATGAGAAACAAGGTTCTCTGGTCTGATGAAACCAAGATTGAACTCTTTGGCCTGAATGCCAAGCATCATGTCTTGAGGAAACCTGGCGCCATCCCTACGGTGAAGCATGGTGGTGGCAGCATCATGCTGTGGGGATGTTTTTCAGTGGCAGGGACTGGGAGACTAGTCAGGATCGAGGGAAAGATGAACGGAGCAAAGTACAGAGAGATGCGTGATGAAAACCTGCTTCAGAGCACTTAGGACCTCAGACTGGGTCGAAGGTTCACCTTCCAACAGGACAATGACCCTAAGCACACAGCCAAGACAACGCATGAGTGGCTTCAAGACAAGTCTCTGAATGTCCTTGAGTGGCCCAGCCAGGGTCTGAACTTGAACCCAATCGAACCTCTTTGGAGAGACCTGAAAATAGCTTTGCAGCCAACCTGACAGAGCTTGAGAGGATCTGCAGAGAAGAATCTCCCAAAATACTGATGTGATAAGTTTGTAGCATAATACCCAAGAAGACTTGAGGCTGTAATCTCTGCCAAAGGTGCTTCAACAAAGTACTGAGTAAAGGGTCTGAATACTTAGGCAAATGTGATATTTCATAATTATCTTTTTTATACATTTACAGAATTTTCAAAAAAAAATTCAAAAAAATTGTTGAGGGGAAAAAATGCACTGTAGCTGTGCAGCAATGCTCACCATCCAACCTGACAGAGCTTGAGAGGATCTGCAGACAATAATGGGAGAAACTCCCCAAGTACAGGTGTGCCAAGCGTGTAGCATAATACCCAAGAAAACTTGAGTCGGTAATTGCTGCCAAGGATGCTTTAACAAAGTACTGAGTAAAGGGTCTGAAAACGTATGCAAATGTAATGTTTCATTTTCTCATTCTTTATACATTTGTAAACGTTTCTAAAAACCTGTTTTTGTATTGTCATTATGAAGGTATTGCATGTAGATTGATGAGGAATGTACTGTATATCTGTGGAATGCTTCATTATTAAATGTCTTTGTTCATAACCACAACATTTGGTGTTTTTATAAAGCCGGAACCAGGTGGTTGTTGACTCTCTGTGGTGATATAGCTAGCATCATGTTGAAAGCTTGATGCGAGCCATTTTCAGGCAATGAAAAGGACAAAAAAAAGCGAAGAGGACCCGAAAACACCACAACACAAAGCAGGAAACGTGAGTCATGGCTCAACATCAGTGATTGTTCATGCATACAGGAGTCTGAAATGAAAGTGAATATTCATGGACAGATTCACTTGTTGAGCCATGTCCTCCTGTGCGACAACGAGAAGATTGTTCAGAGGAACGAGATGGCGTGGAAACTGTGTGAGAGAAAGGAGTGTCAAAAAAATCTAAATAAATCTGTGTATGTCCTTGTCTGATATTTGCTGGAAAACAGCTAGGAATTTTGGATGGCTAAGCATTCTCATTCTGTACTTTCCACAACGCTCTGCATATTCTTATGGTAGATGACCTAAAATGACACTGGTCATTGGCTTTGTTCCAGTATGCAAATTGCACCACTGTTTCACTGACTTGTGATACAGTTCAGCATTTAGTGTCGACTCGTTGTGTGCTGTAATGGTGCCTAATGTGACTGTGATTGGTTTAGGCCATTTATCATTCTGGGATGAGCTTACAATATCTTGCTTAATGCATATTTATTATTTTAGTTAGGTTCAATTATGCTTTTCCACTCTCAAGCCACTTCAAGCCGCTTTAGGCACTTCACACGAGTCAATTTAAGAAAACTGATATGTTCTGCATCCATTTAGTGGTATGTGTATTTGCGTGTCTGTGTGTGACCCTAACAAGGCCATTTTAATTTTGTAACATGTTTTACAATATCTTTCTTTCTTGGCCCTGATAAAGACCCTTGTATTCATAGATGTGGTGTGAGTGGAGGATGGAGGAGGGGAAGGTTGAGGATGGAGGTTGTCTTGGCCCATGGTGTGCCCATAGGGCAACTGGGACCAGGCCCAGTCCAGTATGCATGCTGGGGTCCAAACACACATCCTCCTCTGCGTTGGACTGTAAATGCCAATGACAGCTAGTGGCACACAAGTTACTCGTGCTTAACAAATTACTGGCCTACATCAGGGGTGGGCAACTTTGATGGGGTTGGGGGCCACAAAACGTCGGAACTCATCATGAAGGGCCGCAGTAGCTCGCAATTCTACACGTTTTGCCATAGGTTGGAGAGAAATGCTTGCAGTTTTGAATATGATATCTGAGTGAGCGTGACTAACATAATCAATTTGACCATGATTACTTACTTACTAAGTTTAGATAGCTGTTCGCAAAAGGTATTTTTATGTGAACTACGTCCTCACGCACAGCCTTCAGTCACAGGTCTACACAGCAAATTGGCCAGTGTTACCTAGTGTTGATTTTTCAGTGTAACATTTCTAGTGTTGACTCGGTAAGTGATAAATTAACACTCATTGGTGTAAAATTATCCCCAGAGTTGGTGTTAATAATACGCGTTAAAACAAAACCATGCCCATCATTATAATATTTCCCAGCATGCTCTATTGCAGGTTGATTTTTAGAAGTGTTTGTTTCAATATCAATGTTTTTGCATGTACATTGATTGATTCATTAATCTTATGCTACTCAAATATAAATAACATACATTTTTCTAAACTAATCTCATCTGTTACTTGGACTTAGGGAAATGGTTTCTCCAGTTTAGATATGTCACGCCCTGACCATAGAGAGCCTTTCTATTTCTCTATTTGGTTAGGTCAGGGTGTGATTTGGGTGGGCATTGTAGATTATGTATTTCTATGTTTTTGTATTTCTATGTTGGCCTGATATGGTTCCCAATCAGAGGCAGCTGTCTTTCGTTGTCTCTGATTGGGGATCATATTTAGGCAACCTTTTCCCACTGGGTTTTTGTGGGATCTTGTTTTTTTATAGTTACTTTGTAGCCTGCAGAACTTTACGTTCGTTTTGTATTTTTTCTTTGTTTTGTTCGGTGTTCCTCTATTAAAAGTAAGATGTACACTTACCACGCTGCACCTTGGTCTCCTTCTTATGACGGACGTGACAGAAGATCCCACCAAAAACCGACCAAGCAGCGTGGCCAGGGTAGTTGGACATGGGAAGAGATCATGAGGGGAGCAGGATCCTGGATGCGGATTGGGGAATATCGCCGTTCAAGGGAGCAGATGAAGGCAGCAATAGACGAACGGCGACGATACGAGGAATGAGCACGGCAACGACGGAAGCCCGAGAGGCAGCTCCCCAATTTTTTTAGGGGGGGCACACGGGGAGATTGGCGGAGTCAGGGTGTAGACCTGAGCCAACTCCCCGTGCTTACCGTGGGGAGTGTGTGACCAGTCAGGCACCGTGTTATGTGGTGATGCGCACTGTGTCTCCAGTGCGCATTCACAGCCCGGTGCGCTCGTTGCCTGTGCCCAACATTTGTCATGCTAGAGTGGGCATTCAGCCAGGACGGGTTGTGCCGGCTCAGCGCTCCTGGTCTCCAGTACACCTCCTCGGTCCAGGATATCCTGCGCCGGCTCTACGCATTGTGTCGCCAGTGCGCCTTCACAGCCCAGTGCATCCTGTGCCAGCGCCCCGCACTTGCCGGGCTAAAGTGAGCATCCAGCCAGGACGGGTTGTGTCAGCCCTATGCTCCAGACCTCCAGTGCGCCTCCACGGCCCAGTATATCCTGTGCCTACTCCACGCACCCGGCCTCCAGTGCGTCTCTCCAGCCTGGTAAGCCCTGTGCCTGCTCCACGCACCAGGTTTCCAGTGCATCTCCCCAGTCTGGTGAGACCTGTTCCGGCTCCACGTACTAGGCCTCCAGTGTGTCTCCCCAGCCTGGTAAGCCCTGTGGCAGTTCCACGCACCAGGCTGCCAGTACGTCTCCTCAGTCCAGTGAGACCTGTTCCGGCTCCACGTACGAAGCCTCTAGTGATGATCCATGGTCCGAAGCCTCCAGTGATGATCCATGGCACAAAGCCTCCAGTGATGATCCATGGCCCGGAGCCTGTAGTGATGATCCATGGCACGAAGCCTCCAGTGATAATCCATGGCCCGGAGCCTCCAGTGATAATCCATGGCACGAAGCCTCCAGTGATGATCCATGGCCCGGAGCCTGTAGTGATGATCCATTGCACGAAGCCTTCAGTGATGATCCATGGCCCGGAGCCTGTAGTGATGATCCATGGCACAGAGCCTGCAGCGACGGTCAACAATCCGGAGCCTGCAGCGACGGTCCCCAGTCCGGAGCCTGCAGCGACGGTCCCCAGTCCGGAGCCTCCAGCGACGGTCCGCAGTCCGGAGTCTCCAGCGACGATCCGCAGTCCAGAGTCTCCAGCGGCGGTCGGCAGTCCAGAGCCTCCAGCGGCGGTCGGCAGTCCAGAGCCTCCAGCGGCGGTCGGCAGTCCAGAGCCTCCAGCGGCGGTCGGCAGTCCAGAGCCTCCAGCGGGGGTTCCCAGTTCATATCCTCCGGCGACGATCCACGATCCGGAGCTTCCGGCGACGACCCCCGAAATAGAGTCGCCACCGAGGATGGCGGATCCGCGAGCAGAGCGGGGTCTATGTCCCGCACCGGAGCCGCCACCGAGGCTAGATGCCCACCTGGACCCTCCCCTATTGAGTCAGGTTTTGAGGCCGGAGTCCGCACCTTTGGGGGGGGGGGGTACAGTCACGCCCTGACCATAGAGAGCCTTTCTATTTCTCTATTTGGTTAGGTCAGGGTGTGATTTGGGTGGGCATTGTAGATTATGTATTTCTATGTTTTTGTATTTCTATGTTTACATTTAAGTCATTTAGCAGACGCTCTTATCCAGAGCGACTTACAAATTGGTGCATTCACCTATAATATCCAGTAGAACAACCACTTTACAATAGTGCATCTAAATCAACCTATGTTGGCCTGATAGTAACCTATGTTGGCCTGATATGGTTCCCAATCAGAGGCAGCTGTCTTTCGTTGTCTCTGATTGGGGATCATATTTAGGCAGCCTTTCCCACTGGGTTTTTGTGGGATCTTGTTTTTGTGTAGTTACTGTGTAGCCTACAGAATTTTATGTTCATTTTGTATTTTTTCTTTGTTTTGTTCGGTGTTCATCTATTAAAAGTAAGATGTACACTTACCACGCTGCACCTTGGTCTCCTTCTTATGACGGACGTGACAAGATAGTCTCATCTCTTAGTCTTCCCAACCCGGCAGTCATTCTGAATGTAGGTTGCGGGTGAATAAAAGTTCTAAATGTTGGATATCCCCATTCTGTCTGGCTTACAGGCCTGATGTTGCCTGTAAACCATGAGTTTCAGGCCACTGTATTAGGGTTAAACTAGGCCCTCAAAATAAGGCCTCATGATAATGTGTTGTATTGTGTTAAAGATTTTTATTTTAATGATAACCTATTCTCTTAGGATCTCACTTGGTGAAGGCCACAGAACTGAACATGGATGAATGCAACAACCATGTCTCTGTCACAAACAATTACAGTCATGGGTGGTAACTTAACAATTCACTCGAAAGGCAAGTCACTCTGGACAATATGCAAATAAGGCTTTACAGTAAGCAGGTTGTTAATTTAACAACAAAAAATTGTGGACCCGTATAGGTACTGGACCAGTTTTAAATAAAACATTCTCAGTGTAGATTTAACATTGGAGAATTTGCTGTGTAGGAGTCTAGGAGTGTTGAGTTGGAGGCATGTTTTGACACTGCATTTGACAAAATTTCTAAATTTGAAATGTTATTGTTTTTTCCCTGCGTACTCTAATGTACTTATGTGTTTGGCGTGACCTAATTTCTGCTCATGATCGGTCCTATGGACTCAACACAGTGGCAGGTAGCCTAGTGGTTAGAGCGTTGGGCCAGTAACCGAAAGGTTGCTAGATTGAATCCCTGAGCTGACAAAGTAAATATCTGTTCTTCCCCTGAACAAGGCACTGTTCCTAGGCTGTCGTTGTAAATAAGAATTTGTTCTTAACTGACTTGCCTAGTTAAATGAAGGTTACATTTAAAAAAACACATCTGAGGTTTGAGTGGTAAAACACACAAGAAGTTTGATGGATAAACTTGTTTGATCCCACACATTTCTAACTCATAGTCAACATCTCCCACACAGGACTGTGTTTGGAGAGATAGGAATTATCAATGTTACCTTTGAGCTCCAAAGCCCGCCTGGTGTTCATAGTATCAAGCATAATGACATTCAGTGTCGCCCAGATCACATTTATGATCGCATATTTGATACAGTTGTAAACCAGCAAAGAATAAGCCTGCCTAAGAGAATAAACCATTTTTTTTTGTTTAAACACAATCTATTTTCCAGTGTAAATCACTTGTCACTCTATTGCAAATGTAACTGTTACAATCTGAAAGAGAAGGGGGAAAAAAAGATAGAGAGAGAGCAAAGATTATCTTCTTGACCATTTCCCAGGCACCGGTGCATGACAGAGACTGACAGGTCTTTGAGATGACTGACAGGTGTCCTTTGAAATGCCGTTGAACCAGCTTCTGTTCAGACTGTTGAAATGCATATTTGGAGCTCTTATCATAAAGCCATGGATGGCCCAGATAGGTGCCGTTAACATTGCAAATGGCTCCGGAATTATTCATTGTCGGCGTGGCTGGGAAGAATAGGAGGGGTAAGTTTGATTATTCCGCTCACACAATGGCAGGGTGCTTAATGATTCCTCTCCACCTTGGCAGCGCTGTGTGCCGACTTCAGGCAGCTAGCAGGGGGTGACACAGGTCTGGCCAAGTGTTAGAGCAAGATCATACGTCCAGGCCCCATTTTAATTTCTAATACATTAATCTTTCCCGTGCAGATCCTCCATGAATATTCCGGGGCTCCTTGTTTGTCGAGGAAGCCTGTCTCGCTTTCATCTATTCAGGTGGTTTCATTCACTGTGAAAGGCGGCTAAATGGGCCCGATCAGTCAATGACAACTGTGGCACAATAGAGCCCAGTAACACGTCCCTTTTCTCCTTTCAGCCTTCTGATAGACAACTCTGACACCTGGTCCTCGGGGATGCCCGCAGCCAAGTCACCGCGCCGCTGCTCCTTGAGAGACTTCCCGTACTTTATCGGCCCATAAAGGATTGTCACAGGTGAATGTATCAGCGGCGCTGTGGAGCTGCACCCCCTGACCTGCCCGGCGCCAGTCCGGGTCGGGCTCGGCGGCAGCCATTGCACCGTCTCTGCATCACAAATGGATTAAGGTGACTTAAACGCTGTCACACAAGCGGGCTCAATTTTTGAATCCATTGTCTCTTCATTCTCGTCCATTAATTAGCATTGTCTTAAGTTCATTAAAGCAGGGCTTGTGTTGTTTCTAATGAGGCGGTGTGGCCTTCATACAACGTTCTGGGCTTTGTAGCGTCTGACCTAACACTGACTCTGTACTTGCATTCCTGTTCGCAGTGAAATGACACACACTGAGGGATGCTGTAACCATAGCCACAGGAAGTAGGGGTGCTGAGGGTGCTGTAGCACCCCCTGAAATATCTGAATTAAAAAAGAAACATCAATAAAAAAATAGATATACTGTATTTGAAAAAATATTTAGTAGTACACTGGGCTTTTTCTAGTCCTGTATTAGTGGACCAATGTAGCCTTCTGTAGCTAATTTTTACACTCATGGATTTGGAAATCACCACCATTTTTCAAGTTCTGTTATTAGGCCTACATTGATTATAGGTACATTATGTTGTTTGTTGCATTGTACCTACTGAAGAATGTTTTCTTATACAATCCCTCTAGTGGCTTCCAAGTTGAGTAGGAAAGTTTCTTCTCCTCTTTTCTTAGGATATTTCAGAACAATGTGGTTGTGCTTAATCCAATTGAGGCTATCACTCATAGCACTTCGTTCTATGGCTAAATGAGGCTCACAGGAGTCTGCTGCATTCCGGGATGGCTCCACAGAATACTATAACTCAGCAGAGAGAACACCTTTACGGGTTGAACTTAAATGTGCAATGGCATATATGGATATTACAAGTGTCAAACGTAGTGATGTAGATATGGTGACATTCATAATTATGATATCTGATTTGGACTCAAAAGGAAGCTCTACAGGGAGAGGCGAAGGGAGAGCACCAATATTTTAATGCAGAGGAGACAGCCCACTCCCTCAAGGAACATCTCAAGTGACACTGGCTGCTGGAATATTGGGATTTATACTTCCTGTTTTTTATTAATATGGAGATGAATACAGGTGTTCTGTGTCGTAAAATTTGTTTAGCTCTCACAAATTTCAATTACAAGTGTTGAGGAGGGGAAATGATCTCTGTGCAGATTCCCAGGCAGAGAGAGGAATATAATATTCAGATTTAAAATGGAACATAATAATGGTGTAATTTTGTCCTCTACCCCTTCAGCCATGTTTGGCAGCCATACCTGTTTTTTAGGGTGGAGGGGGAAGCAGACTTGCACGCTTCGCCACGCTAGTCAGCCACAGAAAATGCACAACAATTAAGCTGTGAAACATCATCCTCTTCAAGGGTGAAGACTTGGGAAGGGTTTAAAGCCCCAGGAAGTCATCCAAAAATCCTCCATTCTGTCTGTCCTCCTGAGGGGCTTGCGGGAGGCATTGTGGCGAGGAAGCGGCGAGGAGCTCCGTTCTGAATTTAGCAGTAAGGTGAGGCGGGGCTGGGGCACCAGGGCTGGGTGACAGCCTGGATGGCTTATGTTGCCTGGTTGAGACTGGCTGAACCCTCCGCTTGGACAGTTTGCTCCCAGTCACTTCCTTTCTACTAAGGATCAAAAGATGGAGAGTGGAGCTGACCTTGAGTTAACGTGGCCCTGTTTGGGAGAGTCAGTTTCAGCACTAAGACACACCAGGCAGGCAGGAGTAAAGAACTGCTGAATCTGTCCACCCACAGTATCTCTGTAACCCCTCTAAGCAATCAGGATCTCTGTGTTGATAGATTCATTACTCATTGCCTTATTGTTACAAATAAGTCACCTGAAAATAAATTACTCAAACCCATTGTGATGTAGTAGGCAATGTGTTCAACATGATATTGAATCACTGCATCTCTTCATAGTGTTCCGCAGGGATACAGTGCCCTGCAAAAGTATTAATCCCCCTTGGTGTTTTTCCTATTTTGTTGTTTTACAACCTGTAATTTTAATGAATTTCTATTTGGATTTCATGTAATGGACATACACAAAAAAGTCCTAATTGGTGAAGTGAAATGAAAACAATAACTTGTTTAAAAAAAATTATAAAATATAAAAAACAGGAAAGTGGTGCGTGCATATGTATTCCACCCCTTGCTATGAAGCCCCTAAATAAGATCTGGTGCAACCAATTACCTTTAGAAGTCACATAATTAGTTAAATAAAGTCCACTTGTGTGCAATCTAAGTGTCACGTGATCTGTCTAATGATCTCAGAATATATACACCTGTTCTGAAAGGCCCCAGAGTCTGCAACACCACTAAGCAAGCGGCACCATGAAGACCAAGGAGCTCTTCAAACAGGTCAGGGACAAAGTTGTGGAGAAGTACAGATCAGGGTTGGGTTATAAAAAAATATCAGAAACTTTGAACATCCCACGGAGCACCATTAAATCCATTATTAAAAAATGGAAAGAAAATGTCACTACAACAAAACGGCCGAAAGAGGGCCGCCCACCAAAACTCATGGACCAGGCAAGGAGGGCATTAATCAGAGAGGCAACAAAGAGACCAAAGATGACCCTGAAGGAGCTGCAAAGCTCCACAGTGAAGATTGGAGTATCTGTCCATAGGACCACTTTAAGCCACACACTCCACAGAGCTGGGCTTTACTGAAGTGGCCAGGGAAAAGCTAGTGCTTAATAAAAAAATTAAGGAAACACATTTGGTGTTTGCCAAAAGGCATGTGGGAAACTCCCCAAACATATGGAAGAAGGTACTCTGGTCAGATGAAACTAAAATTTTGCTTTTTGGCCATCAAGGAAAACGCTATGTCCGGCCCAAACCCAACACCTCTCATCACCCCGAGAACACCATCCCCACAGTGAAGCATGGTGGTGGCAGCATCATGCTGTGGGGATGTTTTTCCATCGGCAGGGACTGGGAAACTGGTCAGAATTGAAGAAATGATGGATGGCGCTAAATACAGGGAAATTCTTGAGGGAAACCTGTTTCAGTCTTCCAGAGATTTGAGACTGGGACGGAGGTTCACCTTCCAGCAGGGCAATGACCCTAAGCATACTGCTAAAGCAACACTTGAGTGGTTTAAGGGGAAACATTTACATGTCTTGGAATGGCCTAGTCAAAGCCCAGACCTCAATCCAATTGAGAATCTGTGGTATGACTAAAAGTTTGCTGTACACCAGCGGAATCCATCAAACTTGAAGGAGCTGGAGCAGTTTTGCCTTGAAGAATGGGCAAAAATCCCAGTGGCTAGATGTGCCAAGCTTATAGAGTCATACCTAAAGAGACTTGCAGCTGTAATTGCAAAAGGTGGCTCTACAAAGTATTGACTTTGAGGGGTGAATAGTTATGTACACTCCAGTTTTCTGTTTTTTTGTCTTACTTCTTGTCTGTTTCACAAGGAAAAATATTTTGCATCTTCAAAGTGATAGGCATGTTGTGTAAATCAAATGATACAAACCCCCCCATAAAATCCATTTCAATTCCAGGTTGTAAGGCAACAAAATAGGAAAAATACCAAGGGGGGTGAATAGTTTCACAAGCCACTGTATCTTTAGAGGGGGAAAATAGTCCACTGAAATTACAATTGCAAATGTTCAAAGCTCTAGTACTCTCTACAGTTACCTTTTGGTCATTTAGCAGACGCTCTTATCGCTCTTATCGCTCTTATTATGCATCTTCCTCTAAGAGCCCCAATGAGCAAAACTGGTTGAAAAAACGTCATTTCAACCAGTCTTACCGTTGAAACAACATTTTCATTCAAAAGAAACACCGTCAGTACCATTTACCTTGCAGAGGGCATGCACCTTCCTCATTCTCAACACAGCCAATAATTGAGAGGCTCTTGTATTAAGGCAATACATTCATTCACTGTGTCAACCTGTCCCCCTGGAATATTATGATGCTAAATACATTTAATTAGGAGCTGAGACTCTGATGGGAGAAAGTGCATTGTCAGTAAAAAAAAAGAAGAAGATTTGGTTACCTTTGAAGCTTGCAGGCTGGTGCACTCGCTTACTCACTCAGAATGATATGTCAACTAAACCTAACACACAGATAATTCGAATGACCTACTTTGTGGTGTGAATATTATTAAAGCATCATAGCTTGAGACAATTACAGCATAGGCGCAACCATCAGAGGCTTATTAACAGCTGTCATGTATTTGGTCACCTTCGTGAATGAGCAATCATCTCTCGATACAGAGAAAGGTTAGAATACCGTTGCCTCTTTCAGCTAAGAAGTCACCAGGTCCTAAAGATCTGGAGGAAAATGTACACAAATGTGAGCATGTGAATTGTTTCTTAGAGTTTTTTTTGGAGTCTGACTGAAATGACTGAAATTGGCATTTGTCAACAAAAAAAACACAGAGATTGTATCAGTAACAAATGAGCAAACCTTGTTAAGTTCACACTAAAATAGGCAAATAATAAAATGGCCTTGTAGATTTCAAATGGGAATGCAACGTTGAGCATAGAGGGAGAGATTTGAGGCACCCTGAGGCTGGCTGGAATATAGTGAGACATCATGTCTGGCTCTGATAAAAAATAAAAAATGGCTAAATAATAGCCAGTCTCCATCTTGACATCTGTCACGCTGGTGGAAATGGATGGGGAAATGACCAGCTCTCTATCGCCGTAGCACGCAGACGCCCGGACCCTGTATCAGCAACTGAATGATGCAAATAGAAGATAATATCTTGCTTTGCTGAATGACATTACACCAAATCTAATGTCATTAAAAGAGTGGGTATGAGCAGTGCTTTGGAGGTGGCGTGGGCAGCCTGGGCTTGACTGACACACAGATTAAGTGCGCTGACAGGGCGCACAATAAAGTCATCAGAAAATGTGACATGCCAGTTAGAGGGACGGAGGGATGAATTGTCACTCTGTCAGAGCCGATACACTTTCTTATCCCTGATGGCCCATACACCACCGTGGGAAAATATGACAGCATATGCTTTTTATCCAAATATTCAGATAGAGGACAAGTATTCTCACTCACTCATGTTTTGTTGGCTGTACATTTGCTGTGTTCTTACCTGAAGAGGAGCAAAGGATGCTTCTGATGAGAGCTTAGCAGGCTATTTTGGTTTTAAACCCTCCAATGGAAACTACTGTTTTCAAGAGGTTATAGTAGTTTGAGGTGTAGAATATGAACATTTGTTATGGTACAGTATGCTCAATACATACACTTTGGAAGTTGAACGTTTTATTCAGTTCTACAACAGCCTGTGTTTTACAGTGTTGTCTCTGATGAGTGAAATTAAACTGGAATATGAGTATGTTTAGATATGACATATTATATAGCATTTAGTCAAATGTAAAGAATATTTAAACATGTTTTTGTAATTTGTTATTTATTCCCAGTTCATAAACAAAAAAACATAGAAACGTAGATTAGCATTGGAAAATATGATTAAACAAACATATCCCAACAGTAAAGTTTGATCCAATTTTCCCCTAATACGGATTTTTATCTCTTTGGCAGACAAACACGCCCCCTTTAAATGCCTTAGTGTAAAAAGTATAACAAATCCTTGGTTCTCTATAGTTCTTTCAGATCTCATTATGATGAGAAATCAGGCCTCGGTCAAGGCTAGAAAAACTGATTTGGGAGTTGATTGGCAGCTCTTCATGTAATAGATTAACTTCCTCAATTAAGAAATCTAAATCAAGCTACTTTCTAATTTCTATCTCAGACTCTGCTGGTGATAAGTAACATTTTGGGAAACAGTTAATACACTCTCCTTCCCTGCCTAAGCAAGTCGTGTCCGACTCTGGCATCATTACTGATATTTTTTGTTGTTGCATTTTAATCAGTATTGTTTCTCGGCAGACTTTTTATTTAAAATATATGGTGGTTCAATTGACCCTTGTCAGTCACGTTGACTGCCTATCCCTCTCTCAGCCTCCAATTCGCTCAATGGAAGATCCGTCAACTTCTACTAAATCCTTGTTTTCATTTCAACAACTTTCTACGTGTGATGTGCTATACGCCTTGTTTAAGAGGAATGTAACAAAAATCCACTGGGGCTGATTTGCTCGAGGTTTTCTTGCTGCAGCTTTCTGCTCTCCTGCCTGCGTAATCATTGACACATATTTTTTACCTGACAATTATATCGGGTGCTATCCCCAGGATGTCCCATGTATTCCCTCTCCACGAAGGTGGTGACCCCTACGGCCTGGATTAGGCGTCATGTAATTGGTTAAAAAATGACCTGACAGACAGGACACAATGTGTATTTTCTGATGGTGTTAAGTCAGGTTTCCTTGATATTACGAAAGGGGGTTGATTTTTTATTATTATTTTTTTAGATTTGTCCCTGTAGTTTTAACTGTCTGTAGAGGGCTCTACAATGCGACCATTTTACTTGCATATGCGCCTAAGTATTTTGCGACTTGTAATGTTTTATTTAGGAGCATCAGTGCGCCTACAAAAATGAAGGATTCTAGCTTTATTACCTCAAGTAACTTCTATTGTGCTCCTACATTTTTTTTGTGCTCCTACATTTTTTTGTGTGCGCCAATTCTTTTTGACTTATACTTACACACACTCCTTCTAAAAAAGGTCAGTATAGAGCCCTGCTATAGAAACAATATTGGTCTATCTGCAAAAAAAAATAACATACACCGGTATGCAGAAGTATGCTATTGCCCCCACGGATGTTCAGGCTCATACGGAGCTACAATCTGCCTTTATTGCTTTGCACAAAGCCTTTGTTGAACTGAAATTGGTACTTAATGCAGGTAAAACCAAGTATACAGTATGTTATTTTCCAAAACACCAACAAAAATGTATCTGATGATTTATGCATATGTACATTAGATGGGGACCATGTCCCCGAGTATACATATTGGAGCATCTGGATTGACGAAAAGCCAAGTTTCAAAAAGCATATTGATGAGCTAATTAAAAAGTTTAGAATTCAAAACGGGCTTCCTTTATAAAATAGGTCATACCTTTCCTTAAATAGCAGAAAAGAAATCATTCAGTCGACTTTCATACCGGTTATAGATTATGGTGATATCGTCTATATGAATGCAGCTGCCACTGTATTGAAGTCATTGGACGCAGCCTATCATAGCGCACTACGCTTCATTATGGGCGACAGGTTCAGTACACAGCACTGCATTCTGTATCAGAAAGTAGGTCTGCCCTCTTTGAAGTCTCGTAGATCGATGCAATGCACTTTTCGTTCATAAAGCCATCTTGTCCAAATTCCGCCGTACCTTACGTCATTGTTAACCTACAGATGTAGAAGCTACCAGACCCGGTCTCAGGGATGGCTAACTCAGGACATCCTTTCCATCTCCACTGAGTTAGGTTAATCTGCTTTTAGTTTTTTTTGCACCTTGTGGAATAATCTCCCCAAACTCTAAAAACATTCATGATTTGATGATTGTGTTTTGTATCTCTTGCTTTTCGAAACTTGATAGGAGAACCATTTTTGGTTCCAGGTAGAACCCTTTTTGGTTCCAGGTAGAACTATTTTGGGTTCCATGAAGAACCCTCTGTGTAAAGGGTTCTACATGGAACTCAAAAAAGTTCTACCTGGAACCAAAAGGGTTTTACCTGGAACCAAAAGGGTTCTTCAAAGGGTTCTCCTATAGGGACCGCGGAAGAACCTTTTTAGGTTCTAGATAGCACCTTTTTTTCTAAGAGTGTGATTGATGTGTATAAATTTGTTTTTGATATTTTTGTAGGTACAGGGTTCATATGTAAAATAAACCTTGGTCTCAGCATGACTCCCTGTCAAAATGAGGTTAAATAAAAATAACAAAAATAACAGAAGCTGTCCCTGGACCTTAGCACTGCAACATCCCCGGATTTTAGCCTCCACCGGTATACCTGGGAGCCTAGAGTACACCAGCTGGCCAAAAGATGGCAATGTTGCAGTGCTGAATTCCAAATGAGCCTTCTACTGCTTGACCCTCCCCTGTATACTGATAGACTGGCCACAGCCTACCCCTGCAGCACACACTTCTCAAAACTGGCCCAAAAATCTGCCATACAGGCAGGGTTACAACAACTGCACTGGAGAAATAGCATGACAGTCAACTACCAAAGATCCTTACATTTTGGAATAGCTTTTAAGACAAATAGAAAACAATCATTTCACATCAACTCCTAAAAGAGAATTGTGGCAGAATGTGTTGAAAATCATTTCTGAACACACTATAAATATATCTGATTGGATGATTGTATTACTATTTGAAGTGGTTCTTAATGTGTTTGTCACAAAAGGATGGTTTGACAAAGGAAATTATGTGGTAACGCTTCCAATAACTGTGAGAAAATAGTGAAATTATATAATAAGTACATTTTTTAGCATCCAATATTTTCCACAGTGCACAGACCTTGTATTCTGTTTTCACTACACTGTTTTTTTCTGTAAGTATTCATGTAGGCCTAAAGTTAACATATTACACTTCATGCTTTTCACATCACTTGAAACAATTCACCGCTATTTCAATTATTCTTTTACCAGAAACAGGTTTTATCCATACTAAAGTTTAGGCTCAGAACTTCCTTTCTCTCCTGAGTGTTCCTGGGTAATTACAGCTGGGAGGAAGGCATTGCGATGATACGTTTTAGAGCAGCCAAAAGGACACTCAGCAGGCTAGCAATTCGCCAGCTATTATAGGACAAAAATACCTGGAAATGTGCTCATCTTAATGGATTACGGAGCCATATCCTACAGTGAAAGGGTTAACAGAACAGGGTCTGCCGAAGATAAATTGCCACTCTCAACTAAATTACATCCTTCTGAGATGCTTGCAGAGGTGATCGAGAAAAACTGAAAACCCGAAAAGACTTCACGTTTTCATTAATAAGGGAACGGGTGGGAGCTTTGAGTTCACAGAAAGCCCGGAATGACATCACTTTAACTTTTGGAGCCGATTACGATGGAACTAGAGTACCAGAGTTTTTGCTTTGTTGTCTTGAAAGCAACAGGAATAGAACTCGCTCCTGTCCCCACGGCCAATTCACTTTACTGTGTTACAGGCCACATCAAGCTTATTGCCTCTAAACTGTCACCACTCAGATAGACCGGGGTGGTTCTCTCGTAGCATCCTCCTCAGGGACGTAGAGACCTCTGTTGGCACCGGTGGTGGCTCTCTCCACTCTGTTGCATGTGTGGTCTGCACTGGCAGGTTCATTACCCAGCGCTCTGACACTGCTCATTCACACTCACTTACACACTCGCTCAATGTCTACCAAGTCTCCACCATACAATGATCTACGTTCAGCGTTGACCCCCATTGTACAAAAGAAGAGGTTTAATCTGCATAAAATGCTGTACGATCTTGAACCATACAATAATCTGACCGGACGGGATCCTTCAGAGTTGAACTGGTGTGACCGGCCCCTGCTTTGAACTGTTCCTCAGGGGTATAGATTGCAATGTACAATAGGCTGTGGATGTTTTACCGCATAAGGTCAACACATATGAAGAACACAAGAGCTGAACGGAGGCAGGCCGTGCCACGGTCAGGTAGTCAGCCTCTCTGCCTCAGGCTACACCAGCTATTTATTGCTTATTGTATGTGAGGGAGACTAGTGCCAAGCGGAGATTCAAATAAAACTCTACGCAGGGAGATACAATGGCATAAATATTTATTTGAAAACACATGTTTACGCATTTTGGTTAATTGCATGAGAAACATCCTCATCATCTTCCTAACTCGTGTCGAGTATTGTTTTTCAGTGCATAAATGCTAAGACGTACAAATGTATATGAATTGGGGATAATTGTAGCCTTTTTGTAGTGAAAATAATGACTTAAGTCACTTGGAGGAATGGTAATGCGTTGATTAGAAATGTAGAGAAATCCAGAGATTTAGTAGGAAGCTCTGACTTTCTGCTCCTGAACCTAATCCCACTGTTCTCCCACCTCGTCTCCCTTATGCCAGTCACATTTTCTAATTAGCTTTCCCCGTGGAGGAAGAAGATGGATTATATTTTAATATCTGGGGCCTAAAATTAGTTTATATTTTAGCGAGTTAGCAGTTCTTAGCAGTTGATTTACTCTTGAAGCTGTAAAACCTGTGAGCTCGCAATTAATCATGTTCTCTGCTCTTATTCTCAGGGAAAGAAGAAGAGGGTGATTCAGTGTCACTGGCTGGATCACAATAGGTAAACATGTAATAATTTACACTATTTAGAAATCACCACTCCAAGTATTGCACATCATGTTCCCCCGATTGTTCTCTTCTCTCTCAGTTATTAATTACACTACACCTTGAACAAAGCGACATTGTCTATGACTAATCATCGACACGGCATGATTAAAGACGGACTCGCCCCCTTCTTTTTTTGTTGTTGGAATTACTCGGTTCTACGTTGAGCTGTGTTCATTCATGAGCCACATGGCTACACAGGGTTTTTTCACGTGGTCAAGAAGTCAGTTTGCTGTTATCCGATTACGGGCGTCCTAAGAGGCTTTCACAGTCCCATCCATCATGCCTAAGGGCCTGTGGGAGAGCATGGACATGGCTGGCACAATGATGTAAAGCACTGGGGGTCTCCACACTGTACATGCAGAGCAGACCAACACCATTTATTTAGAAACGACATGCAGTACACCATTATCTTTTACTCTCCACGTTGTATGTGTGTATGAAGGGCTGGCTGCCTTCGTTTCTCTCACCGGGATGACTTTTGACCCTTATGGAAACACGCCCCCTGTATTCCTGTCAACAGCATTAGTTGAACAGGTTCATACCGCATGACAAATGTACAGCTGTAGACTTCATGAATACAGTACACAGTGTACGTTTTTCTCACAGACAAAATATGATGGTGCCGTGCCCCACTCATTTTTCATAGCCCCCCGTTATGACCAAATACACCAGATATACATAAACCATACATAAAGATTTTCCAGCGATCTGGAAAAGAATCATGATTGATGATGATAGACTGCAGGAGTGTGACTGAGGAGCAGGTGTATTGTGATGTGAGGCAGGTACTGTATGGTTATGTTGATCTTCACTACGTGGTGTTTAGCCCTCCGTTGCAGCAGCAGCCACACAGTGAGTGGAGTAGATCTGTAGAGCCAGTAAGCTTGTTTGGTGGCCTGGGATGTGCTTGGGCTGTGCTGGGGGATCCTCAGTCTCTCTCTCTCTCTCTCTCTCTCTCTCTGAGGAAGACAACTGTGCAAGGTCAATTTGATATGCGGGCCTTGGCTCCTGGGCCTGGGTGGAGGTGGGCTGGTTCCACCCAGTATTCCAGCTTCATTAATCATCCCACCAAGGCTTACCGGCAACCCCCCTCTCCGCCCTCTCTCCCCCTCTCCTATACAACCCCTCGGATTACACAGAGCCGGTGAAATGTCAGCCCAAATCTGAGTCTTGATGCAGATAATCATTTCAATAATATTTCTCAATTTTTGCCCTGGATGCCAGGGGAATAGAGCTTTTCCACTGTCAGGTAGCATAAGACTACAGTTGGTGGGAATACTTGACTCTGAGCCAGACGACTTAGCCGTGCTTTCAGCATATGTTCAACAAGCAGGCCTGTGCCGAGCAAACGTCAGAGTTTTATTAATTTGAAGTAGCGAGGGATGCATATATATTTACCCCCCCCACACTCTGTTCCCTATGGGCATATCTAGGTGGGTAACGGTAGAGAGGAAACCTGTGACAAGGGAAAGAAACCCATTCTTCTCAGTGGATCACTGGCTGCAGTCATACATGACAGATTAAAGTGAATTCATTGTGAACCAATCACTAACTTGTGTTATCCAATATGTCTCCAACATTTCCGGAACCCCCTCCCATAGTTACTCGGCCTGATTTGCTTAATAGAGACACATGAATGAACAGTGTGACCTGTGATGGATTCCCTTCTCTGAAATGATAGATTTTGGATATGCATAATTTAGCCATGCATAATTTAGCTGGCATAATTGAACTAATTGTGGCATTAGTTTTTATGTAACAAATTACCCCACCACGGATGCATGAAGTGCGGTGATGGTGAACAGGGGGGGGCTCCAACACAGAAGAAACACTCCTGCAATCTGAGGGCAAATGTCGCCATTATCTCGGAGTTGAAATTCCTTATAACAGCTTTCTGTTCCCCGGCAATCCTGGGACTCCTTCTCATCCCTGTGACTTATGGTGTTGTTGGGGGAAGGGTCGGCAGCGTTCGCTAGAGCAGCCGAAAATGTCAATAGAAATAGTAAGTCTGAGAGGGGAGGCTTGCCTAATTAGTGCCCATTTAGATTTTATGATGGCTCCGAGATCTACCTCTCCTGACAGAGAGCACTATATTTACATATTGTATTAGCCTGAGGGAACCATAGGAGATTCACGATTTATTGGACCTATCATACCAGCATATTTCATTTGCCATTATGAGATGCCATCTCCCAATGATGCCGGATTATTTATTACAGATTAAATCATAGGACCTAGGTGGATGAGAAAGACTCCCAGTGTATCATTTCTCTTACTTCTTCATTATCTGGCTGAGGCTGGCTATGTTCAGAACAAGAATCCCCTCTCTGCACATGTGGAATAAGCAAAGATGGTCTAATTCCATGCTATGCCTTAAATGTCTCTTTTTCACTCAATGTATGATATCTCTTAGCCTGATTTGATATTGTCAGTGCAGCCTTATAAAGAGAGTAGGGTACTTGTATGTCAGTAAACTGCTTTTGTGCACAGCACTGTGTTTTCCTTGACTTTTTATTGCAAGCTATAAGCCACCCTATGTTAATGTACTACTGTAAAACATTTGATTTGTGATTTTATGGAGTTACTTGCATTTTGTGCAGCTTGGTGCCCGGAATGTAACCTGCAGCGGTGTATTTGTATGTATTTGTATGTATTTGTATGCGTATTTCATAACTCAAAGTCAGACGGCACAGTACTTTATGTTACTTTATGCAAGTTTTATACAACTCATAGGGGGACAATATGCATGGTCCGATAGATGTTCTGGATTCACAAAGAGATGCCGTGCTTTGGTCCCCTCACTTCTGTGAGGTTTAGCTATCCCTAATCCAGTCTGATGGAAAATGCCAGAGAGGAGAGGTGAATTGCCTTTTCTTTCTATGTTATGAAAACCAATAAAGTTCATAAAACATATTGCAATGCCCGTGTATGTTAGGATATGCTGTGGGATCATGATAAATACATTCTAAAATCAAGGCAAAGAATATGCGCAAGTTGGTAAATGTGCAATGTGAAATATCCAAATGATTATTACCTGATATCGTTACGATGAACAGTCAATTTAATATTTCAATTCATTATAATACAGAGCATTGTATTTAATTCCCAAGTGCATGTGGCTCCTTAAGATAAGCATTTAGCTCGTTGGGCGTTATAATCTCTATATAAGCCTTGGGATGCCATTGAAATGCGAGGCAGTCCTACCTCTGGCCCTGCCCGAGACACTGCAGACGCTTCAGTGTTTTCATTTCTGTTGTATATTAGGTAATGTTTATTTACGATATCTCTTAAACCCTTATATGTTGGTATTTATCCCATTTACACATCAATATTACCTCTCTATGAAGGCCATGAGAGTGACATTTAAGTAGTTGTGTAGGGGTGGTATTAAAATGCACTTCATACTGTGAGGGGAGCACGTGTGGGAATAGCCCGGCCCTGGACTCCCATTACCCAGTATAAAAGTGTCAGACACTTTAATTACATTCATGCCTTCCCTCCTCAGTCCTCCCCTTTTACTGCATCCATTCGCAATTGCATTTCGTGCACATCTCAACTTCCCATCTCAGCCGTTTAGGCAAATGAGGGATTTGGTAGCATTGTGCCACTAAGTTCTCTAGCGTTCTCTTATTCTTCTTCTATAACTCGGATTTTCTCCTTCTAATATTCTTCATTTCTTTTTAGATTATGATTTTGTACATTTCTTTTGAAAACCCCTAGAAATGCCATGCCAATTGGACGTGAGTCACTCTCTTACTTCCTTTCTCACTGAGCTACTTCAGCATATGTTTAGCTGTAATGTCAACAATACCCTACAGTAGATATCCACATGAAGCCAATCAGAGGTGCTATAAATATATAGCTAGATATATAGATTCCTTTGCTGGTGGGGGGAGTGACAGAAAGGATGGTAATGGATCTTCAATAGCACGCTGGATGCAGCCTGCAGACTTTGTATGTGTCTGGCTCCTTAAATGTGAATTTGAGTGTCTGTCTGTTGTGTTGATGATGTTGGCATTCTCTGCCACCAAATATCAGTGCACCCTACTGAGGGGAGAAGGGAGTGGACACAGGCCACCATAAGCCACCACAGGGAAGGTCACCAAGGCTTGCCGGGTCAACTCCAGCCGGTCACTTGCTGTTTCATGGACAAGCTGCGTGACCTTCTGGGAGTGAAAGCGCGATCCTCTCCTGTTTATACTCGGCCATGGATCAGTGGTTGGAATATGTGTACATCCTCTCAGCCAATTTCACACAGAGGAGGAGTAGGGCGTGGGCGTGCGGCGAGCGGGCGGACACAAGCGGCTGCTTCCTTCCTCTTCCTGGCTCTGAAGCCCATCCCTCACAGCCATTCCCTCTGACTGGAGCTAGAGTTAGTACAGTGCATCTTCACTGGCGGTCACTACACTGATCCCGTATTGCTCTGCTCCACTGGGCCACACAACTAGCTCTTCCCCTGGGAGGGACCCATTCTGGATTATACTGACATGACTGTGGCTGCATCCCGAATGGAAGGCTATTCTCTATGTAGTGCACTACTTTTGACCAGGGCCCATAAAGCTCTGGTCAAAAGTAGAGCAGTATATAGGGCAGGGATCGTCAACTAGATTCAGCTGCGCGATGATTTTGTCTTGAGCGGATGGTCAGGAGGCCGGAACATAATTACAAGTCATTTGTAGACTGCAAATTGACAGCAAGAAGCCCAAACAGATATAATATTAGTCTAAAACATAATAATTTCAAACCATGCTGACATTTGTATACTATCACATACAGTATATCTCTCTATTATGCTTGGGAATACTTTGGAACAGACTTCCCAAATTAAAATTACTTGGAGATGATTTCCTGATGTTTTTACAGTCTTTTATGTCCAACAATAAAAACTAAAAAAATGAAATTGGCTCAGAAAACTTGGGGGACCTCCAATTTGCCCGCGGGCCTCTAGTTGGGGAACCCTGATGTAGGGAATAGTGAGCCATATGGGCCCTGGTCAAAAGTAGTGCTCTATATAGGGAATAGGGTGCCTCTTGGGATGTAGACTTCGTCCCTGGGTAATTCTTTTGCAGAGAATGGGTTGATTTTTACACTCAACATCCTATCATATATTTGGGGCTGGGTTAAAATAATGCTGTACTAGGATGTTGTTTTGTTGTATAATTTTTTCCTCAACACTCAAAATGGATGCAAAGTGGCCACAGTGGAATTATATTCCGTAACATAAAATGCTGGAAATATATCCTATTAGAATCCCGGCTGAAAGATATCACTGTTGAAATGATCCTCGAACAGAACCCTGCTTAAAGTAATTGAATCGCACAGTGTGGAGACATAAAGTACTCAGGTGAATTATCAGAGAAGTAATGAATTACCTTGAATGGTTTGATCAGGACAACCACGTTTGCCATAAAAGCTATTTATGATGCACATTAAGGTCAAGCTTTTCTTAATGCTGATATCCACAGAGACATCCGTCATTTCAAAATAAACACAAACAGTTCCGGGGACCTCTAATTAGAAAACAAGGGATTTCTACCGAGTGGTCCATCCAATTCTGCGTTAAAGAATACAATTGTAATCAAACTGTACTCACTGAGCCTACTTCAGACACTCCACTCCTCCTGGATGAAGCCACTTCACTTCACGCCCAATTGATCTAATTACACTGGGAGAATTCTCTCTCTCTCTGTGTGTCGCGTTGCAGTCAGAATTCTGCTGTGCATTTCATTAAGTCTCCATTTTAATCACAGTTATAGACCATTCAGCGTATTTCGTGTCTTTCAAGACTACACTCCTCAAATGCTTTGTCTCTCTTCATTTCCTAAATCGCCACAGCTTTGTGGAACTTCCTTCCGTCTGGATCATGGAGCAGTGCTCTCGCCTCGCAATCAGCGACCCCTGTTCCCCAATTATGGGCCTGTGAATTTGGGCTCTTGGGATGACCTTCTCCGAGTGCTCCTATCACTGACCCTTCAAGGACATCTCAGCCTCTTCTCCTCTGCTTTGTGTGTTGCATTGCATTTTTCATTTTGTGGGATCTTTATGAAGGATAAAATGAAAGGGACTGGGTCGCCCTGCGTGGTGTTTCGGCATCTCTCCACTTCAGAGGCAGTGCTCAATAGCGGCCCCGTGTTTGCTTTGATTCTGTGTAGGGCTCCAGCAAGTTAAGGGTCAGAGGGGAGAAAGCGTCACTCTCATGTAGTAGGCAATCACATCCAGCTTCATGCTCCCTGTACTCTAACACACTCAGGGTGGCAGCTGAAAGGCTGGGGGCTTGTTTCAGGAGATATACACCACACCAAGGCAGCATATCCCTGCTTCTGATACAGACAATCCAGATCATCTGCTCTAGTCCGTCAGCGATCCATCTCTGTTGAATTTGGAAGTGGGGTATTTTCAACAGCAAAATGGTTTCAACCCTTCCACTCCTTCTCAAACGTCCTCTTTAACTCAATGTTGGAGGATGACATAATTTCTAATGCAGGGGTGGAAAAAGGGGATCCAACAATTATGCCTATTTACGGAATTATCTATCTTCCAGACCACTTTCACATCTTGGCATATATTACCTTTGAGCCGGAATTTAAAGAGCGATTGCTCAGAACAAGGAAGTTAAAGAGGCAATTACATAATGAAATGGGCCATCAATTCTCTTCTCAGTCTTTTTCTGTTGGAGCAGAAATGACACCAGATGTACCTGGTTTGGATGACCCTGTGAAAGTAAAACAGTTTGCATTGCAACTCCCCTTTATCAAGTAACCCTCAAAGGCTGCATGGGTCTGGCTTGCTATTTCCATCCCATAATTCAGTTTCATAATTACCTTTGGTCTCCGTGCTGCTGCAGCAGTGGCCATTGTATTTACGGGGTTTCCATAGTGATTTCAGCCCATTTATATGGTTTGTGTCAGTATTTAGGACCTGTATTCAAATAGGGTCGCTCTAAATCTAGCCGTGTCTCATAAATTGTGGGCTTATTATTGGAAATAAAATAGCTCCTAAACAGACAACATTAGATGGAAGAAAATGTATATTTTGCACCACATTGCAGAGGTGTGGAATCACTATCGCTCTCCTTGCTCAACAGTCTGTGAGGCAAAGTAATTATCAAAATAAGATTTCCATCACACTGAACATGTTAAAAAACTGTCATTTGCAATTTGATTTGTCACTACACTTTACAAAGGACTTCACATCCTATAAAACAGAAAGTGATTATATCCGTATCTATCAACAGTTTCAACCCCAGTTATTTTCCATCTTGTGTTTCAGGTATCAAACAGAAGTGTGGATACTACGCAGCAAGTTTCTCCACATAAACCCAGTTTACACCCCTGTATCTCAGCACTAGCCTACTTTGTCCTTCTCCTGATGAGAGTCAGAGACAGTGCCTCCTTGGCGAAACAGAGCCCACACCTTCTGTCACAGCCTCTAGCCCTGGGCCCACGGCAACCTGCTGCCAGGGCAACGCTCTGCCAGTTGTAAGTTTTAATTGGCCATCTGGGGAAAGCTGGATCTAGTGGCTGGATATTAATCAGTAAATTAACCCAGCCATAATACAATTTTCCCAGTGGAGGCCCGGCAGCTGTGTGCAGACAGAGCACAGAGCCGCCTGGGCCGCAGTCACCTGGGCCGCCATGTTGCTGGAGGACCTGCACTGGGACTGGGAGACTGGGAGCCCCCGAATGGGGCCGGCCCCTGATTGAACATCTCCTCTGCGTCTCCTGCCGCTCCCCTGTGTCGGCGCACCAGTGACCCCCAATTTGTCTGACAATCACATTATCTCAAACATGTCAGCACAGATGTCACAGGTATTCTGGTTGTTTAAGGACAAAGCTAGTAATTCTGGGGGAAACTCCTTCACTTTGGCCAAGACTAAAAGCTGTACCGAAAGCTGGGACGATGGCATATTGGACGATGACATATACAGCACTCTACAGTACTCTACAGTACTCTACAGAAGTTCAGTAGTGAATTAAGTTAATATGCCTTGACTGGTTAAAATGTTCCTCTGTGTGTATTCTTCTCAGTATACCATTCAGTGTGTTGGTGTGTTTGACTGACTGGAATCACTAAGCACTAAGCCAACCAATTAAATGGCTAATGAATATACAACAGCTTATTGGGATCAATTAACAGGCCAAACAACAGCCAGCAGTAGCTTTATGTCCACTAGCTTAAAATAGAAGGATATGTACCCACATATATTTACATGGAGCATAAGAGTACAACACTGTCACGGTTCATGTTTTTCAAATAAAGTTCAGAGATCAGATGAATGCAGTTGTGTACGTGAGACAAAGAAAGATGGTGGGTGGTGCTTGTTTTGAGTTATTTTTATTTCACCTTTATTTATCCAGGTAGGCCTGTTGAGAACAAGTTCTCATTTACAACTGCGTCCTGGCAGTTGTGCTGTATTGTCAGAGTTAGCTCTATGAGGGGGGACCCATTGACCCGAGCAGGTTTTCATAATAGTTTTCATAATAGTCTTCATATGAGTGATGCTTTTAAAAAGCTTTGAAGACCACGATCGGTGATTCTTCTGCTGTAGCCTAGCAGCTTTTTCTCTGGAACGATCTATGAATAGAGTACTTAGTCTATGAAAGCAACTCTCCTCGTAGATGAGTGCATTTACTTTAATTATACGACATGCAGTACAATAACATAGGGGACACATTGTGCCAATGCACCAGTTTCATTTGTAGGGCTACAAAGCTGACTTGCAATGACAACAGTTGCCCTCGACACTGTTCCTTTCAAAACATATTTTTTTTACATCATAGAAAAACAATGGCAGCGATTAGGACCCTAGCTAGCCTCCGCTCATGAATAATAAACACAAAGGCTTGGATGCACGCTGCTTATGCCAGCTGACCCTGTTGCCACATTTTATGAAGTGATGTCATCACGCTCCACCATCATAAATGAACTGCCTCACATTTCTATCTGGGGGGTCAACACATTTTGAGGGGGCCTCGTCTCCATACACCACATGTCTCTATTTACCATATGCGCTTACTACGACGGACAATAAATAATTGCATTGCAAGGACACGTTTTCCTTTCTAATTTTAAGGGTCAACAGCATTTTAATAACATTTTAAACACATACCCAATGTATTTTTATGGTGCATGTACAAGCGGCTTTTGATAGCTAAACCAGCCAAGCGTGGTTAAGGAGAGCTCCGGTTGCAGCTGCTTCCAAGCCCCACTTAATTTAGCCTTGTGACCCCGTCTCACCTGAGACTGCATGGAAATCATAATGCAATTCAAGTGTGAAGAAAAATGATATAGTGCGTATTTACACAAAATATTTATGCAGGACCTACTAACAGTGATGCTTGCTCCTAATAAAAAGGACAACGTTGCCTTGTAGCTTCCGTAACGCTAGGTTGCAGCCACACTGCCCCAGGCCATTGCTTTCAACATTATGATTTTCATTGGATGCAAAACAGTGCAGCATTTTTGGAGTTTACATGTCATGTTTTATAGTGTGTTGTACTATATATACTGAA